>NW_027361738.1:38277500-38877500 GCF_039654945.1 Dendrobates tinctorius
TGCCAGTCACACATGTAAGTGTGATGCAAAGTGTCTGGCTTGCAACCTATTAGTGACGCCCATAGTATTCTCAGGCGGGCTGCTCCAGCACTATAATATGCAATACACAGTGACAGACGCCCCTTGCCTTTATTAGTGGAGGCCTGCTGGAACCCCTCCATGGTCTGGTAGGTGTGGGGTGGTTGTTTTTACCAGTATTTTCCACCTGTGCTGCCCCTTGCCTTTATTAGTGGAGGCCTGCTGCATCCTGCTATATGTGCATTTGTCATCAGACAGGGTTTTGGGAAGGCCATATCTTGTGGTATGAGTTTTTTGAATTTTTTCTATTTTAGCTGTTCTAACAGAAGGGTACCAATAATTTTGCCCAGGTGTATAGATCCATATTTCAGTATTTTAACCTCTATTGTCTTATGCGCTGTACAGATTGCTCTCTAATTAGAAATTGCCATCAGTAGCCCTGCCATATAGAGGACCTGTTGTGCCTTTTGGCTACCCTCCACCACAGAAGTGAATTTGAAAATTGTTACTGCCTTACCAATCACTTGGAAAGCTGAGAGACTTGTGAGGAAGGGTGTTATGAATAGGTCACCGAGGAGGATGACAGGAATAGGCTAGGCCACCAGGAAACCAGAAAGGTTGGTCATTTAGCAGACTGCAGACCCCTAATCCTAAACGCACAACTAACAGTAGCCGTGGAGCGTACCTAGGATGCCCTAGATGCTTCGGTCACAGCCGGAGAACTAATTAAGCTTAAAGCAAGAAAGGTGACATCTAAACTGCCCCGAAGTAGAACCCCAAAGAAATAGACAGCCCCCAAACATATATTGTCGGTGAGACAAGATGAGGCACAAACACAGGCAGAAAATAGACTGAGAAAATGATGGGGCCCAAACTGTCATAGATAGGATAGGAAAGGAAAGACACTGTCTGCAATCATGCAAAAACCCTAAAAATTCCAACACGTCTGATGTACAAAAACACTGAGGTCACACGACCTATCCCCCCCACTATATCTGCATTCTGGTGTGAACTGGCAGCAAAGCAAAAAAGACTTGGTGGTTGGGAGAGGATTTCCTGACAGATATTATCTATTTTCTCTACAAAGTGGGAGGCCAGGTCATCCGCACAAATGTCTGTGATAGGGACTTGTGCTTTTGGCCTGAGGAGGGAAAACTAATCCAGCCTCAGGGTATGTTCATTCAAAGTTTTTTTATCAGAATTGTGAAGCAGAACTGCTCCAAATCCATATCACAGAGTATTAAAAGAATATTTCAAGCTGTTTATTATGTGGATTTTGGAGTAGATCCGCTTCAAGATACTCTTCAAAAAACTGTGTGAACAAACCCTCAGGCTTTTTCAGCCCTTATAAAGCTTCAGGAAGATTTTATGCTTCTGAAAAATTTAACTTTTTTTTTTGTAAAAGCATATCTTCTTTTCTCTTCATATCTTCTTCAGAACATCAAGTCTTGTGCCCTCTGTTGTCAAGTGGAATATGTAGGACACAGACGATGTTCTTGTAAGACACATCTGGCATTTAATGTCTCATCTTGAGAAGATAAAGTCTTTGATGTCAGCTTCAGTTGTAGGGGGAAATCAGAGGCTTCAGGCTGATGACTTGAAGAGTCTTTCCTTTCTTGCACTGGACCAGCATTGTAGCAACTGTCAGCATTAGGGCCCCGTCACACACAGCGAGATCGCTAGCGAGACCGCTGATCTTGTGATGCATCAGCGATCTCTCCAGCGATCTCGCTGTGTGTGACATCCATCAGCAACCGGCCCCCCCATGGGGTATCGCTCATCGTACAGGATCGTCCTGGGCCGTTTTTTGATCGTTGGTCTCCTGCTGGCCAGCATGCATCGCTGCGTGTGGCAGCGGGAGCCAATGATCAACGACGCTGCACGCTGGTATCTAGTGTAAACAGCGGGTATCTACGAGCCGTGCGGCTCTTGGATAACCGCTGTTTACCCTAGATACCAGCTGCACGAGTTGGTCGGCTCTGCTATCGGCTACTCTGGTCTGTGCGCTGCGGCTCTGCCTCCACCTCCCGCCATGGCGTGTGCGCTGGTATCTAGGGTAAACAGCGGGTATCCAAGAACTGTGTGGCTCTTGGATAACTGCTGTTTACCCTAGATACCAGCTTGCTCGCTGGTCCTGATCGCTGGTGAGTCTGTCTAACTATGTCCCAGCGATCCCATCCATGTCGGATCATTGGTGGGATCGCTGGGACATCGTTGTGTGTAACGGGGCCTTTAGGATTAGTGGTGAAATCATTATGGCTTAAGTGGCACCGATGAGTAGTTGTAAATGCATCTCAGCTTTATCTAAGATCACCTATTAAAATAGAGTGAAAACAGGAGACTGGTGCAATGACTTAATATATTCTATATTATATTTATTCCTTTTGTTACATTTATTGTTGTTTATTGCTTTTATTATATAATTAATCTTATGCCGTTAAGCCATTTTTTTTATCACATAGATATACATGGGTCCCTAACAGGGTCAGATAAAAATGCTTGAAAGAATTGCACGAGAAAGCACGAATTTAAATAGCGTCTGTCACGCTCAAAACTGAAATGTAGCTATTTAGACTTTCCTATAGGTGACTTAGCCCCAATAAAAATCTTTCTGGTATTGTAATGGGTTATAGAAAAAAACTGTTTTATTGCATATGTTAATGAGGAGGCTTAGGGCACCCTTGGAGTGGCCAAAGGCTCAGGTCATCTTTATATAGATACTTGTGGTTAATCCTGAGGAGGAAGTAATTTGTACTTCGAAATGCGTTGAATAAACCACTACTTTTTCAACTCATTTATCAGGATATACGTCTCAGTTCATTCAGCAGTGTGGAAACTATCCACAAAAATCCTTTTTTTTTTATCCCCGCCAATCCAGACACATCTCACCAAATCTGCCTGGTAACGGAGACAACCTGAGAAGATTCGAGAAAGGTGAGTACCAAAGGCACATCCCCTAAGGAGTGCAGAATATTCCAACAATTAAAATAAAGAGGAACACAATGAATAGATACTTGAAGGGGAAATATTAAGGGGTTAAGACGGACAGAATGGAAGCATTAACATTTAATGGGAACCTATAGCCATGAATGACAATGGAAGTGGGGGGTGACATGGTCCCAAGATCCCACCCACGCACTATTGGCTCTAAAGGGAGGCCCTCGGGGCTAGTGATGCACAGACAGAGTGAATGACTCCAGGCAGGTTCACTTTATAATGGATGAGAGTAAACTTTTCTATCTCATGGGCCACTAACTTTATGGGGCACAATAATGGCATAATTTGATGTCAGAAACTTTGTTATTGCTATAAATCACAGGGAGCACTTACGATTTATATAGAGCACTTTATTTTGGGGCTATTTTTTATAAGGTAATTTAAAACGGAACATGAAAGCTGATACATGCTCTTCGATCCATGATTTCGGCCATGTATGCTTGACTCTGACTCTGAAATGCTGCGGTGTTTCAGAGAGAAACATACTTTAAAAGTTGCCAAGCCACACTATTGACGAGTCAAAAAGGTCGGTCTCTGGTGGCTTCTTCCTGCCCAATGCCAATTACGGAAAGGTCTCTCCCTATACATGCACACAAGAGAAGCAGACGGGGAGAAGTCAAATGGAGACCTGCTTTTTCAATTAGTCTCCGATAGACTTATAGTCTATATCCCTAACAGCATTTTACCTAACAGCATAGCTCCACAGCTATACACACGGAACTATTTTCAAGTTCCCATACAATTATATATACCATTCTGCAATCCTCAGGTTGCGTATGGTATCTCCATTCCAGGCTGTTATAAGTAAGTTTTACTCCACTTTTTAAGCTTACAGGTTGATCCAGCTGTATATTTTCCTATATAATATTGATTTATTGCAATCATTTTGTAGGACATATGTCAAACAGCACCTTTTGCACTCGCAGCATTTTTTATAGAACTGCCCTCTAGTGCTTACATAGAGCACATCCAAACCTGTCCATTCATCCACTACTCATCGGCTTGAACACAGCAACGACACCTCAGCTGACCATAAGTAAGTTAAATCTTTTCCCTTACCATCTATTAATCAATCTATGTCAGCTAAATCCATAATATTTTCATTGGGGCATTGCCAAAGCGAAACGCACATTATCTAGAGGTCTCTTGCGTTGCTGTAATTAGTTGCACTCAGTTTGGTATCAGTAAGCTGTATTATTCATATCATTCACATTAGCCCTAGTGCGGTGTCTATTTTCATTTTTCGATGAGTAATTCCAGTACTTTCTGCGGTGACACTTAGTCACTGTATTATAGTATTTAGTTGATGTATGGCAGTAATATTCTGTCAATATCATTTCTGTTATTCGTGTCTCCGTGTTATTTTTTTAAGGCAGTACATTTGAAGGCGAACAGCGCTAAACAATTTTATTGCTAATCATTGTTCTTGTCATAAGTTTCAAAGAATGTGCGAGTCATGAGAATAAACAGAGCAGTTTAGTCTTAGAACAGGGGTGTGGAACATCAGGCCTGCGGGCCGTTTACGGCCTTGATGACGTTTTTTCTGGCCCCCAGGCAGATGCCCAGGGACCATAGTGCTTGGGCCGGCGGCCGTTTCGTTTTGCTCTGTGAGCATGCGCACACACAGTGTTCACTACTGAATACTGATTCACGTGCAATGGAAGATTACATCCTTACCCCAGTGCCAGCGTCAGGACGTATTTTGTGGGCGGACATTGTGTGTATTTTGTACAGCATCCAGAGGATGGTATAAATGTCTGTAAGCAGATAAAAAGATTCCCTACCCCTGTCTTAGAGCCTAGATCAGCATGAGCTATAAATACAGCCCTGCATGTAATTTATAATTCTGTTCAGATAATATAATTGTTTACATCATTTCTGGATTTAGGGCTGTTTATATGGATGTTATAACTTACAGACCTATGGTACTTATTTAGATTGTGAATTGGCCTTGTGATTAAATCCTGTATATTATCAGAGGATTATTTTTCATTTATCAAAATGGATTTTCAAGCTAGAGAGGAAAATTGGCTTTCACAAGTCGAGACATTATTCCAGGGAATACATCACAGATGGAGAATCCAGACTATAGTACAGTACAAAATATAAAACATACTGAAAAATCCAATACTTTGGAAAAGTACCTGACAAATAAGTTGATCCCACGAGGATTAAGGGTACAAATTTTGCCCACGTATGGCAAATAAGATGAGGATTTTGCTTCTAAATGGGAATCAGCATGTAACACCTGTTCTATGTCATTTATACAATTGATTACTGACCAGAACAGTAAAGTAATGATAACATTTGAAACAGAAATAGATATAACATTGGCGTTACTAGAATACAATTTGCCCCTGTGCAAAATTTGGACCTGGGTTTCCACCTACATGTTGGTCAGATGTATTAGCTCTTCTAGCATTCTAAATGCTATAAAGACATACATTTTGACCTCCCATAAAGTAATAATGTCCCCCATCCTATACTAATGGTTCCATTCCTGGGCCCCTTCCTGGTATAATGTCCACATCCTAGCCCCTTCCAGTAATATATGTCCCCCAACCTGTCTTGGTGTAATATCCCCTATTCTGGGCCTCTTTTCTTCCAGTAATATTTGTCCCCCATCTTGGTTTAATATCTCCATCCTGGCCCCTTCCAGTAATATATGTCCCCCCATCTAGGTGTAATATCCCCATCCTAGCCCCTTCCAGTAACATATGTCCCCCATTTTGGTGTAGTGTCCCACACTATGGGCCCCTTCCAGCAATATATGTCCCCCATCCTTGTGTAAAGTCCCCATCCTGGCCCCTTCCAGTAATATATGTCCCCCATTCTTGTGTAAAGTCCCCATCCTGGCCCCCTCCAGTAATATTTTTTCCTCATCCTGGGCCCCTTCCTAGTATAGTGTCCCAGTTACTGGTCCCATCCTGTAATAATGCTCCCCTTTCTGCCACTATTCTCTAACACATTTAAAAAGAAGATTCTTCTCACCTTCCCCCACTCCTACATCCTCTTCTATAGCTGATACATAGGCCAGCAGCTGACTTTAACGTGCCTGCTATGGGTGACGCATGATGTCACTGCTAATAACAAAGAGAAACATTTAATAATGAAATGGAGAAAATGTTTAACACATGGGAGAAGCAGATTAAGTAAATGAAACATAAGAAATATCAGAGGAATCTACAACATCAGGAGTTGAA
Source organism: Dendrobates tinctorius (assembly GCF_039654945.1). Classification (NCBI taxonomy): domain Eukaryota; kingdom Metazoa; phylum Chordata; class Amphibia; order Anura; family Dendrobatidae; genus Dendrobates; species Dendrobates tinctorius. The sequence goes on from NW_027361738.1 coordinate 38,283,719, forward strand.
TAGCATATACACATGGAAACAATCAAAAAGGGAGTCCGGGACCAGAGTGTCTCTATCTCATTTCACTTAACAATGATTCTGTAGCATCTTTTGGAATTACAGAAAGACACTTCATAAGGAAGGGAAAAAGGAAACAAGAAACCAATCAACATATATCAAATACAAAGAAGACTAAGGATAATCGAGACGCGGCAGAAATGAGCAGCACAATGAAGGTAATTAAATTTTTGGATACTATTTTTACTACATCTCAGGTAGAAGTTTTGAAATTAGATTTGACATTTCCCCCGCTGCCAAATTTGATTGCTTTGCAGCAATAAAGGATTTACACCCCTGCATGTAAAGATCTTGTTAAGGAGATATACAGTATATTAAGTTTCAGCCTCCTTTTTCTACAACAGAGGAATTGGAAGCAGTGAAAATTTTGGAGTTTCAATTGTAGGAACAAGCATCACAAGGTAGGAAAACCCCTGATTGCATGATTCATATCTCCAAGAAATTTCCTCCATTAACACTGTCTTTCAATACTGATTTATTTGTAAAACTATTTAGTGAGGCTTTTAATGAAATACCACTTAAAGGGCTCATACTCACTTGCGAGAGACTCGCACGATTCTCGTGTGAGTCTCTCGCATGAAAACCTGGTGCTGCCGCCGGTACTGTGACCGAGTTGTGCGGCTACATGTATTTCTATGCCGCCGCACACTCCTGTTCAAATGCTGGCAGCAGTGCCAGGTTTAATGAAGGCCACCAAAAGCCCATGGCTACTGCCTCTCTAGTGGCCGTGATACCTGGATGAGCACTCAACCTAGACTCATGAAACTCCTGCAGAAGTCTAGGCCGCAATACATCTGGAACAAACAATTTATCCCCTGGCCTGGTTGCCGGAGCTAGGGCCTGAGCCCTTAGAATTTCTTGTTCCAACTCAGATGAGACCCCCGCCACTACCACCCCTGGGGGAAGAATGGAGGATGGCTGCTCGGGGGGAGACACCGGGTCAAAACTTCTGGACAGGGCATCCGCTTTAACATTTTTGGACCCCGGTCGAAAAGTAATGGAAAATTGAAATCGTGAAAAAAAAAAAGTGACCAACGGGCTTGTCTAGGAGTAAGCCTCTTAGCAGATTCAAGGTATGCCAAATTTTTGTGATCCGTGACAACCGTGATAGGGTGAGCCCTTCCAAAAAGTGCCTCCATTCCTCAAACGCCAGCTTGATCACAAGAAGTTCTCTATTACCTACGTCATAGTTTCTCTCGGCTGAAGAGAACTTCTTGGAGAAGAAGGCACAGGGGTTGAGATTGGTAAGGGTGGCCGGACCCTGGGACAGCACAGCCTCCACCCCCACTTCAGAAGCATCCACCTCCACAATGAATGGTTTGGACGGGTCTGGTTGTACCAACACCGGGGCGGACATGAAACATTTCTTAATAGCTGAGAAGGACTCCTTAGTGAGTACAGACCAATTTTTTACATCAGCGCCCTTCTGGGTAAGATCCGTGAGTGGTTTAACCACTTGTGAGAAACCTTTAATGAATCTCCGATAATAGTTCGCAAATCCTAAGAAGCGCTGGAGCCCCTTGAGATCTCGAGGCTGAACCCAGTCAGCGATCGCCAGCACCTTCTTAGGATCCATACGAAACCCCTCACAGGACACAATCAACCCCAAAAAAGACACTTCCTGTACAAAAAACGAACATTTTTCCAATTTAGCGAACAATTGGTTCTCCCTGAGTCTCTGGAGAACTGTCTGTAGATGTTGCAAGTGAGATTGGCTGTCCGGAGAATACACCAAAATGTCATCCAAATAAATAATAACAAAACAGCCTATCAGGTCAGAAAACACCACATTGATGAAATTCTGGAAAATAGCGGGCGCATTAGTTAACCCAAACGGCATTACCAGGTTTTCAAAGAGTCCTTCTGATGTGAGGAACGCAGTTTTCCACTCGTCCCCTTCCCGAACCCTTATCAGATTGTAGGCCCCCCGGAGATCTAACTTAGAGAACCATTGGGCCCCAGCTATCTGGTTACATAAATCTGGGATGAGGGGAAGCGGGTAAGTGCTCCTAACCGTTATCTTGTTCAGTTCCCGAAAGTCGAGGCACGGCCGCAAACCACCATCTTTCTTCTTCACAAAGAAGAATCCTGCTGCCACAGGTGACACAGAAGGCCTGATATGCCCTTTGCGGAGACTCTCAGTTATGTACTCCTTCATGGCTTGGCGCTCAGGCCCGGACAAATTGAACAATCGAGCCTTAGGTAACTTGGCTCCGGGTACTAAATCAATGGCACAATCGTAGGGTCTATATGGTGGCAGCGCCTCAGCCTCACTTTCGGAAAAAAGTCTTCGAAATCCTTCAGGTACACCGGAATACCTTCCAGACTGACAGACGACACAGATACGGATTTAACAGCGTTAACAAGATGTCCCAGGTTACCACATTTATCTTTACATCCCCATTGAGTGATGTCCCTGTCACCAAATCAATGGTAGGATTATGGCGTTGAAGCCAAGGCATCCCCAGTACCAGTATTGCAGGCAAGTTATCTAGCACAAGACAACTTAGCTTTTCCACATGAGTGGAACCAACTTTTAGAGAAAGAAGTTCAGACCTGCAACAGATACCGTCCTGGGTAAGAGGGGACGAGTCAATTACCACAAGTTTAACAGGATCCTGAAGCCTGACTGTCCCTATCTTATTAAGAGTCATAATTTGGGTATCAATCAGGTTCACAGCAGAACCACAGTCGACAAAAGCAGTAGTTTGAACCAGACCATTACCAGGTTCCAGTTCCACCTGCAGCACCATTTTTGCACGTGAGGAAAATTGTACCTAAAGGTCTGGGTAGCCTCCTAGACTACTACCCAGACCTAGTCATTTCCCGCCATCTTGGAGGATGAGGGACAGGAGGGGCAGTTCTTCTTCCAGTGTCCAGATTCCCCACAACAGAAGCACAACTGCTTCTCCCAGCAGCGTCTTCTTTCCTTTTCCTCACAGGTGACAACACTCACCTCCATAGCCACAGGAAGAGTCCGGGTCTCATCTCCACTGAAGAATAATGGTGTTTCCTTTTGCATAACGCCTCTAGCCCGCAGTCTGCGATCCATGCGAACCGCTTTGGTCATGGCATCCTCCAGGGAGTCAGGTGGAGGATGGAGTGCCAGGGCATCCTTCAGATGTTCACACAGGCCTCTACGGAACAGCCCCCGAAGGGCGGCATCGCTCCAAGAAATCTTGGCTGCCCAACGTCTGAATTCAGTACAGAACCACTCGACCGAGTGCTCCCCCTGACAGACACTCATAACCTTGTCCTCAGCCAAACGCACTCTATCAGGCTCATCATAAATAAGCCCTAAGGCTTCAAAAAACACATCCACAGACATTCTCTCAGGGGCAGAAGAGGAAAGCGAAAATGCCCAGGCTTGTGGGGACCCCCTAAGCAGGGACATAACCACCCCCACCCTCTGTTTCTCATCCCCAGAGGAGCGGGGTCTCAAAGAGAAAAAGAGCTTACAGCCCTCCTTAAATGCTCTGAATTCATCTTTGTTACCAGAAAACGTATCTGGCAATTTAACTGGAGATTCTGGTGGGACAAAAATTACATCTCTATTCCCCACCTGCTGAAAGCCTGCGGAAAGCACCCACTGAAACGAGTCCGCAACCTGCCGCTGAGACTGGGCCAGAGCTTGGTGTTCCAAACTTAGCTTCTGCAGCGACTGAGTCAAGCATTTCACCTGCTCAGATAAAGCATGCACTGGGTCCATGCTGCAGAAGTGAGGAGAGGGAAAAAAAATTCACGGTCAGTTATAATGTCAAGAACACCGCACTGCACTTGCTCACTGAGCCAGTGCGCATGTCCTGAGTAAAGCGAACTGTGCTCAAAGATACCTGAGTAGCAGGCAGCAGCCGAGTAGTTGCGTACTTCAAAGCAGCAAGACCTGAAACACGTGACTGCTGGGGGCGTGGCCTAAACTCCAGAGAGCTAGGAGCTGCAAACGAACTCCTAGCAGGGTAACTGCAAAACAAAGTTACCAAGGTGGCATAGACAGGGAGGATAGTCAGGACGTAGCCAATGAGTCATACACAGAGATAGCTGCAAGGTACAAGAGGGGCGAGCAGAGAGTAGCCAGATCACAGGCAATGAGTCATACACAGGGAGGGTAGCGAAGTACAGAAATGACAGGCAAACTCACAACGGGGAACAGAACCGGGTCAGAACCATATAAACAAGCTATAACAACGAACAGGCACAGACACACAGAGGTCACCACACTTGGCCAAAGGCAAAAGTATAACTGACAGGTATTGGAGCTTCCCAGGGGTTTAAGAAGCTCTCCCAGAACCAACAAGAGGCCACAATAATTAACCCCAGGTGTGCAGGTCAAAACCTGCACTGAGCTTCAGACATTAACCCCTGACGTGCAGCTCAAAACTCTGCACTGGGATCATGACACTATCAATATAAAAAATAGAATTAACCTTATCACTAAACGGCGTACAAGAAAAAAAAGCCAAAATGCCAGAATTCCTTTCTTTGGTCACCACAACATTGCATTAAAATGCAATAATGGGTGATCAAAAGATCGTATCTACGCCAAGATAGTATCATTAAAAATGGCAGCTTTGCGCATAAAAAAAATAAGCCTTCACCCAACTTGAGGTCACGAAAAATGGAGACACGTTTGGTGTCTATGAACTCGTAATGACCTGAAGAATCACAATGGCAGGTCAGTTTTAGCATTTCATAAATATATTAAAAAAAAAAACACTGAGTGCACTTTTTTTAAAATTTCACCGCACTTGGATTTTTTTTCCCGTTTTGCCATACACGAGATGTTAAATCCAATGATGTCATTCAAAAGTACAACTCGTCATGCAAAAAACATGGCCATATTGACGGAAAAATAAGAAAGTTATGGCTCTAGGAAGAAGGGGAGCAAAAAACGAAAATACCTCCGGGGGTTAAGGGGTTAAGCAAGATTCTTTGTTGCCAAAAAGTGAGTTTTATGATCTAAGTACCGTATATACTCAAATATAAGCCGAGATTTTCAGCCCATTTTTTGGGGCTGAAAGTCCCCCTCTCGGCTTATATTCGAGTCACATACACCGGGGGTCTCGGGGGTGTCAGGTCATACTTACCCGTCCTGACGCTGTCTCTTGAGCCCCCAGCTTCTCCACGCTCTCTCTTCCTGCCTTCAGCGGTCACATGGTACCGCTCATTAAAACATTAATATGCGCATATTCATGAGTTTTAATGAGCGGTATCACATGACCGCTGAACGCAGGAAGAGAGAGCGCGGAGAAGCTGGGGGCTCAAGAGACAGCGTCAGGACGGGTAAGTATAGCGATACTCACCTGTCCTGCGTCCATGGCTGCTTGCTGCTGTCTGTCATCGGTCAGTGAATTCAGACAGCAGAGGGCGCGGTGACGTGATTAGTGCATGCCGCGCCCCCTGCAGTCTGAACGTCACTGACCGATGACGTGGCAGATAGCGGTGAGCAGCCATGGACGCAGGACAGGTGAGCATCTGACACCCAGCGACGGAGAGGTGAGTATGTCATTTTTTTATTTTTACATGCAGCAGCAGCAGGAAGCACATGGGGGAATAATCTAAGGAGCATCTTATGGGGTCAGCATAAGGGGGAATAATCTAAGGAGCTTCTTATGGGGTCAGCATATGGGGGAATAATCTAAGGAGCTTCTTATGGGGTGAGCATATGGGGGAATAATCTAAGGAGCTTCTTATGGGGTCAGCATATGGGGGAATAATCTAAGGAGCTTCTTATGGGGTCAGCATATGGGGGAATAATCTATGGAGCTTCTTCTGGGGACACCATATGGGGGAATAATCTATGGAGCATTTCCCACACTAGGCTTATACTCGAGTCAATAAGTTTTCCCAGTTTTTTGTGGCAAAATTAGGGGGGTCGGCTTATACTCGGGTCGGCTTATACTCAAGTATATACGGTGATACAGTTTTGCATTTCTTAGTTCACAACAGACTCAAGTGAATGGGAGATAATTTGCAGTACTTGGCAACAGCCACTAAACATTGTATAGAGTGACAGTGTGCCACTTAACAGGCCACTAGAGCTAATGTCCCAGATAACTCATTTAAGCAATTATTGCATCCCTCTACCAACAGAATACATTTTTTCCATACTACATCAAAACACCACACCTTAGGCCTTTTTCGCACTTCAGTTTTTTGTCTTCAGTTGACATCCGCCAAAGATTTTAAAAACGGATCTGTTTCCATTTTGCAGCAAACGGATGTCACAGGACTGTTTTTTGGATGGATCCGCCGAAGTTCCAAAGGTTAGAAAATTTAAAGGCACTGCGGTGTGGAAAAAGAGAGAGAGAGAGAAAGAGAATAAGATTAAAAGAGAGAGAGAAAGAAAAAGAGAGAGAGAGAAAAAGATAGAGAGAGAGAGAATGAATGTTATGCCGCTTCCAGAACGCTGCTGAGGGTTAAAATGCCTGGCTGAGGGCATCCGCAGTTAAAAATAGCAGTCCGCCGCTAGAAAAAAACTTTATATTATCCGTCCACTTCAGCCGATGGCCACTACAATTTTAACGGATCCATCTAAAAACGGATGCAACGGACGACCATCAGTCAAAATCCACCGCTAATGCAAGTCTATGGAGAAAAAAACGGATCCGTCGAAAAAGGGACAGATCCGTTTTTTCATAAAAAGGGTGGATTTTGACTGACGTCAAAAAACTGAAGTGTGAAATAGGCTTTACTGGCCATTTCAAGCAATTCAGAGGTGTGATCAAACTGAAATATACTAGCAGTTGTATGATCATCATTGTCAAAATGGTCATTGGTCTCTAAAAACTAATATACGGGGAACAATAAGTTGCTTTCTTTGTCTATCCTTCACATGAATCATGAGAAAGAAAAGAAAGGAGAAGTGTCATGTCCAGGTGAAATGTACCTCCCCCAGTAAGTGACATAATAAAGAGGTTTGGAAGTAAATATATCAGTGACATCATCATTCACATGAATCTATTTGGAGATACTTTCAAACATATATATATTTATTGTACTCACTTATATAGCGCCATTAATACCACAGCACTTTACAGACATCATCACTGTCCCCATTGGGACTCACAATCTACATTCCCTATCAGTATGTCTTTGCAGTGTTGGAGGAAACCCGAGAACCCGGAGGAAACCCATGCAAACACAGGGAGAACATACAAACTCCTTGCAGATGTTGTTCTTGCTGGGAGTTGAACCCAAGGACCCCAGCGCTGCAAAGCAACAGTGCTAACCACTGAGCCACCTTGCTGCCCATGATAAATTCTATGAAGAAATTTTCTATGTATTTGATTGTTCGTGGAGTGCTAATGAATTGTGAGACAATATACAGATAGTAAAGGGGCCCTCTGATTCACAGGACGTTGGATGGATTTGGTATGTTTTGTAACATTAGCCAAACACTTTGGTCCACATTTAAAAAGCAGCTAAGACCATTTTTTGGCATAAGCTGTGCTAAAATGAAATTTGAACAAGATAAAAAGAACTTTTGAAATCACCAAACAAATTAGAAAATATATTAATTAGAAAGGCTGAAAATTGCGAAGATTTGTGTACAAATCTACAGACTAAGAGCCTGATTCATTATTTTGGTTTTACTTGTTTAAATCATTTTCTTTTTTTTTTCTTGCCGTAATCATTGCCATCTTTAACACCAAATTATTCAAAATGGCGCATGCGGGTTCATGAATATTGTGCAAAGCAAGAAAATGCTCTTACCTTTTCTAAGCAAAAAGTTCCATGATCCGTTTAATATGTTACACGCAACTTTTAACTGTAATACATAAATTAATCACTCATGGACGGTGACATTAAGTGTAAAAATCCTTTGTCTTTTTAAAAAGTTGCAAATAAATCATCTGCAAACACATGGATTTCAAAAACTGCTCTCACACTAGTGAGCAAAGCAAAAAAAAACAGATGAAGAGTAGAAAACAGACTTCAAAATAGGTGCAGCATTATAGAGGAATTTGAAGCAAGACAAATAATGCACCATGCTCATAGATTTAATTTTCTGATCGCAAGACAGTAGGATACACCAGTCAAAGTAAGCATAGTTTACTCTCTCTATTTGACTGATTTAATAACCTAAAAAGACGTTTTACGGTAATTAATTGTCATCTTGCTTCTCTATTTATATAAAGCTTAAAGGGATATTTCCAAGATATTAAAGGGGTTGTCCGGTCCAAATTGATGTGGACCAGACAACCCCTTTAAGTTATCCCTTATCACAGGCTGGACCTCAACTCCATTTATTTCCTATGGGACTTTCTGACAAATGCATGTGCAGCAGAGTCCAGCTCTTATATTGCAGAGTCTCGTTCTTGGGGTGATCAGTTAGTTTTACATTGTTCTATGGATAATGGATAATTTGCTATATTGGGAATGACCCTTTAAGTATCAGAAAAACGTTTGTAAGATGCTATATAGAGTCTATTAGCCCATCTATTTGTTCTTCTGCTCAATATTCAGGTTATATTTCTAGTTTGTACAGTCTGTCAACTAAGAGGTGAAAATATTTATTTATCCAGAAACCTAGATCAGTTGCTGAACTGTGATTGAAAGTGTTTGGGAGAGAGAGGTGAAAGTGCACACCCTGAGAGAAGATTTTGAAGAAACGCCCAGTTGCACAACAAGCAGAGATTTCACATACTGTGCTCCAAAAGTAACAAAGGTGAATATCTCTGGAATGAAGCGACACAGCACCAAAAGGAAGCAAATATGCAGGATCATTGGACTCAGTGATTTTTGCAAGGCTCTTCAAGCTAAAGCAAAGAGGTAAAGCAACAAACTAATGGAAATTAACAATGACAGGAAAGAAGGCAGTGGCTTGGATTACCGCACTTCTGTCGTTTTGTGATGATTTTTTGACTACACGGCTTGAACAGGTCAATCACCTTGGATCTTGTGCTTTATTTGTGCTGCCCATCTGGATGAAAAGCACATTACAGAACCACAGATGGGGACTGTATACTTTTGTCTAGTGATTCTCTGTCACGTAGCACAAAGCACTATGAAATCTATAAAAACTATTATGAAAATTGATTACATGAACAATTTCAAAAATCAGGGCAAAGGTATGTGAAGCCTTTACCAACTTATTGTTAGATCGGCTTTTGCATTTGTGTAATATTTCTTCTCTCCAGGTGAGACTACGTGTCTGACTTTGACTTTGTAATTGTCTCCCTGCAGCTGCCTGGACATTGGACTATTCATCATTTAGAGCTGCTCAGAGTTTGAGAAATAAGACTCTAACAGCTCATTGTACTTTTGTATTAGCAGGACTTCTCCCTGGAGACGGAGCATGTCTACAACCTTGCTTTACTAAATACAGCCAAAAGGCTTCCCGATTCTAAGATTTCATTTCTTCTATGACTTCTGACAAAATTAATTTTCTATCAGCATCAGTTATCCAAACCCGAATTATGCAGTGTTCTTCACATTCTTTCAAAACTTCAATTTCACATCATTAACTAAACTCTTTTACATAACCGTGTAACTCTTATATATAACCATGTTATGCTGATTGTTCTTAGTACACAATAGGTTTAGGGTACATTGGGCTTAAGCCGTTGACGAATGAGGGCCCCATACCATAGAAATTCAGGGCGCCAACCTCCACTGATAGGACATCCATCAAGGAATTCTAGGACATATTAACTTACACATTTTGTGATTTGCTTGTGCTCCCTCGGGGGTTTCTGCTCCCCTATAGCCTCATTTTTTTTTCTTTCATTTTTTCATAAACCGGATTATAAGACGCACCCAAAATTTTGAGGAGAAAAATAGGAAAAAAACTTTTTTTTTTAATAAAATAGTGGTGCCTCTTATAATACATGCATCTTATTGTCTTATAGCTTACTGGGGGTAGTGGCTGTGGTGAAGCGGAGTCCCAGGGTCGCTGCTGGAGGAGTCAAAAGTGGCTTGATGCTGCAGGCCGCAGGCTGGGATGGGAGGGTGTTCTGTTGCGGGTGAAAATGGCTGCGGTGCTCTGTGGTACAGGGGGCAGGCCCGAAGGCTGGGATGAGGGGATGTTCTGCTGCCGGTGAAAATGGCTGCGGTGCTCTATGGTGCGGAGGGCTCTGGCGGCATTTTGTGAAAGCCCGGAGCTCCCCTGCACATCCATTACTGCAATGCAGGACCCTCTGGGAAAATGGCCACCAAAGGGAGTTGTATGCTCAGATTGAGATCTCAGCAACAAAATCTGAGCATGCATCGCCCCGGTGGCCATTTTCTGGGAGGCCACCACATCGCAGTAATAGATGTGCGGGGGGGGCTCCTAGAAAATGGCCGGTAAGGTATATCTGCATTCTGAAATGCACCCCTATTTTCCTCCCAAATTTGGGGAGAAAGAGTGCGTCTTATAATCCTATAATCCAAAAAATACGGTATATATTTTCTTGCTTTATATTGTATGTATTATATCCCCCTAACCTATACTTGCTATACTTTTTATCTTCTCGATGAAAGTTACATTTTAAGGGGTCTATTTCTGTTTTTGGTTTAGTTGTTTAATTGAGATCTCAGCTTTTCTGGTCTTAGTAACTAAGGAATGTCCAAGTAGTTCCATCTCAGCTATTTCACATTTTTTTAACACTAGAACTACAGCATGTTTAATAATACCTATAACTACCATTAGGGGTCATTTTGACCCCCATTCAAAAGTACTGACTCTGGAGTAAAAATAACTTTTTTGTGGCCAACAAATTAAAGAACATTTATTTTAACTTAGTAGGAACAGTGTTAAGATCAAGTACAGCACGCATTTTCCTTTTACATGGTCATAGCATGCGGTGTCCAACAGTTAACTCAAACAGTACTTTCTTCCACTTTCCCAGTGCATTTTCCACAAACTGGTTTGTTACAGCTTGCGCAAGTTTTAGTTGTTTTGTTTTCACTGCATCTTCCAACTCCACATTTTCGACGCTTGCGGATTTCTTGTCCTTTTATTTGTGGTTCAGACATTGCGGATGATGGGCCACTTCGTCTGACTCATTTTCAGATAAATTCTGAAGACATTTCAAAATTTCATCACTTGTCAGACCCCTCTGCTTACTCATGCTTCAAATATATGTCGCAAAAAGGGACTTGTAAGATCGCAGAAGTAATAAAACGACATTGTACAAACATGCAGAGTTGTAGCTTCAACTGTAATCTTTGCTACTGAAGTGCAGAAAGAATCGCTACAAGAGACATGGATCAAACATGTTCAGACAAGTTTAGACAAATCAAAATGCTGAATCATCCCTGATATGCAAAGATAGAATTACACTCTACAACTAGGGAGAAGCACTGTGATTTTCTGTACTCTGTAATATTAGGTGACTTGCCTACTACTACTTTTATGTATGGGGTCAAATTGACCCCTTCAGTACTTATAGGTATGAATTGTAAAATCCGGGCCCCTGAAAAAGTTACAATTCACTTTTGTGTTCTAAAATATACACTACTATGAATAAATAAAAGTCACAAAAAGTCCGAACTCATTTGTTAAAATTTTAGAAATTATAGGAAAAAGAAATAGCAAAAGGGTCAAAATGACCCCTCCGGTAGTTCTAGTGTTGTGATAATATTCCTATGAACATATCACAATATATTCATACTTAAATAAACAAATTATTTATTATTATTATTATTATACATTTTTATAGCGCTATTTATTCCATGGCACTTTACATGTGAAAAGGGGCAAATATGGACACGTACAATAAACATGAGCAATACAAGACACACATAAGTACAGGAGGAGAGAGGTCCCTGCCCGCAAGGGCTCACAGTCTAGATATGAGGCTGAGCAGCTCTAACAGTTATAAGGCTAAATTTTGTCTGACTAAACATATATATTATTAACAAGTTTGACTGCAATTCTTATCTGAACTAGCTAAAAAGATTTTTTTGAGATTGTAAAAACATGGCTGCCCATTCAGAAAGTGTCACGTTTTGTCCATTGGCCATGTCTAGTACTGACGCATGGTATTCTCTATGTCAGTGGTCCCCAACCTTTTTTGCATCAGGGACAGGCTTCAAGCAAGGCCAGTCTTCCATGGCCTGGCAGGGCGGGGATGGAGGTGTGGCAGGGGTGGGGCTTTGATAATAAGGGGGCGGGGCTATGGACGGGGTTGTAGTTTAGTAGTGCATACTTATCATTTAATTATAACATTTATAATGTGACTCAACTCACCATAGGTTTTGAATGAGTGGGAGCACCTGGCTTGTTTCTCTGTTTCAGTGGGAGCACTGGACCACTTCTACTGATGACCATCACTGCTAATGATGATTGGAACCTACAAGGAAATGGAGCATTGAGCACTTAGAAAAAATTGTACTGAAGTACTGTAAATGCTGTTAACTTTTTAATCATTGTGTATGCATGGCTCTGCTCCCACCCTTGTATACATGGCTTCGCTCACACCCTTGCATGCATGGCTCTGCTCCCACCCTTGTATACATGGCTCCGCTCCCACCCTTGTATACGTGGCTCTGCTTCCACTCTCCCATCCTGTATACATGGCTCTGCTCCCACTCTCCCATCCTGTACATGAATCTGCTTCCACTCTCCCATCCTGTATACATGACTCTGCTCCCACTCTCTCTCCCATCCTGTATACATGGCTCCGCTCCCACTCTCCCATCCTGTATACATGACTCTGCTTCCACTCTCCCATCCTGTATACATGGCTCCGCTCCCACCATGCCATGCTTGTATATATGGCTCCGCAAGCACCCTTCCACCCTTGTATATATGGCTCTGCTCCCACCCTCTCTCCCTTGTATATATGGCTCCGCTCCCACCCTCCAACCCTTGTATATATGGCTCCGCTCCCACCCTCCCTCCCTTGTATATATGGCTCGGCTCCCACCCTTCCACCCTTGTATATATGGCTCGGCTCCCACCCTCTCTCCCTTGTATATATGGCTCCGCTCTCACCCTCCCACCCTTGTATATATGGCTCCGCTCCCACCCTCCCTCCCTTCTATATATGGCTCCCCACCCTCCCTTGTATTGTCATGGATTTTTGATTGATTAGGTAGATAAACCCTTGTGCATGCTGTGGCCTGTCCTAATTAGACAGAGTCTTATTGAGCGCTCAAGGAAAGAAAGACGCCAAACCTAGTTAGCAGCAATCCTTTCCAGCAAAACTCTGGAAATTTTATTGAATATACTTGGTTTTATTACTTCGTACAAAAGAGTGGTTACTCATTAACATAAAGGCTGAACTTCTTATCTAATTGGTCAGTTTAATTACATGAACATATATGGGTGTCCGACCTGGGGTTACTTAGACACCACATGATTTACTGCCCCTTGTATTCCAATGTCAGCAAGACTCCAATATCGGCTTGGACCATCTGGCCTAACTTCCTCTTCTGTATGTCTGGGACAAATGTCACAAGACAATGCTATCATGAGACCACATCAGCTCCCCAGACTCTCTCATGGGGGGGTAGGAGGTCATTTCCACCAACTAGTTACAAGGTTCAAACTGCAAATATGTATCTGTGTGTATATGGCTATATAAGAATACATAAGTATATAGCAGTGTATAGCCTATAGCAGGCAAGTGAGATCTAGATGAAATACATATACATATATATTTCCATAACAATCCCCCCTTAGATATCACTTGCCCTAAAATCCTGCTCCTGGCCTAAAGCGCTGCAACTCTTTTATGCTGCCAGTGGTCTGACATACGCCTAGCGCATACATCCTCCTCTGTACAGACTTTTGCAAATGGGCGGTCAGGAGATCTGTCCCTAACGGCGGTTTGGTGCAATGTAATAAAAGTTTCTTAGTTAGCAGTCTATGCAGTCAGTGCATGTGTATTCTCTATCAGGCAGGTAATTTATTCAGTCAGGTAGGTCATCCACAGCATCATTCCCGCTCAGGTGTATCCTCTGGTATGAAGGCCTTTTCCTGCAATGCAGTGCGTGGATCCAGGTGAGGGTTTTCCCTCCAGGTTGGTGGCGTCAGCAATTGGAGAAGGGCCATTGGATCTGGGATTGAGTGCTTCTCCTTACGGACTTTTTCCACCAACACTCAGTCTCCTGACTTCCGGGCGTGCATACCAGGCACCGAATCTGGACCTGTCAATGAAGGAAAAAAACTTGAGAATGGACATTAGCAAGATTCTTGATAAATTCAATTACGCATGCAGACAAAGTATCATTTTGCATAGTTAACTGCTAAGTAAAGAATACCCGTAACCTGGGGGTTAGGCCCAAATAAAGTTTCATATTGGTGACAGCTTTTTCTGAGTCTAGGGGAGTGTCTTCTGCCATGGTTTGTCTGTCTCTTTGGCAAATTTTTAGCATGCTGCTCTTAAGTGTCCCACCTAGTCTATGGGGCGGGACGGTGAGAAGTGTGTAAGCCTAAGTCTGACCCTACTGCTAATCAGATCTCTTGTGTCAGGTATGCTGTGAATGTGGGTCCCTGATCACTTGCTGTTGCTTCTGGAACCCCATATCTGCACACTATTTTTGAGAGTAGCTTCTTTGCAGTAGTCTTCGCCAACTGGTTCCTTACTGGGAAGTCTTCAGGCCAGATGATGTGGGGGAACTTTTCCCACTTGTCCGATGTTAAATTTGTCGGAGGCCAAACAGCTGCTGGGAATTTGGCTTTTATGGTGTGAGTTGAGTCCAATCAGGTCATTCATTTGTGTCTTCAATTCTGTGCGGGGCCATGTGCCCATTGAACCACCGTAGGGTACACACTTTGAGGTAGACTGGGTCTGTCTTGAGGTAGACGTTTTGAGATAGATGATTGAGGTAGACGTTTTGAGGTAGACGTTTTGAGGTAGACGGTTTGAGGTAGACGGTTTCTTGGAGCCCAGTGCTTTTGCCCTTCAGCATCCAGTTTTCCTTCTCCTCCTTCCGAGTCTGATCCTGTTACTTCTTGTACAGGTTTCAGGAAGTCATTTTGTCAGGTTTAGTGACTGGGTTGTGGTTATTGACATTCTCTGAGCTGATTGTGGGATTTTGGCTGAGGTTTCGTCTATGTCCGTGCCACAGCGTCTCCCCTCCCTCTGTATGAAGACTCGCGTAAGACTGTGTCAGAGGAGGACTTGAGAATCTTTGCATTGGTACAGATCCAGCCGGCATTCTCCGGGGATGAGGGGGAAGGTCAAACTGTTGTAGCCTTGGGATGCCTTCGGAATCATGCAACTCGGCTCGGGGAGACGGGGTAAGTGTTGCCGTGGACTGCCGACCGTAGGACTGTGCGGGAGAAGAAGCTTCCCCACAAGGGGGTGGTGGAGGACAATCTTCTGAGATGTTCTCCATCGAATACGTCCTTTCTGGTAAAGGTGGGCACCATTCTTCTGCCTCAGAATTCATATCCACGTCAGAGTCTTCATCCTGGAAGTGATTCAGCTTGTTGGCTGGTGGAGGAGGAGGCAGCACTTCTGTCCAATTAAGAGATGCCATCTTCACCGGTTTTCCCATTGACTTCTGTTTGCCAGGTTTTCTCGTCTTCAGTCATCATGTAGTAGCCGTCCGGCTCTACCACCTCTCCCATTTTCCATATTGTCTTCCTCTGGCTGCTTTTTTGGCTGCCACGTCTGCCATGTTGATGCCCCGTGTCTCTACTGTGTTCAGTTTTTCATGTGCCTTGACCTTCAACACTGCCACCACTTTTAGTGGTTGAAGAGCGTCCAGCAGGTCTCTGATGACTCCATGGTGCTTCACGGTCGACCCGCTTGCTGTGATGAAGTCTCTTGCAGCCCAGATGGGTCCGAAGTCATGTGCAATGCCATGCGAGTACCTGGAAGTTTTGTTCTTCGCAATCTGGCAGGCCTTTCGTCAGCTCTATCAGTTCCGCTTCTTGGGCTCTTGGGCTGACAAACTTCTGGACCATAGGATGTCTTGATTGCTGGTCACTGCTCAGCCCGTGAGGAATCTTCCTTCATCATCTGCAAAACTGGAGCCATCTATGGTATCTTGCAGACTTTTCATCTGAGGGTCCGTATCCGCATCCCCCCTTGGGAGTGGGAGTAGAGACAGGTAACGGCTGAGAGCACTGAAGAGAGGTGGAGAGCAGCCTTGTCAGGAGGGCGTGTGCTGCAGATATTGTTTTCCTGCAGGAGGGTCCCCCCTTGCAACTGGATCCAGGCCAGCTGAGAGGTAGTCTAGAGGCCTCTGATTTTCCTCCGCGGGGTCTGTTTTAGGACTGGCCAGTAGCATGACCTTCTCCATCTTTGTCCTTCCTTTTCTGTTCGGCAAAGACGGGATGGCTTCTCGTAGTCAGGGAGGCCTAGAGCTGGCGCAGAGACTATGAAGTCTTTCAGTTTCCTGTACGAGACGAAGGCTGCAATGCGTTGATACAATTGTACAGAGGCTGCATTAAGCCTGGAGCACCGGGGGTCCAAGTTCTGCAGTACGAGACTAGACCAAGGAAAGTCTGCATCTTCGGAGTTGTTGAGGGAGCCATCTTCTCCTCCGTGGTCCTCCGGTCATCTGTCAAGTGTTTCGTCTAGTGGGCGATACTGTGTCTTCAGAAGCTTGCTTTTTGACACCAATGGACTCGGTTTCGCAGAACTTACGTTTCTGCTCCACCAGGCAGAGTACAGGAGACATGGAAAGCGCTGTGCAGGTAGCGGTGTTGATGACTTCTGCATGCTCCGCAATCCAGTTGACGGGGATGGAGGACAATGCTCTGGCGAGCTGTGAAAGGCTGTTCTGGGCCCTCTTTTGCATCACTGTCCATTTGTTCAGCCCCTTCTGCGTTTTCAGGAACTCGTCGTCCAGGTGAGGGGGAACATTGAGGGGAGCTTCGGACAGATCCATTGCCGTGAGCACCATTGCTGTGGCTGGCACGTTTGTCAGCAGAGTGTGCAGATCTGGTACAACTGGGGTTTCAAACACGGTTGCTTCGCTCACAGCCCTCAGGTTATGCACCATTCAACCCAGTCTGGTTCTCCTTTCACAGTCTTCCTCTTGATCGAGAAAAGCTGGGACTGTATGATGATTCCCGTGGGTGAGGCGGCTCAATCTGGCCTTGCACTTCACAGTGCTGTGAGTGACTCCCATCTTCTGGCACAGGGCCGGCAGGAAAACAAGCCGTTATACTGGGGTCCTCTTCATCAGAGATGACGTCCAGCTGAGCTTTCTTGCTCTCACAGGGGGTATTTTTGCTGGGGCGTCTTCTTTACCAGCCAGCAGTAGTTCCTTTCACCCAGCTTGATTTCAGGTCAGCATCTTGTTAACCAATTTGAGGAGCTGAGTGGTTGTCTTCTGGTCCAGGGCCTGGATTAACTTCAGGGAGCACCTTCAGAATCTTGTCCAAGATGATCCTCTGGCGCTGGAGCCGAAAGCAGTGCAGCCATTTCACGAAGCGAGTGTGGTCTCTCTGGGTTGAGAGTTTTCCTGGCCTATGCCAAAGTTCTTAGGCCATTTCTTGAACAGCAGTTCCTCTTAGACCTCCAGTTGGTCAGAGGCAGTTTGGCTCTGGGTGATGAGCAGCGAATGCTGGGCCTTCTGAGCGTCCGGGGTTCCAGACTTGAGTGACACCCACCTTGGCGCAACTTGAAGTCTCCCTTGGACCATGGGCTTCCGGGTGCTATGTCCGGCACGTCCTTGGGTATGCTTGCACCGGTTGTTCGAGTGAGGCTCTTGTAGGGCCACCAGCATGGGCATGATTGATTCTTCTTGGGTCTGGGGTGGAGAAGAGGTCAAGGTCACATCTTCATGGGACACTTTGGTCACCTTCAGTTCCTGCAGTAGGTCTGTGCTCATCAGGTGTGGTGGGCGGGTCTCCACCGTGAACTGGAACAGGATGGAGTATCCTGGCTGTGTCCACATGCTCAGGGGCTTGCAAGCTGGGGAACATCTGTCTTGACCTTTAATCCCCATATAAGACACAGAGTGCTCTGATAGACTGGTGGGGTCGGGGATTTTCAATTCTGACTGTACCAGTGTCCACAAGGAAAGATATGACAGCCCCCAGTGATTTGAGGTATTGGGTCCGCTGACGGGGTTTACATGTCAGGGGCATGAATTCTGGTGGACCTGATTTGCCTCTGTCCTACGGACAGGGTTCTTCATTGTCTTCTGTGTTTCTTTCTTGGCCTATTCCTCTGCGGGATGACCTGGGGTGCCGGGGTGCTGTGCACTGGTTCTGGAAATGGCCAAGGTTGCCACAGTTGAAACACCTGACAGGTCTCCTGTCCCTGCAGGGTGGTTGCTCCTCCACGTCAGTGGCAACCACAGGAGGGCCTGTCCTCCACACTCCTGGGAGGGACTCAATTCTTCTGGCTACTGCGAACAGGACATCTACTGCTATTGTCCTGTACTCAGGCCTGGCCACTATCAGTAGTTTCTTGATTGGTTCTCTTAGTCCATGCACAAAAGCCTGTGCCAACATTTGTCCATGTACCTGATCATGAATAGTGAAGCCTAAAATTTGGAATACTTGCCTCACTCTGCCATGAAACTCATCTACAGACTCTGTATCGGCTTGGCTCATGTTATGCAGGCTGAACGCTTGCTGGCTTCGGCCCACTCTCTGAGCTGTTCAATTAGCTTTGATCCTGATTCCCAGGAATGCACATCTAATTCTGATGGAAGCTTGAAGTGTTCCTTCATGATTGGCCAGATTGTTTCACCTGCTTTTATCTCCATTATGGACCAGAGATCACTCCATGTTGCAGCATATGTCTGCTGGCTCTGCTGCATTCTTCGGTAAAATGGCATGGGGTCCATATCTGGGTCTGGCAGAGTTCTTAGAATACTGAACACCTGACTAGGGGTGAAGGGCACATAGTGTAAGAGTTCTGGCTCTATCTGCCACTGCCTTCTTGGTGTCTGTGGGTTTCCCCTAGTACTATGCAGCATAATCTCCTCTTTATATTCATCAGAGGAGGAAACGTGCCATTGTGTGTTTGTCTTGTGTGTGGGCAGCACTCCCCCACTCTGAGACTGTAGCTCCGTCTGGCACATAGGATCTTCAGTCTCAGACTTAATAGTAGTGTTGAGTAGTGTTGGGCATTCCGATACAGCAAGTATCGGGTATCGGCCGATATTAGCTGTATTGGAATTCCGATACTGAATTCAGATACTTTTTTCATATCGGATACCGGAATCGGAAGTTCCCATAATGCTATGAGCCCGCTCGCTTTGATTCAGCCAATGGGAATCCTCAGAAGTGTGGGCACATCCTGTTAGGCATGTAGGCATGTAAACTATTGGCATGGCTGTGATTGGCTGCTGAAATGATGTCATGATGCACTATAAAAGCCACCGTCGCCATTTCTGGTCACTCTGCTGTGAATTCAGGTAGGGACAGGCTGCTGTTGAAGACTGTGAGGGACAGTTAGAAATAGCGATTCTCAAAACAATATTGTGCTTTACCCAGGCTACATAAACCACCACTGTAGCTTTCTTTTCCCTAGCAGCAGTGTTCACAGCTGTCTGCAAGGGCTGTGTGAGTGCAGCTCACGCTGTGGAGTGGGTCCTGCAGCCACGCCAGGTTGTAGGCCGCCCAGCGTGCCTCACTGCTGCCTCATACATATTTTTCTTTTTGAGCTGCTTATTTTTAAAAAATTATATCTAGTGTGCTTCTATCCGTATCCATATACATTGGTTGCAAACACTAGTAGTAGACAGCGGAGCCTTTCTGCAGCCTTTCAGTGCTAGTGCCCACTTAGCTGCACTGTTCACGGCTGTCTGAGAGGTCTCTGACTGTGTGTGAGTGCAGCTCACGCTAAGTAGTGTGTCCTGCAGCTACATCTGGTTGTAGGCCACTCAGCGTGTCACTGTCTCAAACATTTTTCTTTTATTGCAGCTCATTTTTTCTCCTATTAGTGTGCATCCATCCCTATCCATCTACATTGGTTTGTTGCAAACACTATATAGGAGTAGATAGAGGAGCCTTTTTTCTGGCTTGTGCCCTTCATCTGCAGCCAGATTAGTAGTACCCAACTTTTTTGGAGCCTCATCTTTTGCATTGTAGGTTACCTGCCTGCATTGTAATAGCTCAAAAAAGTTGGTGATACTATCACTGTCAAATCTTTGGTCACATCCTTTTAGTTTTTTTTCACAAAAAAAACCAATAAAGTTCACCAAACACTACATTTGAAAGTTGTGTAGGCCACATTAGCTCCTATTAAAGTGTAGTCCACACACACACTTCATAAAATTAGTGTTTCTTCTACCTGTAACCAGCTGTTCAGGAATAAGCACACTAAGCCCCCCCTTTGTACTTTTCTGCCTATCTTTATCAGTCTAGCAAGATGAAGAAGGCAGGGAGTAAGGCACGTGGGCGTGGAGTTTCAGCAGGGAGAGGACGTGGGGATTCTGCAGGGAGAGGATGTGGGGATTCTGCAGGGAGAGGACGTGGGGATTCTGTGCCTGCTGCGGGCACCAGTGAGTCAGCAGCCCCCAGTTTTAGCAGGCAACAGTCCTTTATGCGCAGCTTTGTAGGACCTTGCCTTACCCCACTGCTGCGGGAGGAACAAATTGAAGCCGTTGTCGGATGGATGGCAGCTAATGCATCGACATCAATGACTTCCACATCCTCTCAGGGCCAGAGCACCGAAGAGCAACCATCTGTCTCTTCACCACCTGCCAAAGTGCCCAGGCAGTCAGAGAGACATGGACAGGAGCCATCACAGTCTCTACTTCTGTTCTCTGAATCTGTTGGCTTGGAAAGAGGGGTCCAGCCAAGCAGCATTCCAGAATGTGAAGAAGAGGGAGCACAGTATGCAGTAATGCGCAACTTCTTTGTCCCTCTGAATCTGAAGAGGCGGGTGGGCCAGTGCCTATGGTCAGCACACCTCAGTACGCATCAGATGATGACGAGACACAGGTGCCTCTTTCTGGTGCGTACGGTGCTGGCGAGACAACCCAGGAGAAGCAGGTGTTTGAAGAGGGGAGTGTAGATGATGAGGTCCTTGACCCATCATGGCGTGAGGAACAGGAAGGTGGTGGGAGCAGCTCTGAGGAAGAGATTCCCCGAACAGCCAAAACTGGAGGGAGAGGGAAGGGGCAGACTTGGTTGCCTGTAGCCTCCACTTCGGCACCCGTTAGGAGCATTCCTCTTTCAAAAGGCAAAACGGGCGCTCCCAAAACTTGCAGTGTGTGGTCCTTTTTTGACACAGTTGCAGATGACATTTGCTTTGTCAAATGCAAGCTGTGTCATCAGAGAGTCAAAAGAGGAAAAAATGTCAGCAACCTCAATACCACTAATATGTGGAAACATGTGTGGACCAAGCACGAGGTGGAGTTACACAGACACACTGAAGACGTAGGCCAATGTACAGCACCACCTACCACCTCTTCAGCTCGTATTGGGGCCTCTTCCTCCAGCTCACACACAGCTGGTTCGGCTTCCTCACAGGATCGCCAAGGAAGAACCTCTGGCACTGTTGTCCGGAGACCCTGTGACATTCCACCCACAGCGCCACGTTCCCAGTCATCCTCACACTCCCAGGCCACTCGACAGCCATCGGTAGCACAGGCATGGGATAAAAGGCGGCCATACTCGGCAAACCATCCCCGAGCACAGGCTCTGAATGCTGGCTTTGTCAAACTACTGGCACTTGAAATGCTCTCATTCAGGCTGGTGGAGACTGACACCTTCCGGGACTTCATGGCATTGGCAGTCCCACAATACACCGTGCCCAGCTGCTTTTATTTCAGCAGGCAAGTCATCCCTGCCCTGCAGAAACATGTGGAGGGAAAAATAAAACATGCGCTACTAAACACCGTTAGTAGCAAGGTCCACCTGACCACCGATGCGTGGACCAGTAACCATGGACAAGGACGATACCTTTCCCTCACTGCCCATTGGGTCAATGTTGTGGAGCCTGGTACAGATCTGGAGAGTGGCGCTGTACGTGTTCTGCCAACTCCACGGATTGCAGGAATCCAGTCTGTACACATAGACTCCTCCTCCTACTCAAGTTCCTCAGAAACAGCGCAGCAGGAGCCTGTTACGACCGATATGAGCACAGCCGTGGCCAAACGTCAACAGGCCGTACTCAAATTAATTTCTTTGGGGAATCGAAGCCACACAGAGCAGGAGCTCTGGAATGCCATCAAGCAGGAGAGCGATGTGTGGTTTGTGCCTGCGAATCTCCAGCCAGGCTTGGTAGTGTGTGACAATGGCTGAAATCTGGTGGCAGCTCTTGGCCTAGGCAACCTCACTCACATCCCATGTCTGGCACATGTGCTGAACTTGGTCGGGCAGAGCTTTCTGAGGGACTATCCGGATCTTGATGCACTGCTGCACAAGGTCCGCATAGAGTGCCCGCACTTGCGGCGTTCCAGCACGGCAAGATTGCGCCTTGCTGCTCTGCAGCGCCGATTACGCCTTCCGGAACATCGCATCATATGTGACCTACCCACCTGGTGGAATTCAACGTTACATATGTTGGAGCGGTTGTGTGAGCAGCAGGCAGCAGTCATGGAGTACCAGCTGCATCAGGCGCAAACAAGTCGCACTGTGCGCCGGTCACACTTCAACACCACTGAGTGGGCCTCTATGAAGGACATCTGCCTCGTTTTGCGTGCCTTCGATGATTCTACGCGGATGGCGAGTGCAGATGATGCACTAGTCAGCATGACTGTCCCCCGTATCTGCCTGCTTCAAAAAACACTGCAAGCACTAAGGGATGAGGTTTTGGAAGAGGTGGAGGATGAGGAGACCCAAATGCCATCTGCTTCTGGACAGTCTGCGCTACGTGGTTCCTCACAAAGGCCTAGGCAGGGGACACTTTGTGAGGAGGATGAGGAGGAGTCGATGGAGGAGGAAGACATCTCTCCAGAGGAGGGAGGTACACAAAGCTCTAGTCAGTATGTACAGCGAGGGTGGGGTGATGCAGAGCAGGCAGAGATCACGCCTCAAGCAGGGGACAGCGGTTCTTTGGCAGTTGGGAGTCTGCAGCACATGGTTTATTTCATGCTGCAGTGCCTGAGAAACGACCGCCGCATCGCCCACATTCTCTACACGGCTGATTATTGGGTGTACACCCTCCTAGATCCTCGCTACCAGGACAACTTACAAAGCCTCATACCAACATTGAACCGGGAGCGTAAACTGCGGGAGTACCAAGACACACTGGTGCAGTCCATCATGTTTTCCATTCCACCAGACAGCAGTGGTGCTAGTGCTTTACAAAGCAGCTCTGTGCGTCGAGGCAGTGGAGGAAACTCGGCACAAAGAGGCAGCAGAGGCAGCGCCTCAGCACAATGCAAGACCACTATGGCCCAAATGTGGCAAAGTTTTGTATGTCCGCCACAATTGTCTACACCATCACAGACGGCTCCAGTCAGCAGGAGGCAACGTTTCTGTCAGATGGTGACAGACTACATGTCTTGCCCTGTCAGTGTACCAGATGGCTCTTCCCCCTTCAAGTTTTGGGTCTCTAAGCTGGATACATGCCCATTACTAGTAGTGTGAATAAGGACTGAGCAGGAAACCTTGCCAGACACACATCAGGGGATCAACTGACGTGACTGAGCCCCTGTAACCCAGGAACAAGTGTGGATTGTGCAGACACCACTTCAGAGCAGCAACTTGCGTGGTTGGAGGCCAGGGGAAATACTAGAGACAGTGGAGCCGGAGGCCATAGTGGAGCAAGGTTACGCTCAGTAGTAGTCTACAACCTCTATAAAACCAGCTGCAAGTTGGCCTCCGCCTGCTGCATGCTTCATCCTGGGCTCCAACACAGCCAGTTGTAGCTTGGAAGTGCCGTCCGCACAGATAGAAACACTCGCTCCATTGTCAGTGGGGTTCAGTAGCGCCTGCTGTTCCCCTGCTGTGCGGATGGCAAAGTCTCCTGCTGCCTCCAAAATCACGCAACATCTTATTTTCTACTTGCTCCAAGTAGGCCTCAGCCTGCTCGGAGCATTGACTCTGGGCTCCAACACAGCCAGTTGTAGCTTGGAAGTGCCATCCGCACAGATAGAAACACTCGCTACGGTGTCAGTGGGGTTTAGTAACGCCAGCTGTTCCCCTGCTGTGCGGATGGCAAAGTCTCCTGCTGACTCCAAAATCATGCAACATCTTATTTTCTACTTGCTCCAAATAGGCCTCAGCCTGCTCGGAGCATTGATCCTGGGCTCCAACACAGCCAGTTGTAGCTTGGAAGTGCCGTCCGCACAGATAGAAACACTCGCTCCGGTGTCAGTGGGGTTCAGTAGTGCCAGCTGTTCCCCTGCTGTGCGGATGGCAAAGTCTCCTGCTGCCTCCAAAATCATGCAACATCTTATTTTCTACTTGCTCCAAGTAGGCCTCAGCCTGCTCGGAGCATTGATCCTGGGCTCCAACACAGCCAGTTGTAGCTTGGAAGTGCCGTCCGCACAGATAGAAACACTCGCTCCTGTGTCAGTGGGGTTCAGTAACGCCAGCTGCTCCCGTGCTGTGTGGATGGCAAAGTCTCCTGCTGCCTACACAGTCACACTACTACTGATTTTTAACCATGGTCCACTTAGGCCTCTGGCTCTACTGTCTCTAGTATTTTCCCTGGCCTCCAACCCCGCGAGTTGCTGCTCTGAAGTGGCGTCTGCACAATCCACACTTGTTCCTGGGTTACAGGGGCTCTGTCACGTCAGTGGATCCCCTGATGTGTGCCCGGCAATGTCTCCTGCTCTTTCCACATTCCCATTACTAGTAGTGTGAATGAGGACTGAGCAGGAAACCTTGCCGGACACACATCAGGGGATCCACTGATGTGACTAAGCCCCTGTAACCCAGGAACAAGTGTGGATTGGGCAGACGCCACTTCAGAGCAGCAATTTGCGGAGTTGGAGGCCAGGGGAAATACTAGAGACAGTAGAGCCAGAGGCCTAAGTGGAGCACGGTTACAATCAGTTGTAGTGTACAACCGATGTAAAACTTGCTCCAAGTAGGCCTCAGCCTGCTCCGTGATTGATCCTGGGCTCCAACATCACCAGTTGCTGCTCAGAAGTGTCTTTGGCACGGGCACTCCCTCCTGCCCAGCCTGGTTCCAGCACGCCTGCTGTTTCCGGGTAGTGTCAACGTCACTTTGCCACCAATACGTTGTCCTGTCGTGTTGCAGTCTGGTTAGCTGAGTCTATGGTGCCTGCAGTTTCGTTGCTTCCTATGTGGGCTGCGGGTTCTGGTAATAAAGGCAGAGCCTTTGGCCTAGGTGCCTACTTCTTGGTATCTGAGTTCCAGCAACGTCTGCTGGTCCTTGGTAGTGCTTTGTAGCACAGGTACCTCCTGCTTAGTAACCGTGTTCCAGCACCGTCAGCTGGTCCACGTTTGTGCCATTGGCTGTTGTTCCTTCTGCTGCCACTCTGGGTTCCAGCACCGTCAGCTGGTTCCATTGACTCTTGTAGCTAATGCTACCCATCCGGGTTCCAGCACCGTCAGCTGGTTCTCGGAAGTGTCTTTGGCACGGGCACTCCCTCCTGCCCAGCCTGGTTCCAGTACGCCTGCTGTTTCCGGGTAGTGTCAACGTCACTTTGCCACCAATACGTTGTCCTGTCGTGTTGCGGTCAGGTTAGCCGAGTCTATGGTGCCTGCAGTTTCGGTGCTTCCTATGTGGGCTGCGGGTTCTGGTAATAAAGGCTGGTTCCGTAGTGCCAATAGGACAAGCACCCCCTGTAGGACTGTGGGTTTCGGTAACTGCGGCCGGCTCACGGCCTTGCAACTTTGTTTTTTTCCTGGGTACCTTCTGCTACCCATCCGGGTTCCTGCACCGTCAGCTGGTTCTCGGCAGTGCCTTTGGCCTAGGTGCCTACTTCTTGGTATTCGAGTTCCAGCAACGTCTGCTGGTCCTTGGTAGTGCTTTGTAGCACAGGTACCTCCTGATTAGAAACCGTGTTCCAGAACCGTCAGCTGGTCCACGGTTGTGTCATTGGCTCTTGTTCCTTCTGCTGCCACTCTGGGTTCCAGCACCGTCAGCTGGTTCTCGGTAGTTCCATTGACTCTTGTAGCTAATGCTACCCATCCGGCTTCCAGCACCGTCAGCTGGTTCTCGGCAGAGCCTTTGGCCTAGGTGCCTCCTTCTTGTTATCCGAGTTCCAGCAACGTCTGCTGGTCCTTGGTAGTGCTTTGTAGCACAGGTACCTCCTGCTTAGTAACCATGTTCCTGCACCTTCAGCTGGTCCACAGTTGTGCCATTGGCTCTTGTTCCTTCTGCTGCCCCTCTGGGTTCCAGCACCGTCAGCTGGTTCTCGGCAGTTCCTCAGCCTTCTTCTACCTTCTGCTACTTTTCCAAGTTCATGCTTGTGGAAATGGTTTTTGATTCTCACTCTGGATCTCCCTGACAATGACCCTGAAGACGACGACCCTGAAGACCACACAGAAGAATACCTAAAAGATGACACTGAAGAAGATGACCAAGAGGACAAAGAACATGAAGACAACCACCAAGATGCAGAACAACAAGAGACAGAAGAACAAGAAGCATAAAAACCAAAAGCAGAAGAACATTAAGCATAAGACTAAAAATCTGAGCAAATGATATTATCTAATTTATAAGCAGAAGAAGACTAAACAGTGTATGGGGGTGAGTCCGTTCCTCCTCGTGGTGCCCCTGGAAAAGGCCTGCTGCTGCAGGCCCAACTGAGCGCGGACAAATCCTGTTGTAAATCTTTTGTGACAGGCTGAACAGAAGGTGTAATCTTCAAACTGTTATAGATTACAACTATAGGAATGCCTGACACAAATAAGAATATGTTGAAGAAGAAGAATAGGAAGAAGATGAAGAAGTAGAATATGAAGAATAATAATAGTTGAATAAGAAGAATATGAAGAATGTAAAAAAAAAATAGGAAGAAGGTGAAGAAGAAGAAGATGATGAATAAGGTGAAGAAGAAGTTGATGAAAAAGATGCTGCTGCTGAGGATGATGAAGGAGAAAGTGTGGGAGAAGTAAAAAAGAAGGTGAAGAGCATGGAAGTAGTGAAACATACATATCTGACAAAATATTAAAGACTTTAACATAGTCAATATCTTTGTAACTATGAACGTCTTTAAAAAAAATTACTGCTATTCCATTTGATTGGGCTAAAGCTCTATGCCTTTAATGTCTCCTACACCTCCCACAATACATTCTACATTATTATTAGTTGTTTTTCTTCATGTAGAATTAACCTACAGGGAAAAAAATGTTTTTTTTTTTAATTCCAATATTTCTGTTCCATTGACTTGAATGGGACTTCCAGGATCGGAATCGGCGATACCCGATACTTTTTTTAGATCGGCCGATCCATTCCGATCCGATATTTTTCAGTATCGGGTGGTATCGCTCAACACTACTTAATAGGTGCAGTCTCTGATGGATCACACCTCCCTTCTGCTAGCTGTTGTATCGGGAGGGCAGCTGTGTTGTTATGTGTGGGGAGTGATTCACTTTCTTCTCCCGGTGTCATAGCTGTCTCTTTAGAGAGGGTGCCCTGTGGAAATAGGGACACCTCATTGTCTGGATCTGGCACTGGGCCAGCTGGTGAACAGAGAGGTGGAGAAGAAGAAGAGCGAGAGAAGCAGGGAAGGGTGGAGGGGAGATTGGGAACAGGAGAAAAAGTGAGAGATGGTGGAGGAGAGTGGGGAGGAGACAAAAGAGGAGAAGTGAAGACGAGGGGGATGAGGGAGGATGAGAGATGGGTGAAGGTGAGGAAGGTGGAGAGGGAGGAGAGATGGGAGAGTGAGAAGGGGGAGAGATAGGCAGAGATGAAGAAGATAGAGGGGTGAGAGAGAGATGGTGAGAGGGATGGGAGGAGGCAAGAGTGGGGAGAGAGGAGATGGTGGGGGGAGCGACCTGCTTCCCCCCTTCTGCCATCACAGAAGGCATGCTTAAATCTGTGGTCCTTCTCAGACGGCACAGATTAGAATGCCGCTGAAAACGCTTTTTCTACACGAAAAAAAAACAATTCTTTCCTGTTCACACTATCTGTTAGCACCTTCTACGCTGTAAAATCCTCTGTCACGTTAAGGAATGCAGACGGCAATTCAGCTTCACTAGCTACTTCCCTTTTTTCGTTTCAATACATTATGCCATGCTACAGCTTTGACGAAAACTGTTCTTGCAAAACCACATACTATGTCTGTTTTTAAAACTGAATAAAGTGAATAAAACTTTAAAAAATTTGCAACCCCTTTTAACTTGCTTAAAAAGGAAGGAAAAACAAAACAAAAATATTTAGTAAAAAACTTGAAAAGTAGTGGAAACAAAATGGAAAATCAAAATTGACAAGATAACACAGGAATAACCAAAAGCAGGAAAAAATTATCTTTTTAACAAAATAAAAGAAAAGGAAAAATCTCTATGAGAAGTGAAAATCAAAAAGACTGATAACAAATTTCAAAAATAAAAAAACCCAAAAGAAAAAAGAGAAAAATGATCAGGGAGTAAAAGATTTTTAAAAGGAAAAAACAAATAAAAAAGTTGTTAAAACTTAAAAACCACTCCGAAAAATCAAAGATCAATGCAAGTACACTTCCAACAATAAAAAGTGTTAATGTAGAATGCAGGCACCCAACTTCCTCTTTCTATGCCTGCGTCTCAGTAAAATCCTCTGAGACAATGGAAACCAAAAAGCAGACTGTGAATACAGTGATATACTCAAAAAGACCCAGCTTTCCCGAAAATTCTCACACTATAGTAACAAGAATAAAAATCTCCACCAAAAATGCAAGATAAAACATAAAATAGAGAAAAACAGAGTACAAATATGACAATATGAAAAATATATATATCAGGGGCACACCCTACAGGCAAAAGAGCAAGTGTACAATAAAAAAAAGAAAAACCTTTTCTGCTTCAGATCTTTGTGGAAACCTGCAGTGAAAAAACAGGTTGATGCACATATAGACGTCTGGGGAGAGATCGAAGCCCTTGTTTTGTGACTCGTATGTCAAACAGCTGCTGACAACCGATAACTGCCAATCACCCGTGGCACTTTGGTTAGCACTGGGATGTATCATCCTCCGTCGTGGGAGACGGGAGCTGTGATATCCCACTAGATTATCACCCCTCCGTGTGCACCCGGGGACCGTGGTAATCTCTCCAATGATCAGTCTGTGATATCTCTCCAGTCTGCCAGCATCCGCATGTGTGCGGGAGCCGTGACAGCCGAGGGATTCGCATGTGTTACCTCCTTGAAGCTGACACCTCCATGTATGTGTGCGGGGACCGTGACAGCTTTTTCAGAGGAATTCACCTGCGATATCCTGTCTAAGTCAAAACCTCCGAGTGGTGCGGGGTCGTGTTTTAACTTAGTCAGAGAGATTCAGTGTCTTGCTATCGGTTTCTCAGCAACCACAAGCACAATCAGTCAACGTGTTTCCACCAACTCTCTCCCGGATCTAAATAAACACACAGGACCACAGCAGACACTTTGCTTATCCCAGGGTTTGGATAAGAGCGTGGACATTTTTACATTACCTGGGTTTGGTGACCAAACTGACCAGCTAGAGTTGCTGACCCGGACTGGGCACAGGGAACATTCAGGCAAGATAACTAAATTTTCTTACCTTACTTATGGAGTTGCGCAAATCTCTGTTCCCATGAGCCAAGGCCTTGGCCGGCACCTCTGTCCTCTCCGGTCAGCAGGATACCCGTGCATTTTCGTCCACACCCCGCGTCTGGGCGCCACTTGTCATGGATTTTTGATTGATTAGGTAGATATACCCTTGTGAGTGCTGTGGCCTGTCCTAATTAGACAGAGTCTTATTGAGCGCTCAAGGAAAGAAAGACACCAAACCCAGTTAGCAGCAATCCTTTCCAGCAAAACGCTGGAAGTTTTATTGAATATACTTGGTTTTATTAGTTCGTACAAAGGAGTGGTTACTCATTAACATAAAGGCTGATCTTCTTATCTAATTGGTCAGTTTAAATACATGAACATATACGGGTGTCCGACCTGGGGTTACTTAGACACCACATGATTTACTGCCCCTTGTATTCCAATGTCAGCAAGACTCCAATATCGGCTTGGACCATCTGGCCTAACTTCCTCTTCTGTAAGTCTGGGACAAATGTCACAAGACAATGCTATCATGAGACCACATCAGCTCCCCAGACTCTCTCATGGGGGGGGTAGGAGGTCATTTCCACCAACTAGTTACAAGGTTCAAACTGTGAATATGCATCTGTGTGTATATGGCTATGTAAGAATACATGAGTATATAGCAGTGTATAGCCTATAGCAGGCAAGTGAGATCTAGATGAAATACATATACATACAGTGGGGAAAAAAAGTATTTAGTCAGTCAGCAATAGTGCAAGTTCCACCACTTAAAAAGATGAGAGGCGTCTGTAATTTACATCATAGGTAGACCTCAACTATGGGAGACAAACTGAGAAAAAAAAATCCAGAAAATCACATTGTCTGTTTTTTTTTTCATTTTATTTGCATATTATGGTGGAAAATAAGTATTTGGTCAGAAACAAAATTTCATCTCAATACTTTGTGATATATCCTTTGTTGGCAATGACAGAGGTCAAACGTTTTCTGTAAGTCTTCACAAGGTTGCCACACACTGTTGTTGGTATGTTGGCCCATTCCTCCATGCAGATCTCCTCTAGAGCAGTGATGTTTTTGGCTTTTCGCTTGGCAACACGGACTTTCAACTCCCTCCAAAGGTTTTCTATAGGGTTGAGATCTGGAGACTGGCTAGGCCACTCCAGGACCTTGAAATGCTTCTTACGAAGCCACTCCTTCATTGCCCTGGCGGTGTGCTTTGGATCATTGTCATGTTGAAAGACCCAGCCACGTTTCATCTTCAATGCCCTTGCTGATGGAAGGAGGTTTGCACTCAAAATCTCATGATACATGGCCCCATTCATTCTTTCATGTACCCGGATCAGTCGTCCTGGCCCCTTTGCAGAGAAACAGCCCCAAAGCATGATGTTTCCACCACCATGCTTTACAGTAGGTATGGTGTTTGATGGATGCAACTCCAGTTTGGAGTCAGACTGTTTGAGGGTGTGCACAGGTGTCTTTTTATACTGATAACAAGTTTAAACAGGTGCCATTACTACAGGTAATGAGTGGAGGAAAGAGGAGACTCTTAAAGAAGAAGTTACAGGTCTGTGAGAGCCAGAAATCTTGATTGCTTGTTTCTGACCAAATACTTATTTTCCACCATAATATGCAAATAAAATGAAAAAAAAACAGACAATGTGATTTTCTGGATTTTTTTTTCTGTTTGTCTCCCATAGTTGAGGTCTATCTATGATGTAAATTACAGACGCCTCTCATCTTTTTAAGTGGTGGAACTTGCACTATTGCTGACTGACTAAATACTTTTTTTCCCCACTGTATATATTTCCATAACAGTATACATGGCTCCGCTCCCACCCATGTATGCATGGCTGGGCTCCCCCGTCCTCCTCCATCATACTTACCCTCACGTCGCTGAACTTCCCTCCCTGCATCTCGTGGCGCGTCAGCTTCTTAGCTTCTTCCTGTGCAGAGCAGTCATGTGGTACCGCTCATTTAAGGTCATGAATATGGACACCACGCCTATGGGAGAGGAGTGGTGTCCATATTCATGACCTTAAATGAGCGGTACCATGTGACCGCTCAGCGCTGGATGAAGCCGCCGCCCCGACAGGGATACAGGGTGAGTATCCATGGAAGCTACAGCCGCCAGCTCCCCTTGTGTCCACTGCACAGGACCGGGCCGTTGCAGTGCTCTTGACCTTGTGTCCGTGGACCGGCAAGAGCACTGCAATAGCCCGGTCCGGGGCCGTGGACCGGTGGTTGGGGACCCCTGCTCTATGTAATCCAGAAAAATATGTAGATGTCATGTAAATAATGGGTAACTAACATGTAACAACTACATTTAGAAAATATAAAGGACGGGGGTGGTATCTTTGTTCACTTGTGGTGTTACTATTTTGTAACAATATTATGTATGTAAAAACTTTTCAGAAAACACTATTGCATCCCATTGAGTGTAGCAAAAAATACAGATGAGTGAATGTTTTGAAATGCAAATTTGCAGACTTTGGCAAATTTTTCACCAAAATTTGATTTGCTGTGTAGAAATTAGAGAGAGAGAGGACCTTGCTGTTCATAAGAGATTACCGTATATACTCGTGTATAAGCCGAGATTTTCAGCCCTTTTTTTGGGCTGAAAGTCCCCCCCTCGACTTATACGCGAGTCAAATACTGGGGGGTAATCGGGGGGGTCAGAGACCACACTCACCCCTCCTGGCACTTCTCTGCAGCCCCTGCGTCTCCCTCTGCCGTCTGCTTTCTGCATTCAGCAGTCACGTGGTACCGCTCATTAAACTCATGAAAATGCGCATATTTATGAGTTTAATGAGCGGTACCACGTGACCAGCTGAATGCAGGAAGCAGACGGCAGAGGGAG
This sequence comes from Dendrobates tinctorius, assembly GCF_039654945.1. Taxonomy (NCBI): domain Eukaryota; kingdom Metazoa; phylum Chordata; class Amphibia; order Anura; family Dendrobatidae; genus Dendrobates; species Dendrobates tinctorius. Next base: position 38,316,059 of record NW_027361738.1, read on the forward strand.
AAGCAGGGGCTGCCGATGCAGAGAAGACCTTTCGCTAGGAGGTGTGAGTATGACAGGGGCAGAGTGATATTCACCTGTTCCCGTTCCAAGCCGTGCACCTCTGTGTCTCCGGGTCCTTCTGCTGTGATGGCCTGTCAATGCAGAGATCCGGAAGACACAGCGGTGCACGGCTTGGAATGGGGACAGGTGAATATCGCCACTGCCAGGGCTCAGGACACCGGCACCTGGCCCCCAGTGACGGAGAGGTGAGTATGTCATTTTTTTTTTATTGCAGCAGCAGCAAACAAGGGATATTTATGGAGCATCTTATGGGGCAGCATTAACCCTTGTGGAGCAGCATATGGGGGGTATTTATGGGGCAGCATTAACCCTTGTGGAGCAGCATATGGGGGTATTTATGGGGCAGCATTAACCCTTGTGGAGCAGCATATGGGGGGTATTTATGGGGCAGCATATTAAACCCTAGGCTTATACGTGGGTCAATAAGTTTTCCCAGTTTTTTGTGGCAAAATTAGGGGGTGTCGGCTTATACACGGGTTGGCTTATCCACGAGTATATACGGTACACTCTAAAGGACAGAGAGGGCCCCATTGACCATAAGCGCTTACAGTCTACAGCTGAGAGCGAGAGAAGACCCCGCTGACAATAAGAGCTTACACTATACAGAAGAGAGACACCCAGTGATTTTGGAGATGGAAAACGGCTCTGCAGGAAATTCGACTCAAAATAGGTTAGCAAACAAAAAGAATAGCTCTTCTATGCTGTTTAGAGGGTGAAAATTGTGTGTCTGCAATCATGGGACCATTTTTGAAATTTGGGGCGGTTTATGAGCAACAGTGGGCATGTTTCTCTTTAAAATTCGATAAAAAATTATGGATGCCAATAACAGACACACGGATGACAAATGGAAGGCACATCAATGATACTATTTTTTCTGGATGGAAATTGTATAATTTGTCATTTGCTTGTTTGAACTTGACCTAAGAAACCAAATTTTTTTGTGTAGACTCAAAATCTAACATAGTGAAAATTTTCTGATCATGCACTATACAAACATTAAAAAGAGCCTCATAACTGACATTACAGTATTTTTAACACGGATATGGGATGTAGTTTTTGAGGCACCTGAGTACGACCATGCCCTCATTGCCTATATCATGCTCCAACATGCATTTCCCATTAGGTGCTTTAGGAGTGTGTGGCCTGCAACAACTGAAAGATATTTAAATCTACTAATCCATACTCTTAAGACATGATTCAGGCGCCTGAGTTTCACATACATGTTCTGTCTCTGGTTTTTACAGATAGAACTTGTAGTTATTAGTTTCTAAGGCTGTTCAGACTTTTTTTGCAAACAGAATGTCCGCCTAGAAAAAAAGTCGAGAATCAAAATAACATATTCAAGTGTTTGTGTCTTTTGGGGGGTTTTAGTCCTTGCGCTCTCTGTTTTTCGGGTTATCTTGATAGGAGAAGCTTAAGAAACATCTCTCATGTTTCTTCAGCTAGAAAAACTGATGAAACACTGATGGTAAACCAGACAAACTGATCAAACACTGATCTAAATCAGTCAATTTTTTCACGTTGAAATAAGTTGGCAATATAATAGACTTTTGCCTATTGAGAATAAGACAAAAAGTAAGACAAAAAAAGATTCACCACATGATGACTGATGTTATATTTCTGAACCACATACAGTTTCCTTACATTCCTCTGGCAAAAAATTTACCGATGCACAAGACAAAATGTAGCAAGCACATGTTGCCAGCTGTGAAATGTTGACTGGCTCTCTGTCTTTCTTTAATATTACATACGTAGGCAGAAGTAAAGAGGTGGAAAGAGATAGATCTGTGCCTACTTACAGGAAATTCATCTTGTGATGTCACTGATCCTGTAGGGAAACATTGTACGTCAATACAAAGAAAATGGAAACATTATTCAATATTATAGAAAATTTCATAGAGGATCGAGCTTGAAGGCGCTAAAAGGAAGCACGAGAGAAGATGATTCATTCAAATCTCAGCTCATAAAGAGAATTAGTACAGACAAAATAATTACAAGGACAAAAATAATAGCTGTACAATATGAGCCCAAGCTGAGAGAGGAAAAACATTGATTCAGCATGAAGGCATATGAACAATCTGTAGGCTACAAGACATTGTTGTTGCTAAAAATGAAGTATAGGAGATTGGTTTGGTGATCAATTACATGTAAATACATCATTTCATTCTGAAAAGACCTGTTAATTTTCTGCTAAGTTTTCAAGCCTTTGTCAAATGATTGGTGGTGAGAACAATCACAGTCAAGAATCTGATGCACTAACCCATAACAGAACAAGAAGTGCGCTTGTCTATTTCTGCCTCTAAAATGGGTAAAGCACCAGGTCCCGACGGCTTCCCGGCCCTTTACTACAAAAAATTCAGAGATTTACTAATCCCGGAAATGTTAGCCTCCTTTATTTCAATGTCTAAAAATAACCCCCCACATCCAGATTCTCTGAGAGCCGATATTGCAGTGATACATAAAGAAACGAAAGACCCAACCCAGTGTGCTAGCTTCCGCCCCATTTCCCTGTTAAATGTTGATGTAAAACTCTTTGCCAAGATCCTTGCATCTACACTTTCTCCCCTTCTCTCAGGAATCGTTCACCCGGACCAAGCTGGATTTATGCCAGGCCGAGAGGCCAGAGATAATACTATTAAGTCTATTAACTTAATTAATCATGCTAAATCCTGGAATGTCCCATCAATCCTCTTATCCACTGATGCCGAGAAGGCATTTGATAGGGTCAATTGAGTTTTCATGGAAGAGACCCTCATTCACCTAGGTCTGGGAACAAGGATGCTCCAGTGGATCCTGTCTGTATATTCAGTCCCTTCCGCCAGGGTCCGGGTGAACGATGCACTTTCAGATCCGTTTTATATTTATAATGGCACACGACAGGGATGCCCTCTGTCCCCCCTCATTTTTATCCTCACCCTTGAACCCTTTCTTAGACATGTTAGCGCCAACCCCAATATCTCGGGTATTCATGTACTTCAAAACACTTATAAAGTAGCAGCATACGCTGATGACCTTCTTTTCTTCATTACCTCACCTAAGATCTCCCTGCCTAACCTAATGAATGAATTCAGAACATATGCCCAATTGTCTAATTTCAAGATTAATTTTTCAAAATCCAAGGCGCTTAATATTAATTCTTCCCCGGAACTTGTAAGATCTTTACAGAAGTCCTTCAGTTTCAAATGGGCTACTCAACACCTGAAATATTTAGGAATAAGACTATCTGCAGACATCAATTCTCTATATCGATGGAACTTCCCTAGCCTTTTAACACCTATTCAAGCAGACTGTGATAGGTGGTCCAAGATATCCTTCACCTCGTTTGGCAGATGCCAAATTTTTAAGATGAACATATTACCGAGGGTCCTGTATATTCTACAGGCTCTCCCCATCAATATCCATGCTAACTTTTTTAGAAAATTAGGGTCCATTCAAGTCTCGTTTATATGGGGAAAAAAATCTACTAGACTAAAGAGGGAGGTTCTCTGCAGACCCAAGAGGTTGGGGGGAGTGGGGCTTCCAGACCTAAAAATGTATCTCTTGGCAGGCCACCTAGCTAGAATGATAGACTGGTGTAGAAATGGTTACCATAAGGCATGGGTTCAAATAGAACAAAGTTTTAGCCCGACCTCATTGAAGACCCTCCTATGGGTTTTACGTTCAGCCACAGAGCAAATCAAACCCCATCCGACTATTGGATCCACTTTAAAATACTGCAATACAGCACTAGTCCGTTTACATTTACTCCCAGAGGCTTCTCCTCTCACTCCGGTGTTGAGTCATCCTGAATTTGTCCCTAGCTGCTCGGACTCCATTTTTCGTCTGTGGATAGATTCTGGATGGATAGAGTAGAAAACTGGGGAGAGGGAGCCTCCTGGCCTTCTCTGAGTGACCTTACCACCAAAACAGATCCAATACCCCTGCGCAGTTGGAGGTGTTTGCAACTTATCCACTTTTTCAGCAGCCTTCCCCCTAAAAGTTCATTTAGAATCATAGAATCGTAGAGTTGGAAGGGACCTCCTGGGCCATCTGGTCCAACCCCCTGCTCAAAGCAGGATTCGCTAAATCATCCCAGTCAGATGTCTGTCCAGCCTCTGTTTGAAGACTTCCATTGAAGGAGAACTCACCACTTCTCGTGGCAGCCTGTTCCACTCATTGATCACTCTAACTGTCAAAAAGTTTTTTCTAATATCTAATCTGTGTCACCTCCCATTCAGTTTCATCCCATTGCTTCTAGTCTTTCCTTGTGCAAATGAGAATAAAGTTGATCCTTCTACAATGTGACAGCCCTTTAGATATTTGTAGACAGCTATTAAGTCTCCTCTCAGTCTTCTCTTTTGCAAACTAAACATTCCCAAATCCTGCAACCTTTCCTCATAAGACAGGGTTTGCAGACCGGTCACCATTCTGGTCGCTCTTTTCTGAACTTGCTCCAGTTTGTTGATGTCTTTTTTAAAATGTGGTGCCCAAAACTGGACACAATATTCCAGATGAGGTCTGACCAAAGAGGAGTAGAGGGAAATAATGACTTCACGTGATCTAGACTGTATGCTTCTGTTAATACATCCTAGAATTGCATTTGCCTTTTTTGCTGCTGCATCACACTGTTGACTCATATTCAGTCTGTGATCTATTAGTATACCCAAGTCTTTTTCACATGTGCTGTCACTTAGCCCTATTCCTCCCATTCTATATATGCTTTTTCCATTTTTATTGCCCAGATGTAGTACTTTGCATTTCTCCCTGTTAAAAACCATTCTGTTTGTTGCTGCCCACTTCTCCAGTTTATTTAAATCTTTTTGAATCCTCTCTCTCTCTTCTCTAGTATTAGCTATCCCTCCTAGCTTTGTGTCATCAGCAAATTTAATCAGTTTACCCTCAATTCCTTCATCTAAATCGTTGATAAAGATATTGAACAATACAGGGCCCAGGACAGAGCCCTGTGGTACCCCACTTGAGACATTCTTCCAACTGGATGTGCAGCCATTTACGACCACTCTTTGGGTCCGATCACTAAGCCAGTTATGAATCCACCTAACAGTTGCCTTGTCCATTCCATACTTAATCATTTTTTCAATAAGGATTGTATGAGAGACTTTGTCAAATGCTTTAGACGACCCAAAACCCAATTTGAGCTTTTATGTAATAGCCTGGGCCCAATCAGACACACCTTAGCTAAAACCTACTCTATGCTGATGGACCCCCGGAGCCGGTCGCCCCCTTCTTTCCTTGCGCAGTGGGAGAGAGATTTAAACATTACTTTTATGGAAGATCAGAGAACTCAAATTTTTACCCTTGTATAGTGTTGAGCATTCCGATACCGCAAGTATCGGGTATCGGCCGATATTAGCGGTATCGGAATTCCGATACTTAATTCCGATACTTTTTTCATATCGGATTCCGGGATCGGAATCGGAATAGGAAGTTCCCATCATGCTATGAGCCTGCTTGCTTTGATTAAGCCAATGGGAATCCTCCGAAGTGTGGGCACATCCTGTTAGGCATGTAGGCATGTTAACTATTGGCATGGCTGTGATTGGCTGCCGAAATGATGTCATGATGCACTATAAAAGCCACCGCAGCCGCCATTTCTGGTCACTCTGCTGTGAATTCAGTTAGGGACAGGCTGCTGTAGAAGACTGTGAGGGACAGTTAGAAATAGCGATTCTAAAAACAATATTGTGCTTTATCCAGGCTACATAAACCACCACTGTAGCTTGCTTTTCCCTAGCAGCGCTGTTTTCACAGCTGTCTGCAAGGGCTGTGTGAGTGCAGCTCACGCTGTGGAGTGGGTCCTGCAGCCACGTCAGGCTGTAGGCCACCCAGTGTGATCACTGCTGCCTCATACATCTTTTATTTTTTGAGCTGCATTTTTTAAATAATTTCAATCTAGTGTGCTTCCATCCGTATCCATATACGTTGGTTGCAAACACTAGTAGTAGACAGCGGAGCCTTTCTGCAGCCTTTCAGTGCTAGTGTCCACTTTGCTGCACTGTTCACGGCTGTCTGAGAGGTCTCTGACTGTGTGTGAGTGCAGCTCACGCTGAGTAGTGTGTCCTGCAGCTACGTCTGGCTGTAGGACGCTCAGCGTGCGTCACTGCCTCACACATATTTTTATTTGAGTGCAGCTCATTTTTTCTTCTATTAGTGTGCATCCATCCGTCTCCATCTACGGTGGTTGCAAACACTATATAGGAGTACACAGCGGAGCCTTTCTGCAGCCTGTCAGTGCCAGTGCCCACTTAGCTGCACTGTTGACGGCTGTCTGAGAGGTCTCTGACTGTGTGTGAGTGCAGCTCACGCTGAGTAGAGTGTCCTGCAGCTACGTCTGGTTGTAGAACGCTCAACGTGCGTCACTGCCTCACACATATTTGTCTCTGAGTGCAGCTCATTTTTTCTTCTCCTATTAGTGTGCATCCATCCGTATCCATCAACATTGGTTGGTTGCAAACACTATATAGGAGTAGATAGAGGAGCCTTTTTTTCTGGCTTGTGCCCTGCCGGCGCAGCCAGATTAGTATTACCCAATTTTTTTGGAGCCTCATCTTTTGCATGGTAGGTTACCTGCCTGCATTGTAATAGCTCCAAAAAGTTGGTGATACTATCAGTTTCAATTCTTTGTTCTCATACTTTGAGTTTGTTTCAAACAAAGAAACCACATAAAAAGTTCACCAAACACTACATTTTGAACTTGTGTAGGCCACATCAGCTCCTATTAAAGTCTAGTCCACACACACACACTTCATAAAATTAGTGTTTCTTGTACCTGTAACCAGCTGTTCAGGAATAAGCACACTAAGGCCCCCCTTTGTCCTTTTTTGCCTATCTTAAGCAGTCTTGCAAGATGAAGAAGGCAGGGAGTAAGGCGCGGGGGCGTGGGCGTGGAGTTTCAGCAGGGAGAGGACGTGGGGATTCTGCAGGGAGAGGACGTGGGGATTCTACAGGTAGAGGACGTGGGGATTCTGGGCCTGCTGCGGGCACCAGTGGATCAGCATCCCCCAGTTTTAGCAGGCAACAGTCCTTTATGCGCAGCTTTGTAGGACCTCAACGTACCCCACTGCTGCGGGAGGAACAAATTGAAGCCGTTGTCGGATGGATGGCAGCTAACGCATCGACTTCAATTACTTCCGCATCCTCTCAGGGTCAGAGCACCGAAGAGCAACCATCTGTCTCTTCACCACCTGCCAAAGTGCCCAGGCAGTCAGAGAGACATGGACAGGAGCCATCACAATCTCTACTTCTGTTCTCGGAATCTGTTGGCTTGGAAAGAGGGGGCCAGCCAAGCAGCATTCCTGAATGTGAAGAAGAGGGAGTATGCAGTGATGCGCAACTTCTTTGTCCCTCTGAATCTGAAGAGGCGAGTGGGCCAGTGCCTATGGTCAGCACACCTCAGTACGCATCAGATGATGACGAGACTCAGTTGCCACTTTCTGGTGCGTACGGTGCTGGCGAGACAACCCCGGAGAAGCAGCTGTTTGAAGAGGGGAGGGAAGATGATGAGGTCCTTGACCCATCATGGCGTGAGCAACAGGAAGGTGGTGGGAGCAGCTCGGAGGAAGAGATTCCCCTACCGGCCAAAACAGGAGGCAGAGGGAGGGGGAAGACTTGGTTGCCTGTACCCTCCACTTCGGCACCCGTTAGGAGCATTCCTCCTTCCAAAGGCAAACCGGGCGCTCACAAGAGTTGCAGTGCGTGGTCCTTTTTTGACACAGTTGCAGATGACATTTGCTTTGTCAAATGCAAGCTGTGTCATCAGAGAGTCAAAAGAGGGAGAAATGTCAGCAACCTCAATACCACAAATATGTGGAAACATGTGCGCACCAAGCACGAGTTGGAGTTGCAGAGACACCCTCAAGACGTAGGCCAACGTACAGCACCACCTACCACCTCTTCAGTTCGTGTTGGGCCCTCTTCCTCCAGCTCACACACTGCTGGTTCGGCTTCCTCACAGGATCGCCAAGGAAGAACCTCTGCCACTGTTGTCCGGAGACCCTGTCAGATTCCACCCATAACAGCACGTTCCCATCCATCACAGCCATCGGTAGCACAGGCATGGGATAAAAGGCGCCCTTACTCGGCAAACCATCCCCGAGCACAGTCTCTGAATGCTGGCATTGCCAAACTTCTGGCAGTTGAAATGCTGTCATTCAGGCTGGTGGACACTGACACCTTCCGGGACTTAATGGCATTGGCAGTCCCCCAATACAACGTGCCCAGCCGCTTTTATTTCAGCAGGCGAGCCGTCCCTGCCCTGCAGAAACATGTTGAGGGCAAAATAAAACATGCGCTACTAAACGCCGTTAGTAGCAAGGTCCACCTGACCACCGATGCGTGGACCAGTAACCATGGACAGGGACGATACCTTTCCCTCACTGCCCACTGGGTCAATGTTGTGGAGCCGGGTACGGATCTGGAGAGTGGCGCTGTACGTGTTCTTCCAACGCCACGGATTGCAGGACTCCAGTCTGTACACATAGACTCCTCCTCCTACTCAAGTTCCTCAGAAACAGCAGAGCAGGAGCCTGTTACGACCGATATGAGCACAGCCGTGGCCAAACGTCAACAGGCTGTACTCAAATTAATTTCTTTGGGGAATCGAAGCCACACAGCGCAGGAGCTCTGGAATGCTATCAAGCTGGAGAGCGATGTGTGGTTTGGGCCAGCGAATCTCCAGCCGGGCTTGGTAGTGTGTGACAACGGCCGAAATCTGGTGGCAGCTCTTGGCCTAGGCAACCTCACACACATCCCATGTCTGGCACATGTTCTTAACTTGGTCGTGCAGAGCTTTCTGAGGGACTATCCGGATCTTGATGCACTGTTGCACAAGGTCCGCATAGAGTGCGCTCACTTGCGACGTTCCAGCACGGCAAGATCGCGCCTCGCTGCTCTGCAGCGACGATTTGGCCTTCCAGAACATCGCATCATATGTGACCTACCCACCCGGTGGAATTCAACGTTACATATGTTGGAGCGGTTGTGTGAGCAGCAGGCAGCAGTCATGGAGTACCAGCTGCATCAGGCGCAAACAAGTCGCACTGTGCGCCGTTCACACTTCAGCACCATTGAGTGGGCCTCTATGAAGGACATCTGCCTCGTTTTGCGTGCCTTCGATGAATCCACGCGGATGGCGAGTGCAGATGATGCACTAGTCAGCATGACTGTCCCCCTTATCTGCCTGCTTCAACAAACACTGCAAGCACTAAGGGATGAGGTTTCAGAAGAGGTGGAGGATGAGGAGTCCCAAATGCCATCTGCTTCTGGACAGTCTGCGCTACGTGTTTCCTCACAAAGGCCTAGGCAGGGGACACTTTGTGAGGAGGATGAGGAGGAGTCGATGGAGGAGGAAGACATCTCTCCAGAGGAGGGAGGTACACAAACCTCTACTCAGTATGTACAGCGAGGGTGGGGTGATGCAGAGCAGGTCGAGGTCACGCCTCAAACAGGGGACAGCGGTTCTTTGGCAGTTGGGAGTCTGCAGCACATGGTTGATTTCATGCTGCAGTGCCTGAGAAACGACCGCCGCATCGCCCACATTCTCGTCTCGGCTGATTATTGGGTGTACACCCTCCTAGATCCTCGCTACCGGGACAGCGTACAAAGGCTCATACCAACGTTGAACCGGGAGCGTAAAATGCGGGAGTACGAAGAGTCACTGGTGCAGTCCATAATGTTTTCCATTCCACCCGACAGCATTGTTGCAAGTGCTTTACAAAGAAGCTCTGTGCGTCGAGGCAGTGGAGGAAACTCTGCACAAAGAGGGAGCAGAGGCAGTGCCGCAGCACAAGGCAAGACCACTATGGCCCAAATGTGGCAAAGTTTTGTGTGTCCACCACAATTGTCTACACCATCAGCGACGCCTCGAGTCAGCAGGAGGCAACGCTTCCGTCAGATGGTGTCAGACTACATGTCTTGCCCTGTCGCTGTACTCCCAGATGGCTCTTCCCCCTTCAAGTTTTGGGTCTCTAAGCTGGATACATGGCCAGAGCTTAGCCAGTATGCATTGGAGGTGCTGGCTTGCCCTGCTGCCAGTGTATTATCGGAACGTGTCTTTAGTGCCGCAGGTGGTGTACTAACAGACCGTCGCACGCGACTATCTTCCGATAATGTTGACCGGCTGACTTTTCTGAAAATGAACAAGGCCTGGATCTCCAAAGACTTTGCCATTCCTCTTACAGACTAAATTAGTGGTTGGCAACTGTATCCAGGTCTGCTGGTGTGTTCATTTTTCTACCACCTGAACTATAATCCCTGTGCTTCAACACAGCCAGTTGTCGCTCAGATGTGTCGTCTGCACAGAGAAACACACTAGCTCCTGTGTTACTGGGGTTCAGTAATGCCAGCTGATCCCCTGCTGTGTGGACGGCAGAGTCACCAGCTCCATCAACATTCAAACCACTACTGATTTTTAACCGTGCCCAACTTAGGTCTCTGGCTCCACTGTCTCTACTATTTCCCCTGACCTCCAACCCCGCCATCTACATCTCTGAAGTGGCGTCAGCACAATCTACACTTGTTCCTGTGTTCCTGTGGCTCAGTCCCATCAGTTTATCCCTTGATGTGTGTCCGGCAAGGTCTCCTGCTCTGTCCACATTCCCATAACCAGTAGTGGGAATGAGGACAGAGCTGGCGAACTTGCCGGACAAACATCAGGGGATCAACTGATGGGACTGAGCACCAGTAACACAGGAACAAGTGTAGATTGTGCTGATGCCACTTCAGAGATGTAGCTGGCGGGGTTGGAGGCCAGGGTAAATAGTAGAGACAGTGGAGCCAGAGGCCTAAGTGGAGCATGGTTAGAATCAGTAGTAGTCCACAACCTCCATAAAAACCGCTGCCCATTGGCCTCTGCATGCGGCATGCGTAATCCTGGGCACCAACAGCGTCAGTTGGTGTTCAGAAGTGTCGTCTCCACAGAGCCAAACACATTCGTTCAAGTGTTAGTGGGGTTCAGCACTGCCAGCTGTTCCCCTGCTGTGGAGATGGCAAGTCTCCTGCTGCCTTCACCTGCCAAAATCCAGTAGGCCCCAGCCTGCTCCTCGCCTAATCCTGGGCTCCAACAGCGTCAGTTGGTGTTCAGAAGTGTCGTCTCCACAGAGCCAAACACATTCGTTCAAGTGTTAGTGGGGTTCAGCACTGCCAGCTGTTCCCCTGCTGTGGAGATGGCAAGTCTCCTGCTGCATTCACCTGCCAAAATCCAGTAGGCCCCAGCCTGCTCCTCGCCTAATCCTGGGCTCCAACAGCGTCAGTTGGTGTTCAGAAGTGTCGTCTCCACAGAGCCAAACACATTCGTTCAAGTGTTAGTGGGGTTCAGCACTGCCAGCTGTTCCCCTGCTGTGGAGATGGCAAGTCTCCTGCTGCATTCACCTGCCAAAATCCAGTAGGCCCCAGCCTGCTCCTCGCCTAATCCTGGGCTCCAACAGCGTCAGTTGGTGTTCAGAAGTGTCGTCTCCACAGAGCCAAACACATTCGTTCAAGTGTTAGTGGGGTTCAGCACTGCCAGCTGTTCCCCTGCTGTGGAGATGGCAAGTCTCCTGCTGCCTTCACCTGCCAAAATCCAGTAGGCCCCAGCCTGCTCCTCGCCTAATCCTGGGCTCCAACAGCGTCAGTTGGTGTTCAGAAGTGTCGTCTCCACAGAGCCAAACACATTCGTTCAAGTGTTAGTGGGGTTCAGCACTGCCAGCTGTTCCCCTGCTGTGGAGATGGCAAGTCTCCTGCTGCATTCACCTGCCAAAATCCAGTAGGCCCCAGCCTGCTCCTCGCCTAATCCTGGGCTCCAACAGCGTCAGTTGGTGTTCAGAAGTGTCGTCTCCACAGAGCCAAACACATTCGTTCAAGTGTTAGTGGGGTTCAGCACTGCCAGCTGTTCCCCTGCTGTGGAGATGGCAAGTCTCCTGCTGCCTTCACCTGCCAAAATCCAGTAGGCCCCAGCCTGCTCCTCGCCTAATCCTGGGCTCCAACAGCGTCAGTTGGTGTTCAGAAGTGTCGTCTCCACAGAGCCAAACACATTCGTTCAAGTGTTAGTGGGGTTCAGCACTGCCAGCTGTTCCCCTGCTGTGGAGATGGCAAGTCTCCTGCTGCCTTCACCTGCCAAAATCCAGTAGGCCCCAGCCTGCTCCTCGCCTAATCCTGGGCTCCAACAGCGTCAGTTGGTGTTCAGAAGTGTCGTCTCCACAGAGCCAAACACATTCGTTCAAGTGTTAGTGGGGTTCAGCACTGCCAGCTGTTCCCCTGCTGTGGAGATGGCAAGTCTCCTGCTGCCTTCACCTGCCAAAATCCAGTAGGCCCCAGCCTGCTCCTCGCCTAATCCTGGGCTCCAACAGCGTCAGTTGGTGTTCAGAAGTGTCGTCTCCACAGAGCCAAACACATTCGTTCAAGTGTTAGTGGGGTTCAGCACTGCCAGCTGTTCCCCTGCTGTGGAGATGGCAAGTCTCCTGCTGCCTTCACCTGCCAAAATCCAGTAGGCCCCAGCCTGCTCCTCGCCTAATCCTGGGCTCCAACAGCGTCAGTTGGTGTTCAGAAGTGTCGTCTCCACAGAGCCAAACACATTCGTTCAAGTGTTAGTGGGGTTCAGCACTGCCAGCTGTTCCCCTGCTGTGGAGATGGCAAGTCTCCTGCTGCATTCACCTGCCAAAATCCAGTAGGCCCCAGCCTGCTCCTCGCCTAATCCTGGGCTCCAACAGCGTCAGTTGGTGTTCAGAAGTGTCGTCTCCACAGAGCCAAACACATTCGTTCAAGTGTTAGTGGGGTTCAGCACTGCCAGCTGTTCCCCTGCTGTGGAGATGGCAAGTCTCCTGCTGCATTCACCTGCCAAAATCCAGTAGGCCCCAGCCTGCTCCTCGCCTAATCCTGGGCTCCAACAGCGTCAGTTGGTGTTCAGAAGTGTCGTCTCCACAGAACCAAACACATTCGTTCAAGTGTTAGTGGGGTTCAGCACTGCCAGCTGTTCCCCTGCTGTGGAGATGGCAAGTCTCCTGCTGCATTCACCTGCCAAAATCCAGTAGGCCCCAGCCTGCTCCTCGCCTAATCCTGGGCTCCAACAGCGTCAGTTGGTGTTCAGAAGTGTCGTCTCCACAGAGCCAAACACATTCGTTCAAGTGTTAGTGGGGTTCAGCACTGCCAGCTGTTCCCCTGCTGTGGAGATGGCAGTCTCTCCTGCTGTCTCCGCATTACAAAGACAGTAGGCCTCTGCCTACACCCTCCTATTTCCTGGGCTTCAACACAGCCAGTTGTAGTTCGGAAGTGCCGTCCACACGGAAAGAGATACTTGCTCCCGTGTCTCAGTGGGGTTCAGTAACGTCAGCTGATCCCCTGCTGTGTGGATGGCAGTCTCTCCTGCTGTAAACTCATTCAAAATACAGTAGGCCTCTGCCTACACCCTCCTATTTCCTGGGCTTCAACACAGCCAGTTGTAGTTCGGAAGTGCCGTCCACACGGAAAGAGACACTTGCTCCCGTGTCTCAGTGGGGTTCAGTAACGTCAGCTGATCCCCTGCTGTGTGGATGGCAGTCTCTCCTGCTGTAAACTCATTCAAAATACAGTAGGCCTCTGCCTACACCCTCCTATTTCCTGGGCTTCAACACAGCCAGTTGTAGTTCGGAAGTGCCGTCCACACGGAAAGAGACACTTGCTCCCGTGTCTCAGTGGGGTTCAGTAACGTCAGCTGATCCCCTGCTGTGTGGATGGCAGTCTCTCCTGCTGTAAACTCATTCAAAATACAGTAGGCCTCTGCCTACACCCTCCTATTTCCTGGGCTTCAACACAGCCAGTTGTAGTTCGGAAGTGCCGTCCACACGGAAAGAGATACTTGCTCCCGTGTCTCAGTGGGGTTCAGTAACGTCAGCTGATCCCCTGCTGTGTGGATGGCAGTCTCTCCTGCTGTAAACTCATTCAAAATACAGTAGGCCTCTGCCTACACCCTCCTATTTCCTGGGCTTCAACACAGCCAGTTGTAGTTCGGAAGTGCCGTCCACACGGAAAGAGACACTTGCTCCCGTGTCTCAGTGGGGTTCAGTAACGTCAGCTGATCCCCTGCTGTGTGGATGGCAGTCTCTCCTGCTGTAAACTCATTCAAAATACAGTAGGCCTCTGCCTACACCCTCCTATTTCCTGGGCTTCAACACAGCCAGTTGTAGTTCGGAAGTGCCGTCCACACGGAAAGAGATACTTGCTCCCGTGTCTCAGTGGGGTTCAGTAACGTCAGCTGATCCCCTGCTGTGTGGATGGCAGTCTCTCCTGCTGTAAACTCATTCAAAATACAGTAGGCCTCTGCCTACACCCTCCTATTTCCTGGGCTTCAACACAGCCAGTTGTAGTTCGGAAGTGCCGTCCACACGGAAAGAGATACTTGCTCCCGTGTCTCAGTGGGGTTCAGTAACGTCAGCTGATCCCCTGCTGTGTGGATGGCAGTCTCTCCTGCTGTCACCTCATTCAAAATTCAGTAGGCCTCTGCCTACACCCTCCTATTTCCTGGGCTTCAACACAGCCAGTTGTAGTTCGGAAGTGCCGTCCACACGGAAAGAGATACTTGCTCCCGTGTCTCAGTGGGGTTCAGTAATGTCAGCTGATCCCCTGCTGTGTGGATGGCAAAGTCTCCTGCTGCCTACACAGTCGTACCACTACTGATTTTTAACCGTGCTCTAATTAGGCCTGTGGCTCCACTGTCTCTCGTATTTCCCCTGTCCTCCAACCCTGCCAGTTACAGCTCCGAAGTGGCGTCTGCACAATCCACACTTGTTCCTGTGTTACAGGTGTTCAGTCCGATCAGTTAATCCCCTGATGTGTGTCCGGCAATGTCGCCTGCTCTGTCCACATTCCCATTATCGGAATGTGGACAGAGCAGGCGACATTGCCGGACACACATCAGGGGATTAACTGACTGGACTGAACACCTGTAACACAGGAACAAGTGTGGATTGTGCAGACGCCACTTCGGAGCTGTAACTGGCGGGGTTGGAGGACAGGGGAAATACGAAAATCAGTGAATCCACAGGCCTAAGTGGAGCTTGGTTCAAATTAGTAGTCTACAACCGATCTTAAAATTTCTTCAATGCAGCCTAAGCCTGCTCCGTGCTTGTCCCTGGGCTTCAACACAGCCAGTTGTTGCTCGGAAGTGCCGTCTTCACAGAGTAAAACACTAGCTCCTGTGTTTGTGGGGTTCAGTAACGTCAGCTGTTCCCCTGCTGTTTTGATGGCAATCTGTCCTGCTGCCTCCCAATTGACAGCACATCAGGCCTCAGCCTGCTAAGTGCTTGTCCTGGGCTCCAACATCGCCAGTTGCTGCTCATAACTGACTTTGGCACGGGTACTCCCTCCTGCCCAGCTTGGTTCCAGCCCTGCCTGCTGTTTCCGGGAAGTGTCAATGTCAGTTTGCCACCCCAAGTTGCCATGTCGTGTTGCGGTTGGGTTAGCCGAGGCTAGGGTGCCAGCAGTTTAGGTGCTTCCTATGTGGACTGCGGGTTCTGGTAAGAAAGGTTTGTTCCATAGTGCCAGTAGGACAAGCACCCCCTGTAGGACTGTGTGATTCGGTAACTGCGGCCAGCTTGCGGCATGCCAACTTTGCTTTTCAGGGGTAACTTCTGATACCCCTCCGGGTTCCAGCACCGTCAGCTGGTTCTCATCAGAGCCTTTGGCCTAGGTGCCTCCATCTCGGTATCCGAGTTCCAGCAACGTCTGCTGGTCCTTGGTAGTGCTTTGTAGCACAGGTACCTCCTGCTTAGTAACCGGGTTCCAGCACCGTCAGCTGGTCCTCGGTTGTGCCATTGGCTCTTATTCCTTCTGCTGCCCCTCCGGGTGCCAGCACTGTCAGCTGGTCCTCGCTATTTCCATTTGCTCTTGCAGCTTATGCTACCCCTCCGGGTTCCAGCACCGTCAGCTGGTTCTCGTCAGAGCCTTTGGCCTAGGTGCCTCCATCTCGGTATCCGAGTTCCGGCAACGTCTGCTGGTCCTTGGTAGTGCTTTGTAGCACAGGTACCTCCTGCTTAGTAACCGGGTTCCAGCACCGTCAGCTGGTCCTCGGTTGTGCCATTGGCTCTTATTCCTTCTGCTGCCCCTCCGGGTGCCAGCACTGTCAGCTGGTCCTCGCTATTTCCATTTGCTCTTGCAGCTTATGCTACCCCTCCGGGTTCCAGCACCGTCAGCTGGTTCTCGTCAGAGCCTTTGGCCTAGGTGCCTCCATCTCGGTATCCGAGTTCCGGCAACGTCTGCTGGTCCTTGGTAGTGCTTTGTAGCACAGGTACCTCCTGCTTAGTAACCGGGTTCCAGCACCGTCAGCTGGTCCTCGGTAGTGCCATTGGCTCTTGTTCCTTCTGCTGCCCCTCCGGGTGCCAGTACCGTCAGCTGGTTCAAGAGGACAAAGAACAGGAAGACAACCACCAAGATGCAGAACAACAAGAGAGAGAAGACAAAGAAGCATAAAAAAAACAAAGCAGAAGAACATTAAGCATAAGACTAATACTCTGAGCAAATGATATTATCTTATTTATAAGCAGAAGAAGACTAAGCAGTGTATGGGGGTGAGTCCGTTCCTCCTCGTGGTGCCCCTGGAAAAGGCCTGCTTCTGCAGGCCAAACTGAACGCGGACAAATCCTGTTGTAAATCTTTTGTGACAGGCAGAACGGAAGGTGTAAACTTCTAACTTTTCTAGATAACAACTACAGGAATGCCTGACACAAACAAGAATATGATGAAGAAGAATAGGAAGAAGATGAAGAAGCTGAATATGTAGAATAATAATTGTTGAATAAGAAGAATATGAAGAATGTAAGAAAAGGAAGAAGAAGAAGAAGAAGAAGAAGAAGAAGAAGAAGAAGAAGAAGAAGAATGTAAAAAAAGGAAGTAGAAGAAGAAGAAGAAGAATGTAAAAAAAGGAATAAGAAGAAGAATGTAAAAAAAGGAAGTAGTAGAAGAAGAAGAAGAATGTAAAAAAAGGAAGTAGAAGAAGAAGAAGAAGAATGTAAAAAAAGGAAGTAGAAGAAGAAGACATACATGTCTGGCAAAATATAAATGAGGCTAACATAGTCAATATCTTTGTAACTCCTAACATCTTTAAAAAAAAAAGTTTAATTCCTGCTATTCCATTTGATTGGGCTAAACCTCTATGGCTTTAATGTCTCCTCCACCTCCCACAATACATTCTACATTATTCTTAGTTGTTTTTCTTCATGTAGAATTAACCTACAAGGAAAGAAAGGGTTTTTTTTAATTCCGATATTTTGGCCCCATTGACTTGCATTGGTTCCCGGTATCGGAATCGGCGATACCGATACTTTTTTTTAAGATCGGCCGATCCATTCCGATCCGATATTTTCAAGTATCGGCTGGTATCGCTCAACTCTACCCTTGTACAATGTGCCTCGATTAGCTCTAGGTTCCAGGAGGCTGGCAATAAGATTTTGTCCAGATGGTATAGAGTGCCGTCGAGGTTGCACACCATATTTCTGGAAAATGACCCCAACTGCTGGAGGTGTGGAAGGGCAGAAGGCACGATTTTTCATATTTTCTGGCAATGTGATGTTTTGCATTCATTTTGGACAGAGGTGTGGGAAATTATTTGTCGGGGTACGGGCTGTTCCGAAAAGTTGACTCCGGCTCTGATACTACTCCAACATAATGAAATCCCTCTCCTCTCTGTTGAAATTTTTGATCATGGCTGCGAGGGTTTGCATCCCGGAGAGATGGAAGAGTCCCGCTCCTCCAACCATAACTCAGTGGATTGCAAAAGTTAATGAAATTATGTATATGGAGGACCTTACCTCATCCATACATGAATCATACCCAAAGTTTTGGGCTACTTGGCTTGGATGGATGGATTTTCAAAGATCTAGTGAGTATTGTGATCTAATGCTGGAGGCAAACCCCCCCTGAGGTTAACTGAAAACATCAGGTTGAGTGGTGGACTTGGTCGGGTGGGTACTCCTTCCCTTACCCCCTTGTTTTTTCCTTCCCTCCCTTTTTTTTGCCTCTCTTAGCTCCATTACTTATTTCCCCCCACTCTCTTTTTTTGCTTCAACTGCTCTCCTTCTTCTTCATCTGCTCTGTCTTTTCTTTCCTATACTGTTTGTTAAAAGTTTAAAAATTAAAGACCTCCAAATTGACCTCTACTACCGGCTCCCGGATGATAAGGACTCGTGGACGATTGTCTTGGTCGGGAGTTAAGTTGTATTACTTGTATTGTCTACTTGTCTGGTTTCAATTATTATGTTAACCTGGATTTCGTTGTGAGTCTTTAAATAAATAAAGAATTATAAAAAAAAAAAAAAAAGAGAATCTGATGCACTTTACCGGAATGATCCTCGCTGTGCATGGGGTTCATTATTGACAAGAGCAAATTGTGACAGCAATTTTCAAGCAACGTGCCTTCAGTTTAAAGATCACTAGTGTTGAGCGATACCGTCCGATACTTAAAAGTATCGGATCGGAATGGATTGGCCGATCTAAAAAAAATATTGGGTATCGCCGATTCCGATACCAGAAGTCCCATTCAAGTCTATGGGACTTCCGGTATCGGAATAAGAAAAACCCTATTTTTGCCTTGTACAGCCTCTCTGGGGTCTGTACGGGCCTTTCGGGGGGCTGTGCGGCCTGCCGGGGGGCTGTGCCAGCCTGCCGGTGGTCTGTGCAGGCTCCGGGGGTCTGTGCCGACTGCCCGGGGGTCTGTGCGGCCTGCCGGGGGGCTGTGCCAGCCTGCCGGTGGTCTGTGCAGGCTCCGGGGGTCTGTGCGGCCTGCCAGGGGGTCTGTGCCGACTGCCCGGGGGGCTGTGCCGGCCTGCCGGTGGTCTGTGGAGGCATCGTCCGATGGGACTACAAGTCCCATCGGGCGATGCCTGCTACCATGACAGTGATTGGCACATTAGCCAATGATGGGACAGTAGTAGTCCCATCATCCGGCTAATGTGTTGAATGTAAAAAAAAAAAAATACATGATACATACTACATACATGCTACATACATACTAAATACATAATACATATATACTACATGCATGCAACATACATACAACATATATACTACATGCATGCAACATGCATACTACATATATACTACATGTAACATACATACTACATATATACTACATGCAACATACATGCTACATACTACATACATAATACATATACTACATGCATGCAACATACATACAACATATATACTACATGCATGCAACATACATACTACATATATACTACATGTAACATACATACTACATATATACTACATGCTACATACATGCAACATACATACTACATACATGTTACATACTACATGCATACTACATACTACATACATGCTACATACTACATGCATGCAACATACATATATACTACATACAATACATACATATAGACAAACAGTACATATAACATAGAGTACATACTCACCGTCACTTGTCACTTTGATCCCCGAAGCCATTGTCGCCTGAGGAATAAATATCAAAATAAAAAAACACCAATATACTTACCCCGATCCGCAGAAGTCCACGAGGGTCCCACGTCGATCTTGCGTGGAGAACAGCAGCATCAGCTGATGCTACCGTTCTCTACCAGCTCCAGGAATACAATGACGGAAGGTAGGTATCCTTCCGCACTGTATTCCTCCACCACTGTAAAAAAAAGTCCCTAGTCTCACTTTATGCCATTGCTGCGTGAGAAAGTTCCCACGCAGCTTTTGTAGTAGAATTTAAATTTTTGATGCTTTTCTACTCCTCTCAACAGCCCATACAAGTTTCTAAAAGGAAGAGTTTGCAACTACTTTACTTTTGGAGAAAATTCAAAACATTCATTATTCAATAGGGTGCAATAGCAAAAAGCAGCGGTTTGAATGAACACTCACACTTCTTGATAGAAACGTGCAGGATTGAAATTTTTGATGTTTTTCTATACCTCTCATGAGCCCAAACAAGACTATAAAAGGATATGCTTGCAACTACATTACTTTTGGAGAAAATTCAAGACATTCATTATTCAATAGAGCCCAATGGCAAAAAGCAGCGCTTTGAATGAACAATCACATTTCTTGGTAGAATCGTGCAGGATTGAAATTTTTGATGCTTTTCTAATCTTCTCAACAGCCCAAACAAGTTCCTAAAAGGAAGAGTTTGCAACTACTTTACTTTAGGAGAAAATTCAAAACATTCATTATTCAATAGAGCCCAATAGCAAAAAGCAGCGTTTTGAATGAACAATCACATTTCTTGGTAGAATCGTGCAGTATTGAAATTTTTGATGATTTTCTACTCCTCTCAAAAGCCCAAACAAGTTTCTAAAAGGATGAGTTTACAACTACTTTACTTTTGGAGAAAATTCAAAACATTCATTATTCAATAGGGTCTAATAGCAAAAAGCAGCGTTTTGAATGAATAATCACAGTTCTTGGTAGAATCGTGCAGGATTGACATTTTTGATGTTTTTCTACTCCTCTCAACAGCCCAAACAAGTTTCTAAAAGGATGAGTTTGCAACTACTTTACTTTTGGAGAAAATTCAAAACATTCATTGTTCAATAGTCCCTAAAGGCAAAAAGCAGCGGTTTGAATGAACAATCACATTTCTTGGTAGAATCGTGCAGGATTGAAATTTTTGATGATTTTCTACTCCTCTCAAAAGCCCAAACAAGTTTCTAAAAGGATGAGTTTGCAACTACTTTACCTTTGGAGAAAATTCAAACATTCATTATTCATTAGGGCCCAAAAGCAAAAAGCAGCGGTTTGAATGAACACTCACATTTCTTGGTAGAATCGTGCAGGATTGAAATTTTTGACGTTTTTCTACACCTCTCAACAGCCCAAACAAATTTCTAAAAGGATGAGTTTGGAACAACTTAACTTTTGGAGAAAATTCAAAACATTCATTATTCAATAGAGCCCAATAGCAAAAAGCAGCATTTTGAATGAACAATCACAGTTCTTGGTAGAAACATGCTGAATTGAAATTTTTGATGCTTTTCTACTCCTCTCAACAGCCCAAACAAATTTCTAAAAGGATGAGTTTGGAACAACTTAACTTTTGGAGAAAATTCAAAACATTCATTATTCAATAGAGCCCAATAGCAAAAAGCAGCATTTTGAATGAACAATCGCATTTCTTGGTAGAATCGTGCAGGATTGAAATTTGTGATGTTTTTCTACTCCTCTCAACAGCCCAAACAAGTTTCTAAAAGGATGAGTTTGCAACTACTTTACTTTTGGAGAAAATTCAAAACATTCATTGTTCAATAGGGCCTAAAGGCAAAAAGCAGTGGTTTGAATGAACATTCACATTTCTTAGTAGATTCGTGCAGGATTGAAATTTTTGACGTTTTTCTATACCTCTCATGAGCCCAAACAAGACTCTAAAAGGATATGCTTGCAACTACATTACTTTTGGAGAAAATTCAAGACATTCATTATTCAATATAGCCCAATGGCAAAAAGCAGCGTTTTGAATGAACAATCACATTTCTTGGTAGAATCGTGCAGGATTGAAATTTTTGATGCTTTTCTACTCTTCTCAACAGCCCAAACAAGTTACTAAAAGGAAGAGTTTGCAACTACTTTACTTTTAGAGAAAATTCAAAACATTCATTATTCAATAGGGTCTAATAGCAAAAAGCAGCGTTTTCAATGAACAATCACAGTTCTTGGTAGAATCGTGCAGGATTGAAATTTTTGACATTTTTCTACTCCTCTCATGAGCCCAAGCAAGACTCTTGAAGTATGAGTTTGCAACTACTTTACTTTTGGAGAAAATTCAAAACATTCATTATTCAATAGGGTCTAATAGCAAAAAGCAACGTTTTGAATGAATAATCACCGTTCTTGGTAGAATCGTGCAGGATTGAAATTTTTGATGTTTTTCTAGTCCTCTCAACAGGCCAACAACCAATATAACATGTACGGATATTCATGAAAGACAATAGAAACCTTCTCAACTAATGAATAAACCAAATGAAAGTCCAGATAATAAAGACTAAAAATATTTTATTAGTTACACAATAAAAGAGAAACCAGACATATAAGACATAATGCAATACCATAAAAAATCATTATGTAAGAAGGTAGTTACATAGAGAACACATAAGCCATAAGTAAATATAGTGATCATAAAAAATTCCAACCGCATCAAGGTGCATATAATGAACAGACAGAGAGTATAGAAACTCAAATAAAGTGCATAGGAAATGTAATAAGATCATAGATACCCGTGGTCAATGGCTAAATGCGTCTCCAGCTCCCTCCAACGTACGTTTCGCCTACCGTGGCTTTCTCAAGGAGTGAGGTAGTAATGCAAAAGGGGAAAGTATTTATATGTAACCCAAACCAATGGGAACTTTTAGTTCCCATATACAAATAATCAAAAGAATGGATACAAATAATGATAATCAAGCCCCATATTCAATGTAATGTCTCCCAAAACTAGTCACATATATCAGAGATCAAAAGAAAACTGCAATATACATTGAGAAAAATACAGTTTACATTGAAAAAAATACAATTTACATAAAAAAATGGGGAACTATAGAATAAATATATCATTTCAATAACAGATATACGTACAACCATATGAATACATATAAATAAATATGATAAAATAAAAAATAAAAGTGAAAATAAAAATAAAAGTGCAGTGAAACACACATGCGATCGAGTGAAAAAAAGTGAAAAAATATATATATATACATATATGGATGGATAAAAGAATTCCAAGGATCGGGTACAAACTAAAAGCAAAGAAAAAAGACTCAAATTAATAAACATTTATAAAAACGCAATTTTATAAATGTTTATTAATTTGAGTCTTTTTTCTTTGCTTTTAGTTTGTACCCGATCCTTGGAATTCTTTTATCCATCTGATCATCCATCTGATCACTTGCATTTAATTACTTTCACATTATTTACTATGTTATATTTGTATTTGTCCATCTATATATGTATATATATATATTTTTTCACTTTTTTTCACTCGATCGCACGTGTGTTTCACTGCACTTTTATTTTTATTTTCCATTTTATTTTTTATTTTATCATCATTATTTATTATATATATATTTATTAAAATTATTGCAATGTATGGATGTATTCATATGGTTGTACATATATCTGTTATTGAAATGATATATTTATTCTATAGTTCCCCATTTTTTTAATGTAAATTGTTTTTTTTTCAATGTAAACTGTATTTTTCTCAATGTATATTGCAGTTTTCCGTGGT
Source organism: Dendrobates tinctorius (assembly GCF_039654945.1). Taxonomy (NCBI): domain Eukaryota; kingdom Metazoa; phylum Chordata; class Amphibia; order Anura; family Dendrobatidae; genus Dendrobates; species Dendrobates tinctorius. The sequence goes on from NW_027361738.1 coordinate 38,339,298, forward strand.
CATTTATATAATATTCATATCTGGTTATATATATTATTAATGGATATGTTATTAATTGTTATAACTATCTTTTGCTACATTATGGCGTTTGCATTTTTTACTAGAGCATACAATAATTGCCGCAATGGTATGCTTCTTTGCACTATCCATTCTGGAGCCTGTCTCTGTGACTTTTTACTCCCCCTCCCTTTGTAAGGGAGGAGTTATCTTTGTTTACACTGGGTGCTGCAGCACGTGGATGGTGACGTGCTGCTCCGCGCCGAAGGGGCGTAGTTATCTCCGCTCTGTTGATTCACCTGAGCGGACGGGTCCGGACGCGTCACTTCCGGGTCCGGCCTCCTGTCAGCAGTACACACACCAGTATTGGGCACACCATTTGCGGCACTTCCGGCCATCTTTATGGCGGCTGTGGCATGCGTTCCATGTTGGAACGCACATGGTTATCACCTTATGCATTTATTTTTTCTTTTGATCTCTGATATATGTGACTAGTTTTGGGAGACATTACATTGAATATGGGGCTTGATTATCATTATTTGTATCCATTCTTTTGATTATTTGTATATGGGAACTAAAAGTTTCCATTGGTTTGGGTTACATATAAATACTTCCCCTTTTGCATTACTACCTCACTCCTTGAGAAAGCCACTGTAGGCGAAACGTACGTTGGAGGGAGCTGGAGACGCATTTAGCCATTGACCACGGGTATCTATGATCTTATTACATTTCCTATGCACTTTATTTGAGTTTCTATACTCTCTGTCTGTTCATTATATGCACCTTGATGCGGTTGGAATTTTTTATGATCACTATATTTACTTATGGCTTATGTGTTCTCTATGTAACTACCTTCTTATATCATGATTTTTTATGGTATTGCATTATGTCTTATATGTCTGGTTTCTCTTTTATTGTGTAATTAATAAAATATTTTTAGTCTTTATTATCTGGACTTTCATTTGGTTTATTCATTAGTTGAGAAGGTTTCTATATATACCACATGCATGCAACATGCATACTATATATATATATATATATACACACCACATATATACTACATGCATGCAACATATATATACTACATATATACCACATGCATGCAACATGCATACTATATATATATACCACATATATACTACATGCATGCAACATATATAATACATATATACTACATGCAACATACATACTACATACATACTACATATATACCACATGCATGCAACATGCATACTACATATATACTACATGCATGCAACATATAAATAATACATATATACTACATGCAACATACATACTACATACATACTACATATATACTACATGCATGCAACATACATACATACTACATATATACCACATGCATGCAACATGCATACTACATATATACTACATATATACTACATGCATGCAACATACACACAGTATATACTACATACAAAACATTCATACAATACATACATATAGACATACAGTACATATAACATAGAGTACATACTCACCATCACTTGTCACTTTGATCCCCGAAGCCATTGTCGTCTATGGAATAAAGATTAAAATAACAAAGCACAAATATACTCACCCCTGATCCGCAGAAGTCCACGGGTGTCCCACAACGATCTTGCGTGGAGAACAGCAGCATCAGCTGATGCTACCGTTCTCTACGGGCTCCAGGAAACCAGTGTCGGGAGGTAGGTATCCTTCCGCCCTGTATTCCTCCGCCACTGTAAAGAAGAAAAAAAAAGTCCCTAGTCTCATTTCATGGCATTGCTGTGTGAAAAATTTCCCATGCAGCTTTTGCCATAAAGTGAAAACCAAAAGCGGGGACACCACAGTTAAATACAGAAAGCAGGATCCAACCCAGGCCTATATATGAAGACTATAACAAAAACAAAGAAAAAGATAGGCCATAAAAGGGGGATCACCACAAACCAGGAGATAGCGTTTAGAAGCAAATTTTATTGGACATGAATGCACCAACACACACATTTAAAAACATTTAAAAGTCATCCATGTGACATAGCTATAACAACCCTAGGCTCATAATACAGCCTGCAACCTATAGCAATACTCCAAAAAAGATTGTGCAAGTGTCAGCCAAATGATCATAAAAACAGCATACCAAATAGTGGTTAACAGTATAAAATGCCCTACCAAGGATACAAAAAACCATATATTATATCTGATCTGAACCTCTGAACCCTGCAAGGCAAAAGTCAGCAAGATGACAAATAATCACAAGAGCCATACACACTAGAAATATATATGAACAGTGACAAAATGGAACAATGAGTCACTGAGATCACAAAGATACATGCAGATGGAGTGCATATGGGTTCAGGAATGAGGTCATGATAGTTAGTTACCACTAGGATAGCTGTTCAGATATACAGGTGTTAGAACCACAGGCTAGAAAAAACACTCATGTTAGATTCCATGAGGGAAATAGTACTACATATAAAGACCCATATGGAGTAGAGCCAAGTGCAATGTATGCCCGACGCGTGTCGCCACCCGCAGTGGCTTCGTCAGGGGTAGTAATCATGGTGTAGTCATGTCCTTAAATACAGTCAGTGATTGAACAATAGTGCGCAGCTGCGCCGCTTACCAGGCCATTGGGAAACTCATTAAGCACAGGAGAGGCATGTGATGAAAGGGCAGAGTGGAATGCACATGCTCTGTTGGTCATTTAGCCGGACGTTAGTGGGTGTTCTCATGAAGTTGTCATGGTAATCACCAGACAAACACAGAGCTCAAGCGCCAAAAAAATCACAGCGCATGCTCTAGTTCCTTCAATACAGGAAGTACGTCATAGGTTCAAGTAGCCATGGTAACGGTGTAACAAGAGAGGGAGCGCGCGTGTCGGAAGGTGACAGCACGCGCGATAAACATCCCTAAACCAGTGGCACATCACACAGTGTGAACTTCAGTTTATGTAGCGACCAGGAGTATCAGTGCACCAACAAGTACGGCGATTTTATTAAACACAAAATAGAGACCAATAATAATGACCATACAGTTAGACAGACAGCGCATGCGCTAGAAAATCTCAGCAATAATCCCCTTAATACAGAGAGTGCATCTGGGCATAATAATACAATGGTGATAATGAAAACAATGCATGTACAATGATGCATCATGCGGTATAATGTACATTATATACAAAAGTCAACCAGAAACAACAGTATACAGACACGAAAAATAACTAAATAGAACTGAATACTAATTATGAAAAAGTCCTATCAGTATAGAACACTCATGTAGCGCGTTCCTAAATATAATCCAATCAGCACAGAGCACTCATAAGGCGCATTCCTATATATGGAAAATGCATAGTGGTACCAGGTTGTAATGATAGCAATGAAAAAAAAAAAAAAAATGCACGTGCACAAAAAGGTGGCAACACAGGCACTAGCCATCTCCGTATCTCTGGTTCATCATATGATATAATGATCGATATATACATATAACAGCCAGGAATAATAGTATAGTAGCAAAAGCGGGGGGGGAAAAAAAAAAAAAAAAAAGCCCCAAATTAGGCCATATGTGCTGAATAAAATAATAGACTGATGACACTTATAAAATATGCTACATGAACCGTATCCGAAACAAGATGATATGTGCATTCATGGTGTCGACGATTGTGCACAGAAATGTCCTGTATGGAGAGGTTACAGTGGTACAACCCTAGTCAAGAAAGACTGAAAAAAATATCCTCTGACAATATATGGTATAATGTCCAAGGGTGGCTATATGGTAACCACTTATGACATATAGGACACACCATATAAAAAACCTAAAGCACATCATGATGGAAATTCATCAAAGAAGGTGAAAACTTAGTGATAGTCAAAAGTCACATAGGGATATGGTATTTCACAATGACGGATGAGATCAAACAGTTCCAGAGAACAACACATTTTAAAGGCCTACCGACCAGTCTCTCTGGACAACGACCTGGAGGCCAAATAGTGATGGGCATACCAGAGTGTTGTTCAACAATGGGTTTGGAATATTACTCAATCTGTACCAAATAATACCGGTATAAAACCAAACTCACTGAATGTGTATAATTAGATGGCAGAGAAGCCCATATGAGCCAGCAAAAATTACCCAAGAAAATAGTTTGATGAAAAAGGCCATTTGTGGACCCACCCGCGATGCCCCAAGAGACTGTTATGTATAATCAAGAGGAGGAATCCAAAGTGCCCCAGATTGCAAAAGTACAAATAAAGGGTCATAGGACAAAAATCACTGTTCACCCAGAGATAAATGAATTATTAACTCAATAATAATAGCAGGAGAAACATTTTTTATACCCTGCTCTGTATTGTACAATAGGATATAAAAAATGTACTACTGATACAAGTATAGGCAAGATTTATTAGCCTCTTTGCCTCTCAAGCAGACAGAAGAAACAATATATGGCATATAATAGTTATATTGAATAAAGAATCTTACACCTATAATAGGCAGATTAGAAAATGGCCATAATAAGCCACATAGCCAAGGTATTGAATAGTATAGACGATACAATATTGCTGTAGGATTTTCACAAATTGAGGTAAACCCCCAGAAGAGAGCTGGACATATCAAAACAACTCATTAGAGACAACCTGTACATATATACAAGTCAATAATGATTATAGGAAAAAATATATATTATTTTGGTATGCTGTTTATATGACAAAAAAAAAAGAAAAAAAAAAAGGGGGTTAACCATACAGAAGAGTTGTTACAAAGGTTGCGTTGAAGAACTCGGTGCCACTGACACCCAAAAAGGCATCTGGACCGACAAGTCAAGTTTGCTTATAAAATCCTGTAAACAATAGATCCTCATTCAGACCAACAGGAGCTAGTGAGTTGAGATTGAAAATCCATTTTGATTCGCGCCTAAGAAGCTCCAAACTGATGTCCCCACCCCTAATGTCCGGTTGTACAGATTCCAAACCAAGGATCCTGGTTCCAAACCACTGTGAATTGTGTGCAGCCAAGTAATGTGCGGCAACTGGCGTAATTGTGTTGCCTTTTTTGATGTCCTTTTTGGCAGTGGTGATACTTGAGCAATGCTGCTGCATCCGCCTCCTCAGTTCCTGGGTTGTCTGTCCCACATAGATTTTTGGGCAAGGACATATTAAGGCATAAACCAGATAACGAGATTTACAGTTGAAATAAGTGTCCGTCTTGATCTGAAACGGGAAAGAAGGCAGGGTGAGAATGTTATCACTAATCATAGACGGGCACATATTGCAGTTTCCACAAGGGAAGGTGCCATTGAGCCGTATGCCCCTATTAAGTCTCTTGAACGGACGTTTAAAATGGCTGTGGCTCAAACAGTCCTTAAGTTTCCTAGCCCTCCTTGCCACCAAACTAGGTTGTGTAGAAATGTGGGGCTTTAATCTGGATTCGCTAAGAAGAATCCCCCAGTGCCTAGCTAGAATCCCCCGTACATCTTGCCATTGATTGTTATAGGGGGTGATAATGTCCAATGGCTTGGAAGACCCCTTAGCCCGAGGTTGTAACAGTTGGTCCCCGTCTACATCCCTTGCAGCCATAAATGCTTTTGTGATTACCTTTTTAGGATATCCCCTATCCCTAAGCGACAGGTTAAGTCCCGTGCCTGCAACAAGAAATCCTCCTTGGTACTGCAATTTCTTTTGGCCCGATAGAATTGGCCCTTGGGGATGCCATTCTTGAGGTGTTGGGGATGAAAGCTCGTAAAGTGTAACAAACTATTAGTGGAAGTAGGCTTCCGATATAGCTTGGTAGTGATATGGGAACCACTCACAACAAGCTTGAGATCCAAGAATTCCACTTCACTCTGTGAAAAATGCGAGGTCAGCCGGATGTTCCAGGGATTGGTATTAAGAATCTCAACAAATTGTTGGCATTCTTCCAAGGTGCCTGTCCAGAGAAACAGGATGTCATCGATATAGCGGTACCAGTTGACAACATACTTTGAAAATGCCTCAAGACAGAACACCCTGGTGACCTCCCACCACCCCAAAAAAAGGTTTGCATATGAGGGCGCACAGCGTGCGCCCATCGCGGTGCCAGTGACTTGCCTGTAGTGGACATGATCAAAGATAAAGTGATTTTTGTCCAATATGAAGAACAGCAAGTCCAACAGGAACGAATAGTGTTTTCTATCTCCGGTAGAGTTCCGATCTAGGAAGAAAGAGACCGCTTGAATACCAAGATCATGATGTATACAAGTATACAGCGACTCGACATCCAATGTGACAAGCCAAGTGCCAGATGGAACTGTTAGATCCTGTAATTGTTGTATTAAGAAAGTGGAGTCTCTTACAAAGGATCTAAGGGAGGCTACCAATGGTTGTAAAAAGAAGTCCATATATATACAAGGACGTTCCAGCAAGCCACCAATCCCAGACACAATAGGCCTCCCTGGAGGTTCTTGTAAGGATTTGTGTACCTTTGGGAGCATATAAAAGGTTGGTGTTCTGGGATGGTGGCTTGTCATGAAATCCTTTTCTCGTTTATTAATGATATTGCACATAAAGGCAGAATCCAACAACCGATCCAACTTAGCCTTGAATGTATGTGAAGGATCAGAAGGTAAAATTTGGTAACAATCTGAGTTTGTAAGTTGGCGCTTTGCCTCTTTGAGGTATAACTCAACTGGCCAAATGACCAAGTTGCCGCCTTTATCGGCTTCGCGAATCACAAAGTCAAGGTTCGAACCTAACTTTGCAATAACTGCCTGTTCAGACATACTCAGATTCCTGCCCTTATTAGGATCGAGTTTAAGGCCCCTTATCTCCCTACACACAGTGTCAAAGAAAATTTGCACTGCTGGGAACAAAGAAAAAGAAGGGGTAGCCTGTGATGTTAACCTACCCAGAAATTTCCTCCTCCCATGACCCACATCACTTTCATCAAGTAAATCCAACAGATCTCTGAAAGCTTGTCTTTCATTCATGGGTAGGTTGTCAATCGCTGAAGGCTGGTGGTATAAAAGCTTGAAGGTCAACTGTCTGCAAAACAAATAAACATCCTTGATCAAAGTAAATTTGTCTAGTCTGTTAGTTGGACAGAAAGAAAGCCCCTTCTCCAAGACAGAGACTTCCACATCCGTCAGTTTATAGGTAGACAAATTTATAATTTGGAGCTTACCAGACTCTGGGAGAGTCTCCAATGTGTGAAGAGTCATCACCGTCTCCTGTTCTGCCGGGTCTCCCGTTTGTGCCTGGGGGACCAAGGCCTGAAGTTGCGAGTCCGTTTCCTTTGTATGGTATCTCTTCCGTCGGCCCCTCCTACTGCGCCTTCTGCATCGCTTGGTTCGGATGACAAAAAATCACTTGATGGAAGTTCGTGCAAAGTGGCTACATTACCACCCGTCGTATTACTTAGGCCAGTAACCCTTCTATTACCCTTGTGCACCCATCTATATGCACGTCCATCCTTAAAATCAGTTTGATCTCTTTTGAATTTGTATATAATGTACATTATACCGCATGATGCGTCATTGTACATGCATTGTTTTCATTATCACCATTGTATTATTATGCCCAGATGCACTCTCTGTATTAAGGGGATTATTGCTGAGATTTTCTAGCGCATGCGCTGTCTGTCTAACTGTATGGTCATTATTATTGGTGTCTATTTTGTGTTTAATAAAATCACCGTACTTGTTGGTGCACTGATACTCCTGGTCGCTACATAAACTGAAGTTCACACTGTGTGATGTGCCACTGGTTTAGGGATGGTTAGCGCGCGTGCTGTCACCTTCCGACACGCGCGCTCCCTCTTTTGTTACACCGTTACCATGGCTACTTGAACCTATGACGTACTTCCTGTATTGAAGGAACTAGAGCGTGCGCTGTGATTTTTTTGGCGCTTGAGCTCTGTGTTTGTCTGGTGATTACCATGACAACTTCATGAGAACACCCACTAACGTCCGGCTAAATGACCAACAGAGCATGTGCATTCCACTCTGCCCTTTCATCACATGCCTCTCCTGTGCTTAATGAGTTTCCCAATGGCCTGGTAAGCGGCGCAGCTGCGCACTATTGTTCAATCACTGACTGTATTTAAGGACATGACTACACCATGATTACTTCCCCTGACGAAGCCACTGCGGGTGGCGACACGCGTCGGGCATACATTGCACTTGGCTCTACTCCATATGGGTCTTTATATGTAGTACTATTTCCCTCATGGAATCTAACATGAGTGTTTTTTCTAGCCTGTGGTTCTAACACCTGTATATCTGAACAGCTATCCTAGTGGTAACTAACTATAATGACCTCATTCCTGAACCCATATGCACTCCATCTGCATGTATCTTTGTGATCTCAGTGACTCATTGTTCCATTTTCTCACTGTTCATATACACTCACTGGCCACTTTATTAGGTACACCTGTCCAACTGTGTGTTAAGACTTAATTTCTAATCAGCCAATCACATGGCGGCAACTCAGTGCATTTAGGCATGTAGACATGGTCAAGACAATCTCCTGCAGTTCAAACCGAGCATCAGTATGGGGAAGAAAGGTGATTTGAGTGCCTTTGAACGTGGCATGATTGTTGGTGCCAGAAGGGCTGGTCTGAGTATTTCAGAAACTGCTGATCTACTGGGATTTTCACGCACAACCATCTCTAGGGTTTACAGAGAATGATCCGAAAAAGAAAAAAAATCCAGTGAGCGGCAGTTCTGTGGCCGGAAATGCCTTGTTGATGCCAGAGGTCAGAGGAGAATGGGCATACTGGTTCGAGCTGATAGAAAGGCAACAGTGACTCAAATTGCCACCCGTTACAACCAAGGTAGGCAGAAGAGCATCTCTGAACGCACAGTGCGTCGAACTTTGAGGCAGATGGGCTACAGCAGCAGAAGACCACACTGGGTACCACTCCTCTCAGCTAAGAACAGGCATCTGATGGCTACTTTCAGCAGGATAATGCGCCATGTCATAAAGCTCGAATCATCTCAGATTGGTTTCTTGAACATGACAATGAGTTCACTGTACTCAAATGGCCTCCTCAGTCACCAGATCTCAATCCAATAGAGCATCTTTGGGATGTGGTGGAACGGGAGATTCACATCAGGGATGTGCAGCCGACAAATCTGCGCCAACTGTGTGATGCCATCATGTCAATATGGTCCAAAATCTCTGAGGAATGCTTCCAGCACCTTGTTGAATCTCTGCCACGAAGAATTGAGGCAGTTCTGAAGGCAAAAGGGGGTCCAACCCGTTACTAGCATGGTGTACCTAATAAAGTGGCCAGTGAGTGTATATTTCTAGTGTGTATGGCTCTTGTGATTATTTGTCATCTTGCTGACTTTTGCCTTGCAGGGTTCAGAGGTTCAGATCAGATATAATATATGGTTTTTTGTATCCTTGGTAGGGCATTTTATACTGTTAACCACTATTTGGTATGCTGTTTTTATGATCATTTGGCTGACACTTGCACAATCTTTTTTGGAGTATTGCTATAGGTTGCAGGCTGTATTATGAGCCTAGGGTTGTTATAGCTATGTCACATGGATGACTTTTAAATGTTTTAAATGTGTGTGTTGGTGCATTCATGTCCAATAAAATTTGCTTCTAAACGCTATCTCCTGGCTTGTGGTGATCCCCCTTTTATGGCCTATCTTTTTCTTTGTTTTTGTTTTGCCATAAAGTGAGACTAGGGACTTTTTTTTTTTTTACACTGGCGGAGGAATACAGGGCGGAAGGATACCTACCTCCCGACACTGGTTTCCTGGGCCCCGTAGAGAACGGTAGCATCAGCTGATGCTGCTGTTCTCCACGCAAGATCGTTGTGGGACACCCGTGGACTTCTGCGGATCAGGGGTGAGTATATTTTTGCTTTGTTATTTTAATCTTTATTCCATAGACGACAATGGCTTCGGAGATCAAAGTGACAAGTGATGGTGAGTATGTACTCTATGTTATATGTACTGTATGTCTATATGTATGTATTGTATGAATGTATTGTATGTAGTATATATGTATGTTGCATGCATGTAGTATATATGTAGTATATATGTAGTATGCATGTTGCATGCATGTGGTATATATGTAGTATGTATGTTGCATGCATGTAGTATATATGTAGTATATAGGTAGTATGCATGTTGCATGCATGTGGTATATATGTAGTATGTATGTTGCATGTAGTATATATGTATTATATATATGTTGCATGCATGTAGTGTATATGTGGTATATATGTAGTATGCATGTTGTATGCATGTGGTATATATGTAGTATATATGTTTGTTGCATGCATGTAGTATATATGTGGTATATATATATAGTATGCATGTTGTATGCATGTGGTATATATGTATGTTGCATGCATGTAGTATATATGTGGTATATATATAGTATGCATGTTGCATGCATGTGGTATATATGTAGTATGTATGTTGCATGCATGTAGTATGCATGTTGCATGTAGTATATATGTATGTTGCATGCATGTAGTATATATGTAGTATGCATGTTGCATGCATGTAGTATATATGTTGTATGTATGTATGTTGCATGCATGTAGTATATATGTGGTATATATGTAGTATGCATGTTGCATGCATGTAGTATATATGTATGTTGCATGCATGTTGCATGTAGTATGTATGTTGCATGCATGTAGTATGTACGTAGCATGTATGTAGTATGTATGTAGCATGTATTTTTATTTTTTTTTACATTCAACACATAGGCCGGATGATGGGACTACTACTGTCCCATCATTGGCTAATGTGTCAATCACCGTCATGGTAGCAGGCATCGCCCGATGGGACTTGTAGTCCCATCGGACGATCCTGCACAGACCCCCGGACAGTCGGTACAGACCACCGGCAGGCCAGCACAGCCCCCCGGCAGGCCGGTACAGACCCACGGCAGTCCACAAAGACCCCCGGGCAGTCGGCACAGACCCCCGGGCAGTCGGCACAGACCACCGGCAGGCCGGTACAGACCTACGGCAGTCCGCAAAGACCCCCGGGCAGTCGGCACAGACTCCCGGGCAGTCGGCACAGACCCCCGGGCAGTCGGCACAGACCACCGGCAGGCCGGTACAGACCCACGGCAGTCCGCACAGACCCCCAGGCAGTCGGCACAGACCACCGGCAGGCCGGCACAGCCCCCCGGAAGGCCGGTACAGACCCCCGGGCAGTCGGCACAGCCCCCCGACAGGCCGGTACAGCCCCCCGGCAGGCCGGTGCAGACCCACAGCAGTCCGCAGACCCCCGGGCAGTCGGCTCAGACCCCCGGACAGTCGGTACAGACCACCGGCAGGCCGGCACAGCCCCCCGGCAGGCCGGCACAGACCCCCACAGCCTGCACAGACCCCCGGACAGTCGGCACAGCCCCCCGGCAGGCCGGTACAGACCCACGGCAGTCGGCACAAACCCCCGGGCAGTCGGCACAGCCCCCCGGCAGGCCGGTACAGACCCCCGGCAGTCCGCTCAGACCCCCGGACAGTCGGTACAGACCACCGGCAGGCCGGCACAGCCCCCCGGCAGGCCGGTACAGACCCCCGCAGCCTGCACAGACCCCCGGACAGTCGGTACAGACCACCGGCAGGCCGGCACAGCCCCCCGGCAGGCCGGTACAGACCCTCGGACAGTCGGCACAGACCCCCGGTATATATGTAGTATGCATGTTGCATGCATGTAGTATATATGTGGTATATATGTAGTATGCAAGTTGCATGCATGTGGTATATATGCAGTATGTATGTATGTTGCATGCATGTGGTATATATGCAGTATGTATGTTGCATGTATGTAGCATGTAGTATGTATGTAGTATATATGTTGCATGTATGTAGCTTGTATGTAGTATGTATGTAGCATGTAGTATGTATGTAGCAGGGATTTTTTTTTTGTACATTCAACACATTAGCCGGATGATGGGACTACTACTGTCCCATCATTGGCTAATGTGTCAATCACCGTCATGGTAGCAGGCATCGCCCGATGGGACTTGTAGTCCCATCGGACGATCCTGCACAGACCCCCGCAGCCTGCTCAGACCCCCGGACAGTCGGCACAGCCCCCCGGCAGGCCAGCACAGCCCCCCGGTAGGCCGGTACAGACCCCCGGCAGTCCGAACAGACCCCCGGGCAGTCGGCACAGACCCCCGGACAGTCGGCACAGCCCCCCGGCAGGCCGGCACAGCCCCCCGGCAGGCCAGCACAGCTCCCCGGTAGGCCAGTACAGACCCCCGGCAGTCCGCACAGACCCCCGGGCAATCGGCACAGACCCCTGGCAGGCCAGCACAGCCCCCCGGTAGGCCGGTACAGACCCCCGGCAGTCCGAACAGACCCCCGGGCAGTCGGCACAGACCCCCGGTAGGCCGGCACAGCCCCCCGGCAGGCCGGCGCAGCCCCCCGGCAGGCCAGCACAGCTCCCCGGTAGGCCGGTACAGACCCCCGGCAGTCTGCACAGACCCCCGGGCAGTCGGCACAGACCCCCGGACAGTCGGCACAGCCCCACGGCAGGCCGGTACAGACCCATGGCAGTCCGCTCAGACCCCCGGACAGTCGGTACAGACCACCGGCAGGCCGGCACAGCCCCCCGGCAGGCCGGTACAGACCCCCGGCAGTCCGCTCAGACCCCCGGACAGTCGGTACAGACCACCGGCAGGCCGGCACAGCCCCCCGGCAGGCCGGTACAGACCCCCGCAGCCTGCACAGACCCCCGGACAGTCGGTACAGACCACCGGCAGGCCGGCACAGCCCCCCCGGCAGGCCGGTACAGACCCTCGGACAGTCGGCACAGACCCCCGGTATATATGTAGTATGCATGTTGCATGCATGTAGTATATATGTGGTATATATGTAGTATGCATGTTGCATGCATGTGGTATATATGCAGTATGTATGTATGTTGCATGCATGTGGTATATATGCAGTATGTACAGTGGGGAAAAAAAGTATTTAGTCAGTCAGCAATAGTGCAAGTTCCACCACTTAAAAAGATGAGAGGCATCTGTAATTTACATCATAGGTAGACCTCAACTATGGGAGACAAACTGAGAAAAAAAATCCAGAAAATCACATTGTCTGTTTTTTTTTTCATTTTATTTGCATATTATGGTGGAAAATAAGTATTTGGTCAGAAACAAAATTTCATCTCAATACTTTGTGATATATCCTTTGTTGGCAATGACAGAGGTCAAACGTTTTCTGTAAGTCTTCACAAGGTTGCCACACATTGTTGTTGGTATGTTGGCCCATTCCTCCATGCAGATCTCCTCTAGAGCAGTGATGTTTTTGGCTTTTCGCTTGGCAACACGGACTTTCAACTCCCTCCAAAGGTTTTCTATAGGGTTGAGATCTGGAGACTGGCTAGGCCACTCCAGGACCTTGAAATGCTTCTTACGAAGCCACACCTTCGTTGCCCTGGCGGTGTGCTTTGGATCATTGTCATGTTGAAAGACCCAGCCACGTTTCATCTTCAATGCCCTTGCTGATGGAAGGAGGTTTGCACTCAAAATCTCACGATACATGGCCCCATTCATTCTTTCATGTACCCGGATCAATCGTCCTGGGCCCTTTGTAGAGAAACAGCCCCAAAGCATGATGTTTCCACCACCATGCTTTACAGTAGGTATGGTGTTTGATGGATGCAACTCAGTATTCTTTTTCCTCCAAACACGACAAGTTGTGTTTCTACCAAACAGTTCCAGTTTGGTTTCATCAGACCATAGGACATTCTCCCAAAACTCCTCTGGATCATCCAAATGCTCTCTAGCAAACTTCAGACGGGCCCGGACATGTACAGGCTTAAGTAGTGGGACACGTCTGGCACTGCAGGATCTGAGTCCATGGTGGCGTAGTGTGTTACTTATGGTAGGCCTTGTTACATTGGTCCCAGCTCTCTGCAGTTCATTCACTAGGTCCCCCCGCGTGGTTCTGGGATTTTTGCTCACCGTTCTTGTGATCATTCTGACCCCACGGGGTGGGATTTTGCGTGGAGCACCAGATCGAGGGAGATTATCAGTGGTCTTGTATGTCTTCCATTTTCTAATTATTGCTCCAACAGTTGATTTCTTCACTCCAAGCTGGTTGGCTATTGCAGATTCAGTCTTCCCAGCCTGGTGCAGGGCTACAATTTTGTTTCTGGTGTCCTTTGACAGCTCTTTGGTCTTCACCATAGTGGAGTTTGGAGTCAGACTGTTTGAGGGTGTGCACAGGTGTCTTTTTATACTGATAACAAGTTTAAACAGGTGCCATTACTACAGGTAATGAGTGGAGGAAAGAGGAGACTCTTAAAGAAGAAGTTACAGGTCTGTGAGAGCCAGAAATCTTGATTGCTTGTTTCTGACCAAATACTTATTTTCCACCATAATATGCAAATAAAATGAAAAAAAACAGACAATGTGATTTTCTGGATTTTTTTTTCTCAGTTTGTCTCCCATAGTTGAGGTCTACCTATGATGTAAATTACAGACGCCTCTCATCTTTTTAAGTGGTGGAACTTGCACTATTGCTGACTGACTAAATACTTTTTTCCCCACTGTATGTATGTTGCATGTATGTATGTATGTATGTATGTATGTTGCATGTATGTAGCAGGGATTTTTTTTTTTTTTTGTACATTCAACACATTAGCCGGATGATGGGACTACTACGGTCCCATCATTGGCTAATGTGTCAATCACCGTCATGGTAGCAGGCATCGCCCGATGGGACTTGTAGTCCCATCGGACGATCCTGCACAGACCCCCGCAGTCTGCTCAGACCCCCGGACAGTCGGTACAGACCACCGGCAGGCCGGCACAGCCCCCCGGCAGTCCGCACAGACACCCGGGCAGTCGGAACAGATCACCCACAGGCCGGCACAGCCCCCCGGCAGTCGGTACAGACCACCCGCAGGCCGGCACAGCCCCCCGGCAGGCCGGTACAGACACCCGGGCAGTCGGTACAGACACCCGGCAGTCCGCACAGACCCCCGGGTAGTCGGCACAGACCTCCGGAAGGTCCGTACACCCCCCCGAGAGGCTGTACAAGGAGAGAAAAGGGTTTTTCTTATTCCGATACCGGAAGTCCCATAGACTTGAATGGGACTTCCGGTATCGGAATCGGCGATACCCGATACTTTTTTTCGTATCGGGCCGATACCATCCGATCCGATATTTTAGGGTATCGGATGGTATCGCTCAACAGTAATTGTATGTAGTATATATGTATGTTGCATGCATGTAGTATATATGCAGTATATATGTAGTATGCATGTTGCATGCATGTGGTATATATGTAGTATGTATGTTGCATGCATGTAGTGTATGTATGTAGTATGTATGTAGTATGTATGTAGTATGCATGTAGTATGTTGCATGTATGTAGTATGCATGTATTGTGTATGTTGAATGTATGTAGCATGTAGTATGTATGTTACATGTAGTATATATAGTATATATGTAGTATGCATGTTGCATGCATGTAGTATATATGTTGTATGTATGTAGTATGTATGTAGCATGTATGTAGCAAGTATGTAGTATGTATTATATATGTAGTATGTATGTTACATGTAGTATATATGTTGTATGTATGTTGCATGCATGTAGTATATATGTAGTATGTATGTAGTATGTATGTAGCATGTATGTAGCATGTATGTAGTATGTAGCATGTATGTAGTATGCATGTAGTATGTAGCATGTATGTAGTATGTATGTTGCATGTAGTATATATGTAGTATATATGTAGTATGTATGTTACATGTAGTATATATGTAGTATGTATGTTACATGTAGTATATATGTAGTATGCATGTTGTATGTATGTAGCATGTAAATTTTTTTTTTTTTTACATTCAACACATTAGCCGGATGATGGGACTACTACTGTCCCATCATTGGCAAATGTGTCAATCACTGTTATGGTAGCAGGCATCGCCCGATGGGACTTGTAGTCCCATCGGACGATGCCTGCACAGACCCCCGGAGCCTGCACAGGCCACAGGCAGGCCGGCACAGCCCCCCGGCAGGCCGGTACAGACCCCCGGAGCCTGCACAGACCACTGGCAGGCCGGCACAGCCCCCCGTAGCCTGCACAGACCACCGGCAGGCCGGCACAGCCCCCCGGCAGGCCGGTAGACCCCCAAGCAGTCAACACAGACCCCCGAAGCCTGCACAGACCCCCCGGCAGGCCGGTACAGACCCCCGGAGCCTGCACAGACCACCAGCAGGCCGGCACTGCCCCCCAGCAGGCCGGTAGACCCCCAGGCAGTTGGCACAGACCCCCGGAGCCTGCACAGACCACCGGCAGGCCGGTACAGACCCCTGGACAGTCGGCACAGCCCCCCCGAAGGCCCGAACTGACGGTGCATCATGATGACGGCATTTCAGCAGCCAATCAGAGCCACAAAAGTGGCTCATTGCATTTTGGACTTCCGATTCCGGTATCCGATACGAAAAAAGTATCGGTACTCGGTATCGGAATTCCGATACGGCAAATATCGGCCGATACCCGATACTTGCGGTATCGGAAAGCTCAACACTAAAGATCACACATTTAGATTTTGTCATTACCAACACATTTTCTCAGGCATTCTAGGTCATGGTCTTCTTGGTCATAAAAATGGTAAACACTTTAGACTTCTTTTTCACAAAGGTAACAAATAGAGAATGCAATTTTCCTGTAATTTGTGTATGGCATGATGCAGGTGGAAAGACTGAGGGTAGCGCTGTGATGTTACTATGAAAAATGGCTAGTAATTAATCTAACACACTCTCTATTCCCACAATCTGGGTGATCTCTGTGCTGCCGGTTGGCAACTTATGATTCCCTTTCAGCAAATTTATTCATAACAAAGAACATGTTAGAATGGAGTTCCTACATCCAGGACTGCAGCCCCTGGTGCTTTTGTTCCTACTGTACATTGTAAAGAAATTGCACATTTCATTATTTTTAGTTATCTTTATTTTGCAAAAAAGTTAAAAATGTAAATGATTCATTTAAAGGGGTGCTCTGGGCTGAGTATATGTTTCTGCAGTCACTTTATATGACTGCAGATTACCAAGTACTGACCCTGTGCAATATATATTACATACTGCCATTATTCCTCTCTTTTGCCAGGTCAAGCGGTGGATCACGTGATTGCAAGTATGCAATCTATATAGTTGTGGTCACGTGCCAACTAGCCTCTCATCTGCTGCTCTCCATAGAACATTGAGACAAGCAGGAAAAGTTGGTAGCCACCCACTTAAGCTGGCAATTGATTAAATACTGTCAATTTGCATACTGAACACTGTCAGGACTCGGCAATGTGCAGTCACGTACACTGACTGCAGACATATATATTAAGCCCAGTTAACTTCTCTAATAGCTTCAGACTAAAAGACCCCATACACATTAGACTAATGTTGGTCGAAAAGATATTGGAGGGTCCAGCTGACAGTCTAATGTACAGTATGTCAGGGTGCCGGTCGACTGATGGTCAGGTGAGATGTCAATTCCACACGTTCGTTTTCAGACTGTCGATTACATTATTGTCTCTGAGATAAGACACAGGAGCGCTAAGCGCAACATAGGTGGAGTTGGCCTAACAACGATTGAGCCAACAACCATCTACTATGTATGGCGGGCTTAACACCATTAATACAATGTACCGTATTCGTTGAAACTTCCTTCTGAAACTTTTTGTTTCGATCTTCATACATAGGGCCTATTGTTTCTTGAAAACACCATAGTACTGAGGTAGTTTTATGTCACCATTGTGTGCAAGTCTAATATGCCTTGACAGAGGTGCATCAACTTTATTAGTCTCCTGGAGATTGTTCTCCTTTTAGAACATTCATATTTAGACATCTATACGACTTCTGTTTTTTGGTGCTTTATAAATTGTTGGTTGTATACTCCTTATTGTTTAAGGGGTTTCAAAATTTATTTCTTCGGGTAAGAATATACATAGGTAATGCCTACCAGATTGCAGCCCTTTATAGACTCCTGACAGATTCCCTGAGTATAACATATCACAAAGGGAAATATTTAAAAGATAGAGTCATAGAATTATAGAATGGTAGAGTTGGAAGGGACCTCCTGAGTCATCTGGTCCAACCCCCTGCTGAAAGCAGGATTCACTAAATCATCCCAGACAGATGTCTGTCCAGCCTGTGTTTGAAGACTTCCATTGAAGGAAAACTCACCACCTCTCGTGGCAGCCTGTTCCAGCCACTGATCACCCTAACCGTCAAAATGTTTTTTCTAATATTTAATCTGTGTCTCCTCCCATTCAGTTTCATCCTATTGCTTCTAGTCCGCTGGCCCGACTGTTTTTAGATAGACTGTATGGACCAGGGCTCATCCCACTGAACGCCCGACTTCTTTCTCATATGCAGAATACTACTCAGATAGCACAGGGTGAGGTTAACACAGTGGGATAATACTTTATTGGATTCCCAACAGTCAATAGCATATAGCACAGTCCCGAAAAATACACAAGATGGTGCAAATGACACACCCTTCGGCTGGCTCGCAGGGAATTAGAATATCTGTGACTTTGGGGTTTCCTGGGCCAACTACCCCCACCACAAACAGGAGATAACAGTAAGCTTAGGAAGCTGACAAAGTCCATTGAGGTATGTGGTCAGATGACCTGATTGTCTCAACTTGGGTTCTCCAAACGCCTCCATGGGTTCAGTAATGGGCAGTGGATCAAATCTGTATTCCTTCAGTTGGAGCAGTCATGGTGTATCTCAGCAAAAAAAGGCAGATACCCTTTCTAAAGCCCACAGATCTTATACTGAGCATTCTTCCACAGCATTGGGGAAGGTTGGAGGAGATAATCCCTCATTGTTTGAGTGTTCAATTAACCTGCATATTTTGTCCTTCAAGGTTTTGTAGCATAATCAACTGCAGGGCTGGTACAATGGGTAATTATCAGCCATATTAATTATCAATTGCTCAATTAACCTACATCTTTGTCCTCGAAGGTAAGTTAGAAAAATAATTTGTAGGATATAATTATGATACATTTGGAAATCAGCAGGCCTTCAACAAATCAACATACAGCAGATGAATATGCAACAAGAGTCAATGTATGGGCTAATATGAACAATGGATCAATACATCTGGCAGAATTAAGAATAAACATTGTGTCATCACAAAATTCATTACACTATAAAAGAACAAAATACATCAACCTGGCTCCAACAATATATAAATGGCTCTGTTATGGTAAATTGGCATGAAAACTGCTAATGGAGTGTTCCTCATTGCCTGGGTGGTTTTACATCAATATCAGTAATTAAAAGGAGCCTGTCAGCAGGATTTTCCTATGACAGCGACATGATGCAGAGACAGAGACATAAAATGTAAAATCTGAAAAAAATAATTCAAATCACACTTCTTTCCCTCCCTTTGTATCTCCATGACCAGAAAAGTCTGATATAGCAAAATATAATATTAATTAACCTGTTTCATAAACGCTTTAATGAGACAAAAACAATAAAAATGCCAGAATTTAATTTTTTAAGCTGCCACAATTAGCACAAAAAAGTGTAAGTAGTGATGAAAACATCATGTCTACCCCAAAATCAATAAAACTTCATCTCAGGGCATAGAAAAGTCCTTGCAGTGCCCCATTGTTTGAAAAATGAGAGCAAAAACATTATGGGGCTCAGTAATTTTTTTTTTACTAATTTATGATTTTTTTTACCACTTAAATAAAAAAATATATACTTGGTATTGTCTCAACCTTGGTATCAGTATAGTCGAAAATCATATTGCCAGGTGGGTTTTACAGTACAATAAATGCTGTAAAAAATATTTGTGAAATTTCACTTTTTCCTCAATTTTTTTTTCCTGTTTTCTAGTACATCACATGATAAAGTGGATAGTGTCATTCAAAAGAACAACTCGTCCAGTAAAAAAGTTAGCCCTCATATAGTTATATCAATAGACAATAAAAAAGTTATGGCTTTTGGAACAAAGGAAGTAGAAAATGAAAGTTCCAAAAACAGAAAATGGCCTTGTCGACAATGTGTTAAATTGCCTCATATCAACATATAATTTTATATAAAATGTTCCTTCTAAATGTTTTTTCTGCAAAGATCATAGGGCGAGAGTATGAAGAAAACCATTATTTCATCCTATGTGAAATGTGAGACCTTTTAATAATCATGTGATATATGCAAAATGTTAATTCAGGGGTTTTCATCAAATCAATTTCCTTGCAGTGTGATAATAAAACCACACAAACCAGCGATGCTTATGTTGCT
The DNA here is from genome assembly GCF_039654945.1 of Dendrobates tinctorius. NCBI lineage: Eukaryota > Metazoa > Chordata > Amphibia > Anura > Dendrobatidae > Dendrobates > Dendrobates tinctorius. The sequence continues at coordinate 38,359,502 of NW_027361738.1, forward strand.
TTTCACGATCTATAAATTTTCAGCTGATTATCATAAAATGTGACCTCTCGATTCTCACGTTCAGTTGTCACATTTTATATGAAAACGTCTCCATTTGTCTCCGGTTTCTATTGTATTTCATGTTCAGTGCCCTCAATAAATTATTCTCCAATTTCGTTTTACACCGCTCACTACATCTCCATTTTCTTCTGCATATTGCATGCTAGATTCGTAAGTACTTTACTACTGATGAATTAGAAATGAAAAAGAGCACTAGTATTCTAGACGGGAATGAGGAACAAAGAAGAGGGTGGATTTGGCCATGTTTTCTCTGAACACGCAAGGACTAATGGAAAATGCACAGACTTTTGTATGAAGAGATAAGTACTACAAAATCAGTGACTATTTATATTGAGCATCTGAAAGATTACTTACAAGCACTGTCAGGTGAAATGAAAATTATCGATTATGTCACTGAAATAGCACATGTCAGAGGTGGGATATATTAGGCAAGTTCTTGAAGTTGATATGTTGGAAGCCGTAAAATAGGCAAGTTTAAGGACAGGAGAGACTTTGACTAAGGACAAACTGTAATGACTAGATGTCTGAGCCAATACAATTACCCATCTATGGAATATGCCAGAAAACAAATCAGACACGTGGATAATACATCTTACAACCTATAGGACTATCCAGAAACAATTTGTTTTGTAATTTGCTCCCCTCAAATTCAACATTTTGCTGAGCTGTAGAGAGCCAGCAAAATGTTAAATACTCAACTCACCTCTACGTCTACCTACATTGCTCGCCGTCCCCTGTACAGTCCTCGATGTCTCTTGTTATTGTCACCATGCACTTGAAACCCTAAGCCTCTTTCGGCAGGGACTTCCAGCCAGAAATGGGACAACTCTGCACATGTGTATCGTGATATCATGACATGCACTATGACCTGGCGCCACACACTCTAGACCAGAACTTTTGGACCAACCAGGCAAGGGCGTCCCTGTATTGTGAGGTCACAACGTTGTGATGGTACGACATGCGCCATGACCTTACAACACACATGCACAGGGACATCCCCAGTCTATGAGATAAGGCCCCAGGTTTCAGAGAGCATTGGTAACAAAAATTGCCAAGAACTATATGGGGAAAAAAGAGCAGCGACAGTGTCCATCTCCTGAAATCCAGTTTGGGCAGATTCAATCAATTCATGGGAGGTCACACTGAGGAGTTTAAAAAGTCTCTTATATTCCCCTCTCCCTAGCCCTCCCCACACCTGCCTCGCCCTTGCCAGTTGAACAATGAGCTCTTCTGCCTTCTATTTTTACCAAGGTGTGTGGGATAAAGGGGTAGTCATGCAGAGCAGCCTAAAGATACGCCCCAGAGAATCCTGTTAGCCACACCCTCTTGAAAAAGACCATAAACATTAGCACTAAATGAAAAGGTTGATATCTCTGAAAGCATATGGCTGTTTGCAAAAAAACAGCAAAAATGGGCACTTGGGGGAACTTTGGGAATAAAATAAGACTAAAAGTTGGCCATGTTCGACCGATGACAGATCTTCTTTAAGGAAAAAAATGAAAAGTCAGCCTTATTACTTGCAAGAAGCCCAACACTTTTTTATAACAAACCCTGTCTGCTATATCACTCAAAACATGCCTGTTTCATCAGACAACCTTAACTTTGCCAAATCTGTAGGGCACTCCATAAAAGCATAAAGTCCATCAATGTTCTGACTCTATTACCTCTATTATACAAGGTAACTAACACCCTAATCTCACCGATAATACATGCATTTGAAGAGGAGTAGGGATGAGCAAACATGCTTGGTGATACATGAATGTGACTCAAGTACCAAGGTGCTAGGGTACTCGATTTCAAACTTGAATCTCCGCCTCACATGTTTGGCACCTGTTACACCGTTGATAAGCATGCAGGGATTGCCTGCAGGTCACTGTAATGCCATAGCCATCTTGGTAGTGGCTTTACTGTGATTGGCTGGCCATGTGGCATCATCAGGGGTTAGAAACGTACAGGCAGTACCAGACTCGGCATACTGAAGCCATTGCACAGCTCTGTGACTGATGTTAATGGTGTTTGTCTAGGCATGTGTGTGCACAGCTTAACAAATCAGAGTCCTCTAGTGTTGATACTGGTCTGATTGTGAACCATCATACTAACAGTATGTGCTTTTCTGTTTGTATCAGATACAATCTGCATTTAGCCTAGAAAGGGAGATAGAGTTGCAGGAGCAAGGAGAGTGGCTGAATACAGTTTCTAGGCAAGGGTTAGGGCTTTGCAGTCCATTGCTAAATATATAGCTGTATAGCTGTGGCAGTTGACACTTTTTTGGGGGGAAGGTTAAAAAATTGACTATGTTGTATTCAATTACTCATCTATAGTGTATTATGTGGTTTGTGTTACATTTACAGTATGCATTATATAACACTGAAAATTGAAACATTTTTCTGGATTCAATTACTCACCCATAGAATGTTACGTGCTTTGCTGTACATTTCAGTGTTGTATGACACTCTCAATAAGCGGTCAAACTTTTTTCTGCATTCAATTACTCATCCAAGTACTATTACGTGCTCTGTGGTACATTTCGGTGTGTTATATAACAGTCCAAAAAAGTGTTGAAACATTTTTCTGCATTTAGTTACTCGTCCATATACTATTATGTGCTCTGTAGTACATTTCAGTGGCATATAACACTCCCAAAAAGTTGAAAAAATGTTCTGCATTCAATTACTCATCCATTTACTATTATGTACCATGTGGGACATTTCAGTGTTATATAACAGTCCCAAAAAGCATTGAAAAATGTTTCTGTATTCAATTACTCATCCACATACTTTTACATGTTTTGTGGTACATTTTGGTATTATATAACAGTCCAAAAAGGCATTGAAACATTTTTGTGTATTTGCAGATACTATTACATTCTCTGTAGTCCATTTTGGTGGCATATAACACTCCAAAAATGCATTAAAAAAAGTTTTTATATTTAATTACTCATATATACTATTGCTTGCTCTGAGGTACATTTCTGTGATATATAACAGTCCAAAAAAGCATTGAAATATTTTTCTGTATTCAATTACTCGTCCATATAATATTACGTGCTCTGTGGTTCATTTTGGTGTTATATAACAGTTCAAAAAACATTGAAAATTTTTTCTGTATTCAATTACTCATTCATATACTATTATGTGCTCTGTGATACATTCCGGTGGCATATAACATTCCCAAAAAGCATTGAAAATGTTTTCTGTATTTAATTACTCATCCATATATTATGTGCTCTGTGGTAGATTGCGTTGTTATACAACAGTTCAATAAAGCATTGAAACATTTTTCTGTATTCAATTACTCATCCATATACTATTATGTGCTCTATAGTACATTTCAGTGTTATATAACAGTAAAAAAACAGTTGAAACATTTTTTGTATTCAGTTACTCGTCCAAATACTATTACGTGCTCTATGGTACATGTTGGTGGCATATAACACTCCCAAAAAATGTTTTCAGTATTAAATTACTCATCCATATACTATTACGTGCTATGTGGTACATTTTGGTGCTATATAAAAGTCCAAAAAAGTGTTGAAACATTTTGTTGTATTAAATTACTCAATCAGATACTATTACATTCTCTGTAGTACATTTCGGTGGCATATAACACTCCAAAGAAGCATTAAAAAAAATCTGTATTTAATTACTCATAAATATACTATTACTTGCTCTAAGGTACATTTCTGTGATATATAACATTTCAAAAACATTGAAAATTTTTTCTGTATTCAATTACTCATTCATACACTGTTACGTGCTCTGTGATATATTTTGGTGACATATAACATTCCCAAAAAGCACTGAAACATTTGTCTGTATTCAGTTACTCATCCATACACTATTACGTACTCTATGGTACATTTCAGTGTTATATAACAGTAAAAAAGAGTTGAAACATTTTTTAAGGAGTAAATTACTCAACCATAGAGTACATTGTGATGTTTCTTATCACTTAATCATTACCCTGATCTTACTTTCTCCCACCATATTGAATCCCAGGAGACTAGTGATCCCAAACTAAGACACTTTGAGGAGCTCTTTACAGCATCACTTTGATTGTAGCCTCTCACCCTGAATGTTCCAAGAGGGACAGGAAGAGATGCTGTTTATGGATACACAAAGCTTAGAGAAGCAACGACCACAAGAAGATGATGGTGGGGGATGGCAAATTTTGTCTAAGGAGGAAGATAATAAGACACAGTGACATATACACTCACTGGCCACTTTATTAGGTACACCTGTCCAACTGTGTGTTAAGACTTAATTTCTAATCAGCCAATCACATGGCGGCAACTCAGTGCATTTAGGCATGTAGACATGGTCAAGACAATCTCCTGCAGTTCAAACCGAGCATCAGTATGGGGAAGAAAGGTGATTTGAGTGCCTTTGAACGTGGCATGATTGTTGGTGCCAGAAGGGCTGGTCTGAGTATTTCAGAAACTGCTGATCTACTGGGATTTTCACGCACAACCATCTCTAGGGTTTACAGAGAATGGTCCGAAAAAGAAAAAAAATCCAGTGAGCGGCAGTTCTGTGGCCGGAAATGCCTTGTTGATGCCAGAGGTCAGAGGAGAATGGGCATACTGGTTCGAGCTGATAGAAAGGCAACAGTGACTCAAATTGCCACCCGTTACAACCAAGGTAGGCAGAAGAGCATCTCTGAACGCACAGTGCGTCGAACTTTGAGGCAGATGGGCTACAGCAGCAGAAGACCACACTGGGTACCACTCCTCTCAGCTAAGAACAGGCATCTGATGGCTACTTTCAGCAGGATAATGCGCCATGTCATAAAGCTCGAATCATCTCAGATTGGTTTCTTGAACATGACAATGAGTTCACTGTACTCAAATGGCCTCCTCAGTCACCAGATCTCAATCCAATAGAGCATCTTTGGGATGTGGTGGAACGGGAGATTCGCATCAGGGATGTGCAGCCGACAAATCTGCGCCAACTGTGTGATGCCATCATGTCAATATGGTCCAAAATCTCTGAGGAATGCTTCCAGCACCTTGTTGAATCTCTGCCACGAAGAATTGAGGCAGTTCTGAAGGCAAAAGGGGGTCCAACCCGTTACTAGCATGGTGTACCTAATAAAGTGGCCAGTGAGTGTAAGTCACATTGTTGTTAAGTCACCAAGTCAGGAGGCCAGCAGAGCTGAGGTGGAGAGAACGACAAGCCTGAAACAGGCAGGAACAGGCAGTGGGAGAAGATGGGCAACTGTTTTGCAGAACCCTTAGACTCCTGAATTTCTCCATCAAAGTGTTAGGTGTTCCACAGTCTGGGACTTTTTTACAGAGAGTTCTGAGATAAAAAAAATGGTCATTTGCAACCTGTGCCATGCCAACATCAGCAAGGGCCTGACCACTAAGAACCTAACCATGACCAGCATGATCAGGCAAATATCATCTAAGACCGTGACTTGGTGGGCCAAATGCCTGGCTCCATGATTGGTGCAACCACTGCCTCTTCCCCATTGCTAGATGTTTACCAGTTCCCTGTTTATGACAAAGGCACAGATGCCTCCCACCCTGCACCTGTTCTTACACGTTTTACATTTTGACACTCCATCATCAGGTACTTCCAAATCCTAATCCCAGCACAGCGTTCAGCTGTCCCTACACCAGGCCTTAGGTCAACCACAGGCCCAAAGGCTAAATGGACACATTTCCAGGCTGCTTGCAGTGGAAATGTTGCCATTTAGGCTTGTTGACTAGTGATGAGCGAGTATACTCATCACTCGGGTTTCCCCCGAGCATGTTCAGCTGTTCTCGAGTACATTGGCATGCTCGGAGGTTTAGTTTGTGTTTCTGCAGCTGCATGATTTACGGCTGCTCGCCAGCCTGAATACATGTGAGGAATGCCTGTTTGTTAGGGATTCCCCACATGTTTTCAGGATGTCCAGCAGCCATAAATCATGCAGCTGCAATGACACAAACTAAATCTCCGAGCATGCCAGAACTACTCGGAGACCACCCGAGCATACTCGGAAATCTCGAGTAACAAGTATACTTGCTCATCACTATTGTTGACCACTTTTTCTCCCAGTGTGGCATCCCTGCCTTTTACCAGCATGTGTCCAGGAACATCACCCGTGCCCTTACCATCGAATTTACTGGGATTGTCCACCTAATAACCGACATGTGGACAAGCACTTGTGGCTTAGGACCCTACATTTCCCTGACAGCACACTGGGTGAACATTGTGGAGGCTGCAATTGGCACGGCACTCCCGACGTCGAGTATTGCTGGCCCTATCTCTATCAGGGTTTCCTCCACGTCATACATCAGTTCCTGCACCCCCTCCTGCTCTCCCTCATCATCCATCTCCGATGTGTTATCTTAGAGCTCATCACTCCCTCAGTGAAGCGCACACCACAGCAGAGTTAATTAAAGGAATAACAGATGAGACAGATCTGTGGCTTTTGTCGCTAAACCTCCAACCAGGCATGGTCGTGTGTGATAATGGGAGTAACCTAGTGGCACAGTGAAGCTTGGCAAGCTCACACATGTGCCAAGCTTGGCACACATGCTCAACTTGGTAGTTCGGCAGGTTCTGAAAACCTACCCATATTTGCCAGAGCTTCTGGTCGAGGTACGCAGCGCAAGCAAGTGCCAGGTTAGCGACTCATGTGCGATGTGACGACATGCTGGAACGCCACACTGCACATGCTGTCAAGACTTTGTGAGCAGCACAGGCCAGTTGTGGAATACCAGCTCCAATATGCCCGTTAGTGTTCTGGTCAGCTTCAACACGTAATAACTTAAGAGTGGACATGGTTGTGTGTCATTTGTGCAGCTCTCCAGACTTTGGGGACATCACAAATATCATGAGCAGCAACGATGCCATCATTGGTACAACGATCCAGCTTCTGTGCTTACTTAAACAGTCACTGCTGACAATTAAACATGAAGCTTTGCATGCGGATTAGGTGGAGATGTTGGAAGACATGAGACAGGGAGATACTACACAGCCTCATCTCATCTGCTTAGTGCAGATTGGGTAACAATGAGGAGGTGAAAGCTGAGGAGGAGCTGGCAACAGAGGCTAGCATCCACACAAGCTTTGTCCAGTCTCTCCTATGTGGATGGGCTGAGAAGGAGAATAAGGAAGAAGAAATGGAGGAGATGGGATGGTGAGTAGTCATCAAGGTCGAGACAAGGAAGTGTTTGCTCTAGGGACCTTGGCACATAAGGCAGACTTTATGTAACGTCCACTACTCTTCCCGTTCCATTTGCATTACATTCATCTTGACCAAAAAAAGAGTACTGGTTATTCACCCTGCTAGACCCACACTACAAGAACTTTGACTCTCTTCTTCTTGAGGCGTAGAGGTCTTCTAAAATGGTGTTTTACCAGAAGGCCACTGTGAAAAATATGTTGAAGAAATTCCCATCAGACAACTTCAGCAGCAGAGGGCAGGTTTCATTGCCTAACCAAGGAGGAGAGGCTAGAGAGACTCACTCCAGGTACAGCAGAGGCAGGGGTATACTGTCAAAGCTCTGGGCCACTTTCATGACAATCTACCAGTGTCCATTCCCTGATGACCAGGTAATTTTGAGAAGGAGGGTAAAGTTTTCAAAGAAGGTCAAGCAATACATGGCTGACCAAACCACCGTACTCCCTAATTCCTCTGTGAAGTTCAGCAATTGGGTCTCAAAGCTGGACACCTGGCATGAGTTGTCCCTCTAGCCTTGGAGGTGTTGTGCTGCACTGCCACTAGCATCTTGTCTGAGCGGGTTTTTAGTGCCACCGAGGGGGTCAAAACAGGTAGGCGCTTTCGCTTGTCAACAGAAAGTGCTGACAGGCTCACTCTGATAACAATAAACAAATCTGAATTAGATCCTACTTTTCCACACCACCAGATGACTTCAACACATAAAGTGTTTTTAATGTTCAATATCTGAATGAGGCCCACGGTTGTTGCCATCTAGGGTCTATGGATGACTGGACAACCTTTCTTATAATCTTTATCTGGGTTTGCACATTGTGCAAAGCCTTTATGAGTGTAGAAGTACCACAACTACACCTTCTTAATTTTTATGAGGCATTCCAGTTGTTGCATTCAAGGGTGTATGGATAACGATTGTAATTATTGGCAGGTTTTGCACTGTGTGCAGAGCTTTTATGAGTGAAGTATTAATTAACACAGCGACACTTTGCTCACAATATATGAATGAGGCACTACAGTTAGTGTCTTCAATGGTGTATTAATCACCCTGCTTTAAATTTTTGGCAGGATTTGCACTTAGTGCATTGCCTTTATGTGTCTAAAACTACCAATACAATACAATTTAACAGAATGTGTAAGAGGGCCTCATTTGTGTCTAACACAGGGTGTATCTGAGTCCTTCTGTGGTGCAAATTTTTGGCACTTCTTCCTTCCTTCATGAGTTACATTGAATTTTCTACTTTTTTTGATAAAATAATTAATTTTGGTTTACCGTATATACTCGTGTATAAGCCGAGATTTTCAGCCCATTTTTGGGCTGAAAGTCCCCCTCTCGGCTTATACACGAGTCATATACCTGGGGTCGGCGGGGGAGGGGGGAGCGGGGGTGTCACAGATCATACTCACCCGTCCTGTCACTCTCTGCAGCCCCCTCGCTTCTCCACTGTCTCCCTTCCTGCCTTCAGTGGTCATGTGGTACCGCACATTAAACTCATGAATATGCGCATATTCATGAGTGGTAATGAGCGGTATCACGTGACCGCTGAAGGCAGGAAGGGATACAGTGGAGAAGTGAGGCTGCAGAGATGTTCCAGGATGGGTGAGTATAGCGATATTCACCTGTCCTCGTTCCCATGCTGCTCACCGCAGTCTGCTGCTTCCCGTGTCCGTGATGTTTAGCCAGCAGGGGGCGCGGTGATGTGGTTAGTGTGTGCCACGCCTCTGCTGGCTGAACAGTCAGTGACAGGGGATGTGCAGACAGTGGTGAGCAACGATGGACCAAGGACAGGTGAATATCACAGGTGCCTGGTCCTGAGCAGCAGAGGTGAGTATGGAATTTTTTTTGCAGCAGCATATGGGGGCATAATATATGGGGCAGCATATGGAGCATATTCTATGGAGCAGCATATGGGGGCATAATCTATGGAGCAGCATATAGGGGCATATTCTATGGAGCAGCATATGGGGGCATATTCTATGGGGCAGCATATGGGGGCATATTTTATGGAGCAGCATATGGGGGCATATTCTATGGAGAAGCATATGGGGGCATATTCTATGGAGCAGCATATGGGGGCATAATCAATGGAGCAGCATATGGGGGCATAATCAATGGAGCAGCATATGGGGCATATTCCATGGAGCAGCATATGGGGGCATATTCTATGGGTCAGCATATGGGGCATATTCTATGGGGCAGTATATGGGGGTATATTCTATGAGGCAGCATATGAGGGCATATTCTATGGGGCAGCATATGGGGCAAAGTCCATGGGGCAGCATATGGGGGCATAGTCTATGGGGCAGCATATGGGGGTATAATCTATAGAGCAGCATATGGGGGCATATTCAATGGAGCAGCATATGGGGGCATATTCTATGGGGCATTTTATGGGGACATAATCTATGGAGCATCTTATGGGGACATAATCTATGGAGCATCTCATGGAGGCATAATCTATGGAGCAACTTATGGGGCCATAACCTTTATGGAGCATTATATGGGGCATATTATTCTATGGAGCATCTTATGGGGCCATTATTAACCTTTGTGCAGCATTATATGGGATGTATTTTGTATGGAGCATTATATGGGGCTCCTGATTCAATATGGATATTCAAAAACATTTAATCTACTGATGTCTCAATTAATTTTACTTTTATTGGTATCTATTTTTATTATTGAAATTTACCAGTAGCTGCTGCATTTTCCACCCTAGGCTTATGCACGAGTCAATAAGTTTTCCCAGTTTTTTGTGGCAAAATTAGGGGGGGTCGGCTTATACACGAGTATATACGTTACTTAAATTATATATTTTATTAAATCCTTTTTAAAATTTGCCTTATGTACAAGTCATTATACAACATTTTTTTTCCTGTAAACTCCAATTTTTTGCCGATTTTGAATGTTTTATTGTCAGTCCTTAAAGTGGAATAAAAGTGTGCCACCATTGCTCTCAGCAGCGATCTGGGAGTCAGAGATGCTCTCAGGGGTCATCATCATGCTATTCTCCTTCCATTCAGCACTTTTTCCATCTATTTCAATATTTTCACTGTCCCCCAGACTTCCTTGTAGGGTCTGCAGGAAAAATGCTGGTATTTCTTATTGACTCCCATTATACTCGTTACTCGAACTGAACTTCCCGAGCATTAGAAATTGCTTGGTTCAAGTAACAAGCATCCGAGCAATTTAGCGCTTGCTCATCTCTATAGAGGAGTATTTATGAGTGTAGGTGTCTACACATAAAAGGCATGTGGAATATTTACATACAGTATATATGTAATGCGTTATTTGTATACATATTGTTAACAGCCAGAGTTTGGACCCCTTGCATAGACACATTCCAAAATTTCTAATCTTTTTTTTAAAATTTGGCTGCATGTGAATGCAGCATGAAATAGTCTATATATAAAGTCCTCAATTTGAATTCCTTAAACTAGTGATCAATACATAAAATGGGGAAGGAATCGTATAAAAATATGGGGGTGTCAGTGTCGTGCTCTTAGGGTGCCAGCCTCCGCGGCTTCGGTAAGTGTTATATTCGGTAAATGTTTAGGTCTATTTAAATCCTAGTCCCCAATATAGGTATGCAGACCAATTTTTATTTGATTCTTTCTAAAATTTGTGTATTGATCACTAGTTGGAGGAATTCAAATTGATCACTTTATATATAAAATATTTTGTATTGTGTGTCTAAAAAGGTATTTTTTAATGCATATCAAATAAAAAGTGTTTTAGGGGAATTTATGTTAGTAGTCTTGATGACCTCTTAATAGATTGCAACTGTAAAACATTGCATGTGAACGCAGCCTTAAAATAGTTTTTAATTGATTCAAGGTAGGAACCGCAATTTGCTTAATCTGCCTATAGCACCAAAATACATAGTCTCGACCCTTCTTGGGTGAAAAAGCTGTTACAATGTAGTTAATTGTAGCAATGCTGGTTGTTTATGTTGCTTTTAAAGCAAAACTACCGAAATGACGTTTTAAGAAGCATTTTACATCAACGTAATTGGAGTGGGTTATCTATTGAATGGAATAAATTTGGGTATGCAAACATAATATTTAGCAACTTGTTTATTCTTTGCATTGATTTTTTTATTCAGGCTAGATACCAAGATAATTAGATGTATTTCATTGAGTCGGGTAAATTGCAGAAATCCTGTGATGGCCAATACTTTGTTCGAAATGCTTGATTTGGCTTTAAACAACAGTATCAAAATAGAAGCTTCAAAGACTGACATCAATTAAAACTGAGAAGCGTGAAATCACAGAAGAAAGAATCTCACTATTGTGAAACAAACTAAGCAAATAGTAAAATGGGAAAAATATGTCCTAGCCTAAAAAAAAAGTTAAAAAAACAATATAAGCTAGAAGGGTATGTTCTGGATTGGAAAAGCAAAGTTTTTTTATGTAATGGCCATTGGTTGTAGAGTGCTTCCTCACTTAAAGATGACAGAAGTATACAAGTATTTCCAGTTGTCAATTGAAGAACTTTACTCATAAGTAGTTAATGAGCTTGATGGTTGCACAGTTTGACAAGAGGCAATAGTTTGATTTGAACATAAAAAGATTAAAACTTTCACAAATTAGTTCACACTTACTTCAGTTGGTTTACACTTGTGACAATTTATTGAGTGCTTGCACTCTCCTCAGCAGCACTTTCATCACTCTAGCACAGTTTTTATTGAGATGGTGCTGCACAGGATAGATCCCAAGCCTTGGCTGGTGCTGTGGTCTCCCATTCAGGCTCAGCTGCTGGGATGACTCCTCAGCACATATTCTGGACCCAGCTCCTTGCCCAAGATCATGTTGCATGTGTTGTTGCTGCTGGCTCTCCAGATAAGCTTATGGTGGCTACTGGTATACACATGCAGTGTTGTGCTCTGGAGACTAAGTCCGGATTTCACCCTACTGACATTGTCCATGATGTGGCACCTTCTCATTGGTGCTCAGACGTCAACTGCTCTGGTGAGGTGGCAGCTTCTGATTAGTCCACAGGCAAGGTCCTGTCTGTCTGGACTTGAGCTAAAGGTATAAAAGGCACTCAATGGCGCACGTCTATCACACTTATTTGCTGTGTGTAAGTGGGACAGCTACCACCCTGTTTCCACTTGTGCCGCTATTAGCACTGCGAGTGTGTTTCTAGACAGACAGTGTAGGGTGGGGACTTCCGCTTGAACTTAGTGGCTGCACTGGGCATCCTCAGGCATGGGCTCAAAAGCCACCGTATGTCAGTGCAGGTTCAATCACCAGCGTAGTGGGGAGCGAGTTATAGGAACCCCACTAGCGTCAATCTCTCTTTGCTCCTGTGACATTTAACAAAGCATAGCTGAGAGTGCTCTCAGTTTCCGCACTGCTTTGTGGAGTAACAGAGTCAGACACTTTGCCCTCTGTTCACACCAAATGTCGTTTAACTCGGTGTGCTCACGGTGCTTACTTGCTGCTATGCTCCGCCATTGTCCTCTAGCTGCGGTTCTGCCATAACCGCACGGTGGACTCCGGGTTACGAACTCGCCTCATTATAAATTCTATTTGGTGCGTTGCGCCAGTCCTAACAGATGGTCTGCTAGAGCTCTCCTCAGAAGCATCTTTGTCAATTTAAACATGTCTCTAATTTAGCTCCACATCACAGCTTGGTTCCAGCCACTTTCTTCATCTTTCTCTTATCTGGAACTTCATACATAATCTTTCAGCCAAATGGTCTTAATTACTGGCACAAAGGCATTGGTCTCCTTGCCACCTCTGCCATGGCACTTATGAATTAGATTCAATACTCCTTATGTGTGGACATTGCTTCCACCTAACCCCCTACACGAGGATGAAAACATGAATGACTTGCATGTAACTCGTTCAAATTATATAACCTTAAGGAAGAAAAGCAGCCATTAATAAAATGAATAGGCAAAATTGAGAAACTTCTTTTTTCTGCCGTTACTAATATTAATTCTATAAAAAAAAGCAGGAGACCACAAATTCAAGCTTTCATCTGTAGTTTAAATAACCTGTCATCAAGAAAATTGTGACTGATCTGATTATTAAGGACGCCATTTAATAGCTCTTGAGATGGTAAATAAATAAAATTTTCAAATTATTTTAGTCTTTCCTGTGTCTGAATAAAGTTTCCTAAATCTGCAGTGCTGTATTATGTTGTAGTAAGAGTCCAATATAGTACTAAAATGCATTGGTTGCTCTTCCCTCCACCACACCTAAAACATGTGATTGATGGCATCTCTACATCAGTTTTAGAAGTAGAAATCTGTCAATAACATTTAGTGGGTGTCAAAAGTGAAGGAGGAATCAATGTACATGTACATCTCACAGAATTAGAATATCATCAAAAAGTTAATTTATTTCAGATCTTCAATACAAGAAGTGAAACTCATATATTATATACAGTCATTACAGAGTGATCTATTTCAAGTGTTTATTTTTGTTAATGTTGATGATTATGGCTTACAGCCAATAAAAAAACAAAAGTCATTATCTCAGTAAATTAGAATACTTTATAACACCAACTTGAAAAAATTATTTTAAAATCGGAAATGTTGGCCTTCTGAAATGTATGTTCATTAAATGCACTCAATACTTTTGCATCAATTACTGCATCAATGAGGCGTGGCATGGAGGCGATCAGCCTGTGGCACTGCTGAGGTGTTATGGAAGCCCAGGTTGCTTTGATAGCAGCCTTCAGCTTGTCTGCATTGTTGGGTCAGGAGTCTCTCATCTTCCTCTTGACAATATCCCATAGATTCTCTACAGGGTTAAGGGCAGGTGAGTTTGCTGCCAATCAAGCACAGTGATACTGTTGTTTTTATACCAGGTGTTGGTACTTTTGGCAGTGTGCACAGGTGCCAAGTCCTGCTGGAGAATGAAATTTCCATCTACATAAAGCTTGTCGGCAGAGGGAAGCATGAAGTGCTCTAAAATTTCCTGGTAGACGGCTGCACTGACTTCGGTCTTGATTAAACACAGTGGACCTACACCAGCAGATGACATGGTTCCCCAAACCGTCACTGATTGTGGAAACTTCACACTAGACCTCAAGCAGCTTGGATTGTCTGTCTCGCCACTCTTCCTCCAGACTCTGGGACATTGATTTCCAGTAAAATCATTAAACAATCACAATCCAACATTCAGTGTTTCTACAGTTATTACATAGCGTCCTTAGGTCAAGCCATATATTCCTGCTGACAGTTTCGATTTTATATAACATTTAAGCTTTTGATGTTACATTTTACCTTTCTCACAATGTTGACCACATAAAAAGGAGCAATAACAGTAAGAAAAGTGTCACCATTTTCTGACTCTCTGAAGGGTTACGGTATATTGTTAGCATTATTTTCACCAGTGCAATGTTCTAGCTCCTGAGCAAAATATCCTGTTGGTTCGTGTATACTATGAAAGTGTTAATTCTAATTGTTGCAAGAGAAAAAAAGATGTTGCTTCAATCTTAGATGAAAAAAAAACATTTTTGTTGCTCTCAGTTGGAGAAAGAAAACAATAGTCTAGTAGTTATTATGCCTTTTAATGGCTAACTGAAGTGAAATAAATTATGCTCAGCAGCAAGTCTTCACGATTCTGGTCCCTATGTATGATAAAGAGACTTAAGTATTCCCAAGAGCTTGCTCTTTAACCCCTTAGCGACAGAGCAAGTTTGCAGCTTAATGACCAGGCCAATTTTTACAATTCTGACCACTGTCCCTTTATGAGGATATAACTCTGGAACGCTTTAACGGATCCCGCTGATTCTAAGAATGTTTTTTCGTGACATATTGTACTTCATGTTAGTGGTAAAATTTCTTCGATAAGTCTTGTGTTTATTTATTAAAAAAACGGAAATATGGCGAAAATTTTGAAAATTTTGCAATTTTAAAACTTTAAATTTTTATGCCCTTAAATCAGAGAGATGTGTCGCACAAATTTCTTAATAAATAACATTTCCCACATGTCTACTT
The DNA here is from genome assembly GCF_039654945.1 of Dendrobates tinctorius. NCBI lineage: Eukaryota > Metazoa > Chordata > Amphibia > Anura > Dendrobatidae > Dendrobates > Dendrobates tinctorius. The sequence goes on from NW_027361738.1 coordinate 38,374,687, forward strand.
TACATCAGCACAATTTTGGAAGCAAATTTTTTTTTTGTTAGGAAGTTATAAGGGTTAAAAGTTGACCAGCGATTTCTCATTTTTTACAACAAAATTTACAAAACCATTTTTTTTTTTTAAGGGACCACATCATATTTAAAGTCATTTTGAGGGGTGTACATGACAGAAAATACCCAAAAGTGGCACCATTCTAAACACTAGACCCCTCAAGGTGCTCAAAACCACATTCAAGAAGTTTATTAACCCTTTAAGTGCTTCACAGGAACTAAAGCAATGTGGAAGGAAAAAAATTAACATTTAACTTTTTTTTGCAAAAAATTTACTTCAGAACCAATTTTTTTTATTTTCACAAGTGTTAAAAGAGAAAATCAACCACAAAATTTGTTGTACAATTTCTCCTGAATACGCCGATACTCTATATGTGGGGGTAAACCACTTTTTCAGCACACGGCAGAGCTCGCAAGGGATGGAGCGCCGTTTGACTTTTTCAACGCAGAATTGGCTGGAATTGAGATCGGATGCCATGTTGCGTTCGGAGAGCCCTTAATGTGCCTAAACAGTGGAAAACTCCAACTATTGACCCCATTTTGGAAACTAGACCCATTAAGGAACTTATCTAGATGTGTGGTGAGCACTTTGAACCCCCAAGGGCTTCATAGAAGTTTATAACGTAGAGCCGTGAAAATAAGAAATCTATTTTTTTCCACAAAAATGATCTTTTCGCCCCCAAATTTTTATTTTTACAAGGGTGACAGGAGAAATCATACCCGCACAGTTGTTATGCGATTTGTCCTGAGTACGCTGATACCCCATATGTGGGGGAGAACCACTGTTTGGGCGCATGGGAGAGCTCGGAAGGGAAGGAGTGCCATTTTGGAATGCAGACTTTGATGGAATGGTCTGCGGGCGTCATGTTGCGTTTGCAGAGCCCCTGATGGGCCTAAACAGTGGAAACCCCCCACAAGTGACCTCATTTTGGAAATTAGACCCCCTAAGGAACTTATCTAGATGTGTGATGAGCACTTTGAACCCCCAAGCGCTTCACAAAAGTTTATAAACGCAGAGCCGTGAAAATAAAGTCTTTTTTATTTCCACAAAAGTGATTTTTTAGACCCCAATTTTTAGACCCCGAAAGCTGGTAAATAGTGGAAACCCCTCAATTCTTGCTCCAACCCTAACCCCAACACACCCCTAACCCTAAACCCAACCCTAACCCTAATCCCAACCCTAATCCTAATTCTAACCCTAATCCTAGTTCGCCCTAACCCTAATTCTAACCCTAGCCGTGACCCAAGCCCTAACCCTAGCCCTAGCACAACCCTAATCCTAGCCCAACCCTAACCCTAACCCTAGCCTAACCCTAACCCTAGCCCAACCCTAACCCTAGCCCAACCCTACCCTAATGGAAAACTGAAAAAAAAAATATTTTCTTTATTTCATTATATTGGCCTATGTAAGGGAGTGATAAATGGGGGAGTTATGTACTATTTTTTTTATTTTGATCACTATGATCGTTTATCATAGTGATCAAAATAATGAATGGAATCTGCCAGCCGGAGCCGGCAGATTCCCGGCGGGCGTACTGCGCATGCGCCCGCCATTTTCAAGATGGCGGCGCCCATCGGAGGATGCCGGTGGGACGTGGGACCACCGGGAGGGGACGGAGGGCCACGGAGAGGTACGGGGGGGGGAAATCGGGAACCCTCTTTCTCTCTCCTCTGATGTGCGATCACATCAGAGGAGAGAGAAATTAAATGTAAAATCGCGGCTTTTTTTTTTTTGCGGTCGCCGTTATAGGGTTAATAACGGCGATCGCAAAAGCCGACCGACCGATTCATGTTCTCTGGGGTCTCGGCTACCCCTGGCAGCCGAGACCCCGGAGAAAATCCGACACTGGGGGGCGCTATTCACTTAAATCACAGCGCCGTGAATTAACGGCGCTGTGGTTTTAGTACCCTTAACTACCGCCGTTAAAAGGCGTATCGGCGGTCGTTAAGGGGTTAACATTACTTCTTTTATTTCAGGTAGCTATAAAAAAAACGTTTAATAACTGCAAGACTGTTGTGTGTTTTTTCTGTGCTATTGAAGGCAATGACTTTTTCGCTAATTCTGCATTTTAGTCATGACTTTCCAGTCTGGTCTTCAATTCTCACCCAGAAGTTTTCATTCTAAAGAAGCCAATTTTGGCATCCAATCTAGAAAGTTAGTGTCCTCACAATGAAAACATTTCTTAACCTATTTTAACCACTTACACTATGTAAAGGGAAGTGACCCAGATTGTACATGCATACAGTGACATGTAAAAGTTTGGGCACCCCTGGTCAAAACTATTGTTATTGTGAACAGTTAAGCAAGTCAAAGATTAAATGATCCCTAAAAGGTTGAAAGTTGAAGATGACACATTTCCATTGCATTTTAGGCCAAAAAAATATATATATTTTCATCTTATATAGAATTTAAAAATTACTGTATTTTTTGGACTATAAGACGCATCGGACTATAAGACACATCCATATTTTAGAGGTGGAAAGTAGTGAAAAAAATATTTGAAGCAAAAAATCTGGTAAAATATTTAACAACATAAATAAAATACTATTACACGTGGTGTTATTATATGAAATAGTATGTTATTATGTTGGGAGCTACAGGTAGAAGATGGTGCTGCGGGACCAGTGTGGTGTCTGTAAAGTACTATATGAAGACGCTGGAGGGTGAGCATAAGAAAGGGGGCACAGGGCTTATGTTTAAAGCACCACTCCAGCACTGAAAAATAACACTGGATTGCTGCTTTAAGATCCCATGGGAGAACTATAAGTCCCAGCATGTCTTGCAGATCCTATGACATGCTGGGAGTTATAGTTCACCACAGGAGTGGCAGAGTGCATTTTTTGACTTGTGCAGGTTCTGAAGCCAGCCACGCTGTGGTGAAGTAATGAAGAGCTGCAGCATGACATCACTGCACAGAGCCCTATTGCCTCTCCACAGGTCATGTAAGAAGAAGCTTGCAGATTCTCGTACGTGTCTTCAGGACCTGTGATGGCATCATGAAGAGAGAGGGCTTTGAGCGGTCATGTGATGCTCCAGCTCACACAGGTCCTATGGAGCACTCTGTCAGCATCAGCACAGCCTGGGCTGTGCTATCAGGTATGCGGCATCCCTCCCTCCTGTGGCACCGGACACACGATCTCCCCAGCTGCTGCAGGAATCTGGTGCTGGGGAAACCATGTGGGTCCGCTGTTTAAATGAAGGAATATTCGTTTGCTGCTCCCCGCTCACTGCTCAGCACTGACAGGTGGGCATGGAAGCAGCTAATGAATATTAACTTCACTTTAATCATCAAGACCACATGGCTTCCCCCAGCACCGGATTCCTGCAGTGGAGACATTTTCCTGCCTCCTGTGAGTGTGATCCAAGCGCGATCCCACTCCGCTGCTGCCCCCCTCCCCACATGTTACATTTGAACCATAAGACGCACCCATACTTTCCTCCCAAATTTGGAGGAAAAAAGTGCGTCTTATGGTCCGAAAAATGTGGTACAAAAAGAAAAATGGGCTAATTCAAAAGTTTGGGCATGCAGCATAGTTAGCACCTATTGACACCTCCTTTTGCAAGTATCACAGTTTGTAAATGCTTTTTGTAGCCAGCTAAGAGTCTTTCAATTTTTGTTTTGAGGGATTTTCATCCAGTCTTCCTTGAAAAATTCTTCAAGTTCTGTGACATTCCAGGGTCATCTTGCATGCACTGAAATTTTGAGGTCTAACCACAGATTTTCAATGATGTTCAAATCAGGGGACTGTGAGGGCCATTGAAAACTTTCAGCTTGCACCTTTTGAAAAAGTTTATTTTACATTTTGACCTGTCTTTCAGATCATTATCCTCTTTTCAACTTCAGCTTTTTTACAGATGGTGTTATGTTTGCATCAAGAATTTGTAGAAATTTTATTAAATTCATTCTTACCTCTACCCGTGAAATGTTCCCAATGCCATTGGCTGGAACACAACCCCAAAGTATGATTGATCCACTCCATGCTTAATGGTTAGCATGATGTTCTAATCTTTTACTGAAATTGCATGCCCTTTTTTGCATACTGCTGACTCTGAATTTTATGGTGAGAATACAGGAGAGGTTTTCTTCTGATGACTCTTCCATGAAGGCCATATTTGTGCAGTTGTCTCTGAACAGTTGAACAATGAACCACAACTCCAGAGTCTACTAAATCTTTCTGAAGGTCTTTTGTAGTCAACCTGGGGTTCTGAGTTACCTCTCTAGCAATCCTACAAGCAGCTCTCACTGAAACTTTGTTTTGTCTTCCAGACATCTTGACCTCTACTGTTCCTGTTAACTGCCATTTCTTAATTATATTTCAAACTGATGAAAAGGCCGCTTGAAAACATTTTGCTATCTGCTTATAGCCTTCTCCTGCTTTATGGGCCGCCACCATTTTCATTTTCAGAGTGCTAGGCAGCTGCGTAGTAGACGCCCATGACTGCTTTTTTTGACACAAGGTTAGAAGAGGCTGGGTTTTTATAAAGCTGGGAAATCTACATCACCTATCCTTTTCTAACAATGATAGCGAACAAGACATAACCCTAAAATGCTAATTAAGGTCTGAAATTTCTGTCAACATTATCTGAGCACAAACATCTCTAAGGGAACACAAATTTTTGCATCTGTCCATTTTTCTTTTTGTAATTTTTGAAATGTAAAAAATGACAATATAATTTCTTCTTTATTTTTATTTCTTTCATTTTATCTTTAACTTACTTGACTGTTCACAATAACAGTAATTTTGCCTAGGGGTGCCCAAACTTTTACATGCCACCATATATATGTACATGGTAGCTTGTGCATGCAAATACATTATATATATTTTTCTTTTTTTATAGTGCCCCACGGATGTGCCTCTACACATATAGAATTGCCCCCACATTAGTCCCAGTATATATCTGTCCCCATTGATATTCCACCACATGTATTTAATAATGCCCCACTGATGAGATATGACCGAGATGAGAATGTCCAGTCTTGGTATATCAAAGAAGATGGACAATTGTCCATCTGTTGCACTTCAAAGCACCCTTCTGCCGTGCCTGGATGCGAGCTGAAACCACTCCATCAGCACTTGTGCCCTGCAAGTGCACATGCAGGGACGTGAGCACCCAGAAGCGCCCCCCCGCAGGGTTTAAATGTCCGACGGTGGCAGCGCTAACTCTCTTCTTCCACTCTTACGTCTCCTGTCCTGATCTGCATCGCTCATCAACCTCCTCCATTTTTCCCACCATCCAGTGTCATCAGTGTCCTCTCGCTCTGCATTGTCCTCTCGTCTTATATAAGTCCTCTCGTCTTATATTCGAGTCATATACAAAGGGGGTCGGAGGGGGCGGGGGTGTCAGGTCATACTTACCCATCCTGACGCTGAGTCTTGAGCCCCCAGCTTCTCCCTGTGCTCTCTCTTCCTGCCTTCAGTGGTCACGTGGTGCCGCTCATTAAAACTCATGAATATGCGCATATTCATGAGTTTTAATGAGCGGTACCACATGACCACTGAAGGCAGGAAGAGAGAGCATGGAGAAGCTGGGGGCTCAAGACACAGCGTCAGGACGGGTAAAGGGCATGTCACACTAAGAGATATCGCTAGCAATATCGCTATAACTAGTGACGTTATAGCAATATTGCTAGCGATATCTCTGTGTCTGATACTTACCTACGACCCGCTCCCCCGCTGGTTATCGCTGATCGCGCGAGAACGTTCAGGACCGCTTCTCGTCGTCAGCTTCCTGTGGCGCTTCCTGCTGTGAGGACGAGCGACGCGTGGAGCCAGGTGGGAGGACGCAGGATCGCCTGGTGTGACAGGTAAGTAGCGATCCCCGTCCCCAGCGATGTCGCTAGTGAGATCTGCCTGTGTGGCAGTTCACTAGCGACCACTTAGCGATGCACCAGCGATCCTGACCGCGTCATATCGCTGGTCAGGATCGCTGGTACATCGCTAAGTGTGACAGTACCTTTAGTATAGCGATACTCACCTGTCCTGCGTCCATGGCTGCTTGCTGCTGTCTGTCATCGGTCAGTGACTTCAGACAGCAGAGGGCGCGGTGATGTGATTAGTGCGCACCGCGCCCCCTGCAGTCTGAACGTCACTGACTGATGACGTGGCAGATAGCGGTGAGCAGCCATGGACGCAGGACAGGTGAGAATCTGACACCCAGCGACGGAGAGGTGAGTATGTCATTTTTTTATTTTTGCATGCAGCAGCAGCAGCATGGGGGAACAATCTATGGAGCTTCTTATGGGGGCAGCATATGAGGGAACAATCTATGGAGCTTCTTATGGGGGCAGCATATGGGGGAACAATCTATGGAGCTTCTTATGGGGGCAGCATATGGGGGAACAATCTATGGAGCTTCTTCTGGGGACACCATATGGGAGAATAATCTATGGAGCATTTCCCACCCTAGACTTATACTCGAGTCAATAAGTTCTCCCAGTTTTTTGTGGCAAAATTAGGGGGGTCGACTTATACTCGAGTATATACGGTATTTCAACCGGATCTATTCCACAAAAAAATCAAGTTCCTAGAATTACGGTTTATCTGTACAGATCGTTGCTACCTAAGCATATAATTTCCTATCCAATTTGCATATTGTTAAGCTAAGCTTTGTACTAAGTAGAAACAGTGATTGGTACGTTTTCTCTGTCAGAGGTAACATGCTGAAAATGGAAATTCTCAAAATATTCTCTGAAACTGAAGGACGTTTTAAACCTCCTCTTGTTCATTTCCCTTTCAGTTGATATCCCAAAGGATTTGGGAAGAGCGTTCAGCATAAAATTTGCTGTATATGTGGAGACTGCTCAGCTCTAGAGGGAATTCCTCCATGATAAATTACTTAGAATGGATTACCGGACGGTCTTTTCAGAAGTTGTGGCATAGGATTTTCGGATAACTTACTATAATAATGGTGATATACACTCACTGGCCACTTTATTAGGTACACTATGCTAGTAACGGGTTGGACCCCCGTTTGCCTTCAGAACTGCCTCAATTCTTCGTGGCAGAGATTCAACAAGGTGCTGGAAGCATTCCTCAGAGATTTTGGACCATATTGACATGATGGCATCACACAGTTGGCGCAGATTTGTCGGCTGCACATCCCTGATGCGAATCTCCCGTTCCACCACATCCCAAAGATGCTCTATTGGATTATTATTATTATTATTATTATTATTTATTGTTATAGCGCCATTTATTCCATGGCGCTTTACATGTGAGGAGGGGTATACATAAAAACAAGTACAATAATCTTAAACAATACAAGTCATAACTGGTACAGGAGGAGAGAGGACCCTGCCCGCGAGGGCTCACAATCTTCAAGGGATGGGTGATAATACAGTAGGCGAGGGTAGAGCTGGTCGTGCGGTTTGGTCGATCGGTGGTTACTGCAGGTTATAGGCTTGTCGGAAGAGGTGGGTCTTCAGGCTCTTTTTGAAGGTTTCGATGGTAGGTGAGAGTCTGATATGTTGTGGTAGAGAGTTCCAGAGTAGGGGTGATGCGCGAGAGAAATCTTGTATGCGATTGTGGGAAGAGGAGATAAGAGGGGAGTAAAGAAGGAGATCTTGTGAGGATCGGAGGTTGCGTGCAGGAAAGTACCGGGAGACGAGGTCACAGATGTATGGAGGAGACAGGTTGTGGATTGCTTTGTATGTCATGGTTAGGGTTTTGTAATGGAGTCTCTGGGCAATTGGGAGCCAGTGAAGGGATTGACAGAGGGGAGAAGCTGGGGAATAGCGGGGGGACAGGTGGATTAGTCGGGCAGCAGAGTTTAGAATAGATTGGAGGGGTGCGAGAGTGTTTGAGGGGAGGCCACAGAGCATGAGGTTGCAGTAGTCAAGGCGAGAGATGATGAGGGCATGGACTAGGGTTTTTGCAGATTCTTGGGTGAGGAATGAACGGATGCGTGAAATATTTTTGAGTTGAAGTCGGCAGGAAGTGGAAAGGGTTTGGATATGTGGTTTGAAGGAGAGATCAGCGTCAAGGATTACTCCGAGGCAGCGAGCTTGTGGGACTGGGGAGAGTGGGTAGTCATTTACTGTAATTGATAGGTTCGTAGGGGGGGTCACGTGAGATGGGGGAAAGATGATGAATTCTGTTTTGTCCATGTTGAGTTTCAGATATCTAGTGGAGAAGAAGGATGAAATAGTGGACAGACATTGAGGGATTCTGGTTAGTAGGGAGGTGATATCTGGTCCAGAGATGTAGATCTGTGTGTCATCAGCATAAAGATGATACTGAAAGCCATGAGATTCTATGAGCTGTCCCAGGCCAAAGGTGTAAATAGAGAACAGCAGGGGCCCAAGGACTGAACCTTGTGGGACTCCGACAGATAGGGGGCGAGGTGAGGAGGTGGTGTGTGAGTGGGAGACGCTGAATGTCCGGTCTGTTAGGTATGATGAGATCCAGGAGAGGGCCAAGTCTGTGATGCCGAGGGATGAGAGGGTCTGTAATAATAGGGAATGGTCCACTGTGTCAAAGGCAGCCGACAGGTCCAGGAGGAGGAGGACAGAGTAGTGTCGCTTGCTCTTGGCAGTTAAGAGGTCATTGGTGACCTTAGTAAGGGCAGTTTCAGTGGAGTGGTGTGACCGGAAGCCAGATTGTAAGCGGTCGAAGAGGGAGCAAGAAGAGAGATGGGAGGACAGTTCAAGGTAGACGTGTTGTTCCAGTAGCTTGGAGGCGTATGGGAGAAGTGATATAGGGCGATAGCTAGATACAGAGGATGGGTCAAGAGAGGGCTTTTTGAGGATAGGTGTGATGGAGGCATGTTTAAAGCTTGAGGGGAAAACACCAGTTGTTAGTGACAGGTTGAAGAGATGGGTTAGGGTTGGGATGAAGACTGTGGTGAGGTTTGGGATGAAGTGGGATGGGATCGGGTCGAGTGCACAGGTGGTGAGATGTGATCTTGAGAGTAGAGTGGAGAGTCGATCTTCTGTAATGGTGGAGAAGTTGGTTTTGAAGGTGGAGGGCTGGGAAGTCGGGAGGAAGGGCTCTGGGGGTTGTTGACCAAAACTGTCCCTGATGTTATCAATTTTCTGCTTGAAAAATGAGGCAAAGTCTTCAGCTGAGATGAGTGGGGAGGGAGGAGGTGCTGGGGGGCGGAGGAGAGAATTGAAGGTGTTGAATAACTGTTTAGGGTTGTGAGACAGGGAGGATATGAGAGATGAGAAGTAGGTTTGTTTAGCTGTGGCGAGTGTGGTCTTGAAAGTAGTGAGGGACTGTTTGAATGCGATGAAGTGCTTGTTGGAGTGGGATTGAGATCTGGTGACTGAGGAGGCCATTTGAGTACAGTGAACTCATTGTCATGTTCAAGAAACCAATCTGAGATGATTCGAGCTTTATGACATGGCGCATTATCCTGCTGAAAGTAGCCATCAGATGCCTGTTCTTAGCTGAGAGGAGTGGTACCCAGTGTGGTCTTCTGCTGCTGTAGCCCATCTGCCTCAAAGTTCGACGCACTGTGCGTTCAGAGATGCTCTTCTGCCTACCTTGGTTGTAACGGGTGGCAATTTGAGTCACTGTTGCCTTTCTATCAGCTCGAACCAGTATGCCCATTCTCCTCTGACCTCTGGCATCAACAAGGCATTTCCGGCCACAGAACTGCCGCTCACTGGATTTTTTTTCTTTTTCGGACCATTCTCTGTAAACCCTAGAGATGGTTGTGCGTGAAAATCCCAGTAGATCAGCAGTTTGTGAAATACTCAGACCAGCCCTTCTGGCACCAACAATCATGCCACGTTCAAAGGCACTCAAATCACCTTTCTTCCCCATACTGATGCTCGGTTTGAACTGCAGGAGATTGTCTTGACCATGTCTACATGCCTAAATGCACTGAGTTGCCGCCATGTGATTGGCTGATTAGAAATTAAGTCTTAACACACAGTTGGACAGGTGTACCTAATAAAGTGGCCAGTGAGTGTATAAAGAAATGTACACAAGACACAAAATTCAAATAAAAATTGAGAAAACACTACAAATTGTTAAAAGTAAACCAAAACAGGCAGAGATGCTTACCTGTATAGACAGGCCTCAATACAAATGCACTAACAGGATGCAGCAGACCCAAGTAAAATGGCAACTGCACAGGTGCAATAATACCTAATGAAACAGCCAGCCTACAATCAGGGATTAGCCGTGTGGCACACCAGTGCAAAAAATTGTTAAAAGTGTAGTTATTTTATTTTGCAGCAGGGGCAGCAACTAAGGTTAGTCCCGGAATTTAATATTTGAGATTTTTTTTGTGCTGTGGCATACTATAATAAAAAAGCTACTTATTGTTTATTGTCATCTGTTGTATAGTATCACAATAAAGACTCATAAAGGGTATCGTTCTTTTGCTATTTAATCCCTTCTTGACCAGACCAATTTTTGTTTCTGCGCTGTAATCCAATATTAATTATTAATGTCAGACTTGACTATTGTGAGGTAGCGCTGTCATTTACTTGGGGAATTCTCGCTTGGCAGCGAACAAAACACATCCGGCACCGGTTTTCCATCAAACATAGCAGTCCATGCGGTTTATTCAACGTCATAAACTGACAAAAGCAATCAACAACACTTCACATAAACAGCAGAGCGTCCATTATAGCTTCCCTCTGTAAACCCAGTGTTCACACACGTTGTTCAATGTCCAGCATACAGGCTCTCTTAGCCTCATTTATCTCACCCACGTCAGGGTCTCCACATGGTTCCGTCACTCATGCTGCAGACGTCCATATCCCTCCAGGGAACTTTCAGGCTCTGGCAGCCATTACACACAGCCACACACAGGCTGTTAGCCAGGAGAAAAAATGCTGAAGAAAAACCAAAAAAAAAACAAAACCAAAGAACTTGCTTTTTTACTTATTTATTTTCATTAGGGTATATACACACATTGTGTTTTTCCTTTGGTTTTGCTTGCTTTTATGGCCAGTGTGAACATGCTTTTACATCATGCATGTCATTTAAGTCTACTTCAGTTCAGTTTTTTTGGTTTTTCTTCAGCATTTTTGTATTCAGTACAAATAGGGTGTGGCCTCCTTTCTACTGAGCTGTGTAGTTTACTGATAGTCCCTCTGAAGCTGGGTGTCCGTTTGGGACCCAGAGACTCTGCCACTATTCACACTAGGTAGGTTTTAACCGTTAGTGTAGTTACTGTCTCAAATGGGTACACCTTGCCGTGGTGGGACAGCTTTATACTTTTTTGATCAAAATAGTGTTTACCAAGTACCCTATGTTATTTAATGCACTTGCTTTTTTACTTATTTATTTTCATTAGGGTATATACACACATTGTTTTTTTCCTTTGGTTTTGCTTGCTTTTATGGCCAGTGTGAACATGCTTTTACATCATGCATGAAACTTGTGGGGTTGAACACACAACATTACATCAGGCTCTCGAGACCGGGCACTCATTACACCTTGCCCCACAGGTCGAGAGAACTGTCTCCATTGGTCATACGGTCTCATCTCTATGTTAGACCTACCCTGCCCCCAGTGGTCAGTATACCCTGATCTTTGGCCCTCAAGTTACAGTCTGTCTGTGTCATCAGACACTGTCTAGTCACCACCTTCCTCTCTCTGTTTATTCCGTTCCCCGACCAGCTCCCCCCGGTTGGTACGGTCATCAGTCTTAAACAGGCCTACTGTCTGGCCTGAGTCTGACTCACTTAGGGTCTCACAGGAACTACGGTCTCTCAACGTCATCCTGCCAGTCGAACTACCACTTGCTGACATTCTTCGGCCATCTGCCCTGTCACTTCTTGGCAGAGCTCCTCGGGTCCTTACATCTTGTTGGGTTGCTGGCGGACGCCACCTGGTATTCCGTACTTCTTTATTAATTCGCCGGCGGTCCTGCCTCAACTGCTCAATCTCTTGCAGGTACCCCACTCGATACTCCAGGAGCATCCGAAAGTCTCTCAGGCTCTCCACGGAGCCAACCACCAGGATGGGAATCCTACCCACTTCACTGGATACTTGGTCTTCATCATCAGGAGAGATCCTCACTCTCACCACACCGGAGATATTCACAAGGTCTTGCATTACCTTCCCGGATCTTCCAATGATTCTCCCAATCAGAGCTTTGGGTACCGGCACCACATCTTTCCGCAAACCCAGCTGATCCATAGCCTCCCTTGCTAACTCTAGGTGTCGAGCAGCCTTCACATTACTCTGCCTGACCCGCTGTTTGGTGTGGAGACATTGTAGATGCATCTCTTTCAGGACCGTTACTTGGTTTGATGTATCTTCTCTGTCCGATACTATCACCAACTGCCGAGTCTCAGGTGCCCAGCGCACCTTACACGCTTTGACCACTTCTTTGAAAGCCTCATGCACACCTTCCTCGCACAGGCTTCTTGCATGTCCTCTGGTACATCAATCACAAACTAGAAGGTTGTGGTCTTGCTCTCTTCCTGGACCGAAGGCTCTAGCTTTACTACAGACACTTCCCTCACTACAGATGACCCGACCGGGTGACTGTCTTCTTCAGTTCTTAACTCACCAACTTCACATGATTTGATCACTTTATGACCCTTTGCCACGAGGGCTACTGGCCGTTCTGTCCTGTTACCACTTGCGCTCACCCGCGGTAAGTCTTCATCCAATTTCTCCCGCAGAAGACTTTTAACTACTCCTCTGAGTTCTTCCATTTCTTCCCTAAGGGTGTTGTTCACGTTGTGCCACGTTGACAGGTGACCTCTGAACTTCAAGACTTCTTTCTCAAGCTCCTCCACTCTGTGCTCGGCCGTTTGTCTCATCACACTTTCTCGTTCGAGATGTTCCTTCACTGTCTCTTTTATTAACTGTATCTCCTGCTCTAGTTCTCTTTTGGCCAGTATGTGTTGCACCATTACTTCTTTAATTATATCGTCGAAAGGTACCCCTGGGTTAGTCCCGTCAGTCGAGTGAACCCCCAGTTACCCTCTGACTGTGTCTCTACACCCGTTATCTTCTTGATCAGGTTACCAGCAGTTCTGTCACGAGTTTCAGTCAGCACAGCACTAGATTCTGTTCTAGTGGGGGCTACTGGCAGCAACATGTCAGTCACACCACTCCGTACGGTAAACCCCCAAGACACTCTCTATCCGTCTGTCAGCTATGCTCTTTTTGTTTACCACACCCTTCTCATTCACACCGTTGTACCCTTCAGGTGATGTCCGGTCAGTAAGTTCGTCCGACGCCATTCTTTCTCCGGTCGCCCCTACGTCTGGCCTGTCGACGTTAGGAGGCATCAGCGTCTCAGTGTCTGCTAGGCCCACAATAGAAACGACTCTACCCTCCTGCCCTACATCATCAAATATGACAAAGTCCCGGCGCCTCTCAAAGGTATACACTAAGTTTTGTGGCATACTTCCGCCTTGGCACTCCCCCTTTTTCATCTCAACCAGGACTCTGTCCACCTTATAATTCATAATGTCCCCGTGGACGCAGCGAGCTCTGACGTTTTTCTCGGTCAGAGATAAAACGAGCGGAGTTCCTGTCAGTCACCTGACTCTTTGAGTCCAGCCCACCAGTGACTCCTTCCTGGTACAGCATCACGGTACACACCTGCGGCCCGTCATTACTACCCAGAAAGGATATCTCACATTCCTCCCAAGACATACACATACACTGCGTTACTCCAGACATACCCACTGAGTCAACCAGTGCTGCCATTTCCTGAACCACCCCAATTTGGGTTACCACCCCCTCCCGGGACTCCACCCCTTTTTGGGTTACCACTCCGATTTGGGTTACCGCCCCCTTCTGGGACTCCACCCCCTTTTGGGCTACCACCCCAATTTGGGTCAGCGCCCCCTTCTGGAACTCCACCCCCTTTCGGGATCTCCCCATGTCCGTTATACCGGTCTTTTTAGACCACAGTTCACACAGCACAGTTTATGTCTTAACGATACCACACAAGTCCTTGTTGGCGCCACCACAGCTCCTGCTGTCACCGGTCACCGACACCACTGGCTGCTGTTCACACACAGCGGCTGGAGTCTCTGCAGCTCCTGCTGCACCGTCTTCGTGGACCCGCCGATCCACCCTAAGCCACTTGTCCCCTTCGTAACCCCACTGAGTTACCGGAAGCCGCTTGTCACCTTCGTGACCCCACTGAGCCACATCAAGCTGCTTGTCACCTTCTTGACTCCCACTGAGCCACCGCAGGCTGAGTTGAGAAAAGAAGAAAAGAAAAACACCACACAAAAAAACTCAAAAACTCACGTGTCCTTTCTGTGTGCTATTCAGGACGTACCGTCTCTGCCCGAGACCGTCCAACACACAGGGCACACCGGCTGCTATTCAGGGAGCGACCCTCCTCCCAGGGTTTCCCAACAAACCGGCCACACCAACACAAAACTCACATGTCCTGTCTGTGTGCTCTTCAGGACGTACCGTCTCCGCCTGAGACCGTCCAACACACAGGGCGCACCAGGTGCTATTCAGGGAGCCAACCCTCTGTCCTGGGTTTCCCAACACACCAGCCTCACCAGGTCCAGGGGCTTAGCGGGTGCTATTCAGGGCATCCATCTCTGCCTGAGACAGCCCAACACTTACGCCTCACCAGGGCCAAGGTCATACCACATGCTCCAGGGATCTTCCCAACACTGACCCTCCAGGACCTTGCTCACTGAACCCTCCAGGAACAGTCTTTCCCACTGACCCAGGTCAGTACCACAAGAACACCAGTCCATTGCCTGTGTCGGCCACACAGGTCCTCGGATACCTCTTCTCCTCAGAGGCACCCTATAGCAATCACCAGTCTCTTTCTCACTGATCCTGGTCAGTAAAACACGTTTTTCACGACCGTCACCTGCTGGCCACGCAGGTTCTTGGACCCCTCTACAGCAGAGGTATCCTAGTAAACACCAGTCTCTTTCTCCTGAGGAAAACGGCCGCACTGGGCTCACCGATTCGGACAGTGCCTTACTCACTAGGCCGCCCCACGGTTCCAGAACCACAGCCAGGCAGTGGCTTCCCCAACCGTCAGCCGTCCTGGCTCAATGTTGCCAGCACTGCAACATACGCTTTTTTTTTTTTAAACCATGGCCCTTAGCAACCGACTTTGCAGTCCTCTTCTGTTGCTCCCAGCAACAAGGCTACAATATTGCCCATTGCTTCTCCACCAAATGTGAGGTAACGCTGTCATTTACTTGAGGAATTCTCGCTTGGCAGCGAACAAAACACATCCGGCACCGGTTTTCCATCAAACATAGCAGTCCATGTGGTTTATTCAACGTGATAAACCAATAGAAGCAATCAACAACACTTCACATAAACAGCAGAGCGTCCATTATAGCTTCCCTTTGTAAACCCAGTGTTCACACACATTGTTCAATGTCCAGCATACAGGCTCTCTTAGCCTCATTTGTCTCACCCACGTCAGGGTCTCCACATGGTTCCGTCACTCATGCTGCAGATGTCCATATCCCTCCAGGGAACTTTCAAGCTCTGGCAGCCATTACACGCAGCCAAACACAGGCTGTTAGCCAGGAGACAATCCTGCGCACGGGACCTTCCGCTCTGGACCAACCAGGTCCCTGCATTCACCCCATGTGACCTACCCTGGCCACATTATATGGTCTATAGCCACGCCCACCGGGTCACGTGACTATGACCTCAGGTCCTTCACACACTCACACAGCCTTTTACTACAGGCATTTTCAGACCCACCTCTGGGTGGGTTTATAGGTAACCAGAACCCGCCCATCTCTCTAGTTACCTGGAGACTTCTCCCTTACACTTTGAAACAACACCTCAGCAATATCATTGCTGATCAATACGCATACCTAAGTCTCCATCTCAAGGCCACCCACCTTGAGATACATAGCCATCCTTCAGGATTCTGCCACTCATCCGTTCTCTTGGGACATCCACACAGCACCCCCTAGCGGACACAGTGGTTAATCATAGAATCACAGAATCATAGAATCGTAGAGTTGGAAGGGACCTCCTGGGCCATCTGGTCCAACCCCCTGCTCAAAGCAGGATTCGCTAAATCAACCCAGTCAGATGTCTGTCCAGCCTCTGTTTGAAGACTTCCATTGAAGGAGAACTCACCACTTCTCGTGGCAGCCTGTTCCACTCATTGATCACTCTAACTGTCAAAAAGTTTTTTCTAATATCTAATCTGTGTCACCTCCCATTCAGTTTCATCCCATTGCTTCTAGTCTTTCCTTGTGCAAATGAGAATAAAGTTGATCCTTCTACAATGTGACAGCCCTTTAGATATTTGTAGACAGCTATTAAGTCTCCTCTCAGTCTTCTCTTTTGCAAACTAAACATTCCCAAATCCTGCAACCTTTCCTCATAAGACAGGGTTTGCAGACCGGTCACCATTCTGGTCGCTCTTTTCTGAAGTTGCTCCAGTTTGTTGATGTCTTTTTTAAAATGTGGTGCCCAAAACTGGACACAATATTCCAGATGAGGTCTGACCAAAGAGGAGTAAAGGGAAATAATGACTTCATGTGATCTAGACTGTATGCTTCTGTTAATACATCCTAGAATTGCATTTGCCTTTTTTGCTGCTGCATCACACTGTTGACTCATATTCAGTCTGTGATCTATTAGTATACCCAAGTCTTTTTCACATGTGCTGTCACTTAGCCCTATTCCTCCCATTCTGTATATGCTTTTTCCATTTTTATTGCCCAGATGTAGTACTTTGCATTTCTCCCTGTTAAAAACCATTCTGTTAGTTGCTGCCCACTTCTCCAGTTTATTTATATCTTTTTGAATCCTCTCTCTCTCTTCTCTAGTATTAGCTATCCCTCCTAGCTTTGTGTCATCAGCAAATTTAATCAGTTTACCCTCAATTCCTTCATCTAAATCGTTGATAAAGATGTTGAACAATACAGGGCCCAGGACAGAGCCCTGTGGTACCCCACTTGAGACATTCTTCCAACTGGATGTGCAGCCATTTATGACCACTCTTTGGGTCCGATCACTAAGCCAGTTATGAATCCACCTAACAGTTGCCTTGTCCATTCCATACTTAGTCATTTTTTCTATAAGGATTGTATGAGAGACTTTGTCAAATGCTTTGCTGAAGTCAAGATATACTATATCTACAGCATTTCCTTGATCCACCCAATCAGTGATTCCATCATAGAAGGAAATTAAGTTAGTCTGACATGACTTATTAGTTACAAACCCATGCTGACTCTGTTTAATCACTTCATTCTTATCCAGGTACTGACATACATGTTGTTTAATAATTTGTTCAAAGATCTTTCCTGGTATAGAAGTCAGACTCACCGACCTATAGTTACCTGGGTCCACCTTCTTCCCCTTTTTGAAGATAGGAACAACATTTGCTCTTCTCCAGTCTTCTGGGACTTCTCCTGTTCTCCAAGAATTTTCAAAGATTATGGAGAGGGGTTCAAAAATTTCTTCTGCTATCTCCTTCAGTACTCTGGGGTGTAATTCATCTGGACCTGGAGACTTGAATTCATTTAGGTTAGCTAAGTGTTTCCTCACTATCTTTCTGTTTATAGATATCCTGGATTCTTCTATTCCCTTAATAGGACAGTGAAGAACAGTTGATGCTACATTTCCTTTCTGAGAGAAAACAGATGCAAAATAGGAATTTAAAAGTTCAGCCTTCTCAACATCCTGTCTTACCATTTCATCATTTTCATCCTGTAAAAATCCTATAGCATCTTTGACTTTTCTTTTACTTTTGACATATCCCCAAAATCCTTTATTATTGCTTTTGACATCTCTTGTAAGCCTCAATTCATTTTCAGCTTTAGTTAATCTGATTTGTGCCCTGCAGGTTCTGCAGACAGCATTATATTCTTCTTTAGATATGCCTCCCTCTTTCCATTTTATAAACATTTTTTTCTTCCTTTTTAGCATGTGCTTAAGTTCTGTGTTCATCCACCCTGGTTTCCTTAAATGCTTCCTATTCTTCCCTCTTTTCGGAATTGTTAACAACTGTGCTTTGAGAATTTCATTTTTCAAGATTTCCCATCCTTCCTGGACATTTTTGTCTTTAAGGATATCCAGCCATTGGATCCCTCCAATTCTCTTTCTGAATCCCTTAAAATCTGCCTTTCTGAAATCTAACCTTGACGTCTGAGTCTTCACAGGTCTTCCGCCTCTAGTTATCCAAAATTCTAAAATAGCATGGTCGCTACCTCCTAGGGTCCCAGCCACTTTTACCTCCTCAAACATTTCCTCCCTGTTTATAAGGATTAGATCCAAGGTAGCAGTTCCCCTTGTTTTCTCCCCTACCTTTTGGAAGATAAAGTTGTCAGCAAGAGAGGATAAGAATTTCCTTGACCTGTTAGTTTTGCCTGAGAGAGATTCCCAACAAATGTTACTACACCACACTATTAATAATTCATATACAAGTAAAAACCTGACACCTTCTCTAGATAGATAGATATCCACAAAAAGACTGCTTCAAAAAGGTTCATCTGTGTACAGCTGAAAAGTTTCCGCTTTGTCACATCTATGTGATAAATTAAGGTTCTGTATTCCAAGTAGGAGCTGTGCTTTTTTTCTGTGGTTTTATATGTGGGGGCTATCGGTAGCTAAATTGGAGGCCTACCCTTTACATATAGTTGCATTGGTGCTGGTGATTTAACATCCATCCATCTATGTCTACCTAGGTATTTCAGTGCTTATGTACAGTATAGTTTTCTTTAATAGTAGGTGCATGGGTCACATTAGAAGACTAAGGCCCAATTCATCATTTTGGGGGTATTTTTTTTAAGAAAAAGTTTGGATTTTTTAGGCATTTTTATTTTTCTCACCAAATTCGTTAGGGCTATTTTATAATTTCCTTACAGTAGTTTTTTCAGTCCTAGTCATTTTTGGATTTGCTGCACAATGTGGGAATGGTCTGCATCATCCAAACGTTTTCAACTACCGTAGTTAATCATTTGTGACTTTTCGAAGTGTTACAAATTATTTACACATTGGTACTCCAGTACCCTGCCAGAGCACAAAATCTGTCCAAATTTTTTTTGCATAATTGAAAACTAACTTGCTAAATTTAAAAGCTTATTGAAAGGATCACAATTCATCTTACTCTAAGGCTTTGTTCCCATGATGAGCTCTAGGTGAGCTTTTGAAGTTGCAGATTCTCTCCACCATTTCTAGATCTTTTAAAGAAACTTATCATAAGGATAATGTACATTAAACTAAAGGTATGCCCATAATGGTGCTGTTATTCTGATTTAATACATACATTCAGTGATGAAATCCACAGCCTGGTTATTTTAAAACCTTCATTAGAAGTATTGGTCTCCATGCATTGGGGCAGGACTGTGGGTAGGGTCTTTGGCTCTTCC
The DNA here is from genome assembly GCF_039654945.1 of Dendrobates tinctorius. Taxonomy (NCBI): domain Eukaryota; kingdom Metazoa; phylum Chordata; class Amphibia; order Anura; family Dendrobatidae; genus Dendrobates; species Dendrobates tinctorius. The sequence continues at coordinate 38,393,999 of NW_027361738.1, forward strand.
ATTACCTCTCCGCTGCCTCTCATGTCTTTATCCTCTTCCTTATTTAAATTGCACTCCTGTGCTGTCCTAGCTTTGGGCAGCGCTTGGGCAGATTGATCTCAGCCCGTCATTAAGCCAAGATACTAATCTGTGCATGCACCAGCATCAGGCTAGTTTCACACTTGCTTTTTTTTGCAGCGCGTTTTTCCCGCAAAAAAACGCATTGAAAAAACGCATACAAAAGCATACAACTGCTGCGTTTTTTTCAAGCATTTTTATGAGCATGCATGAAAAAAACGCAGCGTTTTTAAGCGTTTGTATGCGTTTTTAGTGCGTTTTTACCGCGTTTGCGTTTTTTTCCAACATTGGATGTCCCCTCACACTAACCCAAACCATGACTTTACTAACCCTAACCCTGACCCTAACCCTAACCCTAACCCTGACCCTAACCCTTAACCAAATCATACTTAACCCTAACCCAAACCCTAAACCCTAACTAACCCTAACCCTGACCCTAACCCTGACCCTAACCCTAACCCTGACCCTAACCCTAACCCTAACCCTAACCCTGACCCTAACCCTAACCCTGACCCTAACCCTTAACCAAACCATACTTAACCCTAACCCTGACCCTAACCCTGACCCTAACCCTTAACAAAACCATACTTAACCCTAACCCTGACCCTAACCCTAACCCTAACCCTGACCCTAACCCTAACCCTAACCCTGACCCTAACCCTTAACCAAACCATACTTAACCCTAATCCTGACCCTAACCCTGACCCTAACCCTAACCCTTAACCAAATCATACTTAACCCTAACCCAAACCCTAAACCCTAACTAACCCTAACCCTAACCCTAACCCTGACCCTAACCCTAACCCTGACCCTGACCCTAACCCTAACCCTGACCCTAACCCTTAACCAAACCATACTTAACCCTAACCCTGACCCTAACCCTAACCCTAACCCTAACCCTGACCCCTAACCAAACCATACTTAACCCTAATCCTGACCCTAACCCTGACCCTAACCCTTAACAAAACCATACTTAACCCTAACCCTGACCCTAACCCTAACCCTAACCCTAACCCTAACCCTGACCCTAACCCTAACCCTGACCCTAACCCTTAACCAAACCATACTTAACCCTAATCCTGACCCTAACCCTGACCCTAACCCTTAACAAAACCATACTTAACCCTAACCCTGACCCTAACCCTAACCCTAACCCTGACCCTAACCCTAACCCTAACCCTGACCCTAACCCTTAACCAAACCATACTTAACCCTAATCCTGACCCTAACCCTGACCCTAACCAAACCATACTTAACCCTAACCCTGACCCAAACCCCAACCCTAACCCTGACCCTGACCCTAACCCTAACCCTAAACCCCCTTAACTAACCCTAACTCTAACCCAAACCCCTAAATTCCATGGTTAAAAAAAAAAAACGTATATGCAAAAAAACGCATACATGAGCATGCCAGTGCGCACATATGCGCATCCATAGGCTATAATGGCCATTTTTAGCGCAAAACGTGCGCATATGTGCGCATGCGCTTTTTTGCAGGGCCAAAAAATGCAACATGCTGCGTCTGGAAAATACCAACGCACACCCCAAAAAAACGCAGCGCATGAAAATCGCATACATGCGCTTACAAGCGCGCAGGTATGCGTACCCATGTTAAATATAGGGGAAAAAACGCATGCGCACATATGCGTTTTTTTCCAGCACTAAAAAACGCAAATGTGAAACCAGCCTCAGCGCCATTTTCCTGATGACTTCCTGGAGATCAATCTGCACCTGCGGCTAGGACTTTGAAGGCGTGCAATTTAAATAAAGAAGAGGATAAAGACACAAGAGGCAGCTAAGGGGCCATAGCAGAGCCAAATACCTTACCCACAGTCCCGCCTCATAGTCCCGCCCCAATGCATGGAGACCAAAACTTCTAATGATAATTTTAAAACAACCAGGCTGCGGATTTCTTCTCTGAATGTATGTATTAAATCTGTACAACAGTGCCATTATGGGCATACCTTTAGTTTTTTTTTGCATAACCCTGATGACAAGTTATCTTTGAGTAAATTAGCTTACTTGCATTTTTATCGTGTTTTAGATGCTGCAGAGTTTAGCTTTCTTTCACATGTCATGTTTTAAACAAAACTGCTTTGTTTTTTATATATCCTGGTATTTAACTTTCTCAAAACTCTATTGATACAGTCATGCACAGATTATGCACCAAAACCACATGTGCATTTTTTTAGCTGTAGATTTTCCACATCTAATGCAAATCTATGGAGAAAATGTACACATAAAACTCAGTGTACCCGCAAGAGAAATTGACATGTTGTGGATTTGAAAGACACTCCATTCGTCACTATATGATGAGAAAAAAAAAAAGGACAGTGTGCCTGAGATGTCTATAAATCCCATCTACTTTGCTGGAACTGTAAGACACTGTGTTTTTGACACAGCAAACCTATGCAGGAAGAAAGCAGCAGTGCTTACTTCTTCCAGATGTAAGCAAATTGTCCGAAGGCGGTGATAGTGAAGCGGCAGCTAATTGGTTGCAGGGTTGCGACACATCACACTGTGACACACTCGCCGGGAGAGACAGTGTTGACACCGCTGGAATGGTGTCGGCACCAGAGGGGAGTATAGGTGTTGCTATTTTGAAAAGGGGAAACATACGGAATGAGAAGGGGCTGTCCAAGTAGTAGAAAACCCCTTTTAAAATAAAGCAGTCTACTGTACATCCAAATATTTCCGGATGTCATATTTTTTTTTTCAAACCTGATGCATATGAATAATATTGAAGGTTTTTTTTCACTATTACGGTACCTTGAAATGCTAAAACTGGAGTAAGTAATAATAATTGAATCCTAATTTTTGCTGGTAACTTGCTTTGTTCTATATTACATATGATTCTCAGGCAATCTTCTCAGGCATAATACATTTACTAATTTCAGAGACCGTCAGTCATTAAATAGATTAAACATTTTTATAAGTAAAGTGAATTACAACTTTATTGTTATTTACAGTGGTTCAATGTGTTCTCCAGAAAAAGAATTGTAAGTCTGGAGGCATGGAACAAAGACAGACTGAAAATGGATCATATCCAATAAGCTGGATAATGACAAACATAATGTAGACAGCGCAAAGAAATTCTATTCACATGCCACTTCCTAAGAAATCACATTTATTCCCACACTGATGCAACGACTGACAACAAATGCCTTAAAATATGCAATTTAGATCTGTTATGTGGGAGAGATGTATTAAAATGAGTCTCATAAGAATTTCATGCACACAGTCACAGAGACAACTATTACAGAATCACTGAAAAGAAAGTCACAAGAGACCAGGACTTTGTTCCTCAGAAAGCATCTTATACAGTTGCAATCAAAATAATTCAGCCCCCATAGCAAATTACCAAAATTTATAAACTTTCTGCTGTTTGCAATAAACCAATGAAACAAGAACAATTTAAATAACTGAACACAACTAATACAACAAGTGGTCTCTCCAAATTCAGCACAAAAAGCCACTTTTACGGACTATTTCAGTCTCATTATTCATCCCCTTCATGACACTGGGCTGTTTTGACCTGCTACGTATGTCATATGGCAGTGTTCCTGAGGAATCTTGGCCTACTCCTCATGAGGAACACCCTGCCTATATTGAAGCATGGCGGTGGCTCAGAAATGTTCTGGAGATGCTTTGCTTCTTTCGGAACTGGAAACCTGAAGTATTTGGAGGGAAAAATGGATTCAAGTAAGTCTAAGGAAATCCTAGGAGAAAATATAATGTCTTCTGTGAGGAAACTGAATCTTGAGCGCAATTATACCTTCCAGCAGGACAATGATCCCAAAAATACCACAAAGTCCACCAAGCCATATAACTTGGAAAAGTGCAATCTGATAAAAAAGGGATTGTACTTGTACCAATGTTATTCAATGAGGCAGTGCAGATCTGTAAATTTTTTCTCAGCTGTATCTGGTGTGAGAACAAAATCACAGCATGCTACGATTTCACTCCAAAATCAGATCCAATTTTCATGAATACATTACAATTCTGTAAACTGGGACACTGTAAATGGTCCTGTAAAAGATGAAAAGCTGCTGAGTGAAATAAACATATTGCACTTGGACAGCATACAGATGAAAAGTGAGAAAAAAATCGTACCACTTTTTGGATGAAAATCTGACTTATTTATTTATAGAATTGAGTGACCCGCAGCTTTAGGGCTCATACTCACTTGCGAGAAAAACTGATGATTTCAATTAGACAAAAAATCATATTGCACTCGGACCAATGTCATCTCATTTGTGAGTTTTTTCTCAGCTGAAATCGGACTGAGGAAAAAATAGCAACATGCTGCGTATTGCTGTGATTCTCGGACGTTCTGGTGATCTCCATTATAGCATGTCTTTTCTACTTTTTACGTGTTAATGGTTTTCCAACCCCATGGATACAGATGAACACCTTGGTCTCATCAAAAAGACCTTTTTGAATCAGGGCTACCATCCAAGAACAGTTCAAAACCAAATTACAAGAGCCACCAGAATGTCAAGGAATCACCTGCTACTTTACAAAGCTAAAGAAGAAAATAAACGGGTGCCTCTAGTGGTGACCTACAATCCAAATCTGGAAGTGCTAAGGGGAGCTGCACGGAAATTACAACCTTTACTACAAAAAGATGCCCGATTACAATCCATTTTTCCAGACCCCCCCCCACTGCTGTGTTTTAGGCAGCCCCCAAATCTAAGAAGCATAATTGTCAGAAGCTCCCTGTCCTCTTCAACAGCTACAGGAACCATTCCTTGCAACCAGAAAAAAAGTAAAACCTGTCCATTTATAATGACCACGGACAAGATAAAGATCCCCAATTCACATCAGGGCAAGATCCCAAGTACTTTCAGCTGCATCACATCTAAGGTGGTGTACTTAATTATTTGTACTAAATGTCCTACTGGGGGTCTGTATGTGGGGGAGACCGGGAAAAAGCTTAGAACACAGATGAATTCTCATCACCACACAATAAGAAAAAAAAGAATGGATCCACCTGTGGCAAAACATTTTTGTATGCCTGATCAATTACCATGGACATGAAATTACTGGTATTGAAAGGTAATTTCACATCTCAGAGAGACCGAAGAGTCTGGGGGTACAAACTCATGACGACCTTTGACACACTTAGTGCTGGAATGAATGTGTCACATGGATTTATGTCTATTTACATCAAATAAAGAATTTGCTCCTAAGACCTTGTGGGGGCATCCCAACATATTACCAGACCCCAATCAGAGGACAATAAAACTTTCACTCCTTATCTATGAACTGTTCCAATATTTATGGCCATAACTGTCTATCACTCCCCCTAATGACAATTCTGCTTCACGTCACTTGTCTGATCTATTGCATTTTTTCTGTTCTGTGTTGTGCATAAATATGTGATTCTTCAGATTTTGTATTAGTCAATGCCTGATGAAGAGACCTGAGTAATCTTTTCAGTTAGACATTAAAAGGTATCAACCACTGAGGACTCTCAATTCTGAATATTTTTCCTCATATCATGGGCACCATATGAAGCTCCATATATAATGGGCCCCATATGATGCTCCACATGCAGTAAAATATGTATTAAAGGGGATGTCCAGCCTTAGGCTTCAAGTCTGCATTCACACAATGTGCACCCTGTGAGGATTCTGGATTCCCGGCACTGAGAGAGGGTGGTCATGTAACTGCAAGTACTCTATCTGTGTACTTCCACGACATTCTGACTAGACATGTCCGGCCTTGCTCAATACATTTGCATTGAGTAATACTACGCACATCTAGTCAGCACAGGACTTCTTGTGTTCAAATTGCATACTTGCAATCACGCTCATGCCCACTTCCCCACAGTGACCAGATGTGAGGATTCACAAGTATGCAGATACAAACAGTGACTTCAATCTTGTGGCCTAAAGGCAAACAACCCCTTTAAGGAGTTTTTAAGAAAAATACAAAAGCAATGACACAATCTCATTTTTGGACCATTGAGAGCTATTTGACCTGGAAGCCAGACCAGTGGACGTCTCCTGGGATACATATCTCTTAGACATAAGTAGTGAGCTGAATTGATGCTTTCTTTTTTTTTTTAAGTTCCTACCTACTCCTGATAAAGTCTGCAAATATGCATAGAGATTCTAAACCCATGTGGGGTGCTCGAACTGATCCCATGGTTATAATTGGTGATCTTTGAAATGTTGGTCCATTTTTTGGTCCAACACATTGCATTGTTCAACATTTTTTACTTTGATACTGCATTATTCTGATCATCAAACTGATCTAAAAATTTTAAGTATGAAAACTTACAGTGGGGAAAAAAAGTATTTAGTCAGTCAGCAATAGTGCAAGTTCCACCACTTAAAAAGATGAGAGGCGTCTGTAATTTACATCATAGGTAGACCTCAACTATGGGAGACAAACTGAGAAAAAAAAATCCAGAAAATCACATTGTCTGTTTTTTTTTCATTTTATTTGCATATTATGGTGGAAAATAAGTATTTGGTCAGAAACAAGCAATCAAGATTTCTGGCTCTCACAGACCTGTAACTTCTTCTTTAAGAGTCTCCTCTTTCCTCCACTCATTACCTGTAGTAATGGCACCTGTTTAAACTTGTTATCAGTATAAAAAGACACCTGTGCACACCCTCAAACAGTCTGACTCCAAACTCCACTATGGTGAAGACCAAAGAGCTGTCAAAGGACACCAGAAACAAAATTGTAGCCCTGCACCAGGCTGGGAAGACTGAATCTGCAATAGCCAACCAGCTTGGAGTGAAGAAATCAACTGTGGGAGCAATAATTAGAAAATGGAAGACATACAAGACCACTGATAATCTCCCTCGATCTGGTGCTCCACGCAAAATCCCACCCCGTGGGGTCAGAATGATCACAAGAACGGTGAGCAAAAATCCCAGAACCACGCGGGGGGACCTAGTGAATGAACTGCAGAGAGCTGGGACCAATGTAACAAGGCCTACCATAAGTAACACACTATGCCACCATGGACTCAGATCCTGCAGTGCCAGACGTGTCCCACTGCTTAAGCCTTTACATGTCCGGGCCCGTCTGAAGTTTGCTAGAGAGCATTTGGATGATCCAGAGGAGTTTTGGGAGAATGTCCTATGGTCTGATGAAACCAAACTGGAACTGTTTGGTAGAAACACAACTTGTCGTGTTTGGAGGAAAAAGAATACTGAGTTGCATCCATCAAACACCATACCTACTGTAAAGCATGGTGGTGGAAACATCATGCTTTGGGGCTGTTTCTCTGCAAAGGGGCCAGGACGACTGATCCGGGTACATGAAAGAATGAATGGGGCCATGTATCGTGAGATTTTGAGTGCAAACCTCCTTCCATCAGCAAGGGCATTGAAGATGAAACGTGGCTGGGTCTTTCAACATGACAATGATCCAAAGCACACCGCCAGGGCAATGAAGGAGTGGCTTCGTAAGAAGCATTTCAAGGTCCTGGAGTGGCCTAGCCAGTCTCCAGATCTCAACCCTATAGAAAACCTTTGGAGGGAGTTGAAAGTCCATGTTGCCAAGCGAAAAGCCAAAAACATCACTGCTCTAGAGGAGATCTGCATGGAGGAATGGGCCAACATACGAACAACAGTGTGTGGCAACCTTGTGAAGACTTACAGAAAACGTTTGACCTCTGTCATTGCCAACAAAGGATATATCACAAAGTATTGAGATGAAATTTTGTTTCTGACCAAATACTTATTTTCCACCATAATATGCAAATTAAATGAAAAAAAAAACAGACAATGTGATTTTCTGGATTTTTTTTTCTCAGTTTGTCTCCCATAGTTGAGGTCTACCTATGATGTAAATTACAGACGCCTCTCATCTTTTTAAGTGGTGGAACTTGCTCTATTGCTGACTGACTAAATACTTTTTTTCCCCACTGTAAGTTATCATTTATTGCACATGTTTATATTATTGGAAAGTGTACTTAAATTGTGTATACAACCATAGGTGTTACTGACTTTATTATAGCCAAGACCATGAGTTAGGCACAGGTTTTTACTGTTTATTAGTAGGATTTTGTGGCTATACATGGGACTATTTTTGCTGCGTGTGGTTAAAAAGTTAATTTACTACTGATATGAAGCCAACATTTTTGAGTTGTTATGTGCAGAAATTTTAAGCCTCTCTACTGGTGTCCTGATAAAAATTAATTAATATTTGCTTTAGTTTTGATTTTTTATGACTATGTTGAGATAGGCAGGGTCCAGGGAACTTAATCCTGGTGTAAAACTTTCTGAGGTGCCTGATTTACCCATATGGCAAATTAGGTGCAGATTAGTCCTGTCATTTTGACGTTATTTAATATTGGCTTTTGTATTCCATTTTTGGTGAATATATAGAGAACAGTAGGTTGGAGAGAGCTGACACCCGGTTCCTTTTGTGTATTGTTTTTTTGCAAATATGTTCAAAACAATCAGTCCTAAAGAAATAAAACCTGGTGTAAAACCTTCCAAAGTGCTTGATTTACTAATGTGGCAAATTTGGGGCAGTCATTTGGCCATGAATTAATATTTTCTTCTGTGTTCCATTTATTTTAAGCAAGTATTTTGATAACGGTAGGCCCTGGAGAGCTGAAACCTGATGTAAAACCTTCTGAATCGTCTGATTTTCCTATGTGCCAATTTTGCTGCAGATTGGTCCAGTTGTTGGGCCGTGCATAAAGAACAGACAACACAAATTAATTTATTATGTGAATTGTGACAGAGTCACTGGTAATTTAAAAGAGAAGAGATATGTTTCACTACGCCTAATGGAATCAGTGTTATAAAATGCAGAGTTTTATTTCCTCCAGCACAGTAAGTGTTGCGAGGGTTAAGTTATCGTATGTTATGGGCTCACTACTAGAGTTTGCATCGGGTGGTTGAGTATGCACCGAATAATGCAGGTCCCCGGATGTTGCTTTTTGGGTGTCTAACAGCCACGAAACATGCAGGCCAGGGACTAGAGCTTGTCACTCGAGCACCTGTGATATTTGGTGCATACCCGAGCACCCAATGCAAACTGGAGTAGCGAACACTTGCACTCAACACTAGTGTTGAGCGATACCATCCGATATTGAGAAATATCGGATCGGATTGGATCGGACCGATACCCAATACTTTTTGGGTATCTTCCGATACCGGAAACCCCATTCAAGTCAAAGGGACAGAAATATTGGAATTTTAAAAAACCCTTTCTTTACTTGTACATCCAGTTCGGGAGGGGGGAAGAGTGTGGGCGGTGCGTGGGCGGATCTGTGCGTGTCTGTGTGTGCGAACGGGGTCTGTACGGGCCTCTCGTGGGTCTGTGCGGGCCTGCTGGGGGTCTGTGTGGGCCTGCCGGGGGTCTGTGCGGGCTGCCCGGGGTCTGTACGGGCCTGCCAGTGGTCTGTGCGGGCTGTCGGGGGTCTGTGCCGGGTTGTCGGGGGTCTGTGCGGGCTGTCGGGGGTCTGTGCCGGCCTGCCGGGGGTCTGTATGGGCCTGCCGGGGGTCTGTACGGGCCTGCCGGGGGTCTGCGCGGGCCTGCCGGGGGTCTGTGCGGGCTGCCAGGGGTCTGTGCGGGCCTGCCGGGGGTTGTGTGTGTGCAGGCATCGTCCGATGGGACTACAAGTCCCATCGGGCTATGCCTGCTACAATGACAGTGATTGACACATTAGGCAATGATGGGAAAGTAGTCCCATCATCCGGCTAATGTGTTGAATGTAAAAAAATAAAAAAAACATACATACTACATACATACTACATTCATACAACATACATACATACTACATATATACTACATTTATACAACATACATACATACTTCATATATACTACATTCATACAACATACATACATACTACATACATACTACATATATGCTAAATTCATACAACATACATACATACTTCATATATACTACATTCATACAACATACATACATACTAAATATATACTACATTCATACAACATACATACATACATACTACATGCTACATACATACTACATATATACTACATTCATACAACATACATACATACTACATATATACTACATTCATACAACATACATACTACATACATACTTCATATATGCTACATTCATACAACATACATACATACTACATACTACATACATCCTTCATATATACTACATTCATACAACATACATACATACTACATATATACTACATTCATACAACATACATGCATACATACATACTACATGCTACATACATACTACATATATACTACATTCATACAACATACATACAACATACATACTACATATATACTACATTCATACATCATACATACATACTACATACATACTACATACATACAACATACATACAACATACATAAAACATGCTACAGACATACAACATACATACTACATACATACTACATACAATACATTCACACATTCATACAATACATACATATAGACATACAGTACATACAACATAGAGTACATACTCACCATCACTTGTCACTTTGATCCCCGAAGCCAGTGTCATCTTTAAAACATATTAAAATAACAAACAACTGATATGCTCCCTGATCCGCAGAAATCCACGAATGTCCCACGATGATTTCCCGTGGAGATCAGCAGCATCAGCTGATGCCACCGCTCTCTAGGGGCCCCAGGAATACAATTATCCTTCCGCACTGTATTCCTCCGCCACTGTAAAAAAATAGTCCCTAGTCTCACTTTTGGCATTGCTGTGTGAGAAAGTTCCCACGCAGCTTTTGCAATAAAGTGAGACCAGTAAACTATAGTAACCTCTCAGTGATGCAGTGCAGGATATTGTCGTGGGACACTCGTGGATTTCTGCGGATCAGGGAGTATATCGCTTGTTTGTTATTTTAATATTTTTTAAAGATGACACTGGCTTCGGGGATCAAAGTGACAAGTGATGGTGAGTATGTACTCTATGTTATATGTACTGTATGTCTATATGTATGTATTGTATGAATGTATGAATGTATTGTATGTAGTATGTATGTATGTATGTTGTATGAATGTAGTATATATGTAGTATGTATGTATGTTGTATGAATGTAGTATATATGTATGTATGTTGTATGAATGTAGTATATATGTATGTTGTATGAATGTAGTATATATGTAGTATGTATGTATGTTGTATGAATGTAGTATATATGTAGTATGCAGTATGTATGTTGTATGAATGTAGTATATATGTAGTATGTAGTATGCGTGTATGTATGTTTGTTGTATGAATGTAGTATATATGTAGTATGTATGTGTGTATGTATGTTGTATGAATGTAGTATATATGTAGTATGTATGTGTGTATGTATGTATGTTGTATGAATGTAGTATGTATGTGTGTATGTATGTATGTTGTATGAATGTAGTATATATGTAGTGTGTATGTATGTATGTTGTATGAATGTAGTATATATGTAGTATGTAGTATGTATGTATGTTGTATGAATGTAGTATATACAGTATGTAGTATGTATGTATGTATGTTGTATGAATGTTGTATATATGTAGTATGTAGTATGTATGGTTTTTTTTTGTTTTTTTACATTCAACACATTAGCCGGATGATGGGACTACTACTGTCCCATCATTGGCTAATGTGTCAGTCACTGTCATTGTAGCAGGCATAGCCCGATGGGACTTGTAGTCCCATCGCACGATGCCTGCACACACACACAACCCCCGGCAGCCCGCACAGACCCCCGGCAGGCCCGCACAGACGCCCGGCAGGCCCGCACAGACCCCCGGCAGGCCCGCACAGACCCCCGGCAGGCCCGCACAGACCCCCTGCAGGCCCGTACAGACCCCCTGCAGGCCCGTACAGACCCCCGGTAGGCCCGTACAGACCCCCGGCAGGCCCGCACAGACCTCCGGCAGCCCGCACAGACCCCTGGCAGCCCGCACAGACCCCCAGCAGGCCCACACAGACCGCGCATCATGATGCGCACAGACCGCGCACCATGATGACATCATTTCAGCAGCCAATCACAGCCACAACACTGGCGCATTGCATTATGGGAACTTCTGATTCCGGTATCCGATATTGTAAAAATATCGGTACTCGGTATCGGAATTCCGATACAGCGAATATCGGCCGATACACGATATTTGCAGTATCGGAATACTCAACACTAATGAATACATATTCAATATGAAGACCTAATGTTATAAAATTTTGTGACATACCTGTGGATTCAAAATGCTCACTATAACCCTGGATAAAATCGGGAGTTGGAAGTTTCGCCCCCAGCATTTCGCCCCCAGCATTTCGCCCCCAGCAGTTCGCCCCCAGGTACACTTCGCCCCCGAACATTTCGCCCCCAGCATTTCGCTCCCAGGTTGTTTCGCCCCCGCACATTTCGCCCCCGCACATTTCGCCCCCAGCAGTTCGCCCCCGCACATTTCGCCCCCGCACATTTCGCCCCCGGATGTTTCGCCCCCAGCAGTTCGCCCCCGGATGTTTCGCCCCCAGCAGTTCGCCCCCGGATGTTTCGCCCCCAGCAGTTCGCCCCCGGATGTTTCGCCCCCGGATGTTTCGCCCCCAGCAGTTTGCCCTAGCAGTTTGCCCCCGCATGTTTCGCCCCCAGAAGTTCGCCCCCAGCAGTTCGCCCCCAGATGTTTCGCCCCCAGCAGTTCGCCCCCAGCAGTTCGCCCCCGGATGTTTCGCCCCCAGCAGTTCGCCCCTGGATGTTTCGCCCCCGGATGTTTTGCCCCCAGCAGTTCGCCCCCGGATGTTTCGCCCCCAGCAGTTCACCCCCGGATGTTTCGCCCCCAGCAGTTCGCCCCCGGATGTTTCGCCCCCAGCAGTTCGCCCCCGGATGTTTCACCCCCAGATGTTTCGCCCCCTGTCAGTTCGCCCCCAGCAGTTCATCCCTGGATGTTTTGCCTCTAGCAATTTGCTCCTGGATCTTTCGCATCCGGGAAAAACCTGCCTGAACTGAACATTGGAAGGTTTGCTTATCACTAGTAATACACCATATGAGTCTAAGATATACAATTCTGATCAAATTAGTTTTTTTTATTCTCAAACTTTGTTTTCTAGATGAGTAATTTTACAAACAGACAGGAAAATAGTAGGATTTCATTGGTTACTAAGGAGGTCGTGCCCCCTTGGGAGCAGAACGGATCCTGGCTCCCTATGATACATTCAGGGCTGCTTGTTCACAGCCCTCTGCAAAGCTCCCCTTCACCCTCCGCTCATGTGCTCTGTCCTGGACAAGAGGAGGGCTCCCCCCTGCCTGTGTAAAGCCGTTACAGGACGGAACACATAAGGGGGGCTTTGCAGAGGGCTGTAAACCAGCAGCCCTTTATACATCATAGGGAATATATTGTTAGCTGCATGCTCCTGTGCAGCCACGCCCTCTAGAATCCATCCACAAGTACTGCTACTAAGGAGAAACAACCTCCTTAGCAACCACTGAAATCCTGCAGCACATGGAGCTTTAACTTGGATGAGACATTTCACACAGAAGTGAAGCTGCTGGAAGGTCTCCTTTGGAAATGAATATCATGGGCACAGGTTCTATAACATAACATGTTTTTTGCAGAGTTATGCTTTAACTGTATATATCAAAACTGTTTTAACAAGAAACATAAAAAGGTATAGAGGGGAAGGATTAGAGAAAAAGAGAAAATACAAATTACAGGTTATAATGCTTGAATTATTTTACAGCTAAAAACACTGCTCTCAAAACATACAATATGTGACCATGAACTAAAAATCAAAGCTGTAGGCAATGCCTCTCAGATAATCCATCAAGCTTCTATTATCGAAATCTTGCACGATACGTTTAACCCTTGCTGAAATTGCAGCATACTTTTTGTTTCTTGCAGCGATGGGATTTCCTGCTATTATCTGAATAATTTCAAAACTATGGAGCTCTTGCTGATGTTTCAGACAGTTAATGAACCGGTATATATTTTGGAAAAGAGTACCACATGTTTCTCGAAAGCTACGGTGCCATCCTTCGACATCATTATTTGTTCGCTGTTGATCATTCAATGTTCGTTCATACACATTCCAGAATTGAACTGGAAACAAAGGTGCTTGACGTCCTCTGCGATTCATTGGACCGATATAGCTGTCTTCAAAATAGTTGGCAATAGGTATTGCTTCTTGTGTAAAGTCAGGATCTTCCACCAATTCCTCAAATGATTGCACAACATTCTGTGGTGGTAGAAAGGCCAGGGCAGGTATCATGCGTATCCAACGGGCAAATTCATGGTCACCTTGGTATTGCATCTTGAGTCCTTCATTTTGAACTTTACGCCAAACCGACTGTGAAAGGTGGAAAAAGCAACCAGTCTTCACAAGGTTGGGGAATTCACTTTCAAATGCCTGTATTGCAGCTAGTTCAAAATCCAACGTCAGGTTGTCTGGCTGCAGTCCAGGCTGCAAGTTCTTCAGCTCTTGCAGCAACCTCTGGTATGTAGAACGGCTCTTGTCTGTCAGCAAGGTGTACACTACAGGAACAACAAGGCCGCTGTGGACTACATGGATTGTGTAAAGTTGCTTAAACAAGGCTGGTGTAGTGAAAAACGTGCCATCAGCAAACCACTCTTTACTTTGTGCCAGTAGATGGAGATTGTCTCTTGTTCCAAATATCAACATACGGCTGTGTCCATTTCCTAATTTAAAATGAAAGTATTAGTAGAGGAAATAACAGAAAAAGTGTAACAAGCAGCAGACAGAGTTTTGGGATAAATTCACAAAAAAAATATCCTAATCAGAAGACTCTGTTCATATCTCACATTAAATACTCACATTTTGCTCCAGATTTTCTGATTTCATAATAAAAAACTGAAGCAAAATCTAGTGTGAAGGGGCCAACCAATAGTTTTTTACAACATATATTGTCCCAGTGGAAAATTATATATTTTTGTTTAAAATTAAAATTACTTCCAAACTTGAAATAGGTCACATTTTTAGGGTACCTTTAGACCCTTCAACTAGACGGCCGTTCAGCACGGCCGATCGCCACTATGCTGAACGGGCCGTCTAGTTGACAGCCGCATCCAGACGCGGCGTGCGGCTGGACATCTGAATGAACGACTGGGCGGTCTGCCCGACTGAATGGGGCATTCCATTCAGGCGGATGGGCACGCTAGTCGTCGGGTGGGCAGCGCGGACGTTCGTGACGTCCGCGCTGCCTATGCTGTCTCATTGAGAGGATTGTGCAGGACGCAAAAAACGCCAGTAAAATCACCAGTGTGCTTTTGGCCTAAGGCATAACTGAATGGTCCATTAGGCTGGGGTCATATGCAGCATTAATGTGTAAATCCCATCCACATGCTGATGAAAAAAATTTTGTTTACAAAAAAAAACATGCAGTGCAGCATGTCAATGTATGCTGCCATTATACAAACAAAATTCCAGCCATTCAGACAAGGGGCTGAAATCCTGCACTAAAACCTGCACCTAAATCCATAGAGTTAAGTGAAGATTTTGATACAGAATTAGGGTACCACAATAGTGGCCACAATTGCAGGCACAAATAGATTCCTGTGGGATCTGCAATTGCTACCGCAATTACAGCCGCTGCGGAGATGCCGCTCCACAATCCCCTTCCGTCAGTGGGCACGAGGCCTCAGGCTTTATCCAGACAAGCTGGATTTACAGGCGTATTCCGTGCTGTGTTTCCTGCCTGAAACCCACCCTGTCATGTCTATGGTGCGGGTTACGGGCGGATTCCGGCCGGGGCCGGAAAACGCCCCACCGGAAAATAGCTTCAAAGCTATTTTCCGGCGGATCCCGGAAGGAATGGGAATGGGCAAGAGGGAAACCTCCCGAAAAATGCCTGCAAACCACGCCAAATACGCTCGGTTTAGGCCATAGCAGGGCATGGCCACGCCCATAGCAGAGCTTGGCCACGTCCCCTATTTGCAGAAGCGTTTTGCCAAAGCGCTTGCAAAGTGCTTAAAAAGTGCTTGGAAGCAGCAGGCAAAACGCATCTGCAAATCATGGCGTATCTCACCTGAGCTCCGGAGTTCAGCCCGACCTGTCCACGGATCTGCAGGACTGAACTACGAGAGCCGAGGAATCAGCCGGCGATGGCAGTTCAGTCCGTGCATGCCGCAGACAGGCGAGGCTGAACTCCGGGGCAGCATCCAGGACAGGTATGGCCAGTACAATGCTGCATATTTGGAATTAGTGTTGGCCGGTCCGATCACTGAAGATCGTAATTTATTACGATTTTCAGGCTGATCGTTATTTTAAATTACGATCCGATTTGTAGCCAGATCATGATGATGATCTGAATTAGAAATCGGAATCCTCCGTAATCTGAAAACACTGTCCGGGCATACACTCCCGAACAGTGTGCGCATATATATATATATATATACACACACACACACACACTATACAGGTGTACAGCGTGTGTGCATATTTAGCTTTAGTAAATGGCTCCAGGCTGCGCTGTTAAAAAATAAACAAACCCAGTTACTCACCTCTTTCTCCAGTGTCCAGTACTGGCTCCCGCTCCTAGCCCAGCAGTGCAGGGAATCCCGAAATCCAGGCGGTGCATCGCTGCCTCTGTGCCTGCCGTACTATAACTACAGTGGAGAGTGATCCCAGGACCGCTCACTAGACGGTCCTGGGAAAGCACCACATCACGTCACAGAACAGCCCGTCACATGTGCAGAGGTGGTGATGCACAACCCAGAATGCATAGCATTGGGATTTCGGAATTCCCTGCACCGCCGGAGACAGCGCTGGACACCGGAGAGAGAGTTGAATAACTGGGTTTGTTTATTTTTTAACAGCGCAGCTTGGGGCCATTATATATATGCAAGAAAGCTGGAAGAAGAGTGGCTCAACAGAGATTGTTGCTGAGGACTCAGTGTGCTGCTAGAGCAGGGGTTGGCTTCCGCCCGTACTTAACATGCATCCATGAAGAAAGACCTCCACGCTCCTGAAGTCCTATACAAATCCTTTATTGCATTTCAAAGTTTCAAAAGTGCCAGACCACCATCACCCACCCACATATATGCATATATATACACACACACACTGTTCGGGCATACAGTGTGCATATATATATATATATATATATATATATATATATATCTACATCTAGCTCTGGAGATTGGATCTGAATTAATTCCAATCTTTCGGTATGATCAGCCCGATCTGATCCTATCTTTCCAGTGATCGGCCAACACTAGTTGGAATCAGTAGGCCTCACTACATTATATTACCCTCAAAGTTTCCCTTGAAGGCAAAAATCACATAGTATTTTATATCAGCACCTTATAGTGTAGCATTTTTCACATTTGTGCAAAATAAACTTTGCAATAATTATGCATAATGGAATTGTTTTAATACAATGTTAAATGGTTAAGTAGCTTACCAGAGTCATGCAGAAGGAACTGCTGCTGGACACCATCAATACTGATCTCCTGGAACTCGAGGGGGATAACAAGTTGATCAAGGGTTTGAGGTAACCTTGGGATATTGCCAAGTTGCCTTGCTAATCGTATTGTTCTCTTCAGTGATGCTTTCCTTGGGAGAAGTGCTGCAACATTAGAATGGGCTCCTGAAACGACGTCTGTGAGAATCTGTTGTGGTGTCTCCTGTGTTGTCCTTGCCCTGGTCACAGCCTCATTAACAAGTCGGATTGCTTCAGGTCTTGCAGCTTGTGCTGCGTGATTGTGAAGATTGACTACTTTCACAACTTCGCCAGATTCTTCATTGGTCAAAACACGTCCCTTGCAAGTCGACCGTTTTTCACATACCCAGATGGAATGAACATCGTCAGCGGTTCGTTTGGAAAATAAGTAAATGTGATTCTCATGGACCAACTTCCTCTTTCCACGTTTGGACAGAACTGAATTCATAGTTGTAGAAAGTGAATTGCTGTGGAAGCTTTTTTGTGGCAGTACACTTCTCTCTTTGTGGAGATTTCAGACACTGCTATATTCTGATATGCAGATGGAATAAAAGCTAGTCTAATGTAACTTGCAGGACATGTGACCTGCTACTTGTTACATCTGCAACAAAACTTGCAACAAAGCAGGTCAGTGCTGGGTCAGGTAAAAGTTCAAAATTGTTTAGATTTTAGGCCTCTTGCACACTGTAATTTTAGAGTGGTTTCACACTTGTGTTTGTGGCCGCCAGAGGTCGATCCGCTCTGGATCTGACATCCAGCTGACCCCAGGGCAATGCTGGCTGAATGCTGGCATTCCGCTTGCATTGCCCATAGAAGTGAACGGCTGGGTTCCGCGATCTGCAGACGCCCGTTTGCTTTCGTAATGCCGCATTCCGCTATCAGTGTCAGAACAAAAAGAAGAGCATTTTCTTCTTTTCGTTCCGCTGCAGGTTAGCGGAATGCGGCATTACAGAAGCGAACGGGCGGCCTGTAGTGCATATGTAGCGGAAGTGTGAAAGCACCCTTATGCTGCCACTGTTTTAGAACTCCAAAGCACGTGCTTTACTGGCATTTTTCAGAGCGCTTTTGTGAGCGCTCTTGGTAATGACTAGAGTTGAGCGATACCGTCCGATACTTCAAAGTATCGTATCGGATGGTATCGGCCGATCTTTAAAAAAAGTATCGGTATCGCCGATTCCGATACCGGAAGTCCCATTCAAGTCTATGGGACTTCCGGTATCGGAATAAGAAAAACCCTTTCCTGCCCTTGTACAGCCTCTCTGGGGTCTGTACGGGCCTTTCGGGGGGCTGTGCCGGCCTGCCAGGGGGTCTGTGCAGGCTCCGGTGGTCTGTGCCGGCCTGCCGGTGGTCTGTGCAGGCTCCGGGGGGCTGTGCCGGCCTGCCGGGGGGCTGTGCCGGCCTGCCGGTGGTCTGTGCAGGCTCCGGGGGGCTGTGCCGGCCTGCCGGGGGGCTGTGCCGGCCTGCCGGGGGGCTGTGCCGGCCTGCCGGGGGGCTGTGCAGGCTCCGGGGGGCTGTGCCGGCCTGCCGGTGGTCTGTGCAGGCTCCGGGGGTCTGTGCAGGCATCGTCCGATGGGACTACAAGTCCCATCGGGCGATGCCTGCTACCATGACAGTGATTGACACATTAGCCAATGATGGGACAGTAGTAGTCCCATCATCCGGCTAATGTGTTGAATGTAAAAAAAAAAAAAAATTACATGCTACATACATACAACATGCATACTACATACATGCTACATTCATACTACATAAATACTACATGCAACATACATACTACATATATACTACATGCATGCTACATACATACTGCATGCTACATACATACCACATATATACTACATACATACTACATGCATGCTACATGCATGCTACATGCTACATACATAACACATATATACTACATGCATGCTACATACATACTACATACTACATATATACTACATGCATGCTACATACATACTGCATGCTACATGCATGCTACATACATACTACATACATACTACATATATACTACATGCATGCTACATACATACTACATGCTACATACATACTACATATATACTACATGCATGCTACATACATACTACATGCTACATACATACTACATATATACTACATGCATGCTACATACATACTACATGCTACATACATACTACATATATACTACATGCATGCTACATGCTACATACATACTACATATATACTACATGCATGCTACATACATACTACATGCATGCTACATACATACTACATGCTACATACATACCACATATATACTACATACATACAATACATTCATACAATACATACATAGACATACAGTACATATAACATAGAGTAACATACTTACCAATACTTGTCACATTGTTCCCCGAAGCCATTGTCTTTTCCGGGATAAATATTAACATAACAAACCACAAAAATACTCACCCACGATCCGAAGCAGTCCACGAGTGTGTCCCACGACGATCTTGGGTAGAGAACGGCAGCATCAGATGATGCTGCCGTTCTCTACGGGCTGCAGGAATCCAATGACGGAAGGTAGGTATCCTTCCGCACTGTATTCCTCCGCCACTTAAAAAAAAAAAGTCCCTAGTCTCACTTTATGCCATTGCTGTGTGGGAATTTCCCACACAGCAATGGCATAAAGTGAGACTAGGGACTTTTTTTTTTAAGTGGCGGAGGAATACAGTGCGGAAGGATACCTACCTTCCGTCATTGGATTCCTGCAGCCCGTAGAGAACGGCAGCATCATCTGATGCTGCCGTTCTCTACCCAAGATCGTCGTGGGACACACTCGTGGACTGCTTCGGATCGTGGGTGAGTATTTTTGTGGTTTGTTATGTTAATATTTATCCCGGAAAAGACAATGGCTTCGGGGAACAATGTGACAAGTATTGGTAAGTATGTTACTCTATGTTATATGTACTGTATGTCTATGTATGTATTGTATGAATGTATTGTATGTATGTAGTATATATGTGGTATGTATGTAGCATGTAGTATGTATATAGCATGCATGTAGTATGTATGTAGCATGCATGTAGTATGTATGTAGTATGTATGTAGCATGCAGTATGTATGTAGTATGTATGTAGCATGCATGTAGTATGTATGTAGCATGCATGTAGTATGTATGTAGCATGCATGTAGTATGTATGTAGTATGTATGTAGCATGTATGTAGTATGTATGTAGTATATATGTAGTATGTATGTAGCATGTAGTATGTATGTAGCATGCATGTAGTATATATGTAGTATGTATGTAGCATGCATGTAGTATGTATGTAGTATGTATGTAGCATGCAGTATGTATGTAGCATGTATGTAGTATATATGTAGTATGTATGTAGTATATATGTAGTATGTATGTAGTATATATGTAGTATGTATGTAGCATGCATGTAGTATGTATGTAGTATGTATGTAGCATGCAGTATGTATGTAGCATGTATGTAGTATGTATGTAGCATGCATGTAGTATGTATGTAGTATTTTTTTTTTTTTTTTTTTTTTTAACATTTAACACATTAGCCGGATGATGGGACTACTACTGTCCCATCATTGGCTAATGTGTCAATCACTGTCATGGTAGCAGGCATCGCCCGATGGGACTTGTAGTCCCATCGGACGATGCTTGCACAGACCCCCGGACATCAGCACAGCCCCCCGGCAGGCCGGCACAGCCCCCCGGCAGGCCGGTACAGACCCCCACAGGGTGCACAGACCACCGGCAGGCCGGCACAGCCCCCCGGCAGGCCGGTACAGACCCCGGGCAGTCCACACAGCCCCCCGGCAGGCCGGCACAGCCCCCCGGCAGGCCGGCAGAGACCCCCGGAAGGCCCGAAATGAAGGCGCATCATGATGCGCACACACCGCGCATCATGATGACGTCAGGCCGTCAATCAACTGAACTTCCGATTCCGATGCCGAATTCCGATATTGAAAAAATATCGGAAGTCGGTATCGGAATTCCGATACAGCAAGTATCGGCCGATACCCGATACTTGCGGTATCGGAATGCTCAACACTAGTAATGACCCATAAGATACAGGCTATTGATGAACGCTAAGTGCTCAAAAATAGCTCCTGTAATAAAATAAAAAGAGCTGGCCGAAACAACACCTCGCTTTTCTAGCCATTGACTTATCTACTATATAATTGTCTAAGGGTCACTTTCGTCTTTCTGTCTGTAACGTTTTATTCGTATATTCATTGGTCGCGGCGTCTGTCATGTAAATCCAAGTCGCTGATTGGTCGTGGCAAAACGCCCACGACCAATCAGCGATGGTCACAGTCTGCCATAAAAATGGCCGCTGCTTCACTGCCCTGTACTCACCGCTGACCGCTCACACAGGGTTAATGCCAGCGTTAACGGAACGCGGTGTACCGCACTCCGTTAGCGCTGCTATTAACCCTGTGTGACCAACTTTTCGCTATTGATGGTGCCTATGCAGCATCAATAGTGAAAAGATGTAATGTTAAAAATAATAATGATAAAAAAAAAAAGTTATTCTCACCCCCTCCAACGTCGCGCTGTCCTCCGCGCCTCTCTCCGATGCATACCATCCAGGACCTGCGATGATGTCACGGTCATGTGACCGCAATATCATCGCAGGTCCTACGCTCAGACCGGAAGTGCTTAGCACTTGGGAAAGTGGCTACTGTGAAAGCTGTCTTAGGGCTAAAACACAAGGCCAAAATTCACTGCCTAATTTGGGGCCGAAACATCTGGGGGCAAAAAGCAGGGGGCGAAACATCCGGGGGCGAACTGCTGTGGGCGAACTGCTGGGGACAAAACATCCGGGGGCGAACTGCTGGGGGCAAAACATCTGGGGGCGAACTGCTGGGGATGAAACATCCGGGGGCGAACTGCTGGGGGCGAAACATCTGGGGGCGAACTGCTGGGGGCGAAACATCCGGGGGCAAAAAGCAGGGGGCGAAACATCCGGGGGCGAACTGCTGTGGGCGAACTGCTGGGGACAAAACATCCGGGGGCGAACTGCTGGGGGCAAAACATCTGGGGGCGAACTGCTGGGGATGAAACATCCGGGGGCGAACTGCTGGGGGCGAAACATCCGGGGGTGAAACATCCGGGGGCGAACTGCTGGGGGTGAAACATCCGGGGGCGAACTGCTGGGGGCGAACTGCTGGGGGCGAAACATCCGGGGGTGAACTGCTGGGGGCGAACTGCTGGGGGCGAAACATCCGGGGGCGAACTGCTGGGGGCGAAACATCCGGGGGCGAACTGCTGGGGGCGAAACATCCGGGGGCGAAACATCCGGGGGCGAACTGCTCGGGGCGAAACATCCGGGGGCGAACTGCTGGGGGGCGAAACATCCGGGGGCGAAACATCCGGGGGCGAACTGCTGGGGGCGAAATGTGCGGGGGCGAAATGTGCGGGGGCGAAACAACCTGGGGGCGAAATGCTGGGGGCGAAATATTCGGGGGCGAAGTGTACCTGGGGGCGAACTGCTGGGGGCGAACTGCTGGGGACGAAATGCTGGGGGCGAACTGCTGGGGGCGAAACTTCCTAAAATTGATAAAATCCTTGAGGGGTGAGGATTCCAAAAGGGGGTCCCTTGTTGGGGGTTTCCACTGTTTAGGCACAAAAGGGGCTCTCCAAACGCGACATGGTGCCTGCCATCGATTACAGCCAATTTTGCGTTCAGAAAGTCAAACGGTACTCCCTCTCTTCTGAGCCCTGCCATGCACCCAAACAGTGGATTTCTCCCACATATGGGGTATTGGTGTACTCAGGAGAAATTGCACAACAAATTTTATCTTCTATTTTTTACTATTACCCTTGTGAAAATAAAAAAGCTTGGGTCAGAATAATTTTTTTGTGAAAAAAGTTAAATGTTTATTTTTTCCTTCCACATTGCTTCAGTTCTCATGAAGCATCTGAAGGGTTAATAAACTTCTTTAATGTGGTTTTGAGTACATTGAAGGGTGCAGTTTTTAGAATGGTGTCACTTTTGGGTACTGTCTGTCATATAGGCCCCTCAAAGTCACTTCAAATGTGTTCCCCCCAAAAATTGTGGTGTTGGAAAAATGAGAAATCGCTGGTCAACTTTTAACCCTTATAACGTCCTAGCAAAAAAGTTTTCAAAATTATGCTGATGTAAAGTTGTCATGTGGGAAATGTTATTTATGAACTTTTTTTGTGATACAACTCTCTGATTTAAGGGTACAAAAATTAAAAGTTTGAAAATTGCAACGCTTTCAAACTTTTGCCGAATTTCCATTTTTTTTCATAGTAAATGCAAGTCATATCAAATAAATTTTACAATTATCAAGAAGTCCAATATGTCACAAAAAAACAAACTCAGAATCAGTAGGATCCGTTGTTTACTACATAAAATGACACTGGTCAGAATTGTAAAAATTGGCTTGGTCATTATTGGCTCAGTCACTAAGGGGTTAATACACCTTTGGGAAACTTTGGAGGTGCTATCTGGTTATTTCTGTCTTTGTTTTTTAAGGTACAATTTATATCAACCAAATATCGCAGCTGAAGTACAGTACCTTTACAATTACACAGCATGGCGTAAGTTAGTTTTAACAGTTTTACTATCCTTATGACATCCAGTAAATGCGACTTATTAATTTTGCTTCGTGCTTGAAAACAGTTGATCTTTTATTGTTTTGGAATTTTATAAGCAGCAAATTACAGCTATTACTGGCTTCACAGTAAGTCTTATTTCACAGCAAAATTAAATGAATGTGTAATAAATTATTTCCAAGAGAAGTAAAAATATCCCCATTAAATTAGCGTACTTTACACTCCAAGCTTAGTCATACCAGCCTTCATAATTAGAGAGTGGGATCTGGAGGATAATATAAACATAATTTTGGTGGCTAATTGTAAAGGAAAATACACACGACATATTTGCTGTGATTTTCAGTGCTAATTTGCATGCAGAAAATAATCCGAAAAATATAGCGGTAATCGTGTGTATTTTATAAATCTTGTCTATACACTGAAAAAATGTTCCAAAACGATGTGATACAGATGGTGAAATTAACAGCATGACAATTTCTTGTACAAATTTTCCTTCTAGATTTCACTCTTTGCAGTAAGATAGGATGACATCTGTGGTAAATTTGCAACAAAATTTCCATGGGTAATGTGCAGATTTTTCAGCAGTTTTACTACATTCAATGCAGAGTCCGTTGCAAGTTTATCACTTAAAGAATTCGCTCAGATGTTGCAGATTTGAGTTGCCAGTTTTCAAAACTCCATGTACGTGTAGCGAGAAAACGACAGGTGGAAAGTTTTGAAACAAATCTGCAGCTTGCGCATTATGTTGCGGATATTCTGTGAATTTTTACCCCAGATGTTATCTTTTCAATTTATACATTAAGTGCATGTGTTTATTATAGATTTTACTGTGGAATCTCAACTGATTTTCTACAGATTTGTGGATTCTGGACTCTTCATTCTGGCTCATAGAAAAAAAGGATCCAAAATAGGGAAACCCATCTCCATGAAGTTCATATGCCATATGGGATAACACCCTTAAGCGGATCTATAGGATCATAATAAAATGTTAAAGCAGCTATCCACAACTAGGAAAATTCCTTCTTAATCTGATTGCTTGCCCCCGTTAAAATAAAAACACTTATACTCACTTCCCATGCTGATGCCGTTCCAGTGGTGTCGGCACATGCGTTCCCAGGGCTCACGTAAGGTTGTTACATCACGTGAGCCCTACTCCCATTCATCGCTGGTGTTACTGCCCCTGCCTTCGGACATATAAGTAATAGATATTAAATCAAAGCTGCGGCTGGCCGCTCACCTACTCTTGATTACTTATACGTAGGCGGGGACAGTGACGCCAGCACTGACTTGGTGCAGGACTCACATGATGTAACAACCTCACTTGAGCCCCTGGAATGGCCCCGACGTGGGCGATGAGTATATACAGTAGGTGTTTTTATATTAATAGGGGCAAACATTCTGATTGAGAAGGGGTTGTCCTAGTAGTGGACAAACCTTTTAAATTTGCAAGAACTTTGCACTCTCCTTGTATCCTTTTAGCTGATAGTAGAGTCTGTAAGGTCCCATACAAAATATTGGTTGATCTCTTAGAAAAAGTGATGAGCGGATACTTTGAAATTCCAATATTTGTGGTGAATAAATTGATGCAAACTTCATTACTGGAAAGCTTGTAATTGATCGTAAAATAAACGTGAAGGAGAGGAGAGAGAAAGAACCTCACTGACCAAAAGGGCTTACACTATTCAGGAGAGAGGGAGAAGATCCCTGGCTATAAGAGTTTACTGTCATGGTTTGGACATTGTTCTTGCCCTGCACTCACAGGGTTAAGTGTACGTGGCCTCTTTCTGGATCTGGGAGAGGTATTTATACTCACTCTTTACCAGGGTTCTCTGTCAGCTATACTGTTGTTCTGATTGTGTGTCTGACCCCCCTGGTGTGCGTGTGCACTGCATTGCTTGTTTGCTTCCCGTGTATGACCCGGCCTGTCCCCT
Source organism: Dendrobates tinctorius (assembly GCF_039654945.1). Lineage (NCBI taxonomy): Eukaryota > Metazoa > Chordata > Amphibia > Anura > Dendrobatidae > Dendrobates > Dendrobates tinctorius. The sequence goes on from NW_027361738.1 coordinate 38,419,931, forward strand.
CACTCTGTACTCCGTCTTTCGTTTTGGTATTATTGTTTTTTCCAGTTCTGACCTTCTGCCATGGCTATCGTTACTCCGTTAGAGTTTGTCCCTATTGTACCGTCTATTGCCCGTTCTGGTTTTCTGATCTATTGCTACGTCCTGACTATCCATTCTGCCTAACCCTTTGGTACTGTCATGCTATCTTGTGCTTTGACCCTGGCTTGATCTGGTTTCTGTCTCTGTCTATGCCCCTTGGTAACATTGTCCTGTAGTTACCTTTCTAGGAGTTTTCCTCAGCTCCTAGCTCTCTGGAGTTTAGACCCCGCCCTCAGCAGTCACATGCTTCAGGTCCTGTGAGCCTGGAGCATGCATCGTCACCACTGCTCCCCCATTCCACAGGTATGTTTGTGCACAGTTTTGTACTCATTGGCACGCGTACTGGCTCAGTGAGCAGGTGCAGTGTGGTGTTCCTGACATTTACACTCCACAGGAGAGAACCCCGCTGACCATAAGTGATTACACTATACAGGAGGGAGAAGACCCCACTGACCATAAGAGCTTACACTCTACAGGAGAGACAGACTTACCCTGGCAACTCTGGAAATGGAAAATTATTCTGAAGTATGAACTGTGTTCGACTGGTAACTGCTGATCTGTGATGTCCCAGAAACTCTCCACCTCTGTATAGGGTAGGATAATCCATCATAGTTGTTATAGCTGCAGGGCATTATGAGAAGTCTCAAGCGGCAATGCAAAATTATGTTTGTCAGATCTCTGATGCTTCAGCAGTGTGGAAAATGGAGCTGGGCAAGTTTTGGGTTTTTTTGCGAACTAGAAACCAAATCTCAATATGTTCTAATTTGCGTGAAACTGTGAATTTCAGGAAATTTGACTCAAACCCGAACCTCCAAAAAGTGTCTGTTCATCTTTATTTAGATATCTAATCTACAGTTTAAACAAAAATGATGGCCACCAACACACTTACTAGCAGAGATCTGATAGGCACCTTTTTGTGCCATGATGTATATTCTGTTAGTGTGGACCTTAGTTCTGGAGCCATAGTTAAAATCTAGGTGGTCAGCACGATGATCATCTGATATCCTAGGAATTATGAATGTTTCTTACTGTAACTTAGAAGTGGAATTGTAAAGTCTAGTAGCCGTACAACACAGCAATTGCAGTCATAGTACGGCAAGAAAGGATTACAGTTTCTCTGTTTTCTACTATTTGGTATAGGCTCTAAAAAAAAGATACCAAATCTCTCTGGGATTACTATTTATCAAAATGAAATAGGTTTCAAAAATTAAAAAAATATATATGCTAAGTCAGCAAATGCTCTAAGAAAAGCAATTACTTACCTATCATATCTCCCACTAGACCAGTGACATTGACGATATTTGTTCACTTTGCTGCAGTCACCACATATCTTCTAAAACACAATCCTGGCTGTTTAGGAATTACTCTTCTATGACCATTATGAAAAAAGAAGAAGAAGATATCTAGATGGGGAAACAGTGCACACAATAGGACAATCAATACCCCATGGAGGGAGAGTGGTAAGCCCTTGTTTAACGCTTATCTGGTGAAGTTGTGTCAAGTACAACTCCAATGTAGGCATGAAGAAAAAACAACTGCTGCCCCATGGCTGGTGGATAAATCCTCCAGGAGATATAGGATTCAGTTGGATGAAACATGAAGATGGGCTGCACTACTATAGTAAATCAATTCTTCAACAATGATGATGATGATAAAAAGCTTCCCTAATTGACGATTCGTCAGGTCATCCCTAATTGATGATTCCTCCTATGACGCTGAACAGTAGGAAAGAGTTTTATATCTCAATTTCTGCCACAAATTTGTGCAGACATAACAAAGGCAAATAGGCAAAAATAGATGAATCAATAAAACCAATCATTTATTAATAAATTTCATTAAAAATTTTTACAAGGAAATTTCTAAAAAACCAAGGTACAAATGTAATGATAAATGCTCACAGAGTTCAGCTTTATACAACATAATCATATATCATACAAACATTTTTCTCAATCTTTTTTTTCCCATACAAATAATGTTCATTACTTAGGCATAAATTCATATAGCTATATATATTAAACTTCCATCTGAATGTTTAAGGAAAAAGCCCAATAGTTCTAAAAGCAGAAGGAACACATCCTTAATTAAATAGTGTAAAATACACACTGCTAAAGGTAAGTACCAATTTCGCTGAGCTCCCTACATTATATGTCTGCCATAATGATCAAAGGCAGAGCTAACTAATCCTAGATGGAATAATCACAATGCATTAATGCTCAAATAGTAGCGACTTTTGTTCTCAGCGTTTCTTTTATCAATTGCAAATGCTTACAAACAAAGATACATGATTGCTGCATAAGCTTACTCAATTGTATAAATGTTATCTAATTGTAATAATAAAGGAACAGCCTAATTGCGCTTGCCACAGGGAAACTTAAGGCCCCGTCACACTAAGCGACTTACCAGCGATCCCGACACCGATATCAAGGTGTCAGGATCGCTAGTAAGTTGCTATGTGATCGCTGGTGAGCTGTCACACAGACAGCTTCACCAGCGATCAGCACAGCGATGCCGAGCGCCCGGCATCACTGTGTTTGTTAGCGCTGATGCCATGTCCCTGTAAAAAATAGAATCAAAATAAAAAATATAGTTATTCTCACCTTCCGACGTCCCGTTCAGCCATCCTGCCTCTCTCCACGCTCCGGTCGCAGTGATCCTTTGCGAGAATGACCGCGAGATGTCACGGTCTCGAGGGATAACAAAGTCTCGCGGTCATTCGTGCAAGGGATCACTGGGACCGGAGCATGGAGAGAGGCAGGATGGCTGAACGGGACGTCGGAAGGTGAGAATAACTATATTTTTTATTTTTTTTATTATTTTTTACACCTGATCGCTGGTCTCCTGCCTGTCACACACAGCGATGCGTGCTGGCCAGCGGGAGACCAGCGACCAAAGAAATATCCAGAGGTTTCTTCCAGCGATCAGCGATATGGCAGGGGGGCCGCTCGCTGATCGCTGTCACACACAGCGATCTCGCTGGTGAGATCGCTGTTACATCACAAAACTTGTGACTCAGCAGCGATCTCGCTACCGAGATCGCTTAGTGAGATGGGGCCTTTACTCCTCAGTTCAAACATATCAGATGCCTAGTGCAGAGAACTACAGGTTAATCACTGCTTACTCATGTGCCCTGCTTCATGTGCCGGCTATACTGATCCAAGTTAGAGTGAGCTATTCCTGCATGGTGTAACAGTGTAATACTGCTTTAAATTAACAACAACTTACATGTATAAAACTTCTGTGGCTCTTTCATACACGTACCCGGCTACCCCGACAGCGCCGTTTCGCCATACAGGCTTCCTCAATAGTAGGCGTATATGGAAAGAGGCAGAGGGATTTGAGGGAGCACCGCAGAGAACTACTGCGCATGCCCAAGATTCCCAGCCCCGCAGTCTGAATAAATCAGAAGAAACTGCGGGGCGGGATCTCTGGCCGTGCGTCCACGCAGGCTCGATAGCTCAGACATCATGTGATGTCAGAGGACGGGCAGCGCTAACTGCGCATGCCCAAGAAAAGATATTACAGCTCAGGCCCAAGGAATTGAAATGAACACTGAGGAGGCGGCGCCAAATTCAAAAGGAGGACATGACTGATGGATGTGAGGCATCTGTGTCCGAGGGGGGAAAGACCTGCCCTCCGGTCAAACTTCTAGTATGTCAGACAAATTTTAAAACCGCTTATTTATGCGGTGGAAGGGATGCCAAATAAAAGAGCCACCTTGACAGAATGCAGTATTAGTGCTGCACAAGGTGGCTCTTTTACTTAAAAACGCTTGGGGGGTGACAGGTTCCCTTTAAAGGGCTTTTCCCACGAATGAAAGTTCATTTTAAAAATTGCCTGTGTCTGACTGTGTACAGAACATACCACAGCTCCTGGGCAGGGGAGAAAGCAAAAGACAATACTGACATTACAGCAGGAGATCACAGAGGATACATTTTGTGAGATAAAATATTGTTTAAAAACAGTCAGTGAAATATTTTAACTCACAAAATGAATCCTCTGTGATCCCCTGCTGTAATGTCAGTATTGTCTTTTGCTTTCTCCCCTGCCCAGGAGATGTGGTATGCTCCGTACACGGTCAGACCCAATTTTTTAAAATGAACTTTTGTTTTTCGGAAAATCCCTTTAATGTGACCGGCTTCCTCTGCCTGTAGACACGTCGCGCATCTGCCACCAGGATCAGCCGAATGATTCACTGCGCCTGGGTGGAATTCGCGCAGGCGCAGTTCGACAATGTTCTGCTGTTGGTACCGTGCAAGAGGCTGCATGAGTGTGTGAGTGTGAGTGTGTGAGTGTGAGATTGTGTGTGTGTGTGAGTGCGTGTGTGTGGTGCGTACGGCGTATAGAGTTTGTGATTGTGAGTGTGTGTGTGGTGCATACGGCGTATAGAGTGCATGTGTGTGTGTGTGTGGTGCGACAGTGTTCCGCTGGTGGTACCGCGCAATAGGTTGGTATCAGCAGCAGTTTCCATATTGACACACCCATCACTTGGGTGTCCCAATATGGCAGTTGATGAACTTCCTCCGCTTGGAATTCTGGGATACGGTGACATCTGGACAGAACAGGAAATTAAAACATTACACGGCAATTATATAAATAGATTGGAATTATTCAAGCTAATTTACAGCTGTTAGAATGAGTCTGCCATCTTATGGCTAGAGGAAGCAAAATGCAACATTAATATCTGCTATAAGTGAAATATTATATAATTGTATCATTTAGTTATGAATGCTGCTACAAGACTGATGTATTCCATCTAGATATTCCATCCGGAAGGTGCGAATTGGAGGATTATTCCACTACTCCTTTTATACACATGCTCCCAAAGATCTTGGCATAAGGACAGTTACAGTGCTGGTATTTCTGCACTTGAATTATACCTGCAAATGATGGCCTGACCGCAGGGCAAGGGAGCAGCAAAATGAGCCCTATGCTGGAATCAGGTCAGGTCTATAAACCTCTGGTCAGGTGGGATTTGTGGCCACATTACAAGAGTAGAAATGCACTTGTATTATGCTTGTGTGAAGTTGCCTTAAAGAAGTATTCTGATCTCCAAGATCCTGTCCAAATATGTAGTAGGTGTAATAATAAGCTAATCCCGTGCCAGGGAAAGTGACATAGTGAATCAGAAGAACTATACCACATTTCTAATTGGAGGTATTTGCTAATATTAATATTATAGTTTTTTTCAGTCTTTCTCCATTCTGTCAAAATGACACATAGCACTCATCCAATTTTTGCAGTTGTGTGCACGAGCCCTTAGAATAGAGTACCGACACGCATGCCCGAAATCCGCTCCATTCATTCCCTTTATGACCTCTGACCTTTTCCGCCAGCCCCATAAGACATTATTGGAAAGACAGTCAAGCAGGTGCACTGGTACTCCTTTTTAATATGGATAAAAGTGCCTAATTCTGCTTATCAGTGGGGTTCTGGAGGTCAGACCCCTTGATCTAGAAGTTATCACCTATCCTTGGGATAGGTTATAAGTTATTTTCACCAGACATCCCTTATAAATACTTTAAAATGTTTATGTTTGGTAACTTACTAATATCAACCTTTCTTTCTGAATAGCTAAAGCCAAAAGCCTGATTTTTTTTAATGAAATATTTTTCCAATAGTTTGCAGCATGAAACAAAGCTCTGGTTCTATCAATCCTACCACTTTCCCCGTTTCTAGTGTTATATTGACTACCACATTATTTAAGATGCAAAGGTGGAATGTCTTCTGGGAAAAAGCTGCCACTCTTCATAATACAGCTACCTGATAAAACTTTCAAGAAGCTGTCAGGCTTACAACCTTAATACCCTGCTGGGTTGGCAAAACATAGTGAAAGTGCAGCCAACAAATTGCTATCACATCACAACACAAGTATTACTAATGATTTCTGAAGTGAAGATATAAATGTGATGATTCAATATTAAAGCAAGAAGTTTGAGCAGAAAACTAACAAGATGACACAATAAAATTGGAACCTCCATTAATAGTCTATCATAGGTACCAAATTCTAAGCCAAAAATACAATTTTTTGCTTTGCCTGTAAATCTTCCTTATTATTACTAGAGATGAGCGAATTTGTTTGGATTTTGTCCCCGAATCTGATTTTGACATATATGAGCCATATTCAAACAATATTTGTGCCGAATGTTTGCCTTATGATCGGTTCTATGATAGGTTCTAATCCTTATAAATAGGGAGGAAATGGTTGATGAGGTAAAAGTGGCTGGAACCCTTGGAGGAAGTGACCATGCTATTTTAGAATTTTGGATAACTAGAGGAGGAAGACCTGTGAAGACTCAGACGTCAAGGTTAGATTTCAGAAAGGCAGATTTTAAGGGATTCAGAAAGAGAATTGGAGGGATCCAATGGCTGGATATCCTTAAGGACAAAAATGTCCAGGAAGGATGGGAAATCTTGAAAAATGAAATTCTCAAAGCACAATCGTTAACAATTCCGAAAAGAGGGAAGAATAGGAAGCGTTTAAGGAAACCAGGATGGATGAACACAGAACTTAAGCACATGCTAAAAAGGAAGAAAGAAATGTTTATAAAATGGAAAGCGGGAGGCATATCTAAAGAAGAATATAATGCTGTCTGCAGAAATTGCAGAGCACAAATCAGATTACCTAAAGCTGACAATGAATTAAGGCTTGCAAGAGATGTTAAAAGCAATAATAAAAGATTTGGGGGATATGTCAAAAGTAAAAGAAAAGTCAAAGATGCTATAGGATTTTTACAGGATGAAAATGATGAAATGGTAAGACAGGATGTTGAGAAGGCTGAACTTTTAAATTCCTATTTTGCATCTGTTTTCTCTCAGAAAGGAAATGTAACATCAACGGTTCTTCACTGTCATATTAAGGGAATAGAAGAATCCAGGATATCTATAAACAGAAAGTTAGTGAGGAAACACTTAGCTAACCTAAATGAATTCAAGTCTCCAGGTCCAGATTAATTACACCCCAGAGTTCTGAAGGAGATAGCAGAAGAAATTTTTGAACCCCTCTCCACAATCTTTGAAAATTCTTGGAGAACAGGAGAAGTCCCAGAAGACTGGAGAAGAGCAAATGTTGTTCCTATCTTCAAAAAGGGGAAGAAGGTGGACCCAGGCAACTATAGGCTGGTGAGTCTGACTTCTATACCAGGAAAGCTCTTTGAGCAAATTATTAAACAACATGAATGTCAGTACCTGGACAAAAATGAAGTGATTAAACAGAGTCAGCATAGGTTTGTAACTAATAAGTCATGTCAGACTAACTTAATTTCCTTCTATGACAGAATCACTGATTGGGTGGATCAGGGAAATGCTGTAGATATAGTATATCTTGACTTCAGCAAAGCATTTGACAAAGTATCTCATGCAATCCTTATTGAAAAAATGTCTAAGTATGAAATGGACAAGGCAACTGTTAGGTGGATTCATAACTGGCTTAGTGATCGGACCCAAAGAGTGGTCATAAATGGCTGCACATCCAGTTGGAAGAATGTCTCAAGTGGGGTACCACAGGGCTCTGTCCTGGGCCCTGTATTGTTCAACATCTTTATCAACGATTTAGATGAAGGAATTGAGGGTAAACTGATTAATTTTGCTGATGACACAAAGCTAGGAGGGATAGCTAATACTAGAGAAGAGAGAGAGAGGATTCAAAAATATATAAATAAACTGGAGTAGTGGGCAGCAACTAACAGAATGGTTTTTAACAGGGAAAAATGCAAAGTACTACATCTTGGCAATAAAAATGAAAAAAGCATATACAAAATGGGAGGAATAGGGCTAAGCAACAGCACATGTGAAAAAGACTTGGGTATACTAACTGATCACAGACTGAATATGAGTCAACAGTGTGATGCAGCAGCAAAAAAGGCAAATGCAATTCTAGGATGTATAAACAGAAGCATACAGTCTAGATCACGTGAAGTCATTATTGCCCTCTACTCCCCTTTGGTCAGACCTCATCTGGAATACTGTGTCCAGTTTTGGGCGCCACATTTTAAAAAAGACATCACCAAACTGGAGCAAGTTCAGAAAAGAGCAACCAGAATGGTGACCGCTCTGCAAACCCTGTCTTATGAGGAAAGGTTGCAGGATTTGTGAATGTTTAGCTTGCAGAAGAGAAGACTGAGAGGAGACTTAATAGCTGTCTACAAATATCTAAAGGGCTGTCACATTGTAGAAGGATCAACTTTATTCTCATTTGCACAAGGAAAGACTAGAAGCAATGGGATGAAACTGAATGGGAGGAGACACAGATTAGATATTGGAAAAAACTTTTTGACAGAGTGATCAATGAGAGGTGGTGAGTTCTCCTTCAATAGAAGTCTTCAAACAGAGGCTGGACAGACATCTGTCTGGGATGATTTAGCGAATCCTGCTTTGAGCAGGGAGTTGGACCAGATGGCCCAGGAGGTCCCTTCCAACTCTACGATTCTATGATTCTATGAATATATTCAGTAATTTCTACTCCCATTGACTCTAATCAAGTTCGGCTGTGTGCGACGAATAGAGTTGAGCGACTCTAGTCGGATCGGGTTTCATGAAACAAAATTTGTTTCAGATGAAACTGGTCCGACTAAGGCAAAAAAAGGCGGAGTTTCGTCTGAAACCCGACCCCAATGCAAGTCAATGGGGAATAAAAGTCGGCATTGAGTGGATGAATGTCATCAGCTCAATGCCGACTTTTATTTCCCATTGACTTGCATTGGGGTCGGGTTTCGGACGAAACTCCGACTTTTTTTGCCCTAGTCGGACCAGTTTCATCTGAAACAAATTTTGTTTCATGAAACCCGATCTGACCAAAGTCGCTCAACTCTAGCGACGAATATTGCAAAAACAATATTCGATTCCGATTGTATTCGGAACCAAATCCGAACAAATTCGCTCATCTCTAATTATTACACCAAAATATATAGTGCTGTGCAAAAGTTTTAAGCAGGTGTGAAAAAAATGCAGCAAAATAAGAATATTTTGAAAATAGAAATGTTAATGGTTTATTTTGTGTCAGTTAACAAAATGCAAAGTGAAGGAACAAAAGAAATAGCTAAATCAAATCAGAATTTGATATGACCGCTCCTTGCTTTGAAAAACCAGCATCAAGGCATCAATTTTTCTAGGTACTTGCATACATTTTTTGAAGCAACTCTACAGGGAGATTGTTTTAAACATCTTGGAGAACTAACCACAAATCTTCTGTGGATGACGCTTGTGCAGATCCTTTTGCATCTTCATGTAATCCCAAACAGATTCGATGATGTTGAAATCAGGGCTCTGTGGAGCCAAATTATCACTTCCAGGATTCCTTTTTCTTCTTGTTCATGATGAAGATCATTCTTACTGACATTGTCTTTATGTTTGGGGCAGTTGTTCTGGTGCAAAATAAGTTTCACGTCACTCAGATTGGTACTACATGATTGTTAAGTGTCTGTATATCTCAGCAGTGAGGATGACAAAAAATGGGCAACATTATGCATTGTAGACATAGGGGTCGCCAATGAAACTTAGTGTCACTTTATTATATATAAGGGGATACATTACAAACAAAAATCTCCCAATAAAATTATTGCTGTAGATTAATTGATAAAAGGAATCTGTCACCACATTTGACCTATATAAACTATGGGCATACAGGCTAAAGACTTTTGATTAGGGTGATGCCTCATATCAGATGTCTCATATCAGATGCCTTGATGTGGATAAATCATATTTTATCACTTTATGTAAATGACCTTTTCCAGGCTGGGGATGATGGTGTCTGGAAGATAACTCTGCCTCCAGAGCTTATTTTACATGAAGGGGGAGTTACTATTGTCATGTGTAATGGCCACTCTCTGCTCTCCTGATCTCACTGCAGAGCTGTGTGTGATTATACCTGACATATCGGCAAGTTCCTCTCAGCTTCAGCTTCCATATCACAGGCAGACAGGGCTGCATTATAGTTACAATGCAGCATAGCTCTGAGAGCTGCAAAAAATGTGTTTGTGAGAAGACAAATTTAATTTCTCCTGTTCTGCGTTAGTTACTTGTCTCACACTGGTAACTTCTCCATCATGCAAAATAAGCTTTGGAGGCAGAGTTATCTTCCAGGCAGCGTCCTCCCCAGAGCTTGGAAGAAGTCATTTACATATAAGAAAATTGTGGATTTCTCTAAAATAAGACATTGGATTGCAGGTATCAAGATATGATTTTATTCCTATGACCTACATGACCATATAGACGGCGTAGGAGGGCTGATCCTACTGACAGAGTCCCTTTAAAGAAACTCTCCTCCCTGGAAGTGAAAAGTGACTATACCTTTCTCATGAAAAGTCACACTACCTTGTGCCCTCCATTAATCTACTGCTGCCTCCTTGGAAAAAAATAGTGTTCATTTCCTCCTGCAAGGGGAAAACAGTGGTAAGTCTAAATCATGGTTCCTCTGGCTATCCTATTCCACAGCACAGAAAAGGCAGTTAAGGCGTGATTCAGACTTATAACTGTAATCTCCATGTGTGGCAGCCATATTGGAACCAATAAAAAAAAATACTGATATGGACATAGATTAAGTGGGAGGAGAACATAGGGCACAGCATCAGCAGAGCTACTAATATTTAAATTTGCCAAATTGCATGGATTTCACAGGGACATTTGATTTTCAGCTAATTTATTCACAAGGAATTGAAAATCCCTTATTATGGAGATGTCCCAGCAGCATAATAAACCTAAAATGTAGAAATTAAACAAAACAACTAGTACCTCACTGTTCACCACTCTCCGGCTACCTCCGCTGTTCACTGTATGATCCTCAGTACCTTTTACCGCTGTTGCGCACTGACACCCTAGACTACTTCACGCTAAGCTGAGGATCTCCCAGACTAGAGTGCAAGGTTTCAACTGTGGCAGTAAGAAGAGGAGCCAAGGACCATATGGGGAACACAAAGTAGTGAGGTGGTCGAAGAGGTGAGTATTATTTGTTTGTTCACCTTTTGCCAGCCGCCTACAGGTCAGCAAAATAAAAGCGGGTTGGCCACAATTTTGCTGAATTCAAGAGCAAATTACAAGAAATCCGTATCTTGGAGAATACAGATTTTTGCAAAATTCTATTAAAATTACATTCCACTGGAATAAATTTGCCAATCTCTAGGCACCAAATAGGGTAGCTATACATGTGTATGTGTGTGTGTAGTCACATTTCACACCAAGGGTGGAGGATCTCTTCAATTAGTGCCATCCTTCCACACAGTTTTTCCAATGAGAAGTCTCTAAAAGGGATTTTCCATCTCCAAGATCTAGGAAATAAGGTTCTAGGTTGCAGCAGATTCAGTGATTTTCATGAACAAAGCAGTTTCTTATAATTAGTGTTGAGCATTCCGATACCGCAAGTATCGGGTATCGGCCGATACTTGCTGTATCGGAATTCCGATACCGACTTCCGATATTTTTTCAATATCGGAAGTCGGCATCGGAATCGGAAGTTGAAGTTCAAAGTTGATTGACAGCCGAAATGACGTCATCATGATGCGCGGTGTGTGCGCATCATGATGCGCCGTCATTTCGGGCCTTCCGGGGGTCTCTGCCGGCCTGCCGGGGGGCTGTGTGGACTGCCCGGGGTCTGTACCGGCCTGCCGGGGGGCTGTGCCGGCCTGCCGGTGGTCTGTGCACCCTGTGGGGGTCTGTACCGGCCTGCCGGGGGGCTGTGCCGGCCTGCCGGTGGTCTGTGCATCCTGTGGGGGTCTGTACCGGCCTGCCGGGGGGCTGTGCCGGCCTGCCGGGGGGCTGTGCTGATGTCCGGGGGTCTGTGCAAGCATCGTCCGATGGGACTATAAGTCCCATCGGGCGATGCCTGCTACCATGACAGTGATTGACACATTAGCCAATGATGGGACAGTAGTAGTCCCATCATCCGGCTAATGTGTTAAATGTTAAAAAAAAAAAAAAAAATACTACATACATACTACATACATACTACATGCATGCTACATACATACTACATGCTACATACATACTACATATATACTACATGCATGCTACATACATACTACATGCTACATACATACCACATACATACTACATACATACCACATATATACTACATACATACTACATGCATGCTACATACATACTACATGCTACATACATACTACATATATACTACATGCATGCTACATACATACTACATGCTACATACATACTACATATATACTACATACATACTACATACATACTACATACATGCTACATACATACTGCATGCTACATACATACTACATACATACTACATACATACCACATATATACTACATACATACTACATGCATGCTACATACATACCACATACATACTACATACATACTACATACATGCTACATACATAACACATATATACTACATGCATGCTACATACATACTACATGCTACATACATACCACATACATACTACATACATACTACATACATACTATATGCATGCTACATACATACTACATGCTACATACATACTACATATATACTACATACATACTACATACATACTACATATATACTACATACATACTACATGCATGCTACATACATACCACATACATACTACATACATACTACATGCATGCTACATACATAACACATATATACTACATGCATGCTACATACATACTACATGCTACATACATACCACACACATACTACATACATACTACATGCATGCTACATACATACTACATGCTACATACATACTACATATATACTACATACTACATACATACTACATACATGCTACATACATACTACATACATCATACTACATGCATGCTACATACATACTACATACCACATACATACTACATACATACTACATGCTACATACATACTACATATATACTACATGCATGCTACATACATACTGCATGCTACATGCATGCTACATACATAGTACATACATACTACATGCTACATACATATCACATATATACTACATTCATACTACATACAATACATTCATACAATACATACATAGACATACAGTACATATAACATAGAGTAACATACTTACCAATACTTGTCACATTGTTCCCCGAAGCCATTGTCTTTTACGGAATAAATATTAACATAACAAACCACAAAAATACTCACCCACGATCCGAAGCAGTCCACGAGTGTGTCCCACGACGATCTTGGGTAGAGAACGGCAGCATCAGCTGGGAATTTCCCACGCAGCAATGGCATAAAGTGAGACTAGGGACTTTTTTTTTTTTAAGTGGCGGAGGAATACAGTGCGGAAGGATACCTACCTTCCGTCATTGGGTTCCTGCAGCCCGTAGAGAACGGCAGCATCAGCTGATGCTGCCGTTCTCTACCCAAGATCGTCGTGGGACACACTCGTGGACTGCTTCGGATCGTGGGTGAGTATTTTTGTGGTTTGTTATGTTAATATTTATTCTGTAAAAGACAATGGCTTCGGGGAACAATGTGACAAGTATTGGTAAGTATGTTACTCTATGTTACATGTACTGTATGTCTATGTATGTATTGTATGAATGTATTGTATGTAGTATGTATGTAGTATATATGTGGTATGTATGTAGCATGTAGTATGTATGTAGTATGTATGTAGCATGCATGTAGCATGCAGTATGTATGTAGCATGCATGTAGTATATATGTAGTATGTATGTAGCATGTAGCATGTAGTATGTATGTAGTATGTATGTGGTATGTAGTATGTATGTAGTATATATGTAGTATGTATGTAGTATGTATGTAGTATATATGTAGTATGTATGTAGCATGTAGTATGTATGTAGCATGCATGTAGTATGTATGTAGTATGTATGTGGTATGTATGTAGCATGTAGTATGTATGTAGCATGCATGTAGTATATATGTGTTATGTATGTAGCATGTATGTAGTATGTATGTAGTATGTATGTGGTATGTATGTAGCATGCATGTAGTATGTATGTAGTATATATGTGGTATGTATGTAGTATGTATGTAGTATGTATGTAGCATGCAGTATGTATGTAGCATGTATGTAGTATGTATGTAGTATATATGTAGTATGTAGTATGTATGTAGTATGTATGTAGTATGTATGTAGTATGTATGTTGCATGTAGTATATATGTAGTATGTATGTAGTATGTATGTAGTATATATGTAGTATGTATGTTGCATGTAGTATATATGTAGTATGCATGTTGCATGCATGTAGTATACATGTAGTATGTATTTTGCATGTAGTATATATGTAGTATGAATGTAGCATGTATGTAGTATGAATGTAGCATGTATGTAGTATGCATGTTGTATGTATGTAGCATGTATGTAGCATGTAATTTTTTTTTTTTTTTTACATTCAACACATTAGCCGGATGATGGGACTACTACTGTCCCATCATTGGCTAATGTGTCAATCACTGTCATGGTAGCAGGCATCGCCTGATGGGACTTGTAGTCCCATCGGACGATGCCTGCACAGACCCTCGAAGCCTGCACAGCCCCCCGGCAGGCCGGCACAGCCCACCGGAGCCTGCACAGACCACCGGCAGGCCGGCACAGACCACCGGAGCCTGCACAGACCACCGGCAGGCCGGCACAGCCCCCCGGCAGGCCCGTACAGACCCCAGAGAGGCTGTACAAGGCAAAAACAGGGTTTTTCTTATTCCGATACCGGAAGTCCCATAGACTTGAATGGGACTTCCGGTATCGGAATCGGCGATACCGATACTTTTTTTTAAGATCGGCCGATCCATTCCGATCCGATACTTTGAAGTGTCGGACGGTATCGCTCAACTCTACTTATAATCATAGATCACACAGTCAAGGGGAAATCAATGGACAGTATGCAGTGCAGATAACTATTCAGACAAGGCAGGAAACACTGATAAGATTCCCACAGTAAATAATTTCAAATTAGAAAACAATCTGCAGTTATTGTCATATTTAAGACAAATGATCTTTGTGACGTTCTAGTGATGTATGTGCACATTGTTCTGTTCCACAATACTTTGTCATGGTCAATGCACAAAAAAAATCCTGGCAAGGAATATTTCAGTGTAAATCATGAGCAGCGACAGAGATGCATTATTTATTAAAGCCGATTACATACTCTCATTTGCTTTGCATCATTAAATCATTCATTTTAAATACATTTAAATATTATGCTGTAAAAAATAACATTTACCAAAGTGTAAGAGTTCATTGTATTATTTATTAAGAGGCTTCACATTAGATATCTTACCGCTAATAAAGTTTTAGTGATTAACTGGAGATTGCATTAAAATATGAACTTTAAATTCTTAAAGGAAACCTGTCAACAGGACTGTGCACAGTAACCTATAGACAGTGTCAGGTCGGCTCCGTTATACTGATTAAAATGATACCTTGGTTGATGAAATCCGTCTTGTGGTTGTTGTTTAATCTTTATTTTCATTTTTGAGTTCAAGGATTCTCGTGCTCTAGGGCGGGCTGTGGGGGGGGTCTTCATGTGGAGCTCTGCTTACATATTCATACTTATGGCTTATGACAGGTCACTGATCCCTCAGGGACCTGCCCCCTATTTTACATACTGATTATTATATGTATTGGAAAAAATATCACCTTCAGCAGGCATGCGGCGGCGCCTGTATGCAGCATGATCGCATGTATAATGTGCATTAAATTGTTTTATTTTGTCATATACATAGATTTTTTTTCAGAATCATTCTCAAAATGATGCTACTGCGCAGGCGCCATGGGCACCATCTTGGTGGAGACTATTTTTTTTTTCTCTATCAAATTGGCACCGCCGACACCTGCACAGTAGCATCTATAGGATCGCCAATAGATGCTACTGCGCAAACGCGGTCGGTGCCATTTTGAGAATGATTCTGAAAAAAAATGTATGTGTATGACTAAATAAAATAATTTAATGCACATTATACATGCAATCATGATACATATAATAATCAGTATGTAAAATAAGGGGGCAGGTCACTGAGGGCATATTGACCAGTCATTAGCCATCAGTATGAATAGCTAATCAGAGCACCACATGAAGACCCCCCCACAGGCCACCCCGGAGCACGAGCATATTATTAACTACAAATTGAAAACAAAGATTAAGCAACAACCACAAGAAGAACTCCATCAATCAAGGTATTTAAATATACGGTATATATTTCTACATACATATGTACACTTCCTTTCTACATGAGAGTTGTATGATTAGTGGGTGTCCTATCTCTGTGGCCCTCTCCAATCATGAGAATAGGGTTCCTATGTCCCCCCTGTCATCACATTCATTCATTGTTTATGAATTGATAGAGATAGCTAAGAACACTGAATGAATTGAGTAGTGCATGGTGGACCATAGCTCCTTTCAAAAATTAATTTTGTGTGTGTGCGGGTGTCTGTATATGTCTGCGTGTGTCTGTCTGCGTGTGTCTGTCTGTGTGTGTCTGTCTGCTTGTGTCTGTGTGTGGGTGTCTGTGTGCGGGTGTCTGTGTGTGGGTGTCTGTGTGTGCCTCTGTGTGTGTGCAGGTCTGTGCGGATCTGTGTAGCCAGGCATCGTCTGATGGGATTACTGCTCCCATCCGGCTATGTCTGCTGTCACATATAACAGTGACAGCATTAGCCGATGATGGGATAGTAGTCCCATGAGATGATGCCTGTGTTCAACTGTAAAAAAAAAAAAAAACATACAACATACATCATACTCACCAAACACCTAGTCCCCGACGCCCTCTTTCTCCTGTAACAAAAATAAAATAATAATCCAACCTATACTTACCTTTCCGCCATAGTCCATTTAATAATGAGCGTCCCAGGATGATCTCCCATACAGTATATAAAAGTAACATCGGGAGATGTGACTGTTCTACAGGGCCTCCGATGATGCACTGAAAGGAGGTGATCCTGCGCACGATCACTGAAAGAGCTGTGCAGCAATACGTCGTACATGGCTCTACTATTCTTGATTTTCATGCTCGATACTTATCTGTTAGCGCAGGGCAGCCAAAAAAGCTGGAATTGATGCATACATCATGCTAGGTGACTCTCATGGAGAGAACTGCATAATTTAGACCTGCACAGTTTTCTCTCTCTGCCTGACACTAATCGGTTACAATAGAATGAGAAAAAGACAGCATGTTCAAATTCCTTACATTTTTTCTTTATGTATTTGACCTTCATATTAAGTATAAAAACAAGTCCGCCGCATGATAAAACTGATGCATTTCAGACAATATACCACCCTTAGGCTGGTTTCACATTTGCGTTTTTTAGCGCTGGAAAAAAACGCATATGTGCGCATGCGTTTTTTCCCCTATATTTAACATGGGTGCGCATACCTGCGCGCTGGTAAGCGCATGTATGCGATTTTCATGCGCTGCGTTTTTTTGGGGTGTGCGTTGGTATTTTCCAGACGCAGCATGTTGCATTTTTTGGCCCTTGAAAAAATCGCATGCGCACGTATGCGCACGTTTTGCGCTAAAAATGGCCATTATAGCCTATGGATGCGCATACGTGCGCACTGGCATGCGCAGGTATGCGTTTTTTTAGCGTTGCGTTTTTTTGGTGGTGTCCACTTGTTGTCCTAGTTATAATCTTCTAAAGTCAAAAAAAAAAAGTCTATATAAAGGAGGTGCCTGCCAAAACTCTGCCACTACTACACTGACAGATTGAAGAGCAGACAGTCAACCAAGAACCCATTATATCAGCGAAGAATGTGAGTATATTACATTATATGCCTGTCCTTTTAAATTATGTATGTACTAATGATTTTTATTATTTTTACATGCAGTATGTCTTCAGAATCAGAGTATTCCCCATCGCGGCAGGAATTGGCGCAAGCAGACCGTGAGGTGATTATTTTCGTGCATCTGGTAAGTATATCTGCTGCTTCTCCAAATCTCTTACGTTTTTTTCAACTTTTTTAAGACATCGTCATCATCATCTTCTGTGGACGGGACTAGTGAGGGCGAAGAGCAGGAGCAGCGAAGCCAAGTCCCGGTGGTGATACGGAATGTAAGTATCAAATGATTTGTAATGTTCTTTATTTTTTATCTTCTATTTTTACTCTTTTTTATGTTTCTTTTTTTGTAACTTTTTATTCAATTTAAATTTGATTATTCTAATGAATGTGTTTTGTCTAGGTTCCACAACGGGATGAAGACGTCTACCTGGATAATGAGCAGCTCATCAGCCTGGTCAAGGAGCGTTCGCCGTTGTGGGACAGCCGTGACCGGCTGCACAAGGACATTGTGGTGACCCGGCGGCTATGGAATGAGGTGGCCGCAGCGTTGATGGATGGCTGGGACAGCGCCACAGCATCCTCCAAAAAGGCGTTTAGTGAGTATTTCCCTGCTCTGTATTGTGCCTCAGTGACTGTTGTCCTTGACGGCACTGTTGGGTTTCGTGCTAGGCGTATTCTAGCAGGAAACCCAACAGTGTCATCGGGGTCTACAGTGACTGCTTTGAGTATTGTATTGCTACATTGTGCCGCAGTGACTGTTGTCCTTGACGGCACTGTTGGGTTTCGTGCTAGGTGTATTCTAGCAGGAAACCCAACAGTGTCATCGGGGTCTACAGTGACTGCTTTGAGTATTGTATTGCTACATTGTGCCGCAGTGACTGTTGTCCTTGACGGCACTGTTGGGTTTCGTGCTAGGTGTATTCTAGCAGGAAACCCAACAGTGTCATCGGGGTCTACAGTGACTGCTTTGAGTATTGTATTGCTACATTGTGCCGCAGTGACTGTTGTCCTTGACGGCACTGTTGGGTTTCGTGCTAGGCGTATTCTAGCAGGAAACCCAACAGTGTCATCGGGGTCTACAGTGACTGCTTTGAGTATTGTATTGCTACATTGTGCCGCAGTGACTGTTGTCCTTGACGGCACTGTTGGGTTTCGTGCTAGGCGTATTCTAGCAGGAAACCCAACAGTGTCATCGGGGTCTACAGTGACTGCTTTGAGTATTGTATTGCTACATTGTGCCGCAGTGACTGTTGTCCTTGATGGCACTGTTGGGTTTCGTGCTAGGCGTATTCTAGCAGGAAACCCAACAGTGTCATCGGGGTCTACAATGACTGCTTTGAGTATTGTATTGCTACATTGTGCCGCAGTGACTGTTGTCCTTGACGGCACTATTGGGTTTCGTGCTAGGTGTATTCTAGCAGGAAACCCAACAGTGTCATCGGGGTCTACAGTGACTGCTTTGAGTATTGTATTGCTACATTGTGCCGCAGTGACTGTTGTCCTTGACGGCACTGTTTTTTTTTTATCAACAGTGGACAAAGTCCGAACACGTTGGCGTTCGATCAAGGACCGCTTCAACAGTGATGTTCGTGCTGAGGGCCAGGTTCGCAGTGGATCTGCGTCAAGGACCAGAACTAGATACCGTCACTATAACGCGTTGCAGTTCCTAAGACCGGCCCTTGCCACGAGATCGTAAGTATTATAAATTTTGGGTTTTTATTTTTATTAATCTGTGTTTTTCTAATCCACAGCTGATGCTTCTTGTAAAGGCATGGTAGTAATGATTTTCCTTTCTTCAACAGCACCTGGAGCAGCACCCTGCAACCTGGCCCTGGAGCGGTCCTTCCTCGGACGTCCTCTGACCCGTCCCAGCCATCCGACAGCCAGGAAGCACCTTGCAGGTCAACCACACACACAGCTGGTGACCAGGAAGCTGGGCCATCAGGTGTTCCCCTGTCCCAGGTCTCTGCCACTGGTTATGCGTGCACTACCCGCCAGCGGCAGAGGGCCTTGGACAGGAATGTCTTGCCCGAGTTTATGCATTTGAGCGAGACATTTAATTCCAGCCTCAAGTCACTGTCCGACAGAGTTGAAAGCGGTTTTGCACTCATGGAACGTGGTTTTAACCACTTTGAACACCGCTTCAATTCTGTAGAACAGCGCCTTGACCGTCTGGAGGCCGACCTCAACAGACCAGCACACCATTTTTTTAGTAAGATTGAAAAGGGCATGGCGGAACACCTTAGTCCTGATCAACAGCTGAATGTGCTGCAGGCCTGCAACAATGCTTTCTTGCAGGCTATGCAGCATAATCGGTACGGTCAGCAGTCAGTGGTGTCCTTTCCACCTGTGCCACCATTGACTCGCTTCACCTCACTACCGACTTGTGCTGCATACCACTGCACGGACACCTCTATTCAAAGCCAGGACACCCACCGTTACACCACCACAAGTCTGAGTGCAGCTGGTCACTTCACCGACACCACCATGGCAAGCGCTGCTCCTGTCTGGAGCACCACCGCCACTCCCATGCATGCGTGGAGCTCAGCCACCACTAGGCAAACATGGAACAGCCCTGCCGCTACAACAACGTGTAGTAGCCCTGCCACCACCACTCTGCAAACCTGGACCATCACTGCCGCCACCAGTCCTCCTGCAAGGACGAGCACTGACAACGAAGAGCAGCAGCCACCTCAGCAGCAGCTCCAGCCACCTCATCAGCAGCCACCTCAGCAGCAGCAGCAGCCACCTCAGCAGCAGCAGCCACCTCAGCAGCAGCTGCAACCACCTCAGCAGCAGCTGCAACCACCTCAGCAGCAGCAGCCACCTCAGCAGCAGCCGCCACCTCAGCAGCAGCCGCCACCTCAGCAGCAGCAGCCGCCACCTCAGCAGCAGCAGCAGCCACACCTGCAGACGGGGGACCTACACTCAATATTTGCCCCTACTTCAAGGCGAAATCCATCAAGGCAGGCATTGGGCCAAAGTCGGTCCAGGCACACAAGCCTACGGCGACATGCCATTACAACTAATGTACCTGAACAGATTTCCTCTCCTCCAAGTGTTCCTAGTTTGATTCCCTTAACTGGACTACCTTCCCCCACAAGTTTTGTTGCCCCTTCCCCTCAAACACCGTCTTCAACAGCAAGTGTTGCATATTCCCTGCACACCCCCAAATTGAAACCATCTGCCCCCAAACGCCGGAAAAAATAATTTTTTGGTTTATTTTTGTGATAAAAAATAAATTTACATTTGTGGTTCACCATTACTAAGTTTCATTAATGTTGTTTGCGCCGCTCACACACACTGATGGGTAAATACATGTTAAAAACCAACCCAAGGCCTAGTATAGTCATATGTGAAATAACACGGACTAGTATAGTCATACCAAGGCCTAGTGTAATAACTCGAGTTTTACCAACTTGGATCTGGTTTCATGAAAAACAAACTGTTGAAACTTGTCTTAAAAATAAGTTTCTTTCTAGTTTCACCAGTTTGTTTTTTGTGAAACAAGATGCTAGTTGTTAAAAATCGAGTTATTACAGTAGGCCTTGGTATGACTATACTAGGCCGTGGTATTTCACATATGACTATACTAGTAGGCCCAAGGCCTACTATACTCATATTTGAAATACCACGGCCTAGTATAGTCATTCCAAGGCCTAGTGTAATAACTCTAGTTTTACCAACTAGAATCTGGTTTCATGAAAAACAAACTGTTGAAACTTGTCTTAAAAATAAGTTTCTTTCTAGTTTCACCAGTTTGTTTTTTGTGAAACAAGATGCTAGTTGTTAAAAATCGAGTTATTACAGTAGGCCTTGGTATGACTATACTAGGCCGTGGTATTTCACATATGACTATACTAGTAGGCCCAAGGCCTACTATACTCATATTTGAAATACCACGGCCTAGTATAGTCATTCCAAGGCCTAGTGTAATAACTCTAGTTTTACCAACTAGAATCTGGTTTCATGAAAAACAAACTGTTGAAACTTGTCTTAAAAATAAGTTTCTTTCTAGTTTCACCAGTTTGTTTTTTGTGAAAAAAGATGCTAGTTGTTAAAAATCGAGTTATTACAGTAGGCCTTGGTATGACTATACTAGGCCGTGGTATTTCACATATGACTATACTAGTAGGCCCAAGGCCTACTATACTCATATTTGAAATACCACGGCCTAGTATAGTCATTCAAAGGCCTAGTGTAATAACTTGTAAGTTGGAATGGAGCAGATTACATTCATCCACTCAATGCTGACTTGTATTCCCCATGGACTTTCATTGGGGTTGGGTTTTGAGGGTTGTGTTTTGAGAAAATCACATACTTTGTTTTCAACTAGTTGCACAATTTTCTCTTGAAAAAAAATGGTTTCCTGATTCATGGCCTGCAGCTTTGCTCGTTCCAATATATTTCACGCAGACTAGCAATGCTGCATTTTAACTCATATGTGTATTTACCTGCCCAGGTGTGTGAACATCAAAAAATTCAGTTATACATGGGAAGTTTTTTATTAAATTGGAGTTTCAAAAATATAGTGCACTCAGTAATGGTATCAAATAAGGTTTTTTATTACCATAAACAAACAAAAACATTACACCATTTCATCTTGCCAGTGCACCCGTCCTACATCAGAAATAAAGTAGGCCGCAAATTGGTCCCTCATTTGGCCAACTTCAATGGATGACCTGAGAGTGTGCTGAGTGAATTCAGGCAATGGGTTAGGAGCATCATCGTCCAGTTCAAAGGTCGGGTGCTCTTTAGCCATCACAAAGTTATGTAGAACCACACAGGCCTTCACCACCTCATCGACTGTTTCAAGTTTAAGATTAATGGCCGTGCCCAGAATTCGCCATCTGGAAACAAGAATCCCAAAAGCACACTCGACAGTTCTTCTGGCCCTGGTCAGCCTGTAATTAAATATTTTTTTGGTGTGGTCCAAGTCCCGGCTGGAGTAGGGTTTCAGTAAGTTTCCGCACATTTGAAAAGCCTCATCGCCAACCATTACAAAGGGCAGTGGCGGAGCTTCGGTGTGAGGAAGAGGCCGTGGCATAGGGAAATTAAATTGGTTGCCATACAACCTCCGGCCCATGTCTGAGTTTTTAAAAGCCTGTGAGTCATTACCACGGCCAAATGCTCCAATGTCCACTGCTACAAACATACATCCGGCATCCGCAATCGCAATGAGTACTATTGAAAAGTACTTTTTGTAATTATAGTACTCAGATCCCGTTCTTTGGGGTTTGATGATCCGTATGTGTTTACCATCAACAGCTCCCAAACAGTTGGGAAAATTGCATACTGTCCAGAATTTGTCAGCAATTTCCATCCACTTTTCAGCGGTGGGCAGGGGCATAAATTCTGGGCAAAGAACATTCCAGAGAGCCCGGCAGGTGTCAGCAACAATTCCAGACAAGGTAGAGATTCCAATACGGTACTGGAAGTGTAGTGAAGATAGGGTTTCTCCAGTCGCCAGGAATCTGTGAACAGACAAAGAAGTAAAATTAATATTTATGTATATTATTTTAAAAAACTATAAAATAAAATATTAGTACATTCACGAAAACTAATTACCCACGGTTTTGAATACTAAATTTAAAAAAAAACCATCAGACCGCACCCCTTGGTTTTTAAAACATACCGTAATGTCACCAGTAGCCGTTCCTCAGGAGGAATCGCACGACGGAGCTGTGTGTCCTGTCTCCGGATGGATTGTTGGACACGAGCAAGCAAATCCATGAAACTTTCGTGGGACATCCTGATATAATCTGTAAATTTCTCCGGGTTTGCCTGTAGCTCGCTGTAGAGGGTGTGGTATGCCCCACGGCTCTCCCGGAGTTCAACAATCGGATGTATCCACATACGCCGCCGTCTTCGCTGCCTCTCTCTCTTCCTTTGTTCATGGCAAGCAACTGCATACGCCTGAGCCATCGCGATGTCCAAAGCCAAGTTGAAGTGAAAACTCTTCCAGCGCAGATCCATGGTCACGAGAAGAATCAAGCAAATGTGAAGAATACTGTAGACAGGGTCTATATATTAACATACCACACCCACAATGAAGTCCCATTGGTCTTGTGTGTTGTTGAATGGTTGTTTTTTCATTTTTGTGGGGTTTTTCCAAAATCTGTAAAAAAACGCAAAAGCACAAAAAACGCATACAAACGCGCAAAAACGCTGCGTTTTTTTCCTGCATGCGCATAAAAATGCTTGAAAAAAACGCAGCGTTTGTATGCATTTGTATGCGTTTTTTTAATGCGTTTTTTTGCGGGAAAAACGCGCTGCAAAAAAAAGCAAGTGTGAAACTAGCCTTAGTGGTAGTAAGTAGTACGATAAGCCTGTCATTTCAAGATCTGAAAATGGTCATGTTTTCAAACACCTAACTCCAATCAGTTACATGCAGGAGGGGTATAAAAGCCAGATTATTTGATTTATCACTGGCAGATCACTACATGAGTAGGTCAAGATGTCAACCCTGTTCAACTCTGAGTCCCAGTGGTTAGAACAATGACGAACTGAAAAGACTGCAAGAATTGCACATAGGTGAACCTCTGTATGAACCGATCATCAAATTAGTAGAATGATGGGTAGTTATTTATTTTGTAACTGCAAATGAAGCTGAACATCACATTTCAAGCTTAAGATGTTAAACAGCATCTACACAAAGCATCAGAAGATGTTTGTACAACATTGGGTTACAAGCTAGATGTCCAGCTATAGATGTTTCATTGACCTCAAAGCTACAGATGTCAAAAGCTATCATGGTGCAGAGAAATAGAGGATGGAATGGAGGTCTATCATCTTTATCAATGGGTCACATTTTGTTTTGAATGCAATGATAGTGTTAGGCGTCAGGTTCCAGCAGCTGCACAGCGGGAATCCAGAGCCTTGCATCCAGCGGTCTCCCATTCTCCACCGACCGCTCAGGAGCCTGCACAGCAATCTTGGCATTTCAGATGCTCTGCTCAGACCAGCTCTGTAGGGCTGGTTGTTGCTGCCACCTCTGGGTCAGCAATAGCAGCGCAGGCTGCCCTGCAGCAAGCCACTCCAGAGGCTATGTCCTCTCATCGCACTACTGGGCATGCTCACGAGATGATCTCCCATTGGAGATCGGGAGTCATGTGCTCAGGTCCTTGTCCTGATCTGATTGGTCCATCTCAGAGATCTGGAAGGTCCTGGAAGCGCACGGCTATAAAAGGCCCGCATGGCCGCTCGGCCATGCGCTAGTATAGACTCTAATTGCTATTGTGTGAGTGGTGATGGATGTATTGACAGCAAATGACTCATTAAGATTCCCCTTCCTCTGATATTACGAGTGCATTTAGGGATCTAGGTATAGAGTCAGCGCCTGTCAGTGGCAAGTTACTGGCCACATGGCACATCCTCCACAGTGCTAGCGTCCGACAGTGCGCCCCTCTTGGGCACTGTCACTTTGCGGCTGAGTCAGTCACCGCGCTGCTGTAGCAGCACTAGCAGCACTAGTTGGCGTCCGCGGCAGCGACACCGCATGCACGGTAGGTCTAGACGGACACCGCCCTGAGTCTTGGGCTTAGTCCTGTGACCACATACCGTGCGTGCACTTCGCTGAGTCCTGTGAGGTCAACATGCTCGGCATTTATGCTCATGCCTTAGGCGACTCTGTGAATCAACAGAGTATGCCTAGCACACATTGGGTGACGCATAACCCGCGTGCGTTATACCGCCGTATAGCGCGTCTGCCATTGTCTAGCAGCGGTTTTAACACCTACTGCACGGTGGACCCCGGGCGACGAACGCACTTTCTATTATTTAATTTTTAGTGCGTTCCGCCGTCCCTAACATTATACTAGTGCCCGGGTCTGGCTAGTAATGGCAAAAACATGCAAAACACAAGCCGCGGAGACACCATCACATGTTTCTCAATGCAAGCAATGACTAGCCAGGTCTTTCCCCGGGAAGGAACAACCACGGGAAGGGCAGTCTCCAATGAAGGAAACCACCTATGCCAAAACATGGTATCCATCCACAGACAGCTGTTTCGGGGTATTGCCCCTCATCAGTGTGGAGTAGGAAACTGACTAGTAGGAGCAATGCCTAGTAAAAGACTGTGAAAAATGAGGATGAATGAACTCCATGAACGCCATTACTGTAAAAAACAAGTACCCTCTTCCTTTGATCTCTGAGTTGTTTGACAGGTTGCGAGGGGCCCGGATCTTTACGAAATTGGGTCTACGGGGGGTGTACAACCTGATCCGCATACGTGAAGGAGATGAGTGGAAGACAGCCTTTAATACCAGGGATGGCCACTACGAGTATTTGGTCACACCCTTCGGCCTTTGTAATGCGCCTGCTGTCTTTCAGGACTTCATAAATGACTTCTTTCATGATATTATTTCCACCTCGGTGGTGGTCTATCTGGATGACATTCTCATCTTTTCTCCAGATTTGACCTCTCACCGGAGAGACGTCTGGAAGGTCTTCAACCGTTTGCGGGCGAATTCTCTCTTCGCCAAGCTGGAGAAATGCCAGTTTGAGCAGGAGTCCTTGCCGCTCCTGGGCTACATCATCTCGGCCCAGGGGTTGGCTATGGATCCTGCCAAATTGCAAGCAGTAATGGACTGGTAGGAGCCCCATTCCTTGAAAGCGGTGCAGCGCTTTTTGGGGTTCGTTAATTTTTATCGTCAGTTCATTCCCCATTTCTCCACACTGGTAGCTCCTTTGGTCGCTCTCACCAAGAAAAGAGCCAATCCTAAGGTTTGGTCAGAGCAGGTCTCCACGGCCTTTTCTTCTCTGAAGTCCCATTTTGCTGGCGCTCCTATCCTCCACCGTCCCGATGTGGATAAACCCTTTATCCTAGAGGTGGATGCATCATCCGTCGGTGCAGGAGCAGTCCTTTTCCAGAAGGATGCTCAAGGTCGGAAGAATCCCTGCTTCTTTTTCTCAAAGACCTTCTCACCGGCAGAGAGGAATTACTCCATCGGGGACAGGGACTTGCTGGCCATGAAATTGGCCTTTTCTGAGTGGAGACATCTCCTGGAGGGAGCCCGGTTTCCCTTCCAGGTGTACACTGACCATAAAAACCTGGTCTATTTGCAAATGGCCCAGCGCTTGAACTCTCGTCAAGCTAGGTGGTCGCTCTTCTTCTCCTGCTTCCGCTTCACCTTGCACTATCTGTCTGGAGAGAGGAACGTCCGTGCGGATGCTCTCTCTCGCTCGGTGGTCTCAGTGGAGGAAGAGGAGGCTGAGCCTCGGCTAATCATCCCCACAGAGAGCCTGAGGACCGTGGCTCTGGTCGCTCTTGAGGCAGTTCTGCCGGGCAAGACCTTTGTCCCTCCTCGCCTGCGGCCGGAGGTCCTTGCGTGGGCACATGCGTCCAGGGTGTGTTGTCACTTTGGCATTAAGTGGACCACAGAACTCCAGGCAAAGTCTTATTGGTGGCCGCACATGGCTCGGGACACAAAAGAGTACATTCAAGCATGCGTCTCTTGTGCTCGGAACAGGTCCTCTAGGCAGAGGCCGGCTGGGTTACTGTATCCCTTGCCGGTGGCAGACAGACCCTGGGAGATGGTCAGCATGGACTTTGTGGTCGGCCTGCCCAAGTCCGGTGGTAGCACGGTCATCTGGGTGGTTACCGATCATTTTTCTAAAATGGTGCATCTGGTGCCACTCGCGCTGCTGCCTTCCGCTCGCGGTCTCGCCGCACTGTTCATAAAGCATGTTTTTCATTTGCACGGTATGCCGGACAAAATAGTCAGTGACCGAGGTCCCCAATTTGCATCTCGGTTTTGGAGGGAGCTCTGCAGTCTACTCGGTATCGAGCTAAACTTGTCCTCCGCCTATCAGCCCGAGACGAACGGGTTGGTTGAGAGAGCCAATCAAACTCTGGTCACGTACCTGCGACATTTTGTCTCTGCCAGGAAGGATGACTGGGCATCCTTACTACCGTGGGCTGAATTTGCCCTGAATAATGCAGTGGCTGATTCCACTAGTCAGATGCCGTTCCTTCTTAATTACGGCCAGCATCCGCGTGTCCCTGTCCCGATGCCAGTGTCTTCCACTGATTCCAGGGTGGCAGACTGGGCAGTGGAGGCTCACAACATTTGGGATTGCACCCAGGATGCTATTTGAGTCTCTAAAGAGAGAATGAGAGCGTCAGCTGACACACATCTGCGTCCCGCTCCAACTTTTGCCCCTGGAGACATGGTGTGGCTCTCTGCCCGAAATATCAAGCTGCGGGCCGAGTCCTTCAAGCTCGCTCCGCAATACATTCGTCCCTTCAAAGTCCTCGAGCGCATCAGCTCAGTGGTCTATCGTCTGGCTCTTCCACCACACTTGGCCATCTCTGACGTCTTCCACGTGTCCCTTCTCGAGCCTGTTCACATGGCTCGGTTTTCCGAGTCATCTGCCGGGACATCAGACCTGTCCTTGGATGAGTTTGAGGTCAATGCCATTGTGGGACGCAGGATTGTGCGAGGCAAAAAATTTTATTTGGTGGACTGGAAGGGTCATGGCCCTGAGGAGCCTGGGACCTGGGAGCCAGTGGAGAACATCCACGCCCCGCTCCTGATCGCGGCATTTGAGCGTACCGAGGCTCAGAGGGGAGGGGGCCCTAGGAGGGGGGAAAATGTTAGGCATCAGGTTCCTGCAGCTGCACAGCGGGAATCCAGAGACTTGCATCCAGTGGTCTCCCATTCTCCACCGACCGCTCAGGAGTCTGCACAGCAATCTCGGCGTTCCAGAAGCTCTGCTCAGACCAACTCTGTAGGACTGATTGTTACTGCCACCTCTGGGTCAGCAATAGCAGCGCAGGCTGCCCTGCAGCAAGCCACTCCAGAGGCTAATTCCTCTCGTCGCACTACTGGGCATGCTCATGAGACGATCTCCCATTGGAGATTGGGAGTCATATGCTCAGGTCCTTCTCCTGATCTGATTGGTCCATCTCAGAGATCTGGAAGTGCACGGCTATAAAAGGCCCGCAGAGCCGCTCGGCCATGCGCTAGTATGGACCCTAATTGCTACTGTGTGAATGGTGATGATGTATGGACTGCAAATGACTCATTAAGATTCCCCTCCCTCTGATATTACGAGTGCGTTTAGGGATCTAGGTATAGAGTCAGCGCCAGTCAGTGGCAAGTTACTGGCCACATGGCACATCCTCCACAGTGCTAGCGTCCGACAGTGCGCCCCTCTTGGGCACTGTCACTTTGCGGCTGAGTCAGTCACCGCGCTGCTGTAGCAGCACTAGCAGCACTAGTTGGCGTCCGCGGTAGCGACGCCGCATGCACGGTAGGTCTAGACGTATACAGCCCTGAGTCTTGGGCTTAGTTCTGTGACCACATACCGTGCATGCACTTCGCTGAGTCCTGTGAGGTCAACAGGCTCGGCATTTATGTTCATGCCTTAGGCAACTCTGTGAATCAACAGAGTACGCCCAGCGCACATCAAGTGACGTATAACCCGCATGCGTTATACCGCACCGTCTGCCATTGTCAAGCAACGGTTTTAACACCTACTGCACGGTGGACCCCGGGCGGCGAACGCACTTTCTATTATTTATTATTTAGTGCGTTCCGCCGTCCCTAACAGATAGTCAGAGATGGTCAGGACACCATGTGTGCAACACCATTAAGAGGCTTTCACAAGAGAATGTCATATCGGTCCTACTCCCGGGAATATGGTGTGGGGTGACATAATGTACAGTAGACGGACCTCGCTAGTCTATACTCCAGGTACACAAACAAACTAATATAAAGTTAAATTGGCTATGGAACCTATGGTAGGGCCATATCTCCAAATTGTCTAAGGAGTCGTTTATTTCAACACGATAACGTTACGCCTGAACAATGTGAACAGCCTACGTGGCCTTAATATGCTACCATGGCCTGCAACGTCTTTGGACTTGTCCCTGATCGAGTATATTGAGGATATCCTTGGTTGACACTTGCACAAGAGCTGCCATCAGCGGATCTTGATAATTAGCCCAAGTCCTGAACATTCCTCAGACAACCATTAATAACCTAATTGATAGCAGCCAAGATGTAAAAATACACAGATTTCAATGTGTGGCGCTCTCGATACTAAATAAATAAAGATGTTTTGAAAATTTGTTTCCAATATTTTATCATTTTCATATGCTTATCATGTCTATACATCCTATCATTTCCAAAATTCCATGACTTTTCCTTCTTCATCTTGCAATTTCAATGTTGAGGAGTAAATATATATAAAATTAGAGCACTTCCATCATAGTGATGATTAACGCACTGCGTATCAGTAGGTATGGTATTTTTCCGGACTGCAGTTAAGACATTTAGTAGTAATAATTGGAGTAAAATAACTATTAGAATAAAAGTTGAAAACAAAGCTGTCCCAACATTTCCTAAAGCATTTTCGCTGCAGATGCTTTTTCCTCCTCAGTTTCTATGAGCTGAAATCAGTGACAGCCATAGTGAATTTACAGTCTCTTTTCTCATAACTCAAATCCTTACTCCACTGTGACCTCAGTCACTAGATAACCACTAAATTCCCAATTTACTTTCTGAATGAATTCGACCCCAAAGGTTATGTCATAAGCCTCTACACTA
The DNA here is from genome assembly GCF_039654945.1 of Dendrobates tinctorius. NCBI lineage: Eukaryota > Metazoa > Chordata > Amphibia > Anura > Dendrobatidae > Dendrobates > Dendrobates tinctorius. The sequence goes on from NW_027361738.1 coordinate 38,450,262, forward strand.
ATTTAGATTACTAGTACAGTATTAATTGCTATGAATTACCTTTTCTCTAATTTCTGCTGCTTCTACTCAGTCTGTTTCCTATAGTCGGGTGCATCTTATAAACTAAAATATATAGGTCCAATTCCTTTTTGGAAAACCTAATTTTGCATTCATTCAATGGCATAATTTTACTGTTATCATGCCATTATACACTTCAATAGGAGCTGAAAATGGCCACAACAGATTGAAGTGAGCTGTACTATTTAAAAACTAGTTAAGATACAACTTAATTATGAATTTCTCCACTTTAAGAGGCTCGTAATATAGTCATGTACACGAACATGTGAAGATCAATTTTGCTAGTCCAGTTGATAAATACTCCCATCAGCGGCCCCTGCTCTCGCTGTTATTAGCATCAGCAAACATAGGCTGATGGAAGTAGTACTCTCTCAACAACCTCTGTGACTGGAGGTAAACTTTTTACCGCCGGTAACAGCTGCAGGCTTATGTTGTCGTCAGACAGCATGGGATCCGCAGCTCTCTGATCTTACCGCCAAACAGAGGCAGTGTTTGCTACGGTATAATGCAAATGACAGTGTGGCAAACACTGTTGTGGTACCTGAACCAAAGATTTTTTTTATCCGTCAGACCCAAACATCCTGGGGTTTGCCCATCACTATTCTCGAACTTTAGAGCAGAATATTAGCACTGATGAGTAGAGATTATAGCTCGACAGAGTTTTCCTTGGCAGCTTTTGAGCTTCAGGATTTGTGATTTATGAACACTAATTTGAGTAATGTACATTAGGAAAGTGTATTTATTGCTCCCTCGCCTGCCTCAATATGTGATTACTTTGTGTCTGGAACAATTGATTATGTTTTATATAAATCTTAGTTAATGTGTCGTCTGTAACTGGATTCAATGATTTGTAGATTCCTCCAGTGGTACTAGCACACCGCTTGACATTTAAAGGGCCTGTCACACTAAGCGATATCGCTAGCAATATCGCTATAACGTCACTGGTTTTTGTGATGTTATAGCGATATTGCTAGCGATGTCGCTATGTCTGATACTTACCTCCAACCGCTCCCCCGCTGGTTATCACTGATCACGTGAGAACGTCCTGGACAGTTTCTCGTCGTCGGCTTCCTGCTGTGGAGACGAGCGACGCGTGGACGCGGGCGGGAGGACGTCAGGATCGCCTCATCTGACAGGTAAGTAGCGACCCCGACCCCTGCGATGTCGCTGGTGAGATCTGCCTGTGTGGCAGCTCACTAGCGACCACTTAGCGATGCACCAGTGATCCTGACCACGTCATATCGCTGGTCGGGATCGCTGGTGCATCGCTAAGTGTGACAGTACCTTAAGCAAGTGTATCAATTTTATCAACTTTTAGAAGGTCACCAAAGGTTGCTGTGAACAAATAAAATGCTGAATGGAACACAAAATGTTAAAGAGGTAAGAAGTTGGGACAATAACGTAGTAAACCATATGACATATTATTATTATTATTTATTGTTATAGCGCCATTTATTCCATGGCGCTTTACATGTAAGGAGGGGTATACATAATAAAAAGTAGGCGAGGGTAGAGCTGGTCATGCAGCGGTTTGGTCGATCGGTGGTTACTGCAGGTTATAGGCTTGTCGGAAGAGGTGGGTCTTCAGGCTCTTTTTGAAGCTTTCGATGGTAGGTGAGAGTCTGATATGTTGTGGTAGAGAGTTCCAGAGTAGGGGTGATGCGTGAGAGAAATCTTGTATGCGATTGTGGGAAGAGGAGATAAGAGGGGAGTAGAGAAGGAGATCTTGTGAGGATCGGAGGTTGCGTGCAGGAAAGTACCGGGAGACGAGGTCACAGATGTATGGAGGAGAAAGGTTGTGGATGGCTTTGTATGTCATGGTTAGGGATTTGTAATGGAGTCTCTGGGCAATGGGGAGCCAGTGAAGGGATTGACAGAGGGGAGAAGCTGGGGAATAGCGAGGGGACAGGTGGATTAGTTGGGCAGCAGAGTTTAGAATAGATTGGAGGGGTGCGAGAGTGTTTGAGGTGAGGACACAGAGCAGGAGGTTGCAGTAGTCAAGGCGAGAGATGATGAGGCCATGGACTAGGGATTTTGCAGATTTTTGGTTGAGGAATGAACGGATTCGTGAAATATTTTTGAGTTGAAGTCGGCAGGAAGTGGAAAGGGTTTGGATATGTGGTTTGAAGGAGAGATCAGCGTCAAGGATTACCCCGAGGCAGCGAGCTTGTGGGACTGGGGAGAGTGGGCAGCCATTTACTGTAATGGATAGGTTCGTTGGGAGGGTCACGTGAGATGGGGGAAAGATGATGAATTCTGTTCTGTCCATGTTAAGTTTCAGAAATCTAGCGGAGAAGAAGGATGAAATAGTGGACAGACATTGAGGGATTCTGGTTAGTAGGGAGGTGATATCTGGTCCAGAGATGTAGATCTGTGTGTCATCAGCATAGAGATGATACTGAAAGCCATGAGATTCTATGAGCTGTCCCAGGCCAAAGGTGTAAATAGAGAACAGCAGGGGCCCAAGGACTGAACCTTGTGGGACTCCGACAGATAGGGGGCGAGGTGAGGAGGTGGTGTGTAAGTGGGAGACGCTGAATGTCCGGTCTGTTAGGTATGATGAGATCCAGGATAGGGCCAAGTCTGTGATGCCGAGGGATGAGAGGGTCTGTAATAATAGGGAATGGTCCACTGTGTCAAAGGCAGCCGACAGGTCCAGGAGGAGGAGGACAGAGTAGTGTCGCTTGCTCTTGGCGGTTAAGAGGTCATTGGTGACCTTAGTAAGGGCAGTTTCAGTGGAGTGGTGTGACCGGAAGCCAGATTGTAAGCGGTCGAAGAGGGAGCAAGAAGAGAGATGGGAGGACAGTTCAAGGTAGACGTGTTGTTTCAGTAGCTTGGAGGCGTAGGGGAGAAGTGATATAGGGTGATAGCTAGATACAGAGGATGGGTCAAGAGAGGGCTTTTTGAGGATAGGTGTGATGGAGGCATGTTTAAAGCTTGAGAGGAAAACACCAGTTGTTAGTGATAGGTTGAAGAGATGGGTTAGGGTTGGGATGAAGACTGTGGTGAGGTTTGGGATGAAGTGGGATGGGATTGGGTCAAGTGCACAGGTGGTGAGATGTGATCTTGAGAGTAGAGTGGAGAGTCGATCTTCTGTAATGGTGGAGAAGTTGGTTTTGGAGGTGGAGGGCTGGGAGGTCGGGAGGAAGGGCTCTGGGGGTTGTTGACCAAAACTGTCTCTGATGTTATCAATCTTCTGCTTGAAAATTGAGGCAAAGTGTTCAGCTGAGATGAGTGGGGAGGGAGGAGGTGCTGGGGGACGGAGGAGAGAATTGAAGGTGTTGAATAACTGTTTAGGGTTGTGAGACAGGGAGGATATGAGAGATGAGAAGTAGGCTTGTTTAGCTGTGGCGAGTGTGGTCTTGAAAGTAGTGACGGACTGTTTGAATGCGATGAAGTGCTCGTTGGAGTGGGATCTTTTCCATCTGCGCTCAGCAGCCCTGGAAGCTCGCCTCAGTTCTTTGGTCGGGCTGGTGTGCCAGGGCTGTCTTGATTTTGCGAGCTTTGGTATGTGTAAGTGGGGCAGCAGATTCCAAAGCTACAGCTATTGTGGTGTTATATAGAGCAGCAGCGTCATCCGCATTGTGTAAGGAACTTATTTCTGTGAGAGGGAGGAGGGATTCAGAGAATGAGTGTAGGTCAAGGTGTTTAAGATTTCTGCGAGGGTGTGAAAGTTTGTGGGGTGGGGATTGTAGACATGGAGTAGAGAGGGAAGAGAATGTGAGAAGGTTGTGGTCAGAGAGAGGAAGAGGTGAGTTAGAGAGGTTAGATAGGGAGCAGAGGCAGGTGAAGATGAGGTCCAGTGTGTGGCCATCTTTGTGGGTGGCTGTAGAAGACCATTGAGTGAGGCCAAAGGAGGAAGTGAGAGATAGAAGTTTAGTGGAAGCTGAGAGGGAAGTGTCAATGGGGATGTTGAAGTCGCCCATGATGATAGTAGGGATGTCCGCGGAAAGGAAATGAAGTAGCCAGGTGGTGAAGTGGTCAAAGAAGGTGGTGGCTGGCCCTGGGGGCTGGTAAATGACAGCCAGTTGGAGGTTGGAGTAGATGCGCACAGAGTGCACCACAAAGGAAGGGAGGGTAATAGAGGGTGGCAGTGGGATTGGGGTGAAGGAGCAGGTATCTGACAGGAGAAAACCAACTCCTCCGCCATGTTTGCTGCTGGGGCGGGGGTGTGAGAAAGGTGGAAGCCACCATATGAAAGTGCAGCAGTAGAGGCTGTGTCAGAAGGGGTGAGCCAGGTTTCGGTGATGGCGAGGAAAGAAAGTTTGGTAGTAACAAAAAGATCATGGATGTAGGAAAGCTTGTTGCAGACAGAGCGAGCGTTCAACAGAGCTCCTGTTAGTGGGACTGGGGAAGCAGGGGCTGGGTGAATGGGTATAAGGTTGGAGTGGTTACGGAAGGTTGTGATAGAGCGTGGATGGGAGGTAGAAATGACTGTGGGAATGTGGTGAGGAGGACCAGGATTTGGAGAGATATCACCAGCAATGAGAAGGAGCAGAGAAAGTGATAGCAGGTGGGAGCAGGAGAGGGCATGAGGGGGCTGTCTATGTTTGGAGACAGAGGATTGTATGTTAAGGAACAGTTTTGAGGAGGAGGTGAGGTGGATGGGGAGGATTGAAGAAGAGATGAACAGTTCCTTACTAGGAGTAGGGATTAGGGGAATTAGCAGTAAGTGAAGGATTATAGGGGTGAAAGTGAAAACAAACAGAAACATTGTTTACAGTGACTGTGTACAGTTACCTTCAGTTCCCTTCTGGTTCAATTCTGGTTTAATTCTAAACTATATATTAACTTAAAGAGAATCTGTCACCAGCTTTTTGATGAAAAATTATCTGAGAGCAGCATCATGTAGGAAATGAGACACTGATTCCAACGATGTATCATTTAGGCCATATGCACACGTTGAGTTTTTGCTGAGTTTTTTACATCAGTATTTGTAAGCCAAAACCAGGAGTGGGTGATAAATACAGAAGTGGTGGCATGTTTCTATTATACTTTTCCTCTGATTGTTCCACTCCTGATTTTGGCGTGCAAATACTGAGAACATCTGGCTACTATGTGTCATGCGCCTGGATTCGAAACTTTAAGCCTGTGAATTGTGGTTGACTTCTTTCCGCCGAGCTACAGCAGATACCAAACTTACCAAATACTACATCGCTGCTACATTACCTCATCCACAACATCAAATCTAACCAAATCTGATATTCTGAAACTTGCTTATCGAGGTTGTGTAGGGGTTGCAATGTGGCCCCTTTCACTTCTAAAGTGCCACAATGTAGCAGCGGCACCAAGTGAAATTCAGTCTCACAATAGCTGTCATGGCTAAAGTTTCTGTGTAGACCTAGCTAGTAGAGGATGTTTCTTGAGGGTATCTAAACCTTGAGTGCCTTCCAGTTTAGCATTCCAAACCGGATTCAGGTTTTACACCCTTTTTTGGCAGTGTGCTGTACTTTCTTGACCTGCAGGTGAGAGTACAAGCAGAGGTTTGTCAGTCACTCTCCGTGGGTGGGGAGAAAACGCACTGCACACTACTCATACAGGTGGGTAGTTTCAGAGACAATCATACATGACTGTGAACATACAGACAGTGGCTGATACATGCTGCCCATAGTTTGGGCAGCATGTATTACCAGTCAGGTTCCTTATAAAGAAGCGCTCCCTACATACTACATTACATACACATTTAGGCAGGTCGAAGAACCAAAGATTTTGTGGGAGTGCTTCTTTAAAGTGCAATACAAATTAAACAATGTAAGGTACTATATAAGTAGGCTATTGCATCATCTCAATGCTCACAGTCAAAACTAGTGCACCTTACTCCAGTCAATGGTTTAAGAATGTCTTATGAAAAACAAATCATGAAAATAACCTCTAGGGACTGTGGGGTCAGAATCTCTAGTTTGCACAGGAACCGGCTGCATCATTTGCAGTTTCTAGTGTTCTACCTATATTTCAGTGTGAGTTGTTAGGCTAAGTGCACACGTAGCAGAAAATTTCTGCTTGAAAACCTGACTCCCTTCCCAGAAACCGCACCTATTTTTCCGTGGCGTTTTTTGCGCGGTTTTGATGCGTTTTTGATGCGTTTTTTCTTCCGCAGCAGTTTCAAAACGCATGGAAGAAGCCAAAACCACAGAAAAATCCGCAAAATTAATGTGCATGCTGCGTTTTTTACCGCGATGCGGTTTGTTCGCGGTAAAAAAACGCATCAATGTGCACAAAAAGTGCAAAATGCATGGAAATGACTGGGAAGCATATTTTTAGCGGTTTTATAGTGAAAACCGCGGTAAAAAATGCTAAAAAAAACGCTGTGTGTGAACACAGCCTTACACAATCATAACACTAGCTGTGAGCGGCCGTAGCGATACACCTCGACCTGTACGGTCTTTGTTGGACTTGTGTAACATGTAATGGAAGTGATGTACTTCCACGTGTAACCGTGAACTTCCCGCCTCTGGATTGCGAAGAAGAAATATTTGTAAAGTGTTATGCCTGCAATCTGACCATCTGATGTATATACTTCTTATCAAGTTGTTTAGTAAAGAAAAGTTTAATTTTGGACTTTGGTCACCCTCATTCAGCTTTATTCCACCTGGTCCAGGCATGCCATGTCAAGCAGCAGAATGGAGTCTACAGAGGTGTACTGCTAAGATAAAAGCACGCACACCCAGCCAGGGTCCCTATTTTCCTGTAGCGCAGCGAGGAAGAGATGCAACTCTTGACTACAGCTATCTTGCCCATTAGGCTTGCGATCAGGCCCTTTTCTGTTTGTGTCTGGTCCTGAATACATGGTCATGGTCATGACATTACCTATTTTGCACTTAAACTCTTTATGACCACAAATACATCTCTTTACTGACCTGAGATATAAGATACTAACATCCCCTTACAGGTGACAATCCAGCAGCTGTCAGCTGTACACTATAGCTGCCAACTTGCTGTATCAGCCACGATTAGTTTTGGCACCGTCCATATCTGTTTAACCCAAACATTCCCAAATCCTGTAATCTATGAGGAACGGTTACAGGACTTGGGAATGTTTAGCTTGCAAAAAAGACGACTGAGAATAGACTTAATAGCTGTCTACAAATATCTCAAGGGCTGTCACATTATAGAAGGATCATCTTTATTCTCATTTGCAGAAGGAAATACTAGAATCAATGGGATGAAACTGAATGGGAGGAGACAGATTAGATATTAGAAAAAACTTTTTGACAGAGAGGGTCATCAATGAGTGGAACAGGCTGCCACGAGAGGCGGCGGTGAGTTCTGCATTAATGGAAGTCTTCAGGGGCTGGACATACATCCATCTAAGATGATTTAGTGAATCCTGCTTTGAGCAGGGGGTTGGACCAGATGACCCAGGAGGTCCCTTCCAACTCTACCATTCTATGATTCTATAATTAACCCCTTAGGTGCTGCTGTCAATAGTGACTACATCATATAAATGGTTAACAGACTCTTGGGGCTTCCTCTTTATCCCCATCGGCCCCCCCAAGATCATGATTTTGTGGTGCTGATGTACGGCATGGCAATTCATGGGCAAATAATGGCCTTAGAGTCTGCCGGCTATAGCGGTCTGTTCAGAAGTTATCGACATTTAGGTGGTAAAAATATACTTTTTCATTCCTATTATGTTACTTTGCATTAATTACTGAAAATTACCTGAAGGATTAATAAACTAGCTGACAGCAGTTTTCAATATGTCAGGGGGTGCTGTTTTTAACCCCTTTCTGCCATATGACGTACTATCCCATCCATGAGCCCTGGGACTTAATTCCCAGGGACGGGATAATACGTCATAGCGATCAGCGGCGCTCACATAGTGAGCACCGCTGATCGTTGCCGGGTGTCAGCTGATTATCACAGCTGACACCCGGCACTATGTGTCAGGGGCGGTCACGGACCGCCCCCAACACGTTAACCCCTGGCACACTGCGATCAAACACGATCGCAGTGTACCGGGGTTTAGGGAAGCATCGGCAGGGAGGGGGCTCCCTCCTTGCTTCCCTGAGACCCCCGCAGCAAGGCAATGTGCAGCGCTGCTGCAGGGGTCTCCTTCCCTGCTGTTCCCCGGATCCAAAATGGCGGCGGGGACCTTCGGGGGCCTGCAGGGAGCCGGCTTCCTCAGTGCCTGCAAAGCACAGGCATGAGGAAGCCTTCTGCACTGCCTGTGACAGATCGATGATCTGTCACAGCAATCTGTGATGTGACAGATCAGCGATCTGTCACATGACAGTTATGTCCCCCCCTGGGACATTGTAATAAAGTTAAAAAAAAAAAGTGTAAAAATAATTTCTAAAAAAAAATCGCTTGATAAATTTTAAAAAAAATATTCCCTAATAAATTCATTTTTTGGAAATAAAAAAAAGCAATAAAAGTACACATATTTAGTATTGCCGCGTCCGTAACGACCCGCCCTATAAAACTGTCCCATTAGTTAACCCCTTTATTGAACCCCTTAAAACATAAAAATAAAAACGATGCAAAAAATAAAGCTTTGTCATCATACCGCCGAACAAAAAGTGCAATAACGCGCGATCAAAAAGACGGATATAAATATCCATGGTACCTCTGAAAACGACATCTTGTCCCGCAAAAAACGAGCTGCCATACAGCATCATCAGTGAAAAAATAAAAAAGTTATAACTCGCAGAATAAAACGATTCAAAAATAATTATTTTTTATATAAAATTTTTTTCATTGCATAAAAGCGCCAAAACATAAAAACAGACATAAATGAAGTATCGCTGTAACCGTACTGACCTGAAGAATAAAACTGCCTTATCAATTTTGCCGCACGCAGAACAGTGTAAACGCACCCCCCAAAAGAAATTCTTGAAATGCTGGTTTTTGTTCATTCTGTGTACAAAAAATTGGAATAAAAAGCGATCAAAAAATGTCACGTGCTAGAAAATGGTGCCAATAAAAACGTCAACTCGTCCCACAAAAAATAAGACCTCACATGACTCGGTGGGTCAAAATACGGAAAAATTATAGCTCTCAAAATGAAGTGATGCCAAAACTATTTTTACAATAAGAAGCGTCTTTTAGCGTATGACAGCTGCCAAACATAAAAACCCACCATAAATAGTAAATCAAACCCCCCTTTATCACCCCGTTAGTTAGGGAAAAATAATAAAATTAAAAAAATGTATTTATTTCCATTTTCCCATTAGGGTTAGGGCTAGGGTTAGGTGTTATGATTGGGTCACTGAGGAGGAAAGCAAGACCAAGCTAAGCCACAGAAAACCAGAGAGGTTGGTAACTAAGCAGATTGCAGACCCCTGATCCTATCCACACAACTAGCAGTAGCCGTGGAGTGTACCTACGATGATCCTAGATGACTCGACACAGCCGGAGAAGTAAATAAGCCTAAAGCAAGAAAGGGGAAATCTAAACTGCCCCAGAGAAGACCCCAAAGGAATAGATAGCCCCCAAACATATATTGTCGGTGAGACAAGATGAAAGCACAAAGGCAGGTAGGAAAATAGACTGAGCAAACAATGGGTCCCACACTAACTAGACAGGACAGAAAAGGGAAGACTCTGTCTGCAATTACACAAAAAACCCTGCAAAAAATGCCCAACATGTCTGATAGAAAAATACTGAAATCACTAGACTTCGCCCACTATATCAGCACTCTGGTATATTCTGAAAGCAGAGCAAAAAGAGGCCAATCTAATAAGGGACAAAAACAAACTGGCACAAGCAGTAACATAAGGATGGAAATTCAGCACAGCCCCAGCCGGAGCTGTCTGAACACACAAAACTGAAATAAACAAAACCAGATCAAATGTGAACAATAGCAAAAGAACACTTAGCTGAGCATGCAGGGACTGAGCTGGAAACTAAGACCTCAGGAGGCAGGAAAAACTCACCAGCAGGGATAGAGGGAGTCGGCTGTCTTAAATCCAGTCAGAAACTCCAGATCTCCAGTCATCCTCCTCATTATCAGGTGGCAGGCCTCTGTTAAATAGATCAGCTCCATTACCTCCAGTAACCACCAGAGGGAGCCCGGAAAGAGAACTCGCGACCCCTCTGTCAATATAACCAGCTCCACTACCTTCACTAATAACCAGAGGTAGGCCAGAAAGCGAATTCACAACAGTTAGGGCTAGGGCTAGGGTTAGGGGTGTGTTGGGGTTAGGGATGGAGTTAGAATTGTGGGGTTTCCACTGTTTGGGCACATCAGGTGCTCTCCAAACGCAACATGGCGTCTGATCTCAATTCCAGCCAATTCTGCGTTGAAAAAGTCAAATGGTGCTCCTTCCTTTCCAAGCTCTGCCATGTGCCCAAACAGTGTTTTACTCCCACATATGGGGTATCAGCCTACTCAGGACAAATTGCAAAACAACTTTTGGGGTCCAATTTATCCTGTTATCCTTGGGAAAATAAAAAAATTGGGGACTAAAAGATCATGTTTGTGGAAAAAATATGATTTTTTTATTTTCACGCCCGGGCATTATATACTTCTGTGGAGCACTGGGGGGTTCAAAGTGCTCACCACACATCTAGATAAGTTCCTTAGGGGGTCTAGTTTCCAAAATGGGGTCACTTGTGGGGGGTTTCCACTGTTTAGGTACATCAGGGGCTCTCCAAAGGCAACATGACACCCGCATACCATTCCATCAAAGTCTGCATTCCAAAACGTCACTACTTCCCTTCCGAGCCCTGACGTGTGCCCATACAGTAGTTTTCTCCCACATATGGGGTATCAGCGTACTCAGGACAAATTGGACAATAACATTTAGGGTCCAATTTCTCCTGTTACCATTGGGAAAATAAAAAAATTGGGGACTAAAAGATCATGTTTGTGGAAAAAATATGATTTTTTTATTTTCATGCCCGGGCATTATAAACTTCTGTGAAGCCCTTGGGGGTTCAAAGTGCTCACCACACATCTAGATAAGTTCCTTGGGGGGTCTAGTTTCAAAATGGTGTCATTTGTGGGGGGTTTCCACTGTTTAGGCACATCAGGGGCTTTCTAATCGCGACATGGTGTCCGATCTCAATTCCAGCCAAAAAAGTCAAATGGCGCTGCTTCCCTTCTGAGCTCTGCCATGTGCCCAAATAGTCGTTTACACCAACATATGGGGTATCAGCATACTCAGGATAAATTGCGCAATAACTTTTGGGGTCCTGTTACCCTTGGAAAAATAAAAGTTGAGGGTGAAAAGATCATTTTTGTGGAAAAAATATGATTTTTTAATTGTACGGCTGTACGTTATAAACTTCTGTGAAGCCCTTGGGGGTTCAAAGTTCTCACCACACATCTAGATAAGTTCCTTGGGGGGTCTAGTTTCCAAAATGGTGTCATTTGTGGGGGGTTTCCACTGTTTTGGTACATCAGGGGCTTTCCAAACGCTACATGGTGTCCAATCTCAATTCCAGCCAAAAAAGTCAAATGGCGCTGTTTCCCTTCTGAGCTCTGCCATGCGCCCAAATAGTCGTTTACCGCCACATATAGGGTATCAGCGTACTCAGGACAAATTGCACAATAACTTTTGGGGTCCTGTTACCCTTGGAAAAATAAAAAGTGAGGGTGAAAAGATCGTTTTTGTGGAAAAAATATGATTTTTTAATTGTACGGCTGTACGTTATAAGCTTCTGTGAAGCCCTTGGGGGGTTCAAAGTTCTCACCAGACATCTAGGTAAGTTCCTTGGGGGGTCTAGTTTCCAAAATGGTGTCATTTGTGGGGGGGGTTTCCACTGTTTTGGTACATCAGGGGCTTTCCAAACACGACATGGTGTCCAATCTCAATTCCAGCCAAAAAAGTCAAATGGCGCTGTTTCCCTTCCGAGCTCTGCCATGCGCCCAAATAGTCGTTTACCCCCACATATGGGGTATCAGCGTACTCAGGACAAATTGCACAATAACTTTTGGGGTCCTGTTACCCTTGGAAAAATAAAAATTGAGGGTGAAAAGATCGTTTTTGTGGAAAAAATATGATTTTTTAATTGTACGGCTGTACGTTATAAGCTTCTGTGAAGCCCTTGGGGGTTCAAAGTTCTCACCAGACATCTAGGTAAGTTCCTTGGGGGGTCTAGTTTCCAAAATGGTGTCATTTGTGGGGGGTTTCCACTGTTTTGGTACATCAGGGGCTTTCCAAACGCAACATGGTGTCCGATCTCAATTCCAGCCAAAAAAGTCAAATGGCGCTGATTCCCTTCCGAGCTCTGCCATGCGCCCAAATAGTCATTTACACACACATATGGGGTATCAGCATACTCAGGACAAATTGCACAATAACTTTTAGGGTCCTGTTACCCTTGGGAAAATAAAAATTGGGGGTGAAAAGATCATTTTTTTGGAAAAAATATGATTTTTTAATTGTATGGCTGGACGTTATAAACTTCTGTGAAGCCCTTGTGGGTTCAAAGTTCTCACAACACATCTAGATAAGTTCCTTGGGGGGTCTAGTTTCCAAAATGGGTAACTTGTGGGGGGTTTCCTCTGTTTAGGTACATCAGGGGCTCTCCAAACGTGACATGGCGTCCGATCTGAATTCCAGCCAATTTTGCATTGAAAAAGTCAAACGGCGCTCCTTCCCTTCTGAGCTCTGCCATGTGCCAAAACAGTGGTTCTCCCCATATATCAGGTATCAGCGTACTCAGGAGAAATTGCACAATAACTATTGCAGTCCAATTTTTCCTGTTACCCTTGGTAAAATAAAAAAAATAGGACCTGAAGTAATTTTTTTGTGAAAAAAAGTTAAATGTTCATTTTTTTTAAACATTCAAAAAATTCCTGTGAAGCACCTGAAGGGTTAATAAACTTCTTGAATATGGTTTTGAGCACCTTGAGGGGTGCAGTTTTTAGAATTGTGTCATTTTTGGGTATTTTCTATCATATAGACTCCTCAAAGCCTGTAGGGACCGTGTTTTTTTCTTTCAATGCCTCTTTTTTTCTCCTGTAAACTCTATGTTGATGCCTTTGCCCAAAAAGCTCTACTTTTGTCTCATCTGACCAGAGAACATTCTTCCAAAATGTTTTAGGCTTTTTCAGGTAAGTTTTGGCAAACTCCAGCCTGGTTTTTTTATGTCTCGGGGTAAGAAGTGGGGTCTTCCTGGGTCTCCTACCATACAGTCCCTTTTCATTCAGACGCTGACGGATAGTACGGGTTGACACTGTTGTACCCTCGCTCTGCAGGGCAGCTTGAACTTGTTTGGATGTTAGTCAAGGTTCTTTATTCAACATCCGCACAATCTTGCTTTGAAATCTCTTGTCAATTTTTCTTTTCCATCCACATCTAGGGAGGTTAGCCACAGTGCCATGGGTTTTAAACTTATTGATGACACTGCGCACGGTAGACACAGGAACATTCAGGTCTTTGGAGATGGACTTGAAGCCTTGAGATTGCTCATGCTTCCTCACAATTTGGTTTCTCAAGTCCTCAGACAGTTCTTTGGTCTTCTTTCTTTTCTCCATGCTCAATGTGGTACACACAAGGCCACAGAACAGAGGTTGAGTCAACTTTAATCCATGTCAGCTGGCTGCAAGTGTGATTTAGTCATTGCCAACACCTGTTAGGTGCCGCAGGTAAGTTACAGGTGCTGTTAATTACACAAATTAGAGAAGCATCACATGATTTTTCGAACAGTGCCAATACTTTTGTCCACCCTCTTTTTTATGTTTGGTGTGGAATTATATCCAATTTGGCTTTAGGACAATTCTTTTTGTGTTTTTTCATTTAAGACAAATTAAATGAAGATAATAATACCAAAGAATTTGTGTTTGTAATCATTTTCAGGAAGAAACTGAGTATTATCTGACAAAATTGCAGGGGTGTCAATACTTTTGGCCACAACTATATATATACACACACACATACACACACACACACACACACACACCTACACACACACACATTAGTATGGACAAGCCCATGACATGTTCAGTGTGTATTTACATAACTTGGATTAAATTTTGTTACAAATACTACATGCATTGTATTGACATTTTGGCATTTCCCCTAAATCGACCTTTAATCATTATTTTTTGGAAATATAGGTAGGATCTATTCAAAAGGTGAAAAATACCATTAACCCCTTCGCGCCGGCTGCCGTAGCGGTACGGCGAATCGTACCGGGATCATATACCGGGCGATCGCCGCGGGTCGGGAGCCGGTTCCCGGTGCAAAGTGGTTATTGTACCTCCTAAAACATTCCTTAGGGGGTGTAGTTTCAAAAATGGGGTCACTTTTTTGGGGTTTCCACTGTGCGGGACCTCAGGGTGTCTCCAAATGTGACATGGCCCCATAGATTTCTTACAGTGAATTTTGCCGCAGCTTCGCTTACGAAGCCTGCTGTGCGCCAATACTGTGGTTTTAGACAACACTTGTGGTATTGCCGTGTTCGGGAGACAATGGGGAATAAAAAGTGTGGTGTACTTTTTCCTGGTCCCCCTTTTCAAAATGAAAAATGTGGGCCTAAAGCGACATTTTTCGGTAAAAAACGTACTTTTCAATTTCCTCAACCAAGTGCATGAAACTCCAATGGAGCGCTTGTTGGGTCAAAGTGGTTACTATACCCCCTAAAACATTCCTTAGGGGGTGTAGTTTCCAAAATGCGGTAACCTTTTGGGGGTTTCCACTCTGGGGGTACCTCAGGGTCTCTCCAATACGACATGGCCCACTGGATTTCTTCCAGTGTAATCTATTATCCCAAAAACCGCCTAGCTCTCCTTCTGTGCTGAGCCCTCTTGCGTGCCCATAATTTAGTTTACGTGTACATGTGGGGTGTTTCTATAAACTGCGGAATTGGGGTAACCAATTTTGGGTTTGGGTTTGCTGTTAACCCTTGCTGGGTTGCAGGTAAAATTGGATTACAATGGAATATCTGCCAAAAAATTGAAATTTTGATATTTCACTGTCATTTTGCTTGAATTCCTGTGCAACACCTAAGGGGTTAACAAAGTTTTGAAAATCCGTTTTGGACACCTTGAGGGTTATAGTTTGCAAAATGGGGTAATGTATTGGTGGGTTCTGTTATACAAGACCCATAAAGTGACGTCCGAACTGACTTGGTCCTTGGAAAAATGGGTTTTGGAAATTTAGTCATAAACTTTAAAAATTGCGTATAAAACTATGAGCCTTATCACATCCGAAAAATATAAAATTTCATTTCCAAAATGATGCCAATGTGAAGTAGACATGTGGAGAATGTAAACTAATAACTGTTATGGGGGGTATCAGCATTTTTGTAAAAAGTAGAGAATTTCAAATTTCAAAAATAGTGAATTTTTCCCAAATTTTCGTGTATTTTGTAATTTTTTATGCAGAAAAGTAAAATCTATTGACTCACAATTAGCACTACCATGAAGTACAATATGTCATGAGAAAACAGTCTCAGAATGGCGTGGGTAGGTGATAGCGTCCCAAAGTTATTACCGCATGAAGTGACAGGTCAGATTTACAAAAAATGGCCTAGGCATTTGGGTACAAATAGGCCTGAAGGGGTTAAGCTACTGATGTGCAAGGGCTATCATATCAAAACATAAACTACAGACATGCATCTACCTAAAAACACCAAAGAGAATTAGTCACTCCAGGTAGTACCGATATCTGGCCCGGCTCATGGACTATTTCTCTATTTTGAATACTAAAGATTAAGAAGGCTCCTGTGACAGTTAATTTGAGTATAATTTACACTAAATTAATGGGCGTATTTTTAGTTCTTTGGTAAAATAATTTATTATGCTTTCTTTTAATTCTGCTTTTTTAGTTCTTTTATGAAACCTGTAATAGCTATAATTTTCATTTGTTACGGCTGCTTTTAAAATTCCACACTAATAAGAGATCAGAAATATTAAGTCCACTGGGGGCATAATTAAATTATAGATTAGGCTGTTTCAACCTGAAAACGCTGTTAATGGTAGTAAACATTAGTAACGCCACAATAATTTTAGACACAGAAGCAAAAAGGCATATTTCTTAGCCATAAGTTTTGTTTTATTAAGTATTACGTGTATAAAAAATAGCAAGTAGGCCAAAAATGTGAAAGAAGACAAAACAATGCAGTGCATATAACATAAGAAAGGTACAATGAATGTCAATTGTATAGTGTTTAAAGTAATAGACACAGTAGTTATGATGAAAAAGAAAAATAATACATGTACCCATTCATTTCTATATATGGCAAACATGCCCTAAACCATGATGAAATGCACTATGCAGAGTTACCGAAGAACATGCTTTCCAATGAGTTATCGGCCCCCTATTTAACTGGTGAACACCAAAAGTTTTATTATGAGCTGGCTTTACCGGAGGCATAGGAATATGCCAAGTTAAAAACTGAGATATTGGCAAGCTCACGAGTGACTATGTTTGTTAGAGCTCAAACGATCCACCATTGGGCGTATTGCGGTGACAAACCCCCTCTCTCCCAAATGTTCGCCTTCTGCATCTGGTACAGAAGTGGTTGCAACCAGAGTCCTCCACTCCAGCCCAGATGGTCGAGTGAGTTGTTATGGACAGATTCATCCACTCCCTTCCTAGGACGGTGAGACCTGGTCTGCCCAAGGAGATATGCGGACAACCTGGTTTGTCTAATGAAAAGGTGCCAGGTGGTTGAGAAGTCCCTATGGAAGCTGGGCATTGTTGCATCCCAGTACTGGTATACCCAGAATAAGCCCTTCTCTCAAAAGAAGGGTAGTAGACCAACAACTGGGAGGAATTCCAAGGTCCCAAGGGGTCGCTTAACGGTTGCCAAAGGCCGCTGGTAAGGACTTAATTTGTTGGAGATATCAATGTTCTGAGCACATAGCCATTCGTCCTATGTACACTGAACAGAAGGCCTGCAGTATAAGGAAGCACTGTTCATATTATGGTTCCTTACACTTGCCAGTCCTACTCTAACATGAAAACCTCAGAATGAGGAAAAAATCCTCCAAAAAATTCAAATACAAACCAGAGAGGCCTAAAAGCATCTGCACTAATACAGGGTGCAGCGGACCCAAGTAAAATGGCAGCTGCACAGGTGCATAAATACCAAATGAAACAACCAGCCTACAATCAGGGATTGGCCGTGTGGTACACCAGTGCAGAAGAAATAATCCGCATGTGACAGTGTTCACACAGGGAATGCAGGGCTTCTGGTTCACAACCCCTTAGTAACACCATATAGGGGGGCTGCCCAGCGCCAACTAGAATGCATCCCGTGTGAACAGAGGCCACAAGTTTGCAGAACCATTTGGGCCCAACTGCACCCTGAAAGAAATATAAAAAGTGCACAAAAAACATATCAATATACGTAAGGTATTGGTTGATATTAAGACCTTAATACGAAGCTGGCAAACTGTGTCAAAGTTCCTTACACTTGCCAGTCCTACTCTAACATGAAAACCTCAAAAAGAGGAAAAAATCCTCCAAAAAATTCAGATACAAACCAGACAGGCCTAAATGCATCTGCACTAATACAGGGTGCAGCAGACCCAAGTAAAATGGCAGCTGCACAGGTGCATAAATACCAAATGAAACAGCCAGCCTACAATCAGGGATTGGCCGTGTGGTACACCAGTGTAGAAGAAATAATCCGCATGTGGCAGTGTTCACACGGAATGCAGGGCTTCTGGTTCACAACCCCTTAGTAACACCATATAGGGGGGCTGCCCAGTGCCAACTAGAATGCATCCTGTGTGAACAGAGGCCACAAGTTTGCAGAACCATTTGGGCCCAACTGCACCCTGAAAGAAATATAAAAAGTGCACAAAAAACATATCAATATACGTAAGGTATTGGTTGATATTAAGGCCTTAATACGGAAGCTGGCAAACTGCGTCAAAGTTCCTTACACTTGCCAGTCCTACTCTAACATGAAAACCTCAAAAAGAGGAAAAAATCCTCCAAAAAATTCAGATACAAACCAGACAGGCCTAAATGCATCTGCACTAATACAGGGTGCAGCGGACCCAAGTAAAATGACAGCTGAACAGGTGCATAAATACCAAATGAAACAGCCAGCCTACAATCAGTAGTGCTGACTGTTCATATTATGCCTATACAGCAAGCAGTGTGGACTATCAACCCAGTGAGGGGCCACAGGCATATTCCATGACAATAAATGGGGTACTGGTGTTTGGACTCTTAGACTTGGCCACACTCCCCCACCAATTGATCCCCAGAAAAATCATGGGCATTCGCTGTATTCACAGGGATGCCAAGACTACCCCGTTGCCAGAGTGACTATAAAAAATGAACTGTGGTGCTAAGTCTCATGAGGTCAGAGTAGTTAAAGACCTGCTACACCAGTGATAAGGCGGGACTCTGGGACTTATGGAAAAGGTGAGGGTGCCAAGTTACTCAGACAGAAGCTAGGTCAACCATGAAGAATCCCCATAGCAGTTGGAATTCCCCCTGTGTGACCTTGTTGGTGACAAGGATGAGACAGTGACCCATGATGCCGATATTCCTGAGTTGGGGATTTCTGGGGGGGAATTTTGTGACTGCTCAAATTATGGATCTTACATTAAATATATGACAAATGTTACTGTGATAAATGGGTTTGCCCAAGAGCCGTGGGCCGATACCAGGTTTCCATATTTTGCGGTAAATGAGAATTTGCTATAGCGGTCACTAAAGTGAGGGGAAGTAATAG
The DNA here is from genome assembly GCF_039654945.1 of Dendrobates tinctorius. Classification (NCBI taxonomy): domain Eukaryota; kingdom Metazoa; phylum Chordata; class Amphibia; order Anura; family Dendrobatidae; genus Dendrobates; species Dendrobates tinctorius. Next base: position 38,468,913 of record NW_027361738.1, read on the forward strand.
GGCACCTGTTAGTTCAGGGTCCCGATAGGCATAGGATACTAGACCTGGCCCATTCTCATGTCTTTGGTGGTCATCTAGGAGCGGGCAAAACCCAAGAGTGTGTCCTTCAGAGGTTCTATTGATCTGGATGTCACTTGGAAATTGTTAGTTGTTGGTCCTGCTCTACTTGTCAGTTAACTTCTCCTGTCTCCCACCTCCACAGTACCCTAGTGCTGTTACACATTATAGAGGTCTCATTTGACCGGATTGCCATGGATCTTGTCGGACCCCTGGTTAAGTCTGCCAAATGGCACCAATATATCCTGTTTGTCATGGACTATGCAACACAGTACCTGGAGACAATACCACTAAGAAACTCCTCTTCCAAGAGTATAGCCCGAGAGCTAGTTCATATTTTCTTCCGGACGGGTCGGCCAAAGGAGATCCTGATTGACCAAGGAACTCCTTTCATGTCCAAAGTAAAGAGAGGCTTGTGTAAGGCACTCCAGATTACATACACAACTCAGAACATCAGTGTACCATCCTCAGATGGATGGCCTGGTGAAGAGCTTCAATAAGACCTTGAAGTCCATGCTTAAGAATGTTGTGGAGAAGGATGGTTGAGACTGGAATTGCCTACTCCAGTACCTGCTGTTCTATATAAGAGAATTAGGGTCACAGGCCTCTACGGCATTCTCACTGACCGAGCTGTTATACAGACGACACCCTCGGGGACCTCTGGACGTTGTGAAGAAGACCTGGGAAGCAGAGGTTACACCTCACTGGAACATCATCAAGCATGTGGGCCAGATGCAGGATAGGATTGCAAGGGTGATGCCGATTGTGAAGGAGAGCCTCCTTCAAGCACAAGAGGCCCTCAAGGGTCTGCAATAGGTCAGCGAGGCAATGACAGTTTGGCCCTGGAGACAGGGTATTGGTGTTGGTCTCCACAGTCAAAAGTTTATTTCTGGTCAAGTGGCAAAGGTCATATGAGGTGGTCAAAAAGCGACAACTGCAAGGTCCACCAGCCAGGGAGAAGACAGTGTACAACATCAGCCTGTTTAAACTGTGGAGAGACAGGGAACCGGTTGAAGTTATGTGGGGACCAATCCTGAAGCCAAAGTCGAGGATGTCACAGTGGCACATACTGTACAATAGTGCTGAGAACTATTTCAGTGGAACCAGGACCCGTTTTTGGAGTTGCCAGGATGTATGCAGACTGTTGAGAATGAAATCCTGATGGAACCGCATGTGCGGATGTATGAAAAGCCTTATCAAATTCTCAAAGCTCACTATGAAGTGATTTCAAAGTGGGTGAGCAGAATGTTGAGCCTGGGCATCTTTGAGGAATCAAAGAGCAGCTGGTTCAGCCCCATTGTCCTTGTGCCGAAGCCTGATGGAGAATGGAGTTTTTGTAATCAATACAGGAAACTAAATGAGGTTTCCAATTTCTAGACATATCTGATGTCTCATGTTGATAGACTCATTAAGAGGTTGAGGTTAGCCAGATGCATCAAAACCCTGGACCTAACAAAACGGTAGTGGCAAATCCTATTGTCCAAAAGTGCCAAAGACAAGATTGCCTTCATTACACCTGACTGTTGTTTCCAGTATACCAGAATACTGTTTGGGTTGCAAGAAGACCCAGCTACCTCCTAGAGGGCCATGGATCAAAAAGCCTCTCATAAAAAGTATGCACTTACCTCGACGATATTGTGATCTTCAGCCTGGATTGGGGAAGTCATTTGCAGAAGGTCCAAACAGTACTAAATGATCTGACGAAGTGCGCCAAGGGGAAAGAAGAAGCAAATTACTTGGGCTATATCGTCGTAAGGTGCTAAATAAAGCCGCAAGTGAATAAGGTAGAGGCAATCCCAAAAAGAATGCAATCTCCAAGAAACAGGCTAGGGTGCTTCTGGGAACTGTGGGATACTATCGGTGATCAATCCTGAATTTCATCATGATAACCGCACCCCTGACTGACATTCTTAAATGAACGAAGACATTGAAGGCCAAGTGGTCTTCTGAAGCAGAGATGGTGTTCCAGAAGTTGAAGCTCGCCCTATGCAAACAGCCGGCCTTGGTTGCACCTGACTTCAGAAAGGAGTTTGTGGTCCAGACAAACACATCCCAGGTCAGCTTGAGAGCCATGTTGGCAAAGGAAATAAATGGGGACAAAATCCAGTCCTATATCTGACTAGGAAACTCTCCTCCTGTGATAAGAACTATGCCATCGTAGAGAAAAAAATGCTTTGCCATCAAATGAGTAACTGACACACTTAGGTATTACCTGTTAGGTCATAAGTTAAGGCTAGTGTCAGATCTTGTGCCCCTGAGATGGATGAGGAAAAGGAAGGGGAAGAATGCCTGGGTGGCTAGGTGGTTTCTAGGGCTCTAGGACTTCAGGTTTCCTGTGGAGCACAGGCCTGGGAAACTACATATTAACGCGGATACCCTGTCTAGACTTCTCTGTTTAGTGACTGAAGGTGCCAAAACCACCACCTCTATGCTTTGGGCAGACGGGGGAATACTGACAAGGTCACTGGTAAAATACTGGAGGGGAGATATGTATCACTGAGGTTGTTAGCTTCAGTGATACGAGCTATTAAACACACAATAATCCCAATGAAATAAAATGGGTTTTTAACTCGAAAAAACTTAAAAACAAGGATTGGTTATAAAATGAAATAACCACTAAAAAGTATAACCCATAAAAATATTTTTATTGTAATCAATAAATATTTAAAAGTTTTTTACAGTGCATAAATACTACTGGGCATTATACAAATGAGGGGACCAACATCATATATAGGATTCAGTAGTGTTTTCAAGCCTAATCTAGCAAGTTATAGCCAGAAACTACATATTACAAATATTTAGGTATTGCATTTCCCATACATTAAAAGGCATAAATAGTTAAAAAAAAGCAAGACAGCAACACTTACATGTATAAAAATGAGACAGGTCCCCACCTCCTCAACGCACATTTCGTATTAAAACTTCTTCCTGGTTGGCTGGTTTTGTCGATGGTTGGCTAGTCCCATCGCAATATGTATGAAGGTTTTGTATCGCTCTCTCCTTCTTGTACTCAGCAGGCATAACTACATATAAAAATATTTTTAAAGTGGAAAGTTGTTTTGTTCTGATGCGACTTTCATTTCAATTAATTTGTAATGTTCTTCTCTACGACTGCTCCACTATTTATGTTCATGAAATTCTTATGAGACTCCTTGCAATACTTCTCTCCCACATAATAGATCTAAATTGCTTATTTTAAGGCATTTGTTGTCAGTCATTACATCAGTTTGGGAATAAATGTGATCTATTAAGAAGTGGCATGTGAATAGAATTTCTTTGCTCTGTCTACATTATGCTTCGTCTTTATTCAGCTATTGTGTATAATCACATTTTTCAATGTGTCTTTGTGCCATGACAACAGACATACAATTTACTTTCATGAGAACCCATTGAATTACTTTATATAATTTTAAAGTGCTAATTTGTTCTACTCACACCACTGTACTACAGTCTATTCACTGACTGACAGTCTCTGAAATTGGTTAATACCTTGCTCCAGTAGACTATTGTGTATGAATCATGTTTAATTAGGAACAAAGCAAATCCGGCACAAATGTGGAATATAGGACGAGACCTACTAATCTAATATATAAAGCTCAATGTGGGTGTGTATGTATGTATATATAAACCAAAACGAAAAAGCAGTGCAAAGAAGTCAAGAATATATTGTGGTTAAAAATCACAAATCTTTATTTAAGTTCCAGGTAAAAAGTGAAAATGAGGCTAAAAAGTGACACATGAAAGCACAGCAGGGTGATGGTGAACAGGGCTCCTAAAAGGGTAACATCATAAGTATGATACAAATCAGGTTCATGTAAAAAAACACATTTTGGGGTTGCATTGGGGTTGCAGAGTGTGGTGTACGGGGTCTCCTTCATCCTGGTATGCATTTGATTTAACCTGTTGGTTTCATGGGTACTTTATAATTATATTATCTACCTTGGTGTTTAGCCTGGGATTTTTCCTTTTACATATTTTCACGCTGGCTATCCATTTATTATTAGCCCTTTGTGGCTTTTCTCCTGTGACCATATGTGTTTTTTACATTAACCAGATTTGTATCAGCACACATTTCACCACACATACACCAACCTCACCACACAAAAGTTGAAACACAAAAGTCGCCACTCAAAACTCTCCACGCTGTCCCAGAGCTGTTTAAAAGATGAAAAATGAGCTGTGATTGGTTGCTACCAGCAACAGTTTTCTTTGTAGACAGTTGTGGTAACTGAGGCCTATTATTCTTATCATTTCTATGGTGTTATCGTCCTTCTGTAAAGCTGGAAATAACACAATTTATTACCGTGCCAACACAGACCACCCTCTGACACAGACTGCAGGGGGAGCCCAGTATCACACAGGATAGGATTAGATACACGGCTCAGCAGTCAGTATCACACAGGATAGGATTAGATACATGGCTCAGCAGTCAGTATCACACAAGATAGGATTAGATACGCAGCTCAACAGTCAGTATCACACAGGATAGGATTAGATACACGGCTCAGCAGACAGTATTACACAGAATAGGATTAGATACACGGCTCAGCAGACAGTATCACACAGGATAGGATTAGATACACGGCTCAGCAGTCAGTATCACACAAGATAGGATTAGATACGCAGCTCAACAGTCAGTATCACACAGGATAGGATTAGATACACAGCTCAGCAGACAGTATTACACAGAATAGGATTAGATACACGGCTCAGCAGACAGTATCACACAGGATAGGATTAGATGCACGGTTTTTATGTGCAATATAATCATTATAATTTGTTATAACTAACCACAGTTGGTTACTATGCCCAGGCAACGCTGGGCTCTACAGCTAATATCTGATATAAAAAGACACACAAAAAAAATAAAAAACAAAGCAAAGAAAAGTCACATCTCACTATATAAGACGTACGTACACAGCGGCAAGTAATTGTCAGAATCCGCAGTCACATTTGGACTGAACAAAGAGGTTGAGCACTAGCTCGTCAACGAATATTGCTCATTTTATAGAGACTGTGTGTAGATATATTCTGCTATATGTTACAGTATAGGCAACCTGTTACAGTTTATTGATATCTCTATGGTAAAAACAGATTTGAGGGGGGGTTTGTCAACACAAACTGACAGTATAAACCAGAGGCGTATCCAGGGGGGGCAGCCGGGGCAGTTGCCCTGGGCGCAGGCAGCAGGGGGGCGCAGTCGGGCCGCCCGGCCGCCTAATGCAGCGGTCCGCAGTATCTCCCCCCCCCGCGGCTGCGTTCTGCCGCTAACAGTCCTGGGAGTCGGCGGTTCTCTGTGTCGGCTGTCAAGCTGACAGCCAACGCAGAGGAGGCCGCGCCGACTCCCAGGCAGCAATTGTACTTGGCGTCTATACAGACGCCAGTACAATTGAAGCTCTGACCGCCGGGTCAGAGCGACGTCAGCAGCGTGATCAGGTCATGTGATCACGCTGCTGACGTCACTCCCGGCGCCCAGAGCAAATGCTGGTGGTAAGTGTGCTCCTCTGTGGAGCTGAAGAACCACCGAAGATGGGAGATGGGGGTGTTCATGAGTGGAGATGGGGGTTAATGTGGGGATGGGGGTTAATGAGTGGAGATGGGGGTTAATGAGTGGAGATGGGGTTAATGAGTGGACATGGGGGTTAATGTGGGGATGGGGGTTAATGAGTGGAGATGGGGGTTAATGAGTGGAGATGGGGGTTAATGAGTGGACATGGGGGTTAATGTGGGGATGGGGGTTAATGAGTGGAGATGGGGGTTAATGAGTGGACATGGGGGTTAATGTGGGGATGGGGGTTAATGTATGGGGATGGGGTTAATGTATGGGGATGGGGGTTAATGAGCGGAGATGGGGCTTAATGTGGGAATGGGGGTTAATGAGTGGAGATGGGGGTTAATGAGTGGACATGGGGGTTAATGTGGGGATGGGGGTTAATGTATGGGGATGGGGGTTAATGAGTGGAGATGGGGGTTAATGAGTGGAGATGGGGGTTACTGTGGGGATGGGGGTTAATGTATGGGGATGGGGGTTAATGAGTGGAGATGGGGGTTAATGTATGGGGATGGGGGTTAATGTATGGGGATGGGGTTAATGAGTGGAGATGGGGGTTAATGAGTGGAGATGGGGGTTAATGAGTGGACATGGGGTTTAATGTATGGGGATGGGGGTTAATGAGTGGAGATGGGGGTTAATGAGTGGACAAGGGGGTTAATGAGTGGACATGGGGGTTAATGTGGGGATGGGGGTTAATTAGTGGAGATGGGGGTTAATGTGGGGATGGGGGTTAATGTGTGGGGGTTAATGAGTGGAGATGGGGGTTAATGTGTGGGGGTTAATGAGTGGAGATGGGGGTTAATGAGTGGAGATTGGGATTAATGTGGGGATGGGGTTAATGAGTGGGGGGTTAATGTGTGGAGATGGGGGTTAATGAGTGGGGGGTTAATGTGTGGAGATGGGGGTTAATGTGTGGGGGTTAATGAGTGGAGATGGGATTAATGTGGGGATGGGGGTTAATGAGTGGGGGGTTTATGTGGGGATTGGGGTTAATGAGTGTGGGGGTTAATGAGTGGAGATGGGGATTAATGAGTGGAGATGGGGGATTCATGAGTGGAGATGGGGATTCATGAGTGGAGATGGGGGATTAATGAGTGGAAATGGGGGTTAATGTGTGGGGGGATTTGGAGTGGGGGTACATAATGTGTGGGGGGATTTGGGAGTAGGGACGAGGGGTATTGAGTGGGGATGGGTGTACTTAATGTGTGTGGGGGATTGGGGATGGGGGGATTTGGAGTGGGGGGTACATAATGTGTGGGGGGATTTGGAGTGGGGGTACATAATGTGTGGGGGGATTTGGGAGTAGGGACGAGGGGTTATTGAGTGGGGATGGGTGTACTTAATGTGTGTGGGGGATAGGGGATGGGGGGATTTGGAGTGGGGGGTACATAATGTGTGGGGGGATTTGGAGTGGGGGTACATAATGCATGGGGGGATTTGGGAGTAGGGACGAGGGGTTATTGAGTGGGGATGGGGGGTACTTAATGTGTGTGGGGTATTGGGGATGGGGGGATTTGGAGTGGGGATGGTATTTAATGTGTGTGGGGAGATTTGAGGACACAAAATGAAGAGTATGTATGAGGAAACAGTATGGAGGATGGGTGCAGACAGTAAGGGGTGCGAACGGGTGAATGCATGTGGACACAGTATGGGGAGTCGGGGATATGTGTGAGCAGACAGTATAGAGAGTGAGGGGGTAAATATATGAGGAGACAGTATGAGGAGGGAGGGGAATAGTGTGAGGTGACAGTATATTGCAGATATTTGTATTTAGGGGCATTATAATGACACTTCTATCTTTAAGGGCATCGTGTGGGGATTTGCTGCAGAAGACCGGAGAAGATGGAAGTCTGCAGAGACGGCTGTGGATGAGAAAACTCATCATGGGGTCTGGACAAGAAGAAGAAAAGAAGAACGACTTCAGAGACGACGTCATCTATAAGGTAACTGGATGTAAATATTATTTGTGATACTGACTAATTCTCATGTTTTTATTTGTTAGGAACATTAAAGGGGTTGTCCAGGCTTGTGCTGAGTCTGCAGACATTCTATGTGACTGCAGACTTCTGAATTCTCAGTGCTCACTGAACGCTGTCAGGATTCTCTTGTGCCGGTAATTTACATACATACGGTCACATGCTGACTAGACATGTGTGGCCTCACTCAATGAAAGTGAACGGAGCGAGGCCGGGCACGTCTAGTCGGAATGTGGCCAGAAGTATACAAATCACATACTTGTGCTGACATGACTGTATATCAGCAAGGGAGAATCCTAAAAGTGTGCAGTGCATTCATTGTGAGAATTCAGAAGCTGCAATGTCAGGATTCAGCTCTGCAGGTTCCAGTACTCATCACATGGACACTTCACTCATATGCGATTTTCATAGTTATGGTCTGTCAGCGCCGGGATTTTTTCTCTAATCACCAACCTCGGGTAAAGCTCATTTAGAGCTTCTCTTACCTAGGATCCTAGGAATGGAGACGTAAAAAGAGAGACACAGGAGGCTTGTCTTTCAAGTTAATCTCTCCCCTTTATTAAGATGGGTACTTCTTTTATAGGATCACAAAAGAGGAAATAGACAAATATAGACAATTTCCGTAATATTATGTAACAATTGCGAAATGATGGATAATTGGCAAAAACAATAGTTATATAACAGATATGACAAAATGATATATTATGTGTCTAATTGGGGATGACGGGAATATGGCACTTCCTTGATATCAATTTAACAATTCGTGGAACTGCATCCGGTAATACTAATAGGAAAGAATACTTGGCCTTGACATTTTAGACATTATTCTAAGAAAAGAGAGAATTTTGGAACTGACCACTTGGCAGAATTGTCTAACCACGTAGACAGATGATAACAATTAAAATAGTGTCATGGGTTACAAGTTGTTTTTCAGTTATTTTTCTGTTCTATAGAAACTAAGATTAACCATTTCTTTGACAACTCCCCTCTTTTAATCATTCTGTCTACCTACCTCTATCTATCCTTGCCTTTATCCGAGGCCTGCAAGATAACCCTACTTCACAAAATACATGGCTTGTCCTATGTATATCATGGGATACCAGTCCTGCTGCGTATCCATTCAGGTTATACCTGGAAATCAGACCTTCTTTCCCTACCTCTGTTCTACTTATTGCCCTATCTCAGAGGAATACAGATTTTATTGAGGGAAGTTATGTCTATTTTGTGAGTAACGTGTTAACGAGACATAGTAAATTCATAATTATGGTAATATATTGTAACATATAGTTTGATATATTGATATGTATATATATATTTTATATCTTTATTCATTAGTAATTGTTAATCATTTAATCCTTTGAAGTCCATAATGCATGTAATCTTCATCGTTGTAGTTCTTCCTGAAGTTCTTCTCTTTATCTTTGTTCAAACCAGTGGTTTTCCACAATGCATACAATCAGCCAAGTCCACAGACGTTTGCTTGTTGCAGAATATACATTTACGCTGAACGGTGGTTATATAGGTTGTCATCACTTGTGTCTGATTGATTCCTGAATTGGCCTCAATTTTGGCACTACCTTTTCCTGGAAAACATTTACAATTAGAACCAAGAATTTTCCTTATGAGCAGAACAAATAGTCTTATCATTACAGCAATAACCAATATTACAAAAACTGCTTGAATTAAAAAATGAATTATTCCTGATATCCATCCGCCTATCCCCTTAAACAGATTTAAAGGATTTAACCATGCGAGCCATTCAGGAAAGGGCAAATCTTCTAAGGCATTAACCTTTCGTATTCCTTCCTTGATCAGCCTGGCTTGTTCTATATCATGAGTAACTCTCATCAATCCAGATGGATCGATATAGTGACAGCATGCGGGTCCCACTACCTGACAGAATCCCCCTTGAGATGCCGTAAGATAGTCAAGCACCATAGAATGTTGATTAGTTATAACAATGAGCTGTCTCATATAAGCAGATTCTACATTAATGGCATCAAATAGATACTCTGTCACATTATCAAAAATATCACCCAATTCTTCTATCATCTGAGCATTTCTTAAAGTTCCGAACATAACTCCCAAAGGACCAGTAAGAACCATCCCTGTCTTAAGGTACCATGGGGTATGCATTAGATGCTTAGGTGGCTGGGGTGAGGGTGCACTGCGTTTCGCTATCATGTGACCAGGAACCTTTTTATAAGGAAAGTCATTCTCATTCCATACCCAGGTGGCTGGCTCTAATTTAGCTAGTGTACATGCACCTTCGGCTCCTTTAGGAATCCATCTATATGCATTACTTCTACAGACTACATAAACTCCTTTTGGTAATTCAAACTGAAATTCATTAAGGAAAGTTATCGCTATTGAAACCAACCGAATAGTGTCAGTATAAAGGCACCAAGAATCATCTAAATCTGTAGTAACTGCCCTATAATATCGTAATGGTTGGCATTCCGGTTCTGTATTGAGGCTTATAGACATTTCAGCTGCTCCATCTCCATACTGACCTTCTCTGGTTTCTTCATCTACATGAACCGCCTCTCTTGCAGTGCACTGTGTTGTATTGCCATAAAGGAATGAATGATTCCTTGTCCAATTAGTATCATGTAGGAATCGTTCCAAACACACCTGGTCACTGCAAATTTGTTTATCTCCCAGAGAAAAGGGAGTTTTTACTGCAAAGCTAAGTTTTAGCTCCTGATCGGGCACTTTCCCTATATAATTTTTATCAGTAGCCTTGTTTCCCCAGTTTCCATCATATTCCTTAAATTCGAATAGATTGATCGGTCGTTTATCTACAGGTTCCTGTCTCCTAGTGAGATTTATTTGAAACCATGGCTGCCTTGTCCAACCTGTAATAGGCAAGGCAGCAGAGGTCTGACTCTGTTGTTCAGCCAGATTAAGGGCCCGCATTTCCCAACACCCTCCCCTGAACAGCTCCTCCTCTGTTAGTGGAGTTACGAAATATGGCATAGTTTTTGCAGCAATGGGGGCATGAGAACAAATCCAACAATTGGATAAATTTTGGACCTGAGCAATATAGCTATGGTACTGGACAAATTTATTAGCCCACTGTTTTGATACATCACTATCCCATGGTTCAAAAACATCATTATCTTTTTTACATTGCATAGACGACATCACAGTGAGAAGCAAGAATGGATAGTACTTCCCAAATTCCATCCTTCTTAGTTTCTGTGGAACTTCTTGCAGTGAGAAGCGTGAATCCAGGTGGTTTTTCCCTCCAGCTTAACAGATGTAGGCGTGGTCAGCTGGACCTGGTAGGGTCCTTCAAAGCGAGGATCCAGACTTTTCCTTAGATGCTTTCGCATCACCACCCAATCTCCAGGCTTAAGATCATGTGAGCCTGATAAGGAGGACGGATCTGGAAGGGAACTGAAAACACGCGCATGAATTTGCTGTAGCACCTGTTGTAACGCGCCTACATAGGCCGTCATATTTGAATGAGAGGCCTGCATCTGCTGGGGAAAGTACAATCCTGTCTTGGGAGGGCTCCCAAACAACACTTCATATGGACTTAAACTTGTCTTTCGGTTGGGAGTTACCCTAACAGTGTACAATGCAATGGGAAGACACTCAGTCCATGGTTTACCTGTCTCTGCCATTGCCTTTTGAATTTTCAATTTCAGTGTACCATTTAACCTTTCCACCCTGCCACTACTCTGAGGGTGATAGGGAGTATGAAAAGATTGTTCTATCCCTAAGGCTCGAGTGATTCCTTGGCACACCTGTGAAGTAAAGTGACTACCTCGGTCACTTTCGATTACCTCTGGTACTCCAAATCTGCAAACAACTTCTGATATCAACTTTTTAACCACAGTACGTGCATTTGCATGAGCACAAGGCCATGCTTCTGGCCAATTTGAGAAAAGATCCACACATACCAGCACATATTCATAGTTGCCTACCCTTGGAAGCTGAATGAAATCAATCTGCAGTCGCTGAAAAGGGTACAATGGCCTCGGGGTGCACTTTAGTGGCACCTTTACTGTTTTTCCCACATTGTGGCATGCGCAGATTACACATCCCTGTACGAATTTTGCAGCAGCATAATGGAACCCTGGTGCGACCCAACTTGCTTTTACCTGACTTACCATTCCATCCTTGGATTGATGGGTTATTCCGTGGGAGAGGGAGCACACCATAGGGTACAATGCCCTGGGCAAACAATACCTATCATCCGCTCTCCACAATCCATCTTCTTCCTTCGCACCTGAGTGCCTTTGCCATCCCTAATTTTCTGGTGCAGAGGCCTGATCTTGCAGGTTCTGAAGTAATTGTAGATCCACCTCCCCCGACACCTGTACAGTGTATGTTCCTGCGGGAAGAGGGAATAAAGCAGCAGTCTTGGCTGCAATATCAGCTCGGTTATTACCTTCAGCTTCCTTAGTGCGCTCCTTTGTGTGAGCTTGCACTTTTACTACAGCAACTTTCTTAGGCAGCTCCAATGCTCTAAGGAGCTGAGCCACCAATTCTGCATTTTTAATGGGTTTACCAGAGGAACCAACAAACTTTCTGCTCTTCCATATGGGACCATAATCATGGCATATGCCAAATGCATAGCGGCTATCTGTGAAGATATTTGCTGTCAAATGTTCAGCGATTACACACGCCTCAGCGAGTGCTTTCAATTCAGCTTCCTGTGCAGACATTTCGGCTGGCAGTGCTTCACTCTTTACCACCTCATGCTGATCTACAATTGCATATCCTGTATAAGGTACACCATTTTGATAATACCGTGATCCGTCTACATACAACTCTAAATCTGCATTAGAAATTGGTGTCTCCTGCACATTGGCAAGTGGTTGTGTTTCTGCCTCCATAAGCTCAAAGCAGTCATGCTGAGCTTCAATTAATTCTGAATCATCAGTATCTGGCAGCAAAGTAGCGGGGTTCAAAACTGTACACCTTTTTATAGTCACATTTGGGGGTGTAAGTAAAGCCACTTCATACTTTGTTAATCTGTTCATGGACAAATGTTTTGTCCTTGCCTGGAGCAGTAGCTCCTGCACAGAGTGTGGTACCAGAATTTCCAAGGCATTATCTAGCACCAAGTCTGCAACTTTTTCCTTCAGTATTGCACAAGCTGCGACTGCTCTGATGCATGTTGGTGCTCCTTGTGCTACTGTGTCAAGTTTGGCTGAATAATATCCTAGGGGGCGATGCTTCCCTCCATGTTGTTGTGTAAGCACCCCTTTAGCATGTCCCCCTGATTCATGACAGTACAAACGGAAAGGCAGGCCATAGTTTGGGATTCCTAGGGCCGGTGCAGAGACGATGGCTTCCTTCAGATTTTGGAACCCCTCTTTGGCTTCCGAGGTCAGCTGGTACGGCTGCCCTTTATTACATGCGGATAACACGTCAAAGAGAGGCTGCATCATTTGCGATGCAGCAGGAATCCATTCTCTGCAGTAACCAATCAATCCCAAAAATGTTCTCAGTGCAGTATTTGAGGTAGGCTCAATGGCTTGGCTTATAGCCTTTTTCCTCTGTAAAGTTATATGTTTTAATTGGAATGAAATGCAATGTCCCAAGAAAATGACCTTTTCCTTCGCTATCTGTAATTTGTCTTTTGACACCTTGCATCCTTCATGATACAAGAATATCAGTAATGAAGCAGTTTCCTTTAGACACACTTGCCTATCTGGGGTACAAAGAAGTAAGTCATCCACGTACTGTATCAACTGCACATCTTCCCTTTCAGGGTGCCAAGAAAGAAGGATTCCTGCCATTGCCTCGGAAAATACAGAAGGGGAAGTAGCTCCCCCTTGAGGCAGTCGTGTCCAACAGTACTGCTTGCCAGCATGTGTAAAAGCAAACAGCATTTGGCTTTCTTCGTCAATTGGCACCGAGAAAAAGGCATTGCTTAGATCAATAACAGTAAAACATTTTGCATTACTTGGAATCTGATTCAACAAGGTATGAGGATTTGGCACAATAGGTATGTCCACTATCATTAGTTTGTTAATTTCCCTTAAATCATGTACCATCCGGTACACCGCAGGTTGCCCTGCCACAGTCTGCTTCTTCTTTATCGGAAAAAGAGGTGTATTAAAAATGGATTTTTTTCTCCTTTAGTATACCTGCCTTCAGATAGGTGGATACCTGTGCAGAAATAGCCTCAGTTTGTTCTTTACTCAGCGGGTATTGTCGAATACGTACTGGTACAGCTCCTAGTTTCAACTTAATAGAAACAGGTGTTATTTTTAACAAACCCACATCTGTTTTATCTTTTACCCATAGTGCAGCTGGCATTTGCTCAAGCATCTGCAGTATCTCCTCATCTTGCTCAACCTGTTGTTTTTCCTGTTCTTCTAACCGCATCATGGACATCACCGTGGACATTGCTTCTTCCGATAAAGGGCCTGAAACAGTAATTCCCTTTTTTCCAAATTTAATGATTGCATTGACAGCATTTAAAATATCAGCTCCTATCAAATTCAGGGGGCATTTTTCTGATACTAACAATTGGGCACATAAGTCAGTAGTTTGAGCTATTCGTACATTCATAGGTTCTGTCTCATACAAAGGATGAACCACTCCCTCTGCTCCTATTCCCTTCACCGTTTTCCCTGTCATGAATCGTTGTGGCATATCTTGTTTTCTTATAATAGTATATTTACCACGACAGGCACCGGCTTCTGCTGTTTTTTTACTTTGCGATTATTAATTTGGGCTTCTATCCCCCGGAATACAGGAAGAGAATTCTCCAAGGTAGCAAATACACATTCAGGTCTTACTTTCATCACTTCAGCTCTCAAGTCCTCTCTTAATCCAGTTATAAACATGCTTTTCAGAAACCTAGCTTCCCTAGGATTTTTCAGGTCATAGTCATGGTCTGTGAACGCTGCTGCACACCTTGCATGAAATTTGTCAATAGGTTCATCTGGTTCTTGAAATACTTCAGGCAACCCTGAGGTCAACTCTTCTGTTAGCTGCTTGGCTACTACGTGTAACCTTGCTATAAACTGTCGCCCTGATTCTCTAGTTTTCTTATCCTCTGGAACTTCACGTATCGTATTAACATCTGCCGGGACTGCCCTCACCTTCTCAAGCAAAGGTACTCCAGCCGATATTCGACACAGTGGTTCCAGATCATTCCAAGCTGCGTCATAATTATCAGCTACCCCTTCTACTGCTCTATAGAATCCTAAGGGATTCTTGTAGGGATCGGGGAAGCTGGTTGCCATGGCTAACTGTTCAGATCTACTCCATGGCTTATACCACGTAGTGGTATCTACTTTTCCCTCATCCTCTCCGTCATCTGTTGGTCTGCTTGTAGTCTGAGTTATCACAGGGAAGCTGCTGACTGTGGCTTTTCTCTCAGCCCTACTGCAAAAATCACATTCTATCTTCCCTTTCTCCTGTGGCTTATTACACCTATTACAAATCCAAGTAAGGGATCTCATAGCTCTATTTGAATAACCCTGAGTATCCTCACTTTGCTGGTGTTTGTCCTCACATCTCCACTCATTATTTTCCCTAATCAACTTTAGCTTAGCCACCTGTGAACTACCTTGAGAGGGACTGGGTGTCATTTGCAATCTAAAATCATCCCCACTTCCCCCTGAAACCTCCCGTCCTCCCTGTCCAGAACTTTTTATTGGGGTGGAAAAACTATCTAGGGATTCCCTTGGAAGTGCAGGGTATTGATTTGTAACCGAATATGTAGGAGGAGAAGATTCAAAAGTAAAGGGGCTCTTTTGCCTCTGCATTGGAGATGCAGGAGGAATCATTCTCTCCCCCATATACTGAATAAATGGGGTCCCTGGTGTCTGATAAATCACTGGTATCTGACCAGAACGGAGTCCTGACATATGAAAATCTGGTGGAGACAAAAATGATGGTGAAGAAAAATAAGGCACAGTACTAGCCGTCGCTGCTTCAGTGGACATAGATTCTATGTCCTTTCCACTAATGATTCTTTCCCTTATAGGGCTACAACTACTTGTAACTTTTGAATCACTGACTAAGACTTCCTCTCTCTCACTCAAAGGGGCGGAGGGAGCCGTGGACACAGGCTGTCGTTGTAAAGGAGGGGCTGTTGCTTGTCCCTGCGCTATTAGATTTCTCCCTCTTCTATTCTGGGCGAACTCACTCTCGTCATCATCATTATCAGTATTAAAATATGGATCATGCTGCTCAGCCGTTCTTATCCAAGCAGCCACTTGTTCCTCATAACCATGCCTCTCGATCCACTTATCATGCTCTTTGCTAAATCGTTTCCATCTCTCAACGTCTAAACACCCATTCTCCGGCATCCCTGCTTGCTTTAAAATTTTTGTAGCATTTTTAACCGCTTTTTGCCCATGTTCCAAGCGCACCAGGTCCCTCATTTTATATCTTGGATCTGTGTTTCGTCCTGGCCTGGTAAACTTAGTACCCATAGCAAAAAGCTATCTGAATCAGAAGCTGTCAAGGTCAGCCACCTCCTATCTTCAGCTCTGTCTGTCTGTTTCAGAAACTGTCACGGTCGGCTACTCCTATCTTCAGTTCTGACTATCTATATCGGAAACCGTCACGGTCAGCTACTCCTATCTTCAGTTCCGATATCTAGCAGGATCCCACTGGTCGATTATGATGTCCAGCAGTCTCTGCTTCTAAAGTAACAAGCTGAACTTGTACTTTCTGTTCTGCCCTGATTCTACTACACACCTTGTAGAACAGGTAACTATAAGTTGCTACAAACAATATTATTCCAAAAGCAA
Source organism: Dendrobates tinctorius (assembly GCF_039654945.1). NCBI lineage: Eukaryota > Metazoa > Chordata > Amphibia > Anura > Dendrobatidae > Dendrobates > Dendrobates tinctorius. Next base: position 38,485,235 of record NW_027361738.1, read on the forward strand.
GCCCTACATATTCCTTATACACTCACTGGCCACTTTATTAGGTACACCTGTCCAACTGTGTGTTAAGACTTAATTTCTAATCAGCCAATCACATGGCGGCAACTCAGTGCATTTAGGCATGTAGACATGGTCAAGACAATCTCCTGCAGTTCAAACCGAGCATCAGTATGGGGAAGAAAGGTGATTTGAGTGCCTTTGAACGTGGCATGATTGTTGGTGCCAGAAGGGCTGGTCTGAGAATTTCAGAAACTGCTGATCTACTGGGATTTTCACGCACAACCATCTCTAGGGTTTACAGAGAATGGTCCGAAAAAGAAAAAAAATCCAGTGAGCGGCAGTTGTGTGGCCGGAAATGCCATGTTGATGCCAGAGGTCAGAGGAGAATGGGCAGACTGGTTCGAGCTGATAGAAAGGCAACAGTGACTCAAATTGCCACCCGTTACAACCAAGGTAGGCAGAAGAGCATCTCTGAACGCACAGTGCGTCGAACTTTGAGGCAGATGGGCTACAGCAGCAGAAGACCACACTGGGTACCACTCCTCTCAGCTAAGAACAGGAAACTGAGGCTACAATTTGCACAAGCTCATCGAAATTGGACAGTAGAAGATTGGAAAAACGTTGCCTGGTCTGATGAGTCTCGATTTCTGCTGCGACATTCGGATGGTAGGGTCATAATTTGGCGTAAACAACATGAAAGCATGGATCCATCCTGCCTTGTATCAACGGTTCAGGCTGGTGGTGGTGGTGTCATGGTGTGGGGAATTTTTTCTGGGCACTCTTTGGGCCCCTTGGTACCAATTGAGCATCGTTGCAACGCCACAGCCTACCTGAGTATTGTTGCTGACCATGTCCATCCCTTTATGACCACAATGTACCCAACATCTGATGGCTACTTTCAGCAGGATAATGCGCCATGTCATAAAGCTCGAATCATCTCAGATTGGTTTCTTGAACATGACAATGAGTTTACTGTACTCAAATGGCCTCCTCAGTCACCAGATCTCAATCCAATAGAGCATCTTTGGGATGTGGTGGAACGGGAGATTCGCATCAGGGATGTGCAGCCGACAAATCTGCGCCAACTGTGTGATGCCATCATGTCAATATGGTCCAAAATCTCTGAGGAATGCTTCCAGCACCTTGTTGAATCTCTGCCACGAAGAATTGAGGCAGTTCTGAAGGCAAAAGGGGGTCCAACCCCTTACTAGCATGGTGTACCTAATAAAGTGGCCAGTGAGTGTACATCAGAATCAGATCCTGAGTTTTCACTAGACTCTGAGCATGTCAAATCTATTCCTGAGTCTATTTCAGAGAGATCAAAATAGTATTCATGTGAGACTATATCTTGCCACCTTGGCATGTACCATCTAGTCTCTAAGATGTATGACCAACTTTTCAATAATGCATGAAGGTGTGGCACTATATGACAGGAAAATACTCGGTACAATTTATTTGCTCTTCTGTACTGATGAGGAACAACTGGCGTTAAATGTACTCTTTCCAAAAACCAATCAGACCTTACTCTTCTCACCCTTTTTTGACAAATCGGAACTGAACACAAACAACTTCCACACGGCATGTACAAGTAACACGTACACTTCACAAACTAGTATTCATCTCAAAGTGTCTCAAAGCCACCGGACAGTAACTGGCTCCTGTACTTCCAAATCTTCGCAATACCTCTGCTATCTCACAATTGACCGGGGTATCTCGAGGCACTCTAAAATGAATATTTATAGTCAAAATATACACTCTCACAGATCCAAGCCAGGTTATGGCAGCCCACCAGCCAACTCCTCCCGTGATTTTCCCCTCAGTCTTCCAGTAACGTGGGGTCGCATCTGTCTGCAAACTCTTTATAACTATACTTTGAACACACTGATCACAGGACATTTATCAACCAATTCTTATCCTTTTACTACTTAGCTTATTCTTTCTACTACTTAGCAACTAGCAGAGCAACAAAAACACATAATAACATAATCCACCAACCAAAGAAAAACCAGAATAGCAATCAAAGTGAGAAGGGTGGAACATGTATAACACAACATTACTTTCTATTTTCAGTTCTGCCTTCTACATATAACACCCATTCAACTCACACCCCTTTCAAGATTTAAGATCATTCATGAGAAAAAAAATAAAAATTTTTAGCAGCACTTTTGATCTGTTGCCCGGTCTTATACAGGCAATGCAATATCCAGCACACAAAATTAGAATGTTAGGATGGTTAGTATTTTTAGACAGATAAACAAATATAAATATACAACCACAAACAATACATACTACATTAAAGTCAAGAGACAAAAGATTAAAGCCAAGGAACAAAAGAAACAAAACAAGCAAAAAAAATTAAAAAACTTAAAATAAAAAAAATAAAACAAACCTTAATTTTTGTTACCCGAGGGGATTCCCATTCAAAGATCCAGACAGACTGACCTACCTACCCTGTCTTAGGGAGACAAGAAAGGATGCGAGCCAAAATGGCTCACGTACCCGGGTCTCCTTTCTGTTCTCCCCCCGACAGAGCAAGGCAATCCTTTTCAGTCCAAATTGATAGTTAAAGGGGAATTCAATCTCGCTGGGGCCTCCAAGTTTGTCAGCGCCGGGATTTTTTCTCTAATCACCAACCTCGGGTAAAGCTCATTTAGAGCTTCTCTTACCTAGGATCCTAGGAATGGAGACGTAAAAAGAGAGACACAGGAGGCTTGTCTTTCAAGTTAATCTCTCCCCTTTATTAAGATGGGTACTTCTTTTATAGGATCACAAAAGAGGAAATAGACAAATATAGACAATTTCCGTAATATTATGTAACAATTGCGAAATGATGGATAATTGGCAAAAACAATAGTTATATAACAGATATGACAAAATGATATATTATGTGTCTAATTGGGGATGACGGGAATATGGCACTTCCTTGATATCAATTTAACAATTCGTGGAACTGCATCCGGTAATACTAATAGGCCAGAATACTTGGCCTTGACATTTTAGACATTATTCTAAGAAAAGAGAGAATTTTGGAACTGACCACTTGGCAGAATTGTCTAACCACGTAGACAGATGATAACAATTAAAATAGTGTCATGGGTTACAAGTTGTTTTTCAGTTATTTTTCTGTTCTATAGAAACTAAGATTAACCATTTCTTTGACAGGTCCTGTGACAACGAGCTTCTCTTCCTGCTTTCAGTTTTTTACTGAACATTGAGAGCATTAGGGAGAGCGGCTCGTGGGTACATGACTAACTGTGCAAGTCGCATATGTACTTGGCGGGGGGGGCGCCGAACCAAATTCTTGCCCCGGGTGCCAGAAAGCCTAGATACGCCTCTGGTATAAACTAAGCACATAGCCTTGCAGGAGTTGTAGTCCCTATTAAAAGTTCACCATTAGTGCTTTAGTTGCTGTCACCATCTTCAAAAACTGAAGTGTAATGAAATATGCTGATCATGGTCCTTGGTGCACCCTTGGTGTGGCCAAGAGGCTTATTTCACCTTTCTGTCTACTGGTTTTGAATACCCACATCTCCCCCATTGGTGATAGACAGGACTAGCTTTCTGAGCGTTTTGCAGACAGTGCTTATTCCAGGCACACCAACGCTGTCACTCTCTAATGAGAGAGCAAAGAGCCTACAAAGCCAGTGAGCGGAACCGTGCACGGAGTCAATTGGGCACACCAAGGGTGCACCGAACACCCTAATTAACATATTTGATTAAACTTGAGTTTCAGCAGAACGTAGGCAGTGATTAGAATACAAAAGCTGCGACCCGTGTCAGGAAAAATACGTGCTTAGTTTATACTGTCAGTTTGGGCAGACGGGCTCTTTTTTTTAAATATAATGACTGTTATCTTTCCTACAGTAGAATAAAAACATTGTTAAAATGGTTGTTCTCTTTCAGAAGTTTTCTTCCAAATGCTGATATAGTTATAAAAAACAAACAAACTGAAAATTACTTACCCTCCACAGGTCTAGTGATGTGTCTCTGGCACTGCCTTGGTCTCTGTTTGATTGCAATGGTGACATCACATTGATAGCGCTGCAGCCAATCACTGATGTTAGCGGCTCAGCCTGTGTAGACGGCACAACTGTATACAGCTCTGTTAACGTGACTTCACTGCTGCAACCAAACAACAGAGAATAGGGCAGTGACAGAGAAACAGCACTAGGAAGGCAAGTAGCACTTATTTTTTTTATAACTACTGTATATTTGCATATGGAAGAAAGTTTCTAAAAGAGGACAACCCCATTATGCCCCATCCCTTTAACCAGACCCCAGCTGACTTATGGAATAGATTAACAAAATTTAAGGGTGGGGTTCACAGTAATACAGTTCTCGCCACTGAGCACTTTATTGGGATATATGTTGGAATCACCAAAAAACAATATTCTAGTTGAAACCCCTACATAACCCCAACTAAGCCATTTACAGAAAGGAAGCCGACAGTTGCTGATATCCTGACAGAGCACTGTATAAGGCCATGTTCACATGATCAGTATTTGGCCAGACTGACATACAGTGGAGATGTGATCATTTCCTGCTAAGTTTTTGCACTCATTTCTAAGTTTAGTGCATTTTCAAGACTTTTAAAAACATAGATAAATGTAAATATAGACAGACAAAAAGAAAGGCTTAGATAAATGGATATAAGATAAGATTTCAAAGTATTAAAGCATATACTTTTAGATGAGCAGTAATCTATCACTTTTGTACAAATCGAGCCACTGGTATGCAACTTTTCTGTAGACAAGTTACACTTCTTTATGTCCGCCACTAGGTGTCACTCTCTTAACTTGAATTTTTTTTTTCTAGGAATTTTCTCCATTTTAGTCAGTCACTCCAAATTTACAATTCAAACTGATATTATAGGAAATAGATCAGCAATTAAATTCCTTCTTTTTGTTTTTAAATCTGTTCCTCTGTTGCCCCCCCAAAACAACTTTATTTTAATAAGCAACCGATGGTGCTCAGTAAAGCCTTGGTGCACCATTCCACCCACTAAGGCTTACTTCACTATTTCCGGTACTGTAAAAACCAATATCAGTGTTATCTGTATGTGTGAGTCCATGTGAATGTGTGTGACATCCGTGTGACATGTACTGGAATAGATTGCAGAATAGAAATTACAGATGTTTAGGTGTAAAGGTACTGTCACACTTAGCGATGCACCAGCGATCCCGACCAGCGATATGACGCGGTCAGGATCTCTGGTGCATCGCTAAGTGGTCACTAGTGAGCTGCCACACAGGCAGATCTCTCCATCGACATAGCAGGGGTCGGGGGTCGCTACTTACCTGTCAGACGAGGCGATCCTGACTTCCTCCTGCCCGCGTCCACGCGTCGCTCGTCGGCGCCACAGGAAGCCCAGCAGGAAGCTGACGACGAGAAATGGCCCAGGACGTTCTCGCGCGATCAGCGATAACCAGCGGGGGAGCCGGTCGGAGGTAAGTATCAGACATAGCAATATCGCTAGCAATATCGCTGCTACGTCACAAAAAACAGTGACGTTACAGCGATATTGCTAGCGATATCGCTTAGTGTGACAGGCCCTTTAGATGTGCAAAGAGAGATAAAATGGGCCTAAGATTTACTCATGAAATTAAATGGACTGACATAAAATTCCTCCTAAAGTTCCAGTTTTGCAGCTTTGCTTTAATAGCAACATAATAGATCTGTGATGGAGTAATCAAGCCTTGAACCACAAACAAGGTGACTTTGACTGCCACAGAGGTCATGAGTATAAATGGGTGAACCTGAATGGAAAAGTTCAGGGTCTGTATGGAGCACATAGTGTCCATGCACGGACCGTGAACATGATCTTCTTCCAGAAGTCATGGTTACTATTCGGGTTCTGCAGCCAAAACAAAGCTTGCTGAAAGGCTGCAGTGCAGCCAATCAAAAAGCTTTTCCTGTGTGAGCACTTCCAGCCCCATCACACCCATGGCAGGTATTGGCATGGCTGTCATTGGACAGTGCACTGTGTAAAAAATGATAATAAAAATATGTGGTATCTCCTCTATTCTTGATAACAAGCGCAGGTAAAGTTGACAGTTGCAGGCTGCAGCAGTTAGCAGTCAGATTTATCTTGGCTGGTTATCAAAAATAGAGGGGTTCCCACGCTGTTTTTTTTTTTAAAGTATTTAAACACCATTTTTAATAACCAGCCAAAATAAAGCAGACAGCTAAGTGATGGTATTTTCAGGCTGGGAAGCTCCATGGATATTTCCCCCTCCCCAGCCTGAAAATAGCAGCCTATAGATGCTCTAGAACAGGCGTATCCAATAGGTGCCCCATTTCTGGCGCTTTGCCTGAATCTTCCTTCTTGCCCTGGTGCATTGGCAAGCAGGGTAATATTTTGGTGTTGATGCCAGCTTTGTAATGTCAGCTGACATCAAGCCCAAGCGTTAGTAATTGAGAGGTGTCTATCATTAACCCCGTATTGAAAATTAATAAAGACACACAGAGAAAAAAGTCCTGTAATTGAACAAAACACTCCCTGGCAAATCCCCATTTTTTCCCATTTATTAACATAACAATAAAAAAATCAAAGTAATTCTCACTTGTCTGCCGATAATCCATAATGCTGATGTCCCGTGATGAGCCCCAACTCTGCTACATCTGGTTGCATTGCTGAATGATGACATCAGATCACACTGAGCTGTGCTTGAGAACATGGCTGCTTGTGACAGTGGTGACATCATTAATTTTACCACCATATCTGCAGTTTTCTCTCAATGAATAGGAAGCATTTTGCTTGCTAAGTATAATGCCCCTCATAGTCTTCCACATTGTATAATGCACCACATAGTCCTCCATATAGTATAATGAACACCCCATAGTCCTACATATAGTAAAATGTGCCACATAGTCCTTCATATCCTATAATACACTCTCCATAGTCCTCCATATAGTATAATGCACTGCCCATAGACCTCCATATAATTTAATACGCTCTCCATAATATAAAACAATAAAGCTCTATTTCTCCACAATTAGACCACAGCTATGAGGAATACAGGTAAGACTACTCTAACCATTCTATTACCTGTACGCCCATAGTAATACCTTGAAAGTGTCCAGGGGGTGACACATTCCCCCTAAGTGTACACAATAACATTTTGACCAGGGGTGCTCAAGCTTTTACATGCCATTGTATATATATATATATATATATATAAAAGGAAAAAAAATAGGCAGCACTCAAATTAAATGTGAAAAAAGTGGATACTTTACTGATCCTCAGATGGCAACGTTTCAACGGTGACCCGTCTTTGACAAAGACGGGTCACCGTTGAAACGTTGCCATCTGAGGATCAGTAAAGTATCCACTTTTTTCACATTTAATTTGAGTGCTGCCTATTTTTTTTCCTTTTTGTCATTTTGGCTGTTTGGACACTGCTGAATAGGTTTTGCACCTGCTGTATTATTTTGGTAGTGCTGCCCTTTTTTCTTGCTTTATATATATGTATATATATATATATATATATATATATATATATATATAGTGTATATGTATACATTTAGTGCTCAAGTACCACTTATCTCTTCATGCATTTCACTTTAGTTTGTATGTGCTCAGAATAAACACGGACAAGGTAGTAATATTGTAGTCATTCATTTTTGTGCACAATTTCCCCAGTCCCCATAAAAACATCACTGCTCTCTAATGCTCTTTTTCATTTTCAATTTATCAGTAGTAAAGTTGAGGTTGAAATGAAAGTAAAATGCTATGAATCTGACATGCAATATGCAGAGGAAAATTGAAATGCAGTGCGCGGTGTAAAATGAAATCGGAGAATAATTTATTGAGGGCACTGAACATGAAATACTATAGGAACCTAGCCCAGAAGACGCTCTAGAGAGAAATAGAGATGTTTTGTATAAAATGCAAAGGTATAAAATGCAAATAAAGAGGTCATATCAAATGGTAATTATCATAAAATGTATAGATGGTGAAAAGAGACCTAAAAGCCATTGATCTGCGTGGTTTACTACAGTACTGAAAGAAAACAAAGTCCAAGAAAAATTGAAACGGTAGCTCAGAAAATAACTTTTCAGTTCTCAGAAGGCCCCTGTACTTTAGGCCTCATTCAGATCCCCTTTTTCCTATTTTTCAGTGTTGGCTGGGTAAATTGGGGTGTCTCTACTATGGGGTGTACATATGGTACTTGGGAGCCCCCCTTAATGTATGGTGGCTGTGCAAGTTGCTGTTTTGCTAGTATTTTGCACATGTGCTGCCCCCACCTTTATCACGGGGGCTGCTGAATCCTATAGTGCATTTGTGTCTGGACATGGTGTTGGTAAGTATGGCTGACTTTTTCCTTTGATTTTTTATTTTTGAATATTTATTTTACTGGATTTGAATTACAATTACATGTCTTTTGCCAATCTTAAAAGTCACTCTCATACTACGGCCTGCTGCAGTGCTTTGCTGTCTTTACTGTACATATTCTTGCATTGAGTAATTTCTTATTACATCCTTTCTGACAAGGGTTCAGTAATTGGGGATGAAAAGATTGTCAAAAGTTAATTATAGTGTTATACAAAATGTATGGGTAAAAATGTAGTAGTGATCCACTAACTCATAATCTACCTGTAGGTCATAATCTGTTGACCACCACTAGACTACTAGACATGATAGAACTCCAGACCAGTACTAAGTAAGTTATAGGGTTTTTCACAACTTAGATACTGATGACCTAAATTCAGGATTGATTATCAGTGTCAGGTCGAGGGAGGTTCAATTCCCACCGATAAGCTTTTTATAGCTACTTTGGTGGCTGGATATACACAATGTACAGAGCGGGAACATCACTGCTCTATTGTAGCTGTTTTCAGCTACTGTAGCTCAGCTCCTATTGACGTGCCCCACAAGGTGCCTAAACCAGATTTAAAGTCCACATGTTTGGTATTTCTAGATCAACGGAGAAGAAAAGGAGCGAATCGATGATTGCAAAAACATAATTTAGTTAATAAATTATGATGTTTTTGCAATCATTGTTTCGCTCCTTTTCTTCTCCGTTGTTCTATTGATTATTGGAGCAGATGTGGCTGTTGCCCGGGGTGAACAAATGGTTTTGATATCATCCCTGGGCATTTCAGCTCTTTATATGGAATTTTTGTTATTAACATGTTTGGTATTTCTGTAGCGATGAGATCCCACTTAATTTACAGGTACTTGTCTCCAAAGCACCATCTGGGCATAATGTTCGGACACTACAATATATGGGCTCTACAATGTACTGGGTACTATACTGGCAGATTTGTAATATTCACTCAGCAACATCCACTGCTGCTTGTTTCTGGAAAACACCCATGGAGTCAAAATAGTTACAACACCTGAAGATAAATTCACCTAAGGGTATAGTTTCCAAAATGGGGTCACTTAAGGGGGAATTCTGCTCTTCTAGCAATTATAGGCTCTGTATATGAAGTCTGCAAACTGTTCTAGGAAAATCTGCACTCCAGGAGGCAAATAGTGCTCCTTTGCTCCCGAGTCTCTCTGTATGGATAAGTAGTACTGTCGGGTATTTCCACATTCAACAGAAATTGTGGGACAAATTTTGTATTATTTATAACACTTTCCCCATGTGAAAAGGTAAAATTTGGAACAATTTTTTGTGGTAAAAATGTAATTATTTTTTCTTCACTGCCCAATGGTATAAAAATCTGTGCCACATCCATGGTGTCAATATGATCACTGCACCCCTATATGAATGCATTGAGAGGTGTAATTTGTAAAATGAGGTCACTTATGAGGAGTTCTGCTGTTTTGGCACCTCAGGGGCCCTTTCAGTGGTTCATGGCACCTGCAAACCATAACAACAAAATCTGCAGCATAATATAGTGCTCCTTTCCTTCTGAGCTTTCTACTATGTCTGAAAAGCATGGTATTTCCAGATTACATGTAGGATATTGGTGCATTCATGAAAAATTGCATGACAAACTGTGAGATCCTTTTTCTTCTATTAGGCCTTATAAAAATGTAAAACTTGGGCCTAAAAAACATTTTAATGGTAAAAATGTGATTTTTTTTCTTCGCTGCCCAATGGTATAAAATCCTATGAGGCACATGTGTTGTCAACATACTCACTGCACCCTTATATGAATTAATTGTGGGGTTTAGTTTGTAAAATGGGTTCACTTATGTGGGCTTCTGCTGTTCTGGTATCTCAAGGGCTCTGCCAATCTGACATGGCATCTCAAACCATTCCAGCAACATCTGATCTCCAATATGATGCTCCTTCCCTTCTGATCTTTTCACTGTACCTCACAAGTAATTTTTGATCACATATGGGGTATTGGCGTACTTAGGGGTACTTCACACTAAGCGAGATCGCTAGCGAGATCGCTGATGAGTCACCGATTTTGTGACGCAACAGCGATCTCGCCAGGGATCTCGCTGTGTGTGACACGTATCAGCGACCGCCCCCCCCGCTGGGTATCGCTGATCGTGCAGGAATGTCCTGGGCCATTTTTTGATCATTGGCCTCCCGCTGGCAAGCAGGCATTGCTACGTGTGACAGCGGGAGACCTTCAATCAGCGAGATCCCAGCGCTGTAGGCTGACGCTGGGAGCTGGTATCCAAGGTAAACAGCGGGTAACTAAGCGACGCGCGCGCTTAGTTACCCGCGTTGTAGCTGGTCCTGATCGCTGGTGAGATCTGCCTGTTTGACAGCTCACCAGTGATCATATAGCGACACACCAGCGATCCTGACCGGGTCATATCGTTGTCGGGATCGCTGGTGCGTCGGTTAGTGTAACGGGACCCTTAGCAGAAATTGCATAACAAATTGTACCATTCATTTTCTACTGTTATTCCTTTTAGTGGTAAAAAATGTAACTTTCCATTTAGTCAACCTATTGTTATTCAATTCTGTGTATCGCCTGAGAGTTATATGCTCACTAGACCCCTAGATGAATTCCTTGAGAGGTATAGCTTCCTAACTGGGGGGTTTCTGCTGTTTTGGCGTAACAGGGGCTCTTCAAATGTGACATGGAATCCGCAATCTTTTCCAGACAAATTTGAGCTCCTGAGACGCTTTGTCTCCTGGTTCAGGTGTGTGGTGAGAGGTTTCTTTTTCTCTACCCTCCTCACTCTTTCCTCTATCTCTTTGGGTAGAGAATGGAGATTGGGCGTTACCTCAGCGGTGTCAGGTGATCCATAAGAGGGTTGTTTAAATCCTCCATATCTTCTTGTTCACCTCTGATTATTCAGTTGCACTTCATTGGTACGGTTGGTAGTTCTTTGGTGGGTGTTTCTTTGGATTGTCTCTGGATCTGGTGTATGGTGCCCTCTGGTTTCTACGTCCCTGTTTTATGCTCCCTGACTTTCCAAGTTTGTTCCTGCTTTAAAGGTATAGTTTATTGGTGTGTTTGAGCAAACTGTGGCCAGTATGACCAGCTACTCCACTATTGGCATCTGTGAATGACTCTGCAAATGTCCATCTCTCTTTAGTGGAACCTTGGCCCTCAAGGGTGTGCATATGTGTGAAGGCTTGCACCAAGTGTGTATGGTATACTGCTGTTGCTGGCTTTCAGTCCGGTCATCTCATCACTACTTCAGTGTCACAATGGCCCAGCAAAGTTGGGCAGCATTATAAATCCAGAAGTCCTGACTACTGCAACCTCCTGCTATGTGGCCTCCCCTCTAACACTCTCGCACCCCTCCAATCTATTCTTAACTCTGCTGCCCAACTAATCCACCTGTCCACCCGCTATTCCCCAGCCTCTTCCCTCTGTCAATCTCTGCACTGGCTTCCCAGTACCCAAAGACTCCAGTTCAAAACTCTAACCATGACATACAAAGCCATCCACAACCCGAGTCCTCCATACATCTGTGACCTCGTCTCCCGGTACTTACCTGCACGAAAGCTCGGATCCTCACAAGATCTCCTTCTATACTCCCCTCTTATCTCCTCTTCCCACAATCGCATACAAGATTTCTCCCGCGCATCCCCCCTACTCTGGAACTCTCTACCACAACATATCAGACTCTCGCCTACCATGGAAACCTTCAAAAAGAACCTGAAGACCTACCTCTTCCGACAAGCCTACAACCTGCAGTAACCACCGATCCACCAATCCGCTGCACGACCAGCTCTACCCTCGCCTACTGTATCCTCACCCATCACTTTATAGATTGTGAGCCCTCACGGGCAGGGTCCTCTCTCATCCTGTACCAGTCGTGACTTGTATTGTTTAAGATTACTGTACTTGTATGTATTATGTATACCCCTCCTCACATGTAAAGTGCCATGGAATAAATGGTGCTATAATAATAGGTAATAATAATAATAATAATAAAGTCCGAATTTCTGTAGATCCCAGATAATAGAGCTTCATATCAATATCATTAGTTCTTGGGTTAACTGTATCTGTGCAAGTGGCAAACATCCTTGTTTGTCATGCACGGATTTCACCCTTTCCTCTGCAGCTTTGTTGGCTTCCTCTTCTAAAAACTGAGCTACGTCTTCCAGAGACGTGGGTTCAAGAGAGACGTACAGGTGGTTAAGCTTGTTTCTTTGTTTGGGTTTCATTGCACCTGCTCACTTCTAGTGTTTGGGCTACAAGTGAAATTGAATTTCTGAAAGAATGTGAAGAATATCATCTGGAAAATGTTGGTTTAGATAACTGGTGCCAATGCTAAAAGAATTTTGACAGAAGAGTTAGGAAACATGACATCTTAGAAGAATAAAACCTATTAGTAGACAAGGTTGTAGCATGCTGCGTCTCCAGGGACTTGTCCTGCTCATACCAAGCTACAATAAGGCTTATTTCTCAATTTCTGAGCTTCTTTAAATGATTACTAGTCTGAGTTCCAGGCAGGTGTAGAGAGACATTTACAAAGCAAAAACCAGACAAAGTCTTCTCGGATAGAAGTATTACAAAAATAGAAAAGCAGTTCCATATGTAACGTATACCGTACTGTTTTGCAATACGAAGTGAAAAGGTCATTTCATTGAAATCTATTATATTTTCATACATTAGGAAAGTCATTTTTCTGCATTTTATGAAGGATTCCATAGTACTGGAATTCTGTGACCCCTTCACCTATGGAGGTGTCAGAAATCGGTCTCACTGATCTGATGTTATCAAAAATACAATATTTACCTGCAGCCAAATTGCCAACCTGCCAGTAAATAATGTTTTAAATTACAGTATGTCACTTTCTAATTGGAAGTTTGACTGCAGGGAGGAAATGACGTTCCCTTCCAGTAAAGTGGGCAGCGCTAGGATGTGAGCAGTCAGCGCTCCCTACACAGTGAGAGAGCTGTAATGACTTACACTGCTCTTTGACTGAAATCTTTCTCCGCCAAATGTATACACACCGCTTACTGCTCACAGCCCCCGGATGACTGGAAGCCAAAAGCTGCAAGAAGAACATCATGTCCCTGCAGCCAAACTTTCAATCAGACATTCATTTAATATGGTATTTATCTATAGATTAGCAGCACCATGTCTGCACATAAATACCACTTTTTATGACAGGTTCTCTTTTTATTTGCTTTGTGTAGCATAAGTGATGGGAGCAGACTTTAGAGGTATTTAGGGATATTGATATAAAACTGTGTTTGCCGAGTTTGAGATTCACAATTTCTCTTAGGAGGTCACCGTTTTTTCTTGGAGTCGCTTGAACTTTGAAAGAAAGTTGGCAAATATGGCTATAGCACAGTATATAAGTCTTGCACTGTATTTTTTGAACTCTATAGTTACAGTGTAATATCTTGCTTCTGTAGTGCTGACAACTCTAAAGATGGCCATTTGCTTTAGATAGCTGTTGGCAGTTTATTTAATAGGCCTACAGCTCGTTATTCCAACTTCCCTTATAAACATCCATGCTTGGCCATTTTTTTTAATCTTGTCTCTCAAGAGAAGCAGTTGGTTAGAAGCCACTGGGGGCCTGGCTTTAGAACTTGTCTCCAGTGCGACTTGGTCCTAAGGGGATTTTAAGGTATGCTTTTCTCAAACATACCTGGCTGAAACCATACAGCCAATGTCTGATACTTTCTGCCCATGCCAGCTGTGAGGTTGTTCCAAATTCCTCTGTGAGCAAAAAGGATCAAGGAGATTTGGAACAAAAATTGAAGTGCACCTTACATCATTACCTTATGGTCTTGTAATTATTCCACCTCTCAATATCACTCTACTTCAATATTATGTTTCAAATAAAAGACAATAGTACTAATAATTATAATAATATTAATAAATTAATCAGGGTTTATCAAACTTTTATTATTGGGACCTCACCAGACCAATTAAAATGCAAAAAAATATAGGACAAAGCCAAAGCCATCACTTCTTATAGTTTAAATCAATACAGTTAAAAGTGCCCTGTGGCCAATATACAAATACGTAGATATACTGACAGTATGCTCAGCAGTGGTCTGCAGTTAATGAACACATGAACTCCACTATTTTTACTTATTGCTAATTAAAAAACATGATGCACTTGTTATACATTTTTGACAAAAAGCGTGTAAGACTATCTACCAAAAATAAGGTAACATCATATTAGATGAGACCCTAATTCTACACTCACCTCTCCATGTGCCTGGACTTCAAATGTACTGAGGAAGAATAGGATAAAATTATATTTTGGTCTGTTTTAAAAAAAATAGTGGATAATCGGATGCCTAGCCTTGGAGGAGGCCATGACTCCCAATGGACAATGTCCTAAACTTTTTGGCTTGTGCATTAAGATGTGTGGCCACCTTCAAAGTTGGATTTCAGAAGAAGTGAAGGAAGATTCCGGAGTCACGTGACTTGAACCCCATAGAAAATCTTTGGGGAGATTTTAAGAAGGCTATTGAAGCACAGAAACCAAAAAATATTAATAAACAGGAGGAAACAGTTTATGAGCAATGAGCTATGATTCCTCAGGAACGCTGTCAGAATGGCAGAAGCTGGTGTACAGCTTTGAATCACATTTGCAGCAGGTCATAAGAGTCAAAGGAGCGCTATAAAGTAGTAAAGACGCTTGTCATGAAGGGGATGAATAAACCTGAGTCTGCTATAGTCAGTAAATTGGGAATTTTGTGTTCAATTTGGAGAAACCACTTCTTATATCACTTGTGTTGAGCTATTTAAATTGTTCTTGCTTCACTGGTTTATTGCAAATAGCAGAAAGTTTGAGTACTCGGTGGGGACAGGTGTTCTATGTATTTTTGGAGTCAATCCGATTTGTAGTTTTTAAAAATAAAAAATCACATTTTAAGCAAAAATTTTCCCATTGGAATTAATGGTGACCTTTCCATGACCCCCAACTGACATGGATTGAAGCCACAGCGCAGGTGCAGTGACCTTACAAAGTTGGCAGCTAGGCAAATGCAGCTTCCACACATGACCCGAATGAGCTAATAGCTAATAGCCAAAGCGGCTACCAAGTTGTCAGAGGCTGGGGGCAGGTTGTCAGAGGCTGGAAGAGCCTAGGGCAGGTTGTCAGAGGCTGGAGGCAGGTTGTCAGAGGCTGTTGGAGCCTGGAGGCAGGTTGTCAGAGGCTGGAAATGCTTGAGGCAGGTTGTCAGAGGCTGGAAGAGCCTAGGGCAGGTTGTCAGAGGCTGGAAGTGCCTGGGGCAGGTTGTTAGAGGCTGGAAG
Source organism: Dendrobates tinctorius (assembly GCF_039654945.1). Taxonomy (NCBI): domain Eukaryota; kingdom Metazoa; phylum Chordata; class Amphibia; order Anura; family Dendrobatidae; genus Dendrobates; species Dendrobates tinctorius. The sequence continues at coordinate 38,500,832 of NW_027361738.1, forward strand.
TGCCTGGGGCAGGTTGTCAGAGGCTGGAGGCAGGTTGTCAGAGGCTGGAGGCAGGTTGTCAGACGCTGTCAGAGCCTGGAGCAGGTTGTCAGAGGCTGTCGGAGCCTGGGGGCAGGTTGTCAGAGGCTGGGGGCAGGTTGCTAGAGGCTGGAAGAGCCTGGGGCAGGTTGTCAGAGGCTGTCGGAGCCTGGGGCAGGTTGCCAGAGGCTGCTGGAGCCTGAGGCAGGTTTTCAGAGGCTGGAAGTGCCTGGGGCAGGTTGTCAGAGGCTGTAAGAGCCTGGGGCGGGTTGTCAGAGGCGATCTGTGAAGAAAACGTCACTCTGACCCCGGTTTTCGGGGTATTTTGGCATCGCAGTGCAATTTTCATGTGTGCAGTAGCATCAGCTAAGGATTCCTCAGATTTTCCCGCAAAAAATGCATGCAGTTTTTAAAAAAACGCACGGGGTTTTTAAATAACGCATGCGTTTTTTGCGGGAAAATCTGAGGAATCCTTAGCTGATGCTACTGCACACATTAACATTCGACTGCGATGAAAAAATACCCCGAAAAACGGGGTCTGAGTGACTTTTTCGTCACAGATTTAATTTTAATTATGTGCAGTAGCATCAGCTAAGGATTCCTCAGATTTTCCCGCAAAAAACGCATTCGTTATTTAAAAACCGCATGCGTTTTTTAAAAAACTGCATGCATTTTTTACGGGAAAATCTGAGGAATCCTTAGCTGATGCTACTGCACACATGAAAATTGCACTGCGATGCCAAAATACCCCGAAAACCGGGGTCAGAGTGACTTTTTCGTCACAGATTTAATTTTAAGTCTGTGCATTAGGATCAGGGCACCCCCCAAAGGCTGACTGTGTAAAAAATTACTTAAAAACAGCCCCAAATCACTAGAACGGGGATGTGTAATGCTTTCATATTCTAACTTTACTTTCTTACAGTCGACACCTGATATACTGCTATAAAGCTGGCAGCGCTGTTCAAGCACCATGTATTTCCTTCAGGAAGTGCCCATCAATTTTTTTTGCAACTGCAGAAACATGCACAACAGTTAAATGCACAATAATAAAACTTGACCTTAGATTTAGGTAAGAATTGCATAATTCTATAATTTCCTTAAATTAGTCAAATTGCTGTTCTATAAACACAGTACCGTATATACTCGAGTATAAGTCGATCTGAGTATAAGTCGACCCCCCTAAATTTGCCTGAAAAACCTGGGAAAACTTATTGACTCGAGTATAAGTCTAGGGTGGGAATTGCTGAAGATACTGGTAAATTTAATGCTGCACAACATACAGTATGCCCCCAAAATGCTGCACAGTGAATGGTGGCCCAAATAACGCTGCACAATATATGCCCCCATAAATGCTGCATAGTGAATGGTGGCCCAAATACCGTAATGCTGCCCCCAAAGTGATAGGATTACTGGTAATCCTATCATGTTGCTGCCGCTGCCGCTGCCCCTGCTGAAATTTAAAAAAAAAAAAACACTATATACTCACCTACGTTGATGACAGCTGCTCCTGAGCGTCGCCGGCTCTTCAGTGACTCAGGCAGAGGGCGCGTGCTTTCCACGTCATCGCGCCCCCTGCACGTCACTGCCGGAGGACGGGAGAGAGCGGCGCGCAGAGATTTTGAACGCCGCAGCGGCCATATCATCACCCGCCGCCGCCGCCAGGATGCTGCAGGGGACCGCAGACGAACACCGGGGACCGCGGAGACGACTGGGACCGCGTAGACGACGGGGACCAGGTAAGTTGGCACCGTGACCCGAATATAAGTCGAGGGGGGTCTTTTTCAGCCCCAAAAGGGGGCTGAAAAACTCGACTTAGGCTGGTTTCACATTTGCGTTTTTTAGCGCTGGAAAAAAACGCATACCTGCGCATGCGTTTTTTCCCCTATATTTAACATGGGTGCGCATACCTGCTCGCTGGTAAACGCATGTATGCGATTTTCATGCGCTGCGTTTTTTTGGGGTGTGCGTTGGTATTTTCCAGACGCAGCATGTTGCATTTTTTGGCCCTGGAAAAAAGCGCATGCACACGTATGCGCACGTTTTGCGCTAAAAATGGCCATTATAGCCTATGGATGCGCATACGTGCGCACTGGCATGCGCAGGTATGCGTTTTTTTAGCGCTGCGTTTTTTTGGTGGTGTCCACTTGTTGTCCTAGTTATAATCTTCTAAAGTAAAAAAAAAAAAAGTCTATATAAAGGAGGTGCCTGCCAAAACACTGCCACTACTACACTGACAGATTGAAGAGCAGACAGTCAACCAAGAACCCATTATATCAGCGAAGAATGTGAGTATATTACATTATATGCCTGTCCTTTTAAATTATGTATGTACTAATGATTTTTATTATTTTTACATGCAGTATGTCTTCAGAATCCGAGTATTCCCCATCGCGGCAGGAATTGGCGCAAGCAGACCGTGAGGTGATTATTTTCGTGCATCTGGTAAGTATATCTGCTGCTTCTCCAAATCTCTTACGTTTTTTTCAACTTTTTTAAGACATCGTCATCATCATCTTCTGCGGACGGGACTAGTGAGGGCGAAGAGCAGGAGCAGCGAAGCCAAGTCCCGGTGGTGATACGGAATGTAAGTATCAAATGATTTGTAATGTTCTTTATTTTTTATCTTCTATTTTTACTCTTTTTTATGTTTCTTTTTTTGTAACTTTTTATTCAATTTAAATTTGATTATTCTAATGAATGTGTTTTGTCTAGGTTCCACAATGGGATGAAGACGTCTACCTGGATAATGAGCAGCTCATCAGCCTGGTCCAGGAGCGTTCGCCGTTGTGGGACAGCCGTGACCGGCTGCACAAGGACATTGTGGTGACCCGGCGGCTATGGAATGAGGTGGCCGCAGCGTTGATGGATGGCTGGGACAGGGCCACAGCATCCTCCAAAAAGGCGTTTAGTGAGTATTTCCCTGCTCTGTATTGTGCCGCAGTGACTGTTGTCCTTGACGGCACTGTTGGGTTTCGTGCTAGGTGTATTCTAGCAGGAAACCCAACAGTGTCATCGGGGTCTACAGTGACTGCTTTGAGTATTGTATTGCTACATTGTGCCGCAGTGACTGTTGTCCTTGACGGCACTGTTGGGTTTCGTGCTAGGCGTATTCTAGCAGGAAACCCAACAGTGTCATCGGGGTCTACAATGACTGCTTTGAGTATTGTATTGCTACATTGTGCCGCAGTGACTGTTGGCCTTGACGGCACTGTTGGGTTTCGTGCTAGGTGTATTCTAGCAGGAAACCCAACAGTGTCATCGGGGTCTACAGTGACTGCTTTGAGTATTGTATTGCTACATTGTGCCGCAGTGACTGTTGTCCTTGACGGCACTGTTGGGTTTCGTGCTAGGCGTATTCTAGCAGGAAACCCAACAGTGTCATCGGGGTCTACAGTGACTGCTTTGAGTATTGTATTGCTACATTGTGCCGCAGTGACTGTTGTCCTTGACGGCACTGTTGGGTTTCGTGCTAGGCGTATTCTAGCAGGAAACCCAACAGTGTCATCGGGGTCTACAGTGACTGCTTTGAGTATTGTATTGCTACATTGTGCCGCAGTGACTGTTGTCCTTGACGGCACTGTTGGGTTTCGTGCTAGGCGTATTCTAGCAGGAAACACAACAGTGTCATCGGGGTCTACAGTGACTGCTTTGAGTATTGTATTGCTACATTGTGCCGCAGTGACTGTTGTCCTTGACGGCACTGTTGGGTTTCGTGCTAGGTGTATTCTAGCAGGAAACCCAACAGTGTCATCGGGGTCTACAGTGACTGCTTTGAGTATTGTATTGCTACATTGTGCCGCAGTGACTGTTGTCCTTGACGGCACTGTTTTTTTTTATCAACAGTGGACAAAGTCCGAACACGTTGGCGTTCGATCAAGGACCGCTTCAACAGTGATGTTCGTACTGAGGGCCAGGTTCGCAGTGGATCTGCGTCAAGGACCAGAACTAGAACTAGAATCCAGGATATCTATAAACAGAAAGATAGTGAGGAAACACTTAGCTAACCTAAATGAATTCAAGTCTCCAGGTCCAGATGAATTACACCCCAGAGTACTGAAGGAGATAGCAGAAGAAATTTTTGAACCCCTCTCCAAAATCTTTGAAAATTCTTGGAGAACAGGAGAAGTGCCAGAAGACTGGAGAAGAGCAAATGTTGTTCCTATCTTCAAAAAGGGGAAGAAGGTGGACCCAGGCAACTATAGGCCGGTGAGTCTGACTTCTATACCAGGAAAGATCTTTGAACAAATTATTAAACAACATGTATGTCAATACCTGGATAAGAATGAAGTGATTAAACAGAGTCAGCATGGGTTTCTAATTAATAAGTCATGTCAGACTAACTTAATTTCCTTCTATGACGGTATCACTGATTGGGTGGATCAAGGAAATGCTGTAGATATAGTATATCTTGACTTCAGCAAAGCATTTGACAAAGTCTCTCATACAATCCTTATTGAAAAAATGACTAAGTATGGAATGGACAAGGCAACTGTTAGGTGGATTCATAACTGGCTTAGTGATCGGACCCAAAGAGTGGTCGTAAATGGCTGTACATCCAGTTGGAAGAATGTCTCAAGTGGGGTACCACAGGGCTCTGTCCTGGGCCCTGTATTGTTCAACATCTTTATCAACGATTTAGATGAAGGAATTGAGGGTAAACTGATTAAATTTGCTGATGACACAAAGCTAGGAGGGATAGCTAATACTAGAGAAGAGAGAGAGAGGATTCAAAAAGATTTAAATAAACTGGAGAAGTGGGCAGCAACTAACAGAATGGTTTTTAACAGGGAGAAATGCAAAGTACTACATCTGGGCAATAAAAATGAAAAAAGCATATATAGAATGGGAGGAATAGGGCTAAGTGACAGCACATGTGAAAAAGACTTGGGTATACTAATAGATCACAGACTGAATATGAGTCAACAGTGTGATGCAGCAGCAAAAAAGGCAAATGCAATTCTAGGATGTATTAACAGAAGCATACAGTCTAGATCACGTGAAGTCATTATTTCCCTCTACTCCTCTTTGGTCAGACCTCATCTGGAATATTGTGTCCAGTTTTGGGCACCACATTTTAAAAAAGACATCAACAAACTGGAGCAAGTTCAGAAAAGAGCGACCAGAATGGTGACCGGTCTGCAAACCCTGTCTTATGAGGAAAGGTTGCAGGATTTGGGAATGTTTAGTTTGCAAAAGAGAAGACTGAGAGGAGACTTAATAGCTGTCTACAAATATCTAAAGGGCTGTCACATTGTAGAAGGATCAACTTTATTCTCATTTGCACAAGGAAAGACTAGAAGCAATGGGATGAAACTGAATGGGAAGAGACACAGATTAGATATTAGAAAAAACTTTTTTGACAGTTAGAGTGATCAATGAGTGGAACAGGCTGCCATGAGAAGTGGTGAGTTCTCCTTCAATGGAAGTCTTCAAACAGAGGCTGGACAGACATCTGACTGGGATGATTTAGCGAATCCTGCTTTGAGCAGGGGGTTGGACCAGATGGCCCAGGAGGTCCCTTCCAACTCTACGATTCTATGATTCTATGATTCTATGATTCTAGATACCGTCACTATCACGCGTTGCAGTTCCTAAGACCGGTCCTTGCCACGAGATCGTAAGTATTATAAATTTTGGGTTTTTATTTTTATTAATCTGTGTTTTTCTAATCCACAGCTGATGCTTCTTGTAAAGGCATGGTAGTAATGATTTTCCTTTCTTCCACAGCACCTGGAGCAGCACCCTGCAACCTGGCCCTGGAGCGGTCCTTCCTCGGACGTCCTCTGACCCGTCCCAGCCATCCGACAGCCAGGAAGCACCTTGCAGGTCAACCACACACACAGCTGGTGACCAGGAAGCTGGGCCATCAGGTGTTCCCCTGTCCCAGGTCTCTGCCACTGGTTATGCGGGCACTACCCGCCAGCGGCAGAGGGCCTTGGACAGGAATGTCTTGCCCGAGTTTATGCATTTGAGCGAGACATTTAATTCCAGCCTCAAGTCACTGTCCGACAGAGTTGAAAGCGGTTTTGCACTCATGGAACGTGGTTTTAACCACTTTGAACACCGCTTCAATTCTGTAGAACAGCGCCTTGACCGTCTGGAGGCCGACCTCAACAGACCAGCACACCATTTTTTTAGTAAGATTGAAAAGGGCATGGCGGAACACCTTAGTCCTGATCAACAGCTGAATGTGCTGCAGGCCTGCAACAATGCTTTCTTGCAGGCTATGCAGCATAATCGGTACGGTCAGCAGTCAGTGGTGTCCTTTCCACCTGTGCCACCATTGACTCGCTTCACCTCACTACCGACTTGTGCTGCATACCACTGCACGGACACCTCTATTCAAAGCCAGGACACCCACCGTTACACCACCACAAGTCTGAGTGCAGCTGGTCACTTCACCGACACCACCATGGCAAGCGCTGCTCCTGTCTGGAGCACCACCGCCACTCCCATGCATGCGTGGAGCTCAGCCACCACTAGGCAAACATGGAACAGCCCTGCCGCTACAACAACATGTAGTAGCCCTGCCACCACCACTCTGCAAACCTGGACCATCACTGCCGCCACCAGTCCTCCTGCAAGGACGAGCACTGACAACGAAGAGCAGCAGCAGCAGCCACCTCAGCAGCAGCCACCTCAGCAGCAGCAGCAGCCACCTCAGCAGCAGCAGCCACCTCAGCAGCAGCAGCAACCACCTCAGCAGCAGCAACCACCTCAGCAGCAGCAGCCACCTCAGCAGCAGCCGCCACCTCAGCAGCAGCCGCCACCTCAGCAGCAGCAGCCGCCACCTCAGCAGCAGCAGCAGCCATACCAGCAGACGGGGGACCTACATTCAATATTTGCCCCTAGTTCAAGGCGAAATCTATCAAGGCGGGCATTGGGCCAAAGTCGGTCCAGGCACACAAGCCTACGGCGACATGCCATTACAACTAATGTACCTGAACAGATTTCCTCTCCTCCAAGTGTTCCTAGTTTAATTCCCTTAACTGGACTACCTTCCCCCACAAGTTTTGTTGCCCCTTCCCCTCAAACACCGTCTTCAACTGCAAGTGTTGCATATTCCCTGCACACCCCCAAATTGAAACCATCTGCCCCCAAACGCCGGAAAAAATAATTTTTTGGTTTATTTTTGTGATAAAAAATAAATTTACATTTGTGGTTCACCATTACTAAGTTTCATTAATGTTGTTTGCGCCGCTCACACACACTGATGGGTAAATACATGTTAAAAACCAACCCAAGGCCTAGTATAGTCATATGTGAAATAACACGGACTAGTATAGTCATACCAAGGCCTAGTGTAATAACTCGAGTTTTACCAACTTGGATCTGTTTTCATGAAAAACAAACTGTTGAAACTTGTCTTAAAAATAAGTTTCTTTCTAGTTTCACCAGTTTGTTTTTTGTGAAACAAGATGCTAGTTGTTAAAAATCGAGTTATTACAGTAGGCCTTGGTATGACTATACTAGGCCGTGGTATTTCACATATTACTATACTACTAGCCCCAAGGCCTACTATACTCATATTTGAAATACCACGGCCTAGTGTAGTCATTACAAGTGTAATAACTCTATTTTTACCAACTAGATTCTGGTTTCATGAAAAACAAACTGTTGAAACTTGTCAAGTTTCACCCGTTTGTTTTTCGTGAAACAAGATCCTAGTTGGCAAAAATCGAGTATGCCTTGTTATGACTATACTAGGCCGTGGTATTTCACATATGACTATACTAGTAGGCCCAAGGCCTACTATACTCATATTTGAAATACCACGGCCTAGTATAGTCATTCCAAGGCCTAGTGTAATAACTCTAGTTTTACCAACTAGAATCTGGTTTCATGAAAAACAAACTGTTGAAACTTGTCAAGTTTCACCTGTTTGTTTTTCGTGAAACAAGATCCTAGTTGGCAAAAATCGAGTATGCCTTGTTATGACTATACTAGGCCGTGGTATTTCACATATGACTATACTAGTAGGCCCAAGGCCTACTATACTCATATTTGAAATACCACGGCCTAGTATAGTCATTCCAAGGCCTAGTGTAATAACTCTAGTTTTACCAACTAGAATCTGGTTTCATGAAAAACAAACTGTTGAAACTTGTCAAGTTTCACCCGTTTGTTTTTCGTGAAACAAGATCCTAGTTGGCAAAAATCGAGTAGGCCTTGTTATGACTATACTAGGCCGTGGTATTTCACATATGACTATACTACTAGCCCCAAGGCCTACTATACTCATATTTGAAATACCACGGCCTAGTGTAGTCATTACAAGTGTAATAACTCTATTTTTACCAACTAGAATCTGGTTTCATGAAAAACAAACTGTTGAAACTTGTCAAGTTTCACCCGTTTGTTTTTCGTGAAACAAGATCCTAGTTGGCAAAAATCGAGTATGCCTTGTTATGACTATACTAGGCCGTGGTATTTCACATATGACTATACTAGTAGGCCCAAGGCCTACTATACTCATATTTGAAATACCACGGCCTAGTATAGTCATTCCAAGGCCTAGTGTAATAACTCTAGTTTTACCAACTAGAATCTGGTTTCATGAAAAACAAACTGTTGAAACTTGTCAAGTTTCACCTGTTTGTTTTTCGTGAAACAAGATCCTAGTTGGCAAAAATCGAGTATGCCTTGTTATGACTATACTAGGCCGTGGTATTTCACATATGACTATACTAGTAGGCCCAAGGCCTACTATACTCATATTTGAAATACCACGGCCTAGTATAGTCATTCCAAGGCCTAGTGTAATAACTCTAGTTTTACCAACTAGAATCTGGTTTCATGAAAAACAAACTGTTGAAACTTGTCAAGTTTCACCCGTTTGTTTTTCGTGAAACAAGATCCTAGTTGGCAAAAATCGAGTAGGCCTTGTTATGACTAAACTAGGCCGTGGTATTTCACATATGACTATACTAGTAGGCCCAAGGCCTACTATACTCATATTTGAAATACCACGGCCTAGTATAGTCATTCCAAGGATTAGTGTAATAACTTGTAAGTTGGAATGGAGCAGATTAAATTCATCCACTCAATGCTGACTTGTATTCCCCATGGACTTTCATTGGGGTTGGGTTTTGAGGGTTGTGTTTTGAGAAAATCTCATACTTTGTTTTCAACTAGTTGCACAATTTTCTCTTGAAAAAAAATGGTTTCCTGATTCATGGCCTGCAGCTTTGCTCGTTCCAATATATTTCACGCAGACTAGCAATGCTGCATTTTAACTCATATGTGTATTTACCTGCCCAGGTGTGTGAACATCAAAAAATTCAATTATACATGGGAAGTTTTTTATTTAATTGGAGTTTAAAAAATATAGTGCACTCAGTAATGGTATCAAATAAGGTTTTTTATTACCATAAACAAACAAAAACATTACACCATTTCATCTTGCCAGTGCACCCGTCCTACATCAGAAATAAAGTAGGCCGCAAATTGGTCCCTCATTTGGCCAACTTCAACGGATGACCTGAGAGTGTGCTGAGTGAATTCAGGCAATGGGTTAGGAGCATCATCGTCCAGTTCAAAGGTCGGGTGCTCTTTAGCCATCATAAAGTTATGTAGAACCACACAGGCCTTCACCACCTCATCGACTGTTTCAAGTTTAAGATTAATGGCCGTGCCCAGAATTCGCCATCTGGAAACAAGAATCCCAAAAGCACACTCGACAGTTCTTCTGGCCCTGGTCAGCCTGTAATTAAATATTTTTTGGTGTGGTCCAAGTCCCGGCTGGAGTAGGGTTTCAGTAAGTTTCCGCACATTTGAAAAGCCTCATCGCCAACCATTACAAAGGGCAGTGGCGGAGCTTCGGTGTGAGGAAGAGGCCGTGGCATAGGGAAATTAAATTGGTTGCCATACAACCTCCGGCCCATGTCTGAGTTTTTAAAAGCCTGTGAGTCATTACCACGGCCAAATGCTCCAATGTCCACTGCTACAAACATACATCCGGCATCCGCAATCGCAATGAGTACTATTGAAAAGTACTTTTTGTAATTATAGTACTCAGATCCCGTTCTTTGGGGTTTGATGATCCGTATGTGTTTACCATCAACAGCTCCCAAACAGTTGGGAAAATTGCATACTGTCCAGAATTTGTCAGCAATTTCCATCCACTTTTCAGCGGTGGGCAGGGGCATAAATTCTGGGCAAAGAACATTCCAGAGAGCCCGGCAGGTGTCAGCAACAATTCCAGACAAGGTAGATATTCCAATACGGTACTGGAAGTGTAGTGAAGATAGGGTTTCTCCAGTCGCCAGGAATCTGTGAACAGACAAAGAAGTAAAATTAATATTTATGTATATTATTTTAAAAAACTATAAAATAAAATATTAGTACATTCACGAAAACTAATTACCCAAGGTTTTGAATACTAAATTTAAAAAAAAACATCAGACCGCACCCCTTGGTTTTTAAAACATACCGTAATGTCACCAGTAGCCGTTCCTCAGGAGGAATCGCACGACGGAGCTGTGTGTCCTGTCTCCGGATGGATTGTTGGACACGAGCAAGCAAATCCATGAAACTTTCGTGGGACATCCTGATATAATCTGTAAATTTCTCCGGGTTTGCCTGTAGCTCGCTGTAGAGGGTGTGGTATGCCCCACGGCTCTCCCGGAGTTCAACAATCGGATGTATCCACATACGCCGCCGTCTTCGCTGCCTCTCTCTCTTCCTTTGTTCATGGCAAGCAACTGCATACGCCTGAGCCATCGCGATGTCCAAATCCAAGTTGAAGTGAAAACTCTTCCAGCGCAGATCCATGGTCACGAGAAGAATCAAGCAAATGTGAAGAATACTGTAGACAGGGTCTATATATTAACATACCACACCCACAATGAAGTCCCATTGGTCTTGTGTGTTGTTGAATGGTTGTTTTTTCATTTTTGTGGGGTTTTTCCAAAATCTGTAAAAAAACGCAAACGCACAAAAAACGCATACAAACGCGCAAAAACGCTGCGTTTTTTTCCTGCATGCGCATAAAAATGCTTGAAAAAAACGCAGCGTTTGTATGCATTTGTATGCGTTTTTTTAATGCGTTTTTTTGCTGGAAAAACGCGCTGCAAAAAAAAGCAAGTGTGAAACTAGCCTTATACTCGAGTATATACGGTAATTAAAAGTACTGTATAGAGATGTTTGCTCTCTGGATCAGAGACTGTGCAGCACAGTACATTCAAGCAAAGATGAATCAATTTATGAGCAAGCGAAATACAATCCTAATGATTAGTCTACATTGCTTGCTAGAAGAATAGAACTTTTCTTCTACTTTTTAGTGGATTGAGACATTTCAAATAGCTTTTTAGAACAAACAGCAATAAATCCGTGAAACATTAATACTTGTAGCATTTGACGTGACAACCAATTCAATCTTCAGCTCTCTATGATTTACAAGATCTCATACATTTTAATTCTTCAAGATCTTCACTATTGAATCCTTATAATGCTCTTCACATTGCAGATTAAATATGGCATGTGCTGCTGTATAGAGATGTTTGCTCGCTGGTGGCTACAAATACTACTGTGAAGCACTGTACTTTCAAGCAATGTTCAATCTATCTATGTGCAAGCAAAATACAATCCTAATGATTAGTCTTGAAATAAAAATAAAACTTTGCTTCTAAAATGCTCTTCACCTCGTAAAAGAAATTTCACATGATATGAATGCTAAAGATTTCACAGCTAGGCAATAGAGTTCTTGGATTACAGTAAAATAAGGGCATTTTGTTGTCGTTTGTCCTTGTGATTTTCTTTCATAGAGGATTTAACCCATGAAAGAAACTTTTCATTCAAGAATGAAAAGTAAAAGCATAAATAAAAGATCCATCCAGGGCCATAAGTGGAGACCAGACTCGTCCCGCACAGCCCTGGCTGGCTTCACCTCGCACCACTTTAGTTGATTGACAGGTCTCTTTGATGTGTGTTCATAAGGAGAGACATAGCAATCATCTGAAGTGTCATATGGGGAAGCTTGCCATGGGTAGATCTTCAAATGGTATTTTTTCTGAAACGTGGTGGTGTTTTAAAAAAGAAAAAACCTGGCTGTAATTGTGCAGCCAGGTTCAGGTTTGGGTGTCATGAACCGATTGACATTTTCCAATTCCCTTTATCTATATTATTGAAGCAACATTAACCCCTTAAATTTTTTAAATCTGACCAGTGTCAATTTATGTGGTAATAACTTTGGAACGCTTCAACACACACATCCCATTGATTTGGAGACTGTTTTTTTTTCGTGACACATTATACTAATGATAATGACAAATTTTCGTCGATATGTTTTGTGTTTATGTAAAAAAAATCAGAAATTTGACAAGAATTAATTTTTTTTTGTAATTTTCAAACTTTGAATGATTAGCCCTTTAATCCAGATAGTCATACCACAGCAAAACATTAATAAATAACTTTTCCCTCTTGTTCTGTATAAATTAGCACCATTTATAAAATGTTCTTTTATTTGGTTGCATTTTAGGAGGTTTGAAAATGTAGCAATAATTTTTCCAAGGAAATTTACTAAATGTATTGTTTTAGGGACCTATCCAGGTTTTAAGTGACTTTGGGGTCCTATATATTGGAAACCCCCAAAAGTGATACCATTTTAACCCCTTAACCCCCAAGGGTGGTTTGCACGTTCATGACCAGGCCAATTTTTACAATTCTGACCACTGTCCCTTTATGAGGTGATAATTCTTAAACGCTTCTATGGATCCCGGTGATTCTGACATTGTTTTCTCGTGATATATTGTACTTCATGTTTGTGTAAAATTTCATTCAAATAACTTGTGTTTATTTGTGAAAAAAACGGATATAAGGCGAAAATTTTGAAAATTTCACAGTTTTCCAATTTTGAATTTTTATGCCCTTAAATCACAGAGATATGGCACACAAAATACTTAATAAATAACATTTCACATATGTTTACTTTACATCAGCACAATTTTGGAACCAAATTTTTTTTTTGTTAGGAAGTTATAAGGGTTAAAATTTGACCAGCGATTTCTCATTTTTGCAACACCATTTTATTTTTACGGACCACATCACATTTGAAGTCACAAACATGGCGGAGGTTCCCTGATGTTTTGGGGTTGCTTTGCTGCCTCTGGCACTGGACTGCTTGACCATGTGCATAGCATTATGAAGTCTGAAGACTACCAACAAATTTTGCAGCATAATGTAGGGCCCAGTGTGAGAAAGCTGGGTCTCCCTCAGAGGTCATGGGTCTTCCAGCAGGACAATGACCCAAAACACACTTCAAAAAGCACTAGAAAATGGTTTGAGAGAAAGCACTGGAGACTTCTAAGGTGGCCAGCAATGAGTCCAGACCTGAATCCCATAGAACACCTGTGGAGAGATCTAAAAATGGCAGTTTGGAGAAGGCACCCTTCAAATATCAGGGACCTGGAGCAGTTTGCCAAAGAAGAATGGTCTAAAATTCCAGCAGAGCATTGTAAGAAACTCATTGATGGTTACCGGAAGCGGTTGGTCGCAGTTAATTTGGCTAAAGGTTGTGCAGCCAAGTATTAGGCTGAGGGTGCCAATACTTTTGTCTGGCCCATTTTTGGAGTTTTGTGTGAAATGATCAATGGTTTGCTTTTTGCTTCATTCTCTTTTGTGTTTTTTCATTTAAGACAAATTAAATGAAGATAATAATACCAAAGAATTTGTGTTTGCAATCATTTTCAGGAAGAAACTGAGTATTATCTGACAAAATTGCAGGGGTGTCAATACTTTTGGCCACAACTGTATGTATGTATATATATATATATATTGTGTGTGTATGTATAATTATATAACGTTACTCCATAATATCTTCAACATCAGACTCTGAATCTGACTGTTGTTCTACTGGCTCGTCTTCAATACCCTTGTTCTGGCATGTCTGTAACCTGCACATGTCCGTGCACTTCAGGCCATTGCTGAGGCAAGTACACTGAGGAAGTTTGCATGACCGCACACACTTGCAGGACAGTAGCTGGATAATAGCTTCTGGTGCTGGTGCCCCTCGCATCCACTTGACAACAAGCTTTCCGTCATTATCTATCATCCAACCGCAGTCTGTTGGGTTTACAACAAATGGCTGGCTCTGCAGACTTCTCCTCCAGATCGCAGCCTGGTAGTTTGCACGCAGTGCATGCATGAAAAGGCAATCTTGGCAAGGAGGGAGTTGACTTGACTCTACCACTCCACGTCTGGCACAGAACAGCTGATACCGAAGCCTGTTTACCTCAGTTGTTTGGGTAGTTGGCAGGTACATGTGGCAGGTGATTTCCTGTAACTTCTCAAAGAGTTCGGAGACACTTCCCATGAACGACCAACTTCCTGAAAGGCATCCTGGTATGTCTTGTTCATCTTCAACTGCTTGAGTGTCATCATCTTCCACGGCCAGCGAATGCACTGACTGTGTCACAGCCTGTAAATGCATGCATACCAATCAATGAATCACACACGCTGCCTCCCAATGTTCTGCTCAGAGTGGTGATATCCAGGAATCTTGTCCGATTCTGTGTACCATATTTCTGGAACAGGTGGGATGGGATTTTGTGGCACATGCCCAGACACAGGACCATGACATCAGTATCCTCTGAAGTGATGATGACAGACTTGTAACCAGATTCTGCTGCATGAAGAGCATGGAGAAGGAGGCGTGTGTCTGCTTCTTCTTGACTTGACTTAAGGTCAGCAGCCTCTTCCCACTGTTCTTTGGTGATCTTAAAGCAGAGCTGCTCACATGTGACATACATCTCCTCCTCAAGCTTCTCCCTGTGGTGTTTCGCCTTCCATTCTTCTACCAGAAACTTTATGAGACTTGCCTTGTTGGAGGAATTACTTAGTAGCTTTCTCCACTGCTGGATGTTGTGCCCATGTGGAATGTTCTTGAAATGGATCCCTGTGCCTTCATATCTGTTGACTCTTTCTGTATCTTTGATGGATGTCTCCTCGTAGACGTCAAAGACAATATCAATGCGCTTGCTCTTAGCACCCTCATGGATAGCGCGACTCATTGCTGTGCCTGCTAGCTGGGCAAATGTTGCATCGTTTCCCTTCAGTTTCTGAACCAGGCTCATCCCATCAATGATGGTTGCAGAGGGCTCAGGGATCACCTCTGCAGGAGGAGCATTCCTCTCCAACTCCCTTGCTAGGGCAGCCTTGTTGGTCTTGCGGATAGACCCATCACCGTTGGCAAGTGCCCATGGCAATGGCCCCAGGGGATGAGTCAAGACATCACTCATTTGTAGCTTTCTGTCCTCAGCTACAAGTATCATCTGGCCAAATAGGTTCCTGTCAGCCTTCAAAATTACCTCCTTGCCAAGGCCTTGTCTGTGTGTCTTCATTCTGATGTTAGAGAACGTTTTAAGATTGTTTTTCGTCATCTTGTCATGAAACAGTGTAGTTGGCGTATCGGTACCCAAACGCTCATCCTTGAATGTGTGATATGCATCCTCTCCTATACTGTATGCCCCTAGAAGGTCTTTGGCTACATCTGGTGGTGCTGCAGTCGCTGTTGATAAACTGATAAGTTCACCATTATGCTCTTTGTTGAAGGGGTTCAACCAACCAGTCTCCAGCAGTTCAACAAAAGATCGGACATCGGCTTCATCTCTTCTAATCCTGGACACCTGTAGGTCTGAATGACTGAAGTCAGTATATTGTTGGCCTACTAGGGCCCTCAGCTGCCTCAAGTACATGCTGCGGTACTCCGATGTCAGGTAGAATCTGGCGACAGCTCCAACTTTGAGGCTGAAGCCTTTTGTGCCCCCTGGTGTCTGGGTGTCTTTGTTGATTGTTTCTTCGATGGTCTGGTCCACAGGAATCCGTCCAAAAGGATTCTTGCTACCGATCTGGACCGAAAAGCCACCTTTCATGAAGTATTCATGGACCTCTGGGTGGTCTATGGGCAGCCGAGACATCGTAGCATAGTAATAGGTTAGGTATCGGGCATAGTTGACCTTGTCATAGGCAAAACACCACGGTATCATCTGTCGGATTGTTCCTAGGTGAAGCATCCAGTTGCCTTCTCTTGAAGCTCGAACCAGGGCCAGCATGGTCTCGACCATGTCCAAGTATGACATCCAGAATGCTGAGAGTTGTTCATTTCTGAAGGTCTCAAGATAAACTTGAAAGAGCTTCAGGGTAAGTGTGCAAGATTCATTATCCAAGAACTTTTTGAAGGATCCCTGCGACACACTGATGCGAAAGTTTGTGATGTTCTTCAGTGTTTCATCCAGATGGTGAAGGTCCCTTGCATGGTTTTCTTCTAGCCATGGAAGGAAGTTTTCCATGCAAGCCTCATAAGTGCTTCATAGACCAGCTTGTGTAGTCTCACTGCTCTGTTGTACCTCCGGCCGTCCATCACTCCAGACACTGATCCTTCAGCGATGACACCGGATTCAACACACAGAGCTCTAAGGCCTGCATCCTGAAATCTCTTACCTATGATGGAGCGGAGACTACAGATTGTGTGGAAGACACCCATTCTAATTATAATGTTCTTGAACTTCTCCTGTTTCCAGATAACCTCGGCAGCTTTGGCATAGAGTGCTTGATCAAACACGCACACAATTCTGTTAAGCTTCAGGGTCTGCATGATGGCATGTGTTTGCTCCAAGACTTCATTCACAGTGGACATGGCTGTTGCAGGAGCATTGATAGTGGGCAGGTAGCTTACAGTGTCCTGGGCCACTACAATGTCGCTGCGGATTTGGATGTTGAACCCAGTCCAACTGCTAATGGTCTGATCCTCATGGTCTGACATTCTAGCCAGAAGCCAGATATGGTTCTTGGTTTTTGAATCCTGGACCTCCTCGGTAGTGTTAACATTCGCAGTCTCAATCCTGGGTGGTCCTCCCCGCCGCCCAACATTGTATATTGGTAGCATTAATTCTGTCGGAATTATGCTTCTTTTCTTCGACTTGGTTACATCTGGCAGGACTTTTGTCACAGAGCATGCAACATTGGACTGAACAGCGATGCCATTGACTCTATGAGATGTACCTGCTCCACTTAGTGTCTCCTCAAGTCTGTCAATGTTATCCCAGGCCAAGGTTGTGAACACACCAGGGTAGATATTTGCTGGCATTGGGATGTCATCCGTTGAACATTCCAACTTCTGGATACAAAGGGCTGTATATGACACACAGTGGCCAAGACGATTCAGAGTTCGAACCAGTTCTGTATTGCCGGTCAAAGACTTAATTGCAAAGGACAGCAGTACGTGCTTGGGTGGCTTTGTCTTTCCATTGGTAACAGCAAAAACCAAGTGACTGCCGAAGGATGTGGCAAGACGTTGAGCTCTTTCAGAGGGAGTTTGGCACTCACAATCTCCTGTAAGCAGGGTTTGCAGGAATTGAGTGACTAATGCAGGAACGACATTCTGATCTGTATCGGGAGGCCATGGCTGACTCACATCTTGCTTCTTGATCTCATTCCTCAGCTGCATTGCTGCTTTGGTTACGACATCTCCAGAGTTAGCGGCTCTTGCTTCTTGCAGATCTTTTGTCATGCTGTGTGCTTGCCGGGCAAGGTCGTCCATTGATAGGCTATATGGATAGACTAGAAGCTTACCTTTCTCATCGGAGAGAAAGCGGAGTGATTCACCAAACTCTGTTTCAAGTTTTCGGCGAACATGTTTCTTTGTCGATGGTTTCAGTTTGATGATACCACAGGACATCATGCATCTCTGAAGCCTAGATGTGAGGTTTATCATAGGCAGTACTTCTGGGTTTGGGAACAATTCAGTCCTTATATACAAGAAGAGTTCCTCAAGGGCTTCTCTCTCTGCCTCTCCGTAGCGTACTTCCTTGCTTTCTTCCTGATTTTCTGCTGCACCAGACCTACAGGCCACTTGGGAATCATCTTTTGTGAATAGTTTGTAGCACGACTTGTGGTAGTGCCCCTCTGAAGCAACAAGGTCTCTGCTAAGTAAACCAAGGATTCTCTGTGTGCCTTTCCTTATCGCTGCTCTGCGGATCGTCTCATCTGCTCGTAGCTCAACACACTGGACGATTGGCTCCCTTGTTTTTTCTCCTTTGAGATACTTGCTTGACTTCTCGCAGAACATACATACTTTGGCATACACCCTGCTATCACTGGGGGTACCCCTCGGTAGCCTCCTCCTGGGGATTTCGCTTGCTGTTTCGACATTGACACCCTTGGCAAGGATAGAATCCAGTGACATCTTCATTGTAAAGAGACTACGACATTTACGGTGATATTGTATGTGTGGTATTTCTCGTTCTTCAAGGCCCTTAGCTGCTTCCAGGACGGATTCATGCTGTCTGATCTCTGCAGCCCTAAGCAATGTTTTCCAGGAGTCCAAATCCTGTAGGGATGCCAGATCATCACTGTCATCATTAGAGCAGTGTATGATACAGTCGATCCGTGATTTCTTCCTCGCTGGTACTTCCATCATGCCATTAGATATGTCAGTAAACACCTGCAAACACAAAGAAAAACATTAAAACCCTTGGCACCGAGCGCCGTACGAGTACTGCTCTCTCGTCCTGGACCAAAGGACAAGAGCAGTACTAGTACGGCACAACCCCTTTAGCGTCCCCGCTGCTAATCGCGCGGGGATCGGGGGTAGATGGCCGCACTTACCGGCAGCAGGGCTTGTCCCCTCGCCGTGTGTGGCCATCGTGCCGACCCCCTGCAGCTAGAATCACTGTGATTCGCTGGGCTATATAGCCCAGCGAATCGCAGCATGCCTTGTAAAACATGGCATGATTCGCTGCAGGGGTTCGTGCCTGTGGAGCGATTGGTGCATTTACCAGTCACTCCACAGGCCAGGGGGAGGATGTCAGTGTCTGATCTCCTCCCCCTGTGCTGCGATTGGCTAGAACATCGTTCTAGCCATAGCAGCGATGTAGCAGGGCCGACAGTGTCGCCTCTGCCTGTATGAGATCCTGTCAGCACAGGGTCTCATACAGGGACGATCGCTGCACTGTGCAGGCTGGCCGGACCTGCCTGCACTCGCTGGAACTTGTGGTACCACAAGTCCCAGCAAGTCTGGGCAGGCAGGCAAAAAGTGTAAAAGAAAGTTAAAAAAAAAAAAACACTACACTACACATCCACCCCCTCCCCCTCCCATATGCGCCAATACTGTGGTTTTAGACAACACTTGTGGTATTGCCGTGTTCGGGAGACAATGGGGAATAAAAAGTGGGGTGTACTTTTTCCTGGTCCCCCTTTTCAAAATGAAAAATGTGGGACTAAAGCGACTTTTTCCGGTAAAAAAACGTACTTTTCAATTTCCTCAACCAAGTGCATGAAATTCCAATGGAGCGCTTGTTGGGTCAAAGTGGTTACTATACCCCCTAAAACATTCCTTAGGCTAGTTTCACACTAGCGTTTTGGAGCGCAGCGACGGCCTGCGCACGGCCGCCGCTAAGCCCCGCCCCTGCCGCGCCCCCGCCGGTAGCTCCGCCCACCAGCACATGACGCTGCATGCGCCCTGCGTCCCCTATCTTTATCACAGGGGGCGCAGGCCATGCGCAGTATGCGTTTGGCGGCGCATGCGCCTTTTTGACGGTGCGCCGACGCAACCAAAATGCAGCAGGTTGCGTTTGGCGCAGGTCGGCGCACCGTCAAAAAGGCGCATGCGCCGCCAAATGCATACTGCGCACGGCCTGCGCCCCCTGTGATAAAGATAGGGGACGCAGGGCGCATGCAGCGTCATGCGCCGGTGGGCGGAGCTACCGGCGGGGGCGGGGCTTAGCGGCGGCCGTGCGCAGGCCGTCGCTGCGCTCCAAAACGCTAGTGTGAAACTAGCCTTAGGGGGTGTAGTTTCCAAAATGCGGTAACCTTTTGGGGGTTTCCACTCTGGGGGTACCTCAGGGTCTCTCCAATATGACATGGCCCACTGGATTTCTTCCAGTGTAATCTATTATCCCAAAAACCGCCTAGCTCTCCTTCTGTGCTGAGCCCTCTTGCGCGCCCATAATTTAGTTTACGTGTACATGTGGGGTGTTTCTATAAACTGCGGAATTGGGGTAACCAATTTTGGGTTTGGGTTTGCTGTTAACCCTTGCTGGGTTGCAGGTAAAATTGGATTACAATGGAATATCTGCCAAAAAATTGAAATTTTGATATTTCACTGTCATTTTGCTTGAATTCCTGTGCAACACCTAAGGGGTTAACAAAGTTTTGAAAATCCGTTTTGGACACCTTGAGGGGTGTAGTTTGCAAAATGGGGTAATGGGTGGGTTCTGTTATACAAGACCCATAAAGTGACGTCCGAACTGACTTGGTCCTTGGAAAAATGGGTTTTGGAAATTTAGTCGTAAACTATAAAAATTGCGTATAAAACTATGAGCCTTATCACATCCGAAAAATATAAAATTTCATTAGAAGAGAATTTCAAAGTTCAAAAATAGCGAATTTTTCCCAAATTTTCGTGTATTTTGTAATTTTTTATGCAGAAAGGTAAAATCTATTGACTTACAATTAGCACTACCATGAAGTACAATATGTCACGAGAAAACAATCTCAGAATGGCGTGGGTAGGTGATAGCGTCCCAAAGTTATTACCGCATGAAGTGACAGGTCAGATTTACAAAAAATGGCCTAGGCATTTGGGTACAAATAGGCCTGAAGGGGTTAAGCTACTGATGTGCAAGGGCTATCATATCAAAACATAAACTACAGACATGCATCTACCTAAAAACACCAAAGAGAATTAGTCACTCCGGGTGGTACCGATATCGTCAAAATTGGCTCTTGGCTCATGGACTAAAAGAATAGCACAGGTATATAGAAATGATTCTAGGTCTAGAGAATAATTGGTTCAATTAAAACATATACATCACACGTCCCAAAAGGGGGCCCATGCACATTGGATGAAAATTGGCTAAAATATTCAATTTTGGTGGGACTAGATGACTGCAAATTATCAGGATTCACACACTTCTCTCTCCAATGGAAGTGTTTAGAGGCAGGACAGACATCTATCTGGGATGATTTAGGGAATCCTGCATTGAGCAGGGGGTTGGACACGATGACCCTGGAGGTTATTTCAAACTCTAACATTCTGATTCAATGAACTCTTTATTAGTAGCCCCATGACACAATGTAAAAGTAAAGAAAATTTACACTTACCTCCCAGACTGGCGCCGCTCCTTGGCTAGCAGCCCTTTGTCCACCACTGGTCTCCTGTTGTAATATCACATGATTGTTGCAGCCAGTCAGCGACTACTGATCAGTTGCAGGCTTCATATGGTAGAACAGTGATTTTACTGCTCAGATGTATTTGAGAAGGTTTCACCTGATTGGCTGCAGCGGTCACGTGACAATGTGTAGGTCAGGAGACAGGCGGGAGACAGGCTTGAGAGTGGAGGAATGGTACCACTCTGAGAGGTAAGCATGGATATTTTCTTTTAAATTATGCAGCCCCTTGGGGCTACTTGTAAGAAATTGTCCAGCAGAGGACAACCCCTTTAAGCAAGGTGCTATTACTGTTGCTCTTACAGTATGTGTTGGTGTTTCAATAATTAAGTTAATACTTAAGATAGCTAATGTTATGGACTGACCTGAGTTGGAGTAGTGATATTGCAAACAGTAGGGGCAGCTCCAGCAGGTAGCATCATCACAAAATAGCCAGAGGTCGTTACACGGAGTAGCAGGATAGTTGGGAAAATAAGCAGATATCATAGTCAGGAAATAGATAGCGGTCAGTACACGGAGCAGCAGTAGATTTTTGAGGATAAGCAGCAAGTGAAAAGAAGCTAGACTAAAAGTTAGATGCTCAATAATCTCACAAGGAAGTGCAGTACCAGGTTTAAGTAGGGTGTTTAATCAGGAGATCACAGGTTTGAGCCAATCAGGAACTCGAGGTGGAGAAATCAGGAGCAACACAGGTACTAGTATCTGGTTTAGCAAGGAAGTGTCCAGCAAGCTGAACAGCTTGGAGGGAAGAGCTGCTGCCTGGTGCACAATAGCTGCTGGGCTCCAGTCCTGACAGCTAAGGTAAGTGAGAGTTCATGTTCCACAACTGCTGAAGTACAAAATTCCACCTGTTAGTGAATGTAACCACCGAGTGTGTTGTGCCACTTAAAGTGACAGTATCCATTAATTGGCCTTTACTTCTAAATATATTCTTTGAACAGAAAGCATTTGTGATTTCAGTGGGATGCCACCCCATTATACATTACAGGCCTACTACACAGCGCTAAATACAGAGAAAAATACAATAGGCCATTGTTTTCAACTTCTGTTGCATCAGCAGAGATAACTTTGCCTTTAACCGAATGTCCATCCAACACAAAGAATACATTTCGGCGTAATTTTCAACAACTTTACTCTGCATGACTTAATGAAAAATATTATACATTCACACATCCGTGTGTGAGTTTTACCATCCATGAGAAACAGACCGGTTTTATCTTATGTGGTATCCTGGTGGCATTGGGGGGTTTTCTCAAATGGTTTTAACCCCTTTACCCTCAGGCCTTTTTTCACCTTCCTGACCAGGCCAAATTTTACAATTGTGACTACTAGTGTCACTTTATGTGGTAACTAGCTGAAGAGCCCGGCGTTGCCTGGGCATAGTAACCGACTGTGGTTAGTTATAGCAAATTATAATGATTATATTGCACATAAAAACTGTGCATCTAATCCTATCCCGTGTGATACTGACTGCTGAGCCGTGTATCTAATCCTATTCTGTGTGATACTGACTGCTGAGCTGTGTATCTAATCCTATCCTGTGTGATACTGCCTGCTGAGCCATGTGTCTAATCCTCTCCTGTGTGATACTGACTGCTGAGCTGTGTATCTAATCCTATCCTGTGTGATACTGACTGCTGAGCCGTGTATCTAATCCTATCCTGTGTGATACTGAGCTCCCCCTGCAGTCTGTGTCAAAGGATGGTCTGTGTTGGCACGGTAATAAATTGTGTTATTTCCAGCTTTACAGAAGGAGGATAACACCATAGAAATGATAAGAATAGTAGGCCTCAGTTACCACAACAGTCTACAAAGAAAACTGTTGCTGATAGCAACCAATCACAGCTCATTATTCATCTTTTAAACAGCTCTGGGACAGCATGGAGAGTTTTGAGTGGCAACTTTTATGTAGCAAGGTTGGTGTATGTGTGGTGAAATGTGTGCTGAGGGTGGTATATGTGTTGAAGCACGTGGTAGTGTGTGGCGCATTTTGTGTGTGTGTTCATATCCCCGTGTGTGGTGAGTATCCCATGTCAGGGCCCCACCTTAGCAACTGTACGGTATATACTCTTTGGCGCCATCGCTCTCATTCTTTAAGTCCCCCTTGTTCACATCTGGCAGCTGTCAATTTGCCTCCAACACTTTTCCTTTCACTTTTTCCCCATTATGCAGATAGGGGCAAAATTGTTTGGTGAATTGGAACATGCAGGGTTAAAATTTCGCCTCACAACATAGCCTATGATGCTCTTGTGGTCCAGACGTGTGACTGTGCCAAATTTTGTGGCTGTAGCTGCGACGGTGCGGATGCCAATCCCGGACAAACATACATTCATACACACCCACATTGAGCTTTATATATTAGATAACGGTTCAACTGATCCCACTGAATCTAAGACTGTTTTTTGTGTCACATTTTACTTTATATTAGTGGGAAATTTAGGTCATTATTTTTTGCCTTTTTGGGGAAAAATAGTTATAGTTATATCACAAAATATAGTTAACAAATAACATTTCCCATATGTCTACTTTACACAAGGATTGTTTTTGAAACATAATTTAGTTGTGTTAGGAAAATAGAAGGGTAAAAATTTAATCAGCATCTTCTCATTTTTTTAAAACAAAATTTACAAAACCAATTTTTTTAGGGACCACATCACTTTTGAAGTGACTTTGAGAGGCTTACAGTATATGATAGAAAATAGAAAACTGAGAAATCACACTAACAGATTACCCTGAGGGTAAATGGACCCAACTTAAGGGAGAATATGATTGAAACTTGACTTTTATTGTAATTAATTAATATGGTCAAACAAGCGTAGGATTAAAATGACTCAGGTGGTATTGCTGTGTAGCATTTCTGTGGGACTCCTCTATGAGATATCACTCTTCTAAAGCTAACGTATTGGCAGGCACGGTTCCGCATAGGGAACGGGCCTCGGACTGCGGAGCCCCTATGGCAAAGCTAGGAGGAAACACCGGGTAGTGCCAATTCCCTCCTCCCATTACTCCCCCAGGTGATGTTTAGGTGGGACGCCCAGCTGACCAACAGGAAGGAAGAGGAAGGGGCATCCGGCCACGCTTGCAAAGGTTAAACCCAGCCGCCGGGGTCTGTATCTTCCTCATTCTCCCTGGCTGACCCCCCTTGGAAGCAGTTGTCATCCCAGACCTCCTGACAACCATGTCCGAAGCCATGATCGCGGCCCTGTGGCAGAGAGCAGCACAGGAAGGTGAGCAATGGGTTACAGACCTCTTATGTGGCCTGGATGCTCACCCTCCTGTGCCCTCTCGTGACCCCCTAGCCTCCTCTCGGGCCTCCCCGTCGTCCTCCGGGGCTCCGTCCTCTCCAATTTTTTTTCTGGGCACACAGGCAGCATCTCCATTGCTCCCACGGCCCCCTCTCCTGAACTACCAGTCCTCCCTCCCCCGGCCGGGTACTCACCTGTATCCACCGCAGAGGCGATGGGCAACCGATCCTCCACCGCCACGCAGAGGCCCCCATCCTCGGCCACCGAAGCGCCTACTGCCAGCGGCGCAGCGTTACCACCGGGCAGACGCTCAGCGCGCTCCTCCCGCCCTCTCGAGCGCCTAGGTGTCGGCGGGGGGCCGGCGCTCCCAAGTCGCCGTGTTCCTTCTGCCGCCCATCGCACCGCTCTGGGGGACACAGCGGACGCCGCGGGGTCTACGCCGGGCCCCGCTACTGGCCGTTGGGCCCGCTCGCGCCTGGCTCCCTCCTCCTCGGCCGTGCGGGCCACGGTCACTTCTGGTCAGCGTTCAGCACGTGCGGGGAAAGCCCCACCCATTTCTGGTATTCAGGCCCGTACCATCACCCAGAGCTCAGTGCGAGCCTGGAAGGCCCCCCCCACTTCCGGCCCGCAGGCACATGCTGCCACCCAGAGCGCAGCGCGAGCCAGGGAAGCCCCGCTCACTTTCACTCCATTACATCAGACCGTACACAGACCGCGCTATTAAGCCCCTTACCCCGGCCCATCATCTTACGGCCCACTCCCCCAGGCCAGAGCATCCAACCTGAGGGCACAGCGCGCTGGCGGGGCTCCGCCCTTCCCACCCAGCATGGTGCAGCACAGGCCATGTCCCACGACCCCCTCAACCATGTCCCGCAGGCCTCAGGTCCCACTCACCCAGTCTCCACCCCAGCTCAGGCCGCTAGATGTCCACAACTCAGCCCGCAACATCCCCCCTGCAGACGTGTCCACAACGCCTGCACGGGGGGCAGCAGGGTCAAGCCGTACATCCACCAACGCGGTCGCGGAGCGCAATGACCGGTCCAACCTGACCGACCATCGCGCTCCACAACCAATACAGTACGAAGCAAGCACGTGCATGGTCGCACGCAACAGAAATACCCCAATAATAAACGGTGCTCCGCCAACACCCCCAAACACTCAGTCTCAAATTGACTACACCTTTACGCCCTCCCCAGTCCCCTCCATCGCATACCACACGGCTGGCTCCCCGCTCCAGCGCCAACATCGCCATCACGCCTCACAGCCCCTGTCACGCACCACGACCAGCGTGACGCCCCCCCTAAGCCCCGAAATAACCGCCCCGACACATTCCCTAACCACGACAGTCGCAGGCATATATGCCGCAGACGGTTCCTATCCTCCTCCGAAGACTCCCGAAATCATGTTCGCCGTCCCTCTAATTCCCGATATTCCCCCCAGCGACGCAGACGCAGCACACATAGGTACCACCACAGGTCTCGGTCTGCTAGGTGGCATACACCATCCACTTCAGGATGGTCTGACAGCTCTGAGAGCCACGATAGGCGGTACTCTGGCACCCCTGAGGCTCAGTTGCCACAGAGGTACTGCACCTCCTCCTGAGGTGTGGTGCCCCACCATCCAGGTAAGTTGGAGGATACTGACCACGCTCCAACATCTGCCTCCCACACAACGGAGTAGTTCAGCAAAGCCACATTGTGGCTCCCTGCTTGGAGTGTAGCAGAGCACCTTTGGTGGCTCCCTGCTTGGAACACTAAACGTGCTGGGAGGCGGGTGGAGTTGAGAATACATAAAAGAGCGGGAAGTGTTATGAATGAGTAACCGTAGGAGGCAAAAACAGAAATACTAGCTAAGTCTAGAAAACCAGAGAAGTTGGCAGCTATCGGATTGCAGACCCCTGAACCTATCAACAACAACTAGCAGTAGCCGTGGGGGGTTCCTACTGTGCCCTAGATCCCACGATCACAGCCAGAGAGCTAAATAGCCTAAAGACAGAAAGGGAAATCTAAACTGCCCCAGAGCAGACCCCAAAGCAATAGGCAGCCCTCAACATATAATGACAGTGAAGCAAGATGAAAAAAACACTAACACAGATAGAAAGATAGGCTGAGCAAATGATGGGGCCCAAGCTAACTAAATAGGACAGGATAGAAAAGCTGCTGTCTGCAATCCGCACAAAAACCCTATCAAAACATGAGCCAACAGACTGATAGGGAAAAAAAGCACTGAAGACGCTAGGCTTCAAAAAGACTATATCAGTACTCAGGTATTTTCTGAAGACAGAGCAAAAAGGCAAAAAGGAATTCAGCTCACCCCAGCAGGGAGTGGCAGAAATCCAAAAAAACAATGCAAAACAAAACCAAAACACAAATGCAAAAAGCAGAGCAGAAAACTTAGCTTTTGAGGAGCAGGAATCAGACTGGTTTCCTAGAATCCCTCAGAGAAATCACCAGCCAGGCAGAAGGGTGTTGGCTGCCTTATATTCAGTCAGCAATTCCCGTCACCCAGTCATCATCATCCAGCTCAGGTGCTTGGTAATCAGCCTCACTACCTTCCTTCACCAGAAGAGATAGTTCATCAGACCTCAATGGTGAAGGGGAAAATGAACTCACAACAGGGAAGGTTTAGAATTACAGGTCAGTCAGAGAGAGAAGAGTGAGGAGAGAAGATCTCTGGGAGAGGGATGGAGGAAGGAGGTGCTGCAGCAGACCTCAGTGACCTGGGTCTGCTAGCACGGGAAAGGAAAGAATGAGAAAGACATTGAACTGAAACCTGATCTTCCATAGGAGAGAGAGATTAGTACGGAACGAAGGAGTAAAAGGGAACAGAGAGGACGTGGGTTAGAGGAAGAACCCTGCCTAGAAGTTCTAAGCGCAAGGCCGGGGCCCGGTCCCCGAGGTTGTATGGACACTAATGGTTCTGCAGCAGACACCGGTGGAGTAGTGGGCTGTAAATGCACTACTCCCATCTAAGACTTGGGGGCACAGCAGCAACTTGGATAGAGAGCCGGGACTCAGGAGTAAGGAGTCCCCGAAGCAGGCTACAGCTGTCTGCCGTACAAGTAGAGTTCTTGGGAACATCTGTCAGGAGGCACTCCAGTGTAACTCAGTACTAGGAGTACTTCACACTTAAAGGCGCTATAGAGGAGACGTTCAGAAAGGCACATGTTGACAAAGTGTTGGAAGGGAGCATTCCATCTTGCCTGGAGGTTGACTGAGTCCCTGACCCGGAGGACACAGCACGGAGGCAGGCACCTGTGTGTACTACAGACTGTGAGTAAAACTTTGGAACTACAAGCCCTGGTGCCCTCCATTCATTCTTGCGCCAACGCACCCGGCACCGCTACATCTGGGTACCAGCTTCTACACTGCTTGTGCCTCTCCTCTAATTCCACATCTACACTGCCCTGGGGCTACAGCTTCACCTGTGGGGAGCTTCACCATCTTGGCTGCAACACACCACCAGCCCCAGAGGATCTGCAAGCAGCGTCGGCTTAACACCTCACTTGCCGAACACCACAGGTGGCGTCACAAACTATTAATTTAACTACATTCCATCACCATTCACATTTTCCTATTAATTGGGCGCCTCTGAGAGTTCCTCCTGCTGGTAGTCCTAAGTGTTTGCTTAGCGCTTCTCGAGCCATGACGCAGGTGTGGCCGTTGTAGGAATCTGGCCAGCACTATGGATCACAGCCAGCTGGGGCCGCGACCCGGCCCTGCTAGAAGTCTTCGCAATAGTCGCAGCAGTGGAGCTCTGGGGCGCACAACTAGAGAACAGAAACATCAGATTCCTAACAAAACACCCCGGCACAGCAAAGAGCTTAAACAGCATGTCTTCTGCATCCCCACCTTTACTCGCTCTCCTGCGCCACCTAGCATTACTATGCTTAAAACACAACGTCTGGTGTCGCGCCACAGTAACGTCGGTGGTCGATGATAACCTTGTTAACTCTTTGTTATTTTCCGATTGGCAGGCCTTAAAAGCTCTCCTACCCAACGCGCAACCATTGAGCGTCCAGTGTCCAGCACTCCTTTTGGACACAGTAGCCAATCAATGATGCCATTGATCCGCGCATCGGTTACTCCAGCTACCTGGCAGGGTTACGGTAAGGCGTGGCGCGAGTGGTGCTCTTTATTTCACGGAAGACCGGTCGATAGGTGCAATCGGGCAAGATGCGAGGTGCTGGCCTACCTCTTGAATCTGCTCAGACAAAGAGGCGCATCAGAAACGTGGGCGCAGCGTCATCTTTCGGGAATAGCCTTTTTCTTCCAGCTAATGGAGTGGGCGGACGTGACGAAATATTTTTTCATCAGACAAGCCGTTAAAGGCTCGAAGAGACTCCAACCTAGTCAGGAGTGTCGTCGACCCATTTCTTTGAGGCTTTTGCACGATATTATTGCAATTTCCCCATCGGTTTGCAAATCCCAATACGAGTCATTCCTATTATCAGCTGCGTTCGCCATCGCCTTTTTCGGAGCGCTTCGTATTAGCAAGCTCGTGCCGCGGTCTAAAACTTCGTCGGAAGGAGGCCTAATCAACGAAGACCTTGTCGTATGCAGTGACGCACTGCGCATTAGGGTGCGCAAATCCAAATGCGACCCCATGGTTAGAGGGACGTGGGTCCTTGTTAAGTCGGAGGTCGGTTCCGTATGCCCACTTAACATAGTAAAACGTTACATGGCAGTAAGACACGCAAGTAGATTCTTTTTGTTACATACAGACGGGTCCCCCCTTACTAAATAAATTTTCAATCGGTCTCTCGAGGCAGTTGGTGTCGACCCGTCGGAATACGGCACACATTCCTTCTGAATAGGGGCCGCTACTGAAGCAGCTAAGGCCGGAATTCCAGAGGCCAAAGTGCAGCGATTGGGTCGATGGAAATCCGCATGCTTCTCCAGATACATAAGACCCAACTTGCTCAAGTAACATATCGTGTCTCTTTCAGGCGTCCAAAAACCAGCAGTTTGGGTGGTAGGACACTCGTACTACCACTGGGCTAAGAAAAGGCCCGAACATCGGCCGGGCGGCGTGAATTTAGGCTTCTGGAAAGTAGAGATCAATTGGAGAGGGATAAGAGGGCTACAATGGCAAAAGATCTTCCCAGAAGTAGTCGGCATCGCTAAGAGGGCCAAAGCGCTAGTGATACTAGTCCTGCACGCCGGTGGAAACGACCTGGGTAAACGGAGATGTGTCGAGCTCTGTTCAACGATGACGGCTAACATCGAGCGTTTTTTCTATCTGCTACCAGATATGATATTGGTATGGTCGGAGACATTGCCACGAGCTGTCTGGCACGGAGCCAAGGACCCAAAAGTCATAGAATGATCAAGAAAAAAGGTCAACCTGAGAGTGGCAAGATTCGTAAAGGGAAAATATGGCATCGTAGTTCGCCACCAACAACTGGAAGGCGACAACTAAGGGTTACTAAGGTCCGATGGCATTCACCTCACGGACATCGGGCTCGACATATTTTTGTCAGGTCTGCAGAACGGAATCGAACAGGCCCTGATGCTGATGGGTGGGGGTCGGAGTCACGTGTAGGTAGTACACCTGATCCTCCATGGCTGATTTTGAGGGAGGGGCAAAGGTTCGTAGCCGCTCATTGGCTGCCCGCCTGTCCGTCGCAGACTGGTCTCCCCGGTGGTGAGCATGTTGTGAGATGTAATTGCCCCTCCCCGCTTATCAAATTAATAAACTGTGACCGACCTGTTTCAACCCATCTAGGCCTGTTTTGCGTTGTCATGTCGGGATTGGTGGGAGGGGGGAAGGCACCGTTTACGAATCACGGGTCGCATAGGGAACAGGCCTCGGACTGGGGAGCCCCTATGGCAAAGCTAGGAGGAATGTTATGATTGAGTCACCGTAGGAGGCAAAAACAGAAATGCTAGCTAAGTCCAGAAAATCAGAGAGGTTGGCAGCTATCGGATTGCAGACCCCTGATCCTATCCACAACAACTAACAGTAGCCGTGGGGGGTTCCTACGATGCCCTAGACCCCTCGATCACAGCCGGAGAATTAAATAGGCCTAAAGAAAGAAAGGGGAAATCTAAACTGCCCCAGAGCAGACCCCAAAGCAATAGGCAGCCCCCAACATATAATGACGGTGAAGCAAGATGAAAACACTAACACAGACAGAAAGATAGACTGAGTAAAGACGGGGCCCAAGCTAACTAGATAGGAAAGGACAGGAAGGCTGCTGTCTGCAATCCGTGAAAAACCCTATGAAAATAAGAGCCAACAGACTGACAGTGAAAAAGGCCCTGAAGACGCTAGGCTTCAAAAAAGCTATGTCAGTACTCAGGAATATTCTGAAGACAGAGCAACCGGCAAAAGGAGATTCAGCTCACCCCAGCAGGGAATGGCAGAATCTAGAAAAGCAAGGAAAACAAAAACAAAACACAAATGCTAACAGGCAAAGCAGAAAACTTAGCTTTAGAGGAGCAGGAATCAGACTGGTGTCCTAGAAGTCCACAGAGAAATCACCCGCAGGGCAGAAGGGCGTCGGCAGCCTTATATCCAGTCCGTGACTCCACTCAGCCAGTCATCCTCATTAGGCTCAGGTGCCTGATAATCAGGCTCATTACCTTCGTTTACCAGAATAGGGAGTTCACCAGACCTCAGTGACGAAGGGGAAAATGAACTCACAACAGTACCTCCCCCTTGAGGAGGGGTCACCGAACCCTCAACCACGCCACCAGGGCGATCAGGGTGAGCCCGATGAAAGGCACGAACCAATCTTTTGGCATGAATATCAGAGGCAGAGACCCAGGAATTATCCTCCTGACCATAACCCTTCCACTTAACCAAATACTGGATTCTCCGTCTAGCCAGACGGGAATCCAGTATTTTCTCTACCTCATATTCCATGTTACCTTCAACCAATACAGGGTCTGGAGGTGCCACCCCAGGAACAACTGGTTCAACAAGCCTCTTCAACAAGGACTTATGGAACACATTATGGATTTTAAATGTGACAGGAAGAGCCAAACGAAAAGAGACCGGATTAATAATCTCCAAAATCTTGTAAGGTCCAATAAATCTAGGCTTAAACTTAGGAGAAGCCACCTTCATAGCAATATTTTTTGATGATAACCACACCATATCACCAATCTTAAACTGGGGACCAATGGTCCTATGTCGATTGGAAAACCGCTGGGCCTTTTCCTGGGAGAGAGATAACTTATCCACCACTTGGTCCCAGATCTGGTGCATTCTCTCCACCACAGTGTCAACACCTGGGCAGGCAGAAGGCTCCACCTGCCCTGAAGAAAATCGAGGGTGAAACCCAAAGTTACAAAAAAAAGGTGACATCAAAGTGGCAGAACTAGCTCTATTATTTAAAGCAAATTCGGCCAAGGGCAAAAATGAAACCCAATCATCCTGATCAGCGGAAATAAAACATCTCAAATACGACTCCAAGATCTGGTTTGTTCTCTCTGTCTGCCCATTGGTCTGAGGGTGAAAAGCAGAGGAGAAGGACAACTGAATTCCCAGCTTGGAACAGAAGGTCCTCCAAAATCTAGACACAAACTGAACTCCTCTGTCAGATACAATGTTCTCAGGAATCCCGTGTAAGCGAACCACCTGTTGCAAAAACAGGGGCACCAACTCAGAGGAAGATGGCAACTTAGGGAGTGGTACAAGATGAACCATCTTAGAGAACCTATCACAAATCACCCAAATAACAGTCATTCTTTGAGAGACCGGCATATCAGAGATGAAATCCATTGAAATATGGGTCCATGGCCTCCTGGGGACCGGCAAAGGCATCAACAACCCACTAGAGCGAGAACAAGATTTAGACCGGGAACAAGTCCCACAGGACTGCACAAAATTCCTGACATCATGAGACAAGGTGGGCCACCAAAAAGAGCGGCTCACCAGATCTCTAGTACCAAAAATACCTGGATGACCAGCCAATGCAGAGCAATGAACTTCAGACATCACTCTCTTCTTCCACTGGTCAGGAACATACAACTTTCCACTGGGACAACGCTCAGGTTTGTCCTCCTGGAACTCTTGCAGAGCAAGTCTCAAATCGGGCGAGATGGCAGAAAGAACTACCCCTTCGCCTAAGATTGTAGCAGGCTTGGTCACCACAGGAGAATCAGCAAAGAAACTCCTAGAGAGGGCGTCTACCTTGACATTCTTAGTTCCAGGAAGAAAAGAGACCACAAAATCAAAACGTGTAAAAAACAAGGCCCACCTAGCCTGTCTAGGGTTCAAGCATTTAGCCGACTCTAGGTAAATCAAATTCTTGTGGTCAGTGAGGACCACAACTTGATGTTTAGCTCCCTCCAACCAATGTCTCCACTCCTCAAATGCCCATTTCATGGCCAACAGTTCCCGATTCCCCACATCATAGTTACGTTCAGATGGAGAGAACTTTCGGGAAAAGAAAGCACAGGGATTCATTTTAGATGTTACAGGATCCTTTTGGGACAAAACAGCTCCTGCGCCAATCTCAGAAGCATCCACCTCTACCTGGAACGGGAGTGAGACATCAGGTTGCCGCAAAACCGGGGAGGAGGTAAATCTTCGCTTCAGCTCCTGAAAGGAAGCAGCAGCCTCCGGAGACCAATTCAACACATCAGCACCCTTCTTAGTCAGATCAGTCAATGGCTTGGCAATACTAGAAAATTTTGCTATAAATTTCCGATAAAAATTAGCAAAACCCAAAAACTTCTGGAGGGCCTTCAAAGAAGTGGGCTGAACCCAATCATAAATGGCCTGTACCTTGGCCGGGTCCATTTCAGTAGTTGACGGAGACAAAATAAATCCCAAAAATGAAATCCTCTGTACTCCAAAAAGGCATTTCGATCCTTTGACATACAGGGAATTCTCCCTCAAGATCCGGAACACAGTCCGAATATGTTCCACATGAGAATCCCAATCCTTGGAGAAGATCAAAATATCATCCAGATAGATAATCAAAAGTTTATCGACAAAGTCTCGGAAAATATCGTTCATGAAGCACTGGAAGACAGAAGGGGCATTAGTGAGCCCAAAAGGCATCACCAGGTACTCAAAATGTCCCTCCGGAGTATTAAACGCCGTCTTCCATTCATCCACCTGCTTAATGCGGATAAGATTATACGCCCCCCTGAGGTCAAGCTTGGTAAACCAGCAAGCACCTCTAACTCTAGAGAATAGATCCGAAATCAGGGGTAACGGATACTGATATTTAATAGTAATTTTACTGAGGGCACGATAATCAATACAAGGCCTTAAAGAACCATCCTTTTTGGCCACAAAAAAAAAAACGGCACCTAAGGGTGAAGAGGATGGTCTAATATGACCCTTCTCCAACGCCTCCTTAATATAGGACCGCATAGCCTCGTGCTCGGGTACAGATAAATTGAAGAGCCGACCCTTGGGAAATTTACACCCCGGGATAAGTTCAATTGCACAGTCATAACTCCTATGAGGAGGCAAGGACGCAGACTCATTCTCACTAAATACATTATAAAAGTCTGCCAAATAGTCAGGAACATCATGCGACTGAGGAGAGGTGGAAAAAACCGGAGCCTCACTAAAGGCACACCGACAACCCCAACTCACCACAGACACAGATTTCCAATCCAAAACTGGATTATGAATTTGCAACCAGGGAAACCCCAGAACAACGGCATCATGCAGACCATGCAACACCAAAAATCTGCAATTTTCTTGATGGTCTGGGGCGACCCGCATGACCACCTGGGTCCAAAACTGAGGTTTATTTTTAGCCAAAGGAGTAGCATCAATCCCCCTCAAAGGGATAGGCGTCTGCAGAGGTGTCATCGGAAATCCACAACGTTTAGCAAAATCCAAGTCCATTAGGTTTAGCGCTGCTCCCGAATCCACAAAAGCCTTGGCGGAAAATGTGGACAGGGAGCAGATCAGAGTAATTGCCAGAAGAAACTTAGGTTGAACACCACCAACAGAAAACGTGTGTGCAAAGCGTTTCTCTCGTTTAGGACAAACAGAAATAATATGCGAGGCATCTCCACAGATTAAACAGCTTATTAGGCCTTCTGAACTCCTGACGTTGCGCCTTAGACAAAACTCTATCACATTGCATAGGTTCAGATGTCTGTTCTACCGGTGGCAACACCTCTCGTGCAATCCTGCGTTCACGTAAACGCCGATCAATCTGAATGGCTAATGACATAGAATCGTCCAGACCAGAGGGAACAGGAAATCCCACCATAGTATCTTTTGCGGCTTCTGACAAACCCTTCCGAAAGAGAGCAGCCAAGGCATTATCATTCCAGGTAGTAAGGACCGCCCACTTTTGGAACTTTTGACAGTACAACTCTGCAGAATCTCGACCCTGGTTCAATGCCAACAGGGTCTTTTCAGCCTGATCAATAGCATTAGGTTCGTCATACAACAACCCCAAAGCTTGAAAGAATGCGTTCACATTAGTCAGAATAGGATCATCTGGTTTCAAAGAAAACGCCCAATCCTGGGGATCGCCATGCAGCAAAGAGATGACAATTTTAACCTGCTGCGCGGAGCTCACTGACGAGTTAGGCTTCAAGGCAAAAAATAATTTACAATTATTTTTGAAACTCAAAAATTTAGATCGATCCCCAAAAAATACATCAGGTGTAGGGATCTTTGGCTCAACAGCATGCGAACGAGGAAGGTAGGCGGAAATTCCCCGCACTTCCGCAGCGAGCTGCTCCACACGATCAGACAATTGCTTTATCTCCATTGAGAGAAAAAAAAATTCCCCCTATGGCCTCAGAGATATAGAGGAAAGAATATACACACACTTTTTTTTTTTTTTTTTAAACACAATTCTTTCCTGCTATTGAGTACCCTAGGATCTGCGGTATGGCGGGTGATTCTGTTATGATTGAGTCACCGTAGGAGGCAAAAACAAAAATGCTAGCTAAGTCCAGAAAATCAGAGAGGTTGGCAGCTATCGGATTGCAGACCCCTGATCCTATCCACAACAACTAACAGTAGCCGTGGGGGGTTCCTACGATGCCCTAGACCCCTCGATCACAGCCGGAGAATTAAATAGGCCTAAAGAAAGAAAGGGGAAATCTAAACTGCCCCAGAGCAGACCCCAAAGCAATAGGCAGCCCCCAACATATAATGACGGTGAAGCAAGATGAAAACACTAACACAGACAGAAAGATAGACTGAGCAAAGACGGGGCCCAAGCTAACTAGATAGGAAAGGACAGGAAGGCTGCTGTCTGCAATCCGTGAAAAACCCTATGAAAATAAGAGCCAACAGACTGACAGTGAAAAAGGCCCTGAAGACGCTAGGCTTCAAAAAAGCTATGTCAGTACTCAGGAATATTCTGAAGACAGAGCAACCGGCAAAAGGAGATTCAGCTCACCCCAGCAGGGAATGGCAGAATCCAGAAAAGCAAGGAAAACAAAAACAAAACACACAAAACACAAATGCTAACAGGCAAAGCAGAAAACTTAGCTTTAGAAGAGCAGGAATCAGACTGGTGTCCTAGAAGTCCACAGAGAAATCACCCGCAGGGCAGAAGGGCGTCGGCA
The DNA here is from genome assembly GCF_039654945.1 of Dendrobates tinctorius. Taxonomy (NCBI): domain Eukaryota; kingdom Metazoa; phylum Chordata; class Amphibia; order Anura; family Dendrobatidae; genus Dendrobates; species Dendrobates tinctorius. The sequence goes on from NW_027361738.1 coordinate 38,536,773, forward strand.
GCCTTATATCCAGTCCATGACTCCACTCAGCCAGTCATCCTCATAAGGCTCAGGTGCCTGATAATCAGGCTCATTACCTTCGTTTACCAGAATAGGGAGTTCACCAGACCTCAGTGACGAAGGGGAAAATGAACTCACAACAGAGGAAACACCAGGTAGTGCCAATTCCCTCCTCCCACACTCCCCCAGGTGATGTTTAGGTGGGACGCCCAGCTGGCCAACAGGAAGGAAGAGGAATGGGCGTCCGGCCATGCCCTCAAGGGTTAAACCCAGTCGCCGGGGTCTGTATCTTCCTCAATCTCCCCGGCTGACCCCCTTGGAAGCAGTTGTCCCACCCTCCCTACCTTAAATATATCATTGATGTTTCTGTGCTCGTTAGGATAATGAGAAATGTTGTTTGCTTTTGTTTTTGTTTTTCCTTTTGTGTTAATACTTGAAACTTAAAACCGACGATGATAATACTGTTATTGCTAAGTCACAGCGGAATTTGAGGGAGGGGCAAAGGTTCGTAGCCACTCATTGGCTGCCCGCCTGTCCGTCGCAGACTGGGCCCCCGGCGGTGAGCACGTTGCGAGATGTAATTGCCCTTCCCCGCTTATCAAATTAATAAACTGTGACCGACCTGTTTCAACCCATCTAGGCCTGTTTTGCGTTGTCATTTCGGGATTGGTGGGAGGGGGAAGGCACCATTTACGACACACTGGTCTCCGCAGTCCTCCTACCTAGATTAATGGTTGCAGTCCACTAGCTAGGATAGCTTTTCTCAGGATAATTATAGATGTCAGTTGCAAGACCACTAGAGCTGATTAATATTCACTCATAGCCTCCCCGACATGTTTAGCTGTGACTGGCTTCATCAGGGGTCTAGCTTTGGCCTCAACTTTTTATTTTTTTTAAATAATAATAGGAGAAAATGAAAGGTACAATTTATTACATAATTTCTCACAAGTGTGCCAATACCCCATATGTAGTCAAAAACTACATTTGAGGCACATTGCAAAGCTCAGAATGGAAGAAGTGCCATATTGGAAATTAGATTTTGCTGGAATGGTTTGAGGCTGCAATGTCACATTGGCAGAAACCCTGAGGTGCCAGAACAGCGCAACCGCCCATAAGTGACCCAATTTTACAAAATATACCCAAGGGGTGCAGTGATCATATTCACAACTCATGTGCCTCACAGAATTTAATACCATTGAGCACTAAGGATAGAATAATTACCCCACTTTTATGAACTCTTTAAAAGATAGACTCCACTGGAACATTGGCCAAATGGTGTCCACAGTGCTTCCATCTGCCTCATTATAGGTAATTTTCCTCCAGCGGTTCCGTCTGAATCGTGAATTTCAAAAATTTACACAGAAACTCCAATGTAATTGCTCAGCCGAATGAACAAATCAACAGCAGGTGAAGAATTTGTTTTATTTATTTTTTACGCCATTCCTTGTGCGGTATAAGTGATTAGTTGACTTTGGGTGGGTGCGATTACGGCGATACCAGATTTATAGCGTTTCTTTATGTTTGGCTGCTGTCACACACACACGTTTGGCAAAAACAAGTTTTTGCGTCGTCATATTTTGAGAGCTACAATTTTTCTATTTGTCTGACGACAAATAGACCCATACTGCTCAGAAACCAGTACCAGGCTCTCACGCAGGAAAACGATGAAGAAATACATCAGGATAAGACTTTGCCAACAAACAGCAACCTTGTACGCCTTCAGAGTCCTCCTGGATGGAGAAAGAAAAATGTTGTGAAGAAGAAACGGAGAGTGGTGGTCATGGGGGATTCCCTGTTGAGAGGAACAGAGGCCGCTATCTGCAGACCAGATATAACTTCAAGAGAAATGTGCTGTCTTCCAGGTGCAAAAATTAAAGATGTGTCTGACAGGATATCAGGACTCTTCAGACCTACAGATGACTACCCATTCCTGCTACTACATGTGGGGACAAATGACACCGCAAGAAACGACCTGGAAACCATCTGCAGAGACTTTGAAGACTTAGGCAAGAAAGTGAAAGAACTGGGAGCGCAGGTGGTCTTCTCTTCCATCCTCCCAGTGGATGGCCATGGAACAAGGAGGTGGAATAAGATTCTGCAGGTGAACAACTGGCTAAGTCGATGGTGCCGTCAGCAACGATTTGGATTTCTGGATCACGGAGTGAACTACTTATACGATGGACTACTTGCTAGAGATGGGGTGCACCTTACGAAGACTGGAAAGCAGGTATTTGGAAGTCGCCTTGCTACACTTGTAAGGAGAGCTTTAAACTAGAACAACATGGGAAGGGAAGCAAAAGACCAGAAAAAGCCATACACCTGACAAATGCTACTGAAAACTCTGCTATTAGAAGTGGAAAGGAAGAACAAAGACGAAAGAATCTAATTAAAAAAAATATTGGAGAAAGAGAAACCAATCACAAACTAAAATGTTTCTATACTAATGCACAAAGCATGGGCAACAAACAAGGAGAATTGGAACTACTAACACAGGAAAAGAAATATGATGTCATTGGAATCACTGAAACTTGGTGGGACAATACACATGATTGGAATACAAAACTAGAAGGATACAACTTATTTGCAAGAAACAGACTTGATAAACGAGGAGGGGGTGTCGCATTGTATGTTAGAAATGCGTATATCTGCACAGAGATTGAAGCTTCAGAGACTGGGAGTTCTGTGGAAACTGTTTGGGTAAGAATACAAGGACAGAACAATGGAAAGGACACCATTGTAGGCATTTACTACAGGCCGCCTGTGCAAGCTGAAGATATGGATGAACTCTTTATGCATCAAATGGCCAAGTTCTCCAAAAAATATGACATAGTTGTCATGGGAGATTTCAACTATCCAGACATTTGTTGGGAATCTCTCTCAGGCAAAACTAACAGGTCAAGGAAATTCTTATCCTCTCTTGCTGACAACTTTATCTTCCAAAAGGTAAGGGAGAAAACAAGGGGAACTGCTACCTTGGATCTAATCCTTATAAACAGGGAGGAAATGGTTGAGGAGGTAAAAGTGGCTGGGACCCTAGGAGGTAGCGACCATGCTATTTTAGAATTTTGGATAACTAGAGGCGGAAGACCTGTGAAGACTCAGACGTCAAGGTTAGATTTCAGAAAGGCAGATTTTAAGGGATTCAGAAAGAGAATTGGAGGGATCCAATGGCTGGATATCCTTAAAGACAAAAATGTCCAGGAAGGATGGGAAATCTTGAAAAATGAAATTCTCAAAGCACAGTTGTTAACAATTCCGAAAAGAGGGAAGAATAGGAAGCATTTAAGGAAACCAGGATGGATGAACACAGAACTTAAGCACATGCTAAAAAGGAAGAAAAAAATGTTTATAAAATGGAAAGAAGGAGGCATATCTAAAGAAGAATATAATGCTGTCTGCAGAACCTGCAAGGCACAAATCAGATTAGCTAAAGCTGAAAATGAATTGAGGCTTGCAAGAGATGTCAAAAGCAATAATAAAGGATTTTGGGGATATGTCAAAAGTAAAAGAAAAGTCAAAGATGCTATAGGATTTTTACAGGATGAAAATGATGAAATGGTAAGACAGGATGTTGAGAAGGCTGAACTTTTAAATTCCTATTTTGCATCTGTTTTCTCTCAGAAAGGAAATGTAACATCAACTGTTATTCACTGTCCTATTAAGGGAATAGAAGAATCCAGGATATCTATAAACAGAAAGATAGTGAGGAAACACTTAGCTAACCTAAATGTATTCAAGTCTCCAGGTCCAGATGAATTACACCCCAGAGTACTGAAGGAGATAGCAGAAGAAATTTTTGAACCCCTCTCCATAATCTTTGAAAATTCTTGGAGAACAGGAGAAGTGCCAGAAGACTGGAGAAGAGCAAATGTTGTTCCTATCTTCAAAAAGGGGAAGAAGGTGGACCCAGGCAACTATAGGCCGGTGAGTCTGACTTCTATACCAGGAAAGATCTTTGAACAAATTATTAAACAACATGTATGTCAATACCTGGATAAGAATGAAGTGATTAAACAGAGTCAGCATGGGTTTGTAACTAATAAGTCATGTCAGACTAATTTAATTTCCTTCTATGATGGTATTACTGATTGGGTGGATCAAGGAAATGCTGTAGATATAGTATATCTTGACTTCAGCAAAGCATTTGACAAAGTCTCTCATACAATCCTTATTGAAAAAATGACTAAGTATGGAATGGACAAGGCAACTGTTAGGTGGATTCATAACTGGCTTAGTGATCGGACCCAAAGAGTGGTCGTAAATGGCTGCACATCCAGTTGGAAGAATGTCTCAAGTGGGGTACCACAGGGCTCTGTCCTGGGCCCTGTATTGTTCAACATCTTTATCAACGATTTAGATGAAGGAATTGAGGGTAAACTGATTAAATTTGCTGATGACACAAAGCTAGGAGGGATAGCTAATACTAGAGAAGAGAGAGAGAGGATTCAAAAAGATTTAAATAAACTGGAGAAGTGGGCAGCAACTAACAGAATGGTTTTTAACAGGGAGAAATGCAAAGTACTACATCTGGGCAATAAAAATGAAAAAAGCATATATAGAATGGGAGGAATAGGGCTAAGTGACAGCACATGTGAAAAAGACTTGGGTATACTAATAGATCACAGACTGAATATGAGTCAACAGTGTGATGCAGCAGCAAAAAAGGCAAATGCAATTCTAGGATGTATTAACAGAAGCATACAGTCTAGATCACGTGAAGTAATTATTTCCCTCTACTCCTCTTTGGTCAGACCTCATCTGGAATATTGTGTCCAATTTTGGGCACCACATTTTAAAAAAGACATCAACAAACTGGAGCAAGTTCAGAAAAGAGCGACCAGAATGGTGACCGGTCTGCAAACCCTGTCTTATGAGGAAAGGTTGCAGGATTTGGGAATGTTTAGTTTGCAAAAGAGAAGACTGAGAGGAGACTTAATAGCTGTCTACAAATATCTAAAGGGCTGTCACATTGTAGAAGGATCAACTTTATTCTCATTTGCACAAGGAAAGACTAGAAGCAATGGGATGAAGCTGAATGGGAGGAAACACAGATTAGATATTAGAAAAAACTTTTTGACAGTTAGAGTGATCAATGAGTGGAACAGGCTGCCACGAGAAGTGGTGAGTTCTCCTTCAATGGAAGTCTTCAAACAGAGGCTGGACAGACATCTAACTGGGATGATTTAGCGAATCCTGCTTTGAGCAGGGGGTTGGACCAGATGGCCCAGGAGGTCCCTTCCAACTCTACGATTCTATGATTCTATGATTCTATGTGAGGGCTTGTTTTTTGCGGGTAGAGTTGACTTTTTATTGGTGCCATTTTCGGGCACATAACATTATCTGATTGCTTACCATTCCGATTTTTGGGAGGCAGAATGAACAAAAAACAGCAAGGAATTGTTTGGGTTTTTTTTAACACCGTTCACCATTTGATAAAAAGGATATGACAGTTATTTTTCGGGTCACTACGACTACAATAATACCACATTTATATCTTTTTTATATTTTGGTGTTTTTACACAATAAAAAACTGTTATAGAAAACATAATTTTTTTACATCACTCTATTCTGAGAGCTATAATTTTTTTATTTCTCCGCTGAAGGAGCTGTATGGTGGCTTTTTTTTGTGGAACAAGATGAAACTTTCAAGGGTACCATTTTTAATTTTATTCAACTTATTTATCACATTTTATTCCACTTTTTTGGGCTGTATGATGAAAAAGAATATATTTTTTTTGCCAGGACTCTTATTTATTAGTTTATGATTGCAGCGATAAGAAATATGTGGGGATTCTTTTTACATAAATATATGTATTTAATGGTATAATTTTTTTTTCATTTTTTAATTTATTTTGTGATTTTTATTTTAATATTTTATATATAGTCCCTCTATGGGACTTTAACTTTTATTACTTTGGTCGCTGGATTAATGCATTGCAATGCCTATGTACTTTAATGCATTACACCTGTCAGTATTAGGCCCACTTCACACATCCTGGTGATTTTGGTACTGAAAAAAACAGTTCTGGTGAGAACTCTGGTACATGTCCGTGTGACATGCATGTGTACGTATGTGACATCTGTGTGTCTGTGTGCTGTCCTGGTCTATGGGTCTGTGTGTTGTCAGTGTGACACATATTAAATGAAATGCAGCATAGAAATGAAAGGGTTTTATGTATTAAAGATGTTCAAAGATAGAGATAGATAGATAGATAGATAGATAGATAGATAGATAGATAGATAGATAGATAGATAGATAGATAGACAAAAAAAACGACCAGCACCTCCTAGTGTGAACACATGCAAGCTGCAAAAACTGCACAATATAGAGAAAAAGAATACAGCAGCAAATGTACATGAATCTAGGCCATGTGAAAACACAGAAAAACATTAAAAACATTCAATTTAGATAATCCTCAAAAATATTTTGAGTGCACAAATTGGCCGATTCATGTAAGCCCATCAACCATGGCAAGGTGACCTCCCCCTGATGGGTCCCTGCTCTACCGTACATAAGCCACTTCTGGGCCACCAGCCTACAATTTTGGACAAACATGTCACTACCGGACGAAACCAACAATTTATGGGCAGGTAGAGCTGATTAATTAATAGCCTGGGAAGGTGCCATGGATAGTGGCCACCTCCCAGACTAAGAACATCAGCCCCCAGCTGCTACAGAAATAGATGAGCCACTATTTCCCATACGGTGGAACATGCCGCTGGAGCTTTTCATTCCGGTAGGTGTCACACTGATGACACATTGATGTTATCCGTGTGTCATCAGTGTGCACGCATCCTGCGTGAAAAAAGGTCATGTCTGGGGATTTTTCACATGGACACACGGTCCATGTGAAAAACCTGACATGTGCGCACCACCATTGAATACAATGGGTGTGCGTGGGTCCTTAAAACACGAACCGCATACAGACATTAAAAACGCACTTGTGAAGAAGGCCTTACACTGATGTAAGCCTTATAGACCATGTTGTTCAGGCCACCTATACGAGCACATAGGCAGAGACCAGTCAATGCAGGGCAGAGAATGGTGATAAGGCACCGGGGAACCGACTGTCTGACTAGTCTAAATTGTGGTCTCAATCCCTGACAGCTATTAATATAAATGCAGTAGCATTTCAGAGTCAAACATACCTGGCTGAGATCATACAGCCGGTGTCTGATACATGCTGCCCAGCTGTCAGGTTCCCTTTAACACTGTGTGTCTGGATCAATATAACTCTATGGGTCAGTGTGCTGTCTTAATAAAGAAACAGACAGCACACGGACGTGTCACACGAATAAGTGAATGCAGCCTGAGCAATATAAAAGAAAAGATTACTCTTTTTTTGGGAAAACTCAGGCATGTTTTTGTATATTTTTTGCATGTAGCACACAAAGTCACAAAGGCATATAACTTATAGTAAAGGCCTGCCCTCGGATGCCCATTAACTTCTACCAACATCTACCCAATTAGCCACTACGAACAGTACATATAAAATACTGATTGTTAAGGAATTACTCTTCTTATAATCACTATCGGAAAGAAAGAGAAAAAAAGAGAATGTCACACCATACTTAAGAGTAAACATAATTTTCCAGCTTTATATTGTTATACACTTTATAACTGTATATGGAAATATCTCATGTTCGTGAACAAATGCTGGAACAAGTCTGCCATCTTATGGCTAAAGGAAGTAAACTGCAGCATTAAAAATGTGAAAGCAATGTTGCAATGCAGTATAATAGTGTGAAAATAACAGTAAAAAGGTGGTGCCTAATTATAAGCATAGTCTTGTGCCCAGCAGTGCCATACATTGGCCAAAAGAGTAGCAAAAATAATGTACTGTATTGTTCCTTTGTTCCTTTGTAACAGTGTTATACATCATGTAGTGAATAACGCCATATAGTACTTGTATAATAATATAAGCTTATCTGACAAAATACAATATAATATAATTTTTACACATGCTTTTAATACAGCATAAAACACGACACGCAAAAAAAAAAAGATTTCTATACCAATAGTTATCCAGTTATACCACTATAGGGACAAAATATTACTGCCCTAGGCTATGTTCACACTAGGTGTTTTTTCAGTATTTTTTTTCTGCAGCAAAACCTGCACTCTTGGCAGAAAAGAAGCAGTGTCAAAAATACAGGTTTTGGTGCATTTTTTGCTTCCACCACAGAAACATCTATCTCCATCCTGCACCATCTGTCTCTATCCTGCACATCTGTCTCCATCCTGTCCCATGATCCTGAACCATGTGTCTCCATCCTGCTCCATGATCCTGTACTATCTGTCTCCATCCTGCTCCATCTGTCTCCATCCTGCACCATCTCTCTCCATCCTGCCCCATGATCCTGCCCCATCTGTCTCCATCCTGCCCCATCTGTCTTCATCTTCCCCATGATTCTGCACCATGTGCAAGCTTGGACTGGCCCACAGGGTAACAGGGGAATCCCCCAGTGGGCCCCTGTGCAGATCTGGGCCCCCAAACCCACTATATGGATAGTACTTGGCATAATTCACTTGATTTACTCTGTACAGAAAAAAGCAGCATCTCATCATTCATTAACCAAACTACCTAGCTTATTATTTAGAGATATAGGTACATTTGTGAATGAGGGGAGTGTAATATTTGTATGCAGATGAAAAGTGGGCCCCTCAAAGTCAATGTTACTGGTGGGCCCTTGGCACCCCAGTCCAACACTGACCATGTGTCTCTATCCTGCCCCATCTGTCTCCATCCTGCCCCATATGTCTACATCCTATCCCATGTTCCTGCCCCATCTGTCTCCATCCTGCTACATCTGTCTCTATCATGCCCTATCGCCCTCCATCCTGCCCCATCTGTCTCCATCCTGCCCCATCAACCTGCCCAATCTGTCTCTATCCTGCATGATCCGTCTCCATCCTGCCCCATGTTTCTGCCTCATGTGTCTCCATCCTGTCCCATCTGTCTCCATCCCTCACCGTTTGTCTCCATCCTTCCCATTGATCCTGCACCATGATCCTGCACCATGTGTCTTCATCCTGCCCCATCTGTCTCCATCCTGCCCTATGATCCTGCACCACGTCACATGGTGCAGGATCATGGGGCAGAATGGAGGCACATGTGTCTTCATCCTGCCACCCAAACATATTACGGCTTACTGCTTTCAGTAATAAAAAAAACACTTTCTCCTTACCTGGTGGTGGTCCAGTGGCAACGTTCCCTCCATCCATTTCAAGCGCGTACTCACAGGCGAATGGCAATGACGTCATATGCTGGCAGTGTGCGTGCTGATGTCAGCTGCCAGTATCCAATCAGCAATAGATTTTAACTGAACCTGCATCTCGAACAGCTCAATAAATTAGATATTACTGGAATTAGGGTCTCTGTCTCTACATTATTCTGCTCTCAGATGGGGTATAAAAAACTGGTAACAGATCTCCTTACAGATCAGCAAAAAAATCTGCAATATAATTAATGTACTAATGCAAAGTAATGTGGCTCAGTGGTTAGCACTATAGCCTTGCAGCACTGGGGTCTTGGGTTCAAATCCCACCAAGGAGGAAATCTACAAGGGATCTGTATTCTATCTCTGTTGTTGTGAGGATTTCCCAGTTTCTTTCCACACTCTGAAGACATATTGATAGGGAATTTAGACTGTGAGCCCAATGGGGACAGCACTGTACCATTAATGGAGCTATATAAGTGAGTAAAATAAATAATTTAAAATGGTGAAAAACAGAAAGGCTAAGATTATTATTCTAACAATAATAATGTAAGAAGTCAACAACAAAAATACAGGAGAAAGTCCCTATAAGTGCTTTCAATACCATGTGATATATTGATGCTGATGCAGATGAACATGGGGACGGCGGAACGCACAGTGGTTGTGCGTCTGATTTCAGGACTGCTGGGAAGAAGTGTGACACAGCAAGAAGCTGAGTTGAAGCAGCTGATTATTGGCTCTGTTTGCTGCTGATGTGTAAGGCCGGCGTCACACTAGAGAGGAAAACAGAAGCCGCGGAGACACCATCACATGTTTCTCAACGCAAGCAATGACCAGCCAGGTCTTTCCCCGGGAAGGAACAACCACGGGAAAGGCAGTCTCCAATGAAGGAAACCACCTATGCCAAAACATGGTATCCATCCACAGACAGCTGTTTTGGGGTATTGCCCCTCATCAGTGTGGAGTAGGAAACTGGCTGGTAGGAGCAATGCCTAGTAAAAGACTGTGAAGATGAGGATGAATGAACTCATGGAGATCAACATCCAACACTGCGGAGACACCATCACGTGTTTCTCAACGCAGTGATTCTAGAGCACTGCCCCCATCCCTTATGGGAAATATGCAAAACATGCAAAGCAGAAGCCGCGGAGACACCATCACATGTTTCTCAACGCAAGCAATGACCAGCCAGGTCTTTCCCCGGGAAGGAACAACCACGGGAAAGGCAGTCTCCAATGAAGATGTTTCTCGCACACAAGGACACAGTACAGAGGTTGAGTCAACTTTAATCCATGTCAGCTGGCTGCAAGTGTGATTTAGTTATTGCCAACACCTGTTAGGTGCCACAGGTAAGTTACTGGTGCTGTTAATTACACAAATTAGAGAAGCATCACATGATTTTTCGAACAGTGCCAATACTTTTGTCCACCCTCTTTTTTATGTTTGGTGTGGAATTATATCCAATTTGGCTTTAGGACAATTATTTTTGTGTTTTTTCATTTAAGACAAATTAAATGAAGATAATAATACCAAAGAATTTGTGTTTGCAATCATTTTCAGGAAGAAACTGAGTATTATCTGACAAAATTGCAGGGGTGTCAATACTTTTGGCCACAACTGTAGGTGTTAATTTAAGGGATTAATTCATTGTAAAAAATGCGTGGGCTCCCGCATTAATTTGTCAACCAGAGAGGTAAAGCAGGTGAGTGAGGGCAGATTTTAATAGCCATGAGAGGTACCATTGTTTTGGGATTACCAGAGTAATAAAAATTTGTCAAAAACTTGGTTTATTTATGTCATTAAAAGACTTTTTAATTAATGTCTGTGTGTGGTTTTTAACTCTTTCTTAGTATAGGGTTAATAATGGATCGGTGTCTTATTGACACCTCTCCATTATTCATCGACTTAATGTCACCTTACAATCGAATGGTGACATTAACCCTTTGTTATATTAACCCATTCGCCACTGCTACAGGGCAATGGGAATAGAGAGGATAAGTGCCAGAATTGGCACATCTTATAGATGCGCCATTTCTGGGGTGTCTGGGGGCAGATTTTTGTAGCCAGGGGGGGCAAAAACAATGGTCCCTCTCATGGCTATTAAAATCTGCCCTCACTCACCTCCTTTATCTCTAAGTTTGACAAATTAACGCAGGAGCCCACGCATTTTTTTACAACGAATTAACCCCTTAAATTAACACCTACACCTCCCAAATTTTACACATCAACCCTCATCTCTTTACTAGTGAAAGACATATAAATAAAAATATGAAATGAAATGGTTTACTGTATGTAAACCATGTGTCATTTCATGTCAGGTTGGGGAATGATTTGACAGAAGCTGGCAATTGAATTAGCTGCTATTCTGCTATGAATAACTCTGTGAAATATAAATATATATATGTGTCTCAATGACATGTATATATATATATATACATACAGTTGTGGCCAAAAGTATTGACACCCCTGCAATTTTGTCAGATAATACTCAGTTTCTTCCTGAAAATGATTGCAAACACAAATTCTTTGGTATTATTATTTTCATTTGTCTTAAATGAAAAACCACAAAAGAGAATGAAGCAAAAAGCAAAACATTGATCATTTCACACAAAACTCCAAAAATGGGCCAGACAAAAGTATTGGCACCCTCAGCCTAATACTTGGTTGCACAACGTTTAGCCAAAATAACTGCGACCAATCGCTTCCGGTAACCATCAATGAGCTTCTTACAATGCTCTGCTGGAATTTTAGACCATTCTTCTATGGCAAACTGCTCCAGGTCCCTGATATTAGAAGGGTGCCTTCTCCAAACTGCCATTTTTAGATCTCTCCACAGGTGTTCTATGGGATTCAGGTCTGGACTCATTGCTGGCCACCTTAGAAGTCTCCAGTGCTTTCTCTCAAACCATTTTCTAGTGCTTTTTGAAGTGTGTTTTGGGTCATTGTCCTGCTGGAAGACCCATGACCTCTGAGAGAGACCCAGCTTTCTCACACTGGGCCATATATTATGCTGCAAAATTTGTTGGTAGTCTTCAGACTTCATAATGCCATGCACACGGTCAAGCAGTCCAGTGCCAGAGGCAGCAAAGCAACCCCAAAACATCAGGGAACCTCCGCCATGTTTGACTGTAGGGACCGTGTTTTTTTCTTTGAATGAATCTTTTTTTCTTCTGTAAACTCTATGTTGATGCCTTTGCCCAAAAAGCTCTACTTTTGTCTCATCTGACCAGAGAACATTCTTCCAAAACGTTTTAGGCTTTTTCAGGTAAGTTTTAGCAAACTCCAGCCTGGCTTTTTTATGTCTCGGGGTAAGAAGTGGGGTCTTCCTGGATCTCCTACCATACAGTCCCTTTTCATTCAGACGCCGACGGATAGTACGGGTTGACACTGTTGTACCCTCGGACTGCAGGGCAGCTTGAACTTGTTTGGATGTTAGTGGAGGCTCTTTATCCAACATCCGCACAATCTTGCATTGAAATCTCTTGTCAATTTTTCTTTTCCGTCCACATGTAGGGAGGTTAGCCACAGTGCCATGGGCTTTAAACTTCTTGATGACACTGCGCACGGTAGACACAGGAACATTCAGGTCTTTGGAGATGGACTTGTAGCCTTGAGATTGCTCATGCTTCCTCACAATTTGGTTTCTCAAGTCCTCAGACAGTTCTTTGGTCTTCTTTCCTTTCTCCATGCTCAATGTGGTACACACAAGGACACAGGACAGCGGTTGAGTTAACTTTAATCCATGTCAACTGGCTGCAAGTGTGATTTAGTTATTGCCAACACCTGTTGGGTGCCACAGGTAAGTTACAGGTGCTGTTAATTACACAAATTAGAGAAGCACCACATGATTTTTTGAACAGTGCCAATACTTTTAGCCACCCTCTTTTTTATGTTTGGTGTGGAATTATATCCAATTTGGCTTTAGGACAATTATTTTTGTGTTTTTTCATTTAAGACAAATTAAATGAAGGTAATAATACCAAAGAATTTGTGTTTGCAATCATTTTCAGGAAGAAACTGAATATTATCTGACAAAATTGCAGGGGTGTCAATACTTTTGGCCACAACTGTATATATGCATTCTATGTGTCTATATCTATTCTTTCGTTTGGATTTGAAAACCTGTCATTGGGCTCCATTATATGTCCATTTTGCAAGCCTGCGAGAAAAAAAATGGTATACGGATGCCATACGGATTACATACGGATGCTTACATGAGAAAAATACGCGGCCACACCCTGACAACAGATGACATATGGAGCACTATTTAGGAACCATTTATGCGTATTATGGCCATACCATACGGTCCGTATTTTTCTACGATGTGTGTGACTCCAGCCTAACACAGCACAGTGCTCCCACTCTACAGCTAAGCTGCTTAATTTGACACGTGTCTACTGACAGCAGCTTTGACTTATGAATAAAATACAAGCACATGGAGAAATTTCCTTGCAGAGTACCGCCCCCTCTTTCTTGCCACCTTAGTCACTTGACCAATTGCCTTATTATGAATACGGCCCTGCGCGGAGGTTATATGGTACTGTACTACTGAGTGCTAAACACATAAGTCTATGAACTACTAATCCATTTTTGACATTTTTAATATTAACACTTTATTTGCCTTATAAAAAGCAGTTTTCTTTAACCCCTTAGCGACAGAGCCAGTTTGCAGCTTAATGACCAGGCCAATTTTTACAATTCTGACCACTGTCCCTTTATGAGGTTATAACTCTGGAACACTTTAATAGATCCTGCTGATTCTGAGATTGTTTTTTCGTGACATATTGTACTTCATGTTAGTGGTAAAATTTCTTCGATAAGTCTTGTGTTTATTTATGAAAAAAACAGAAATATGGCAAAAAATTTTAAAATTTTGCAATTTTAAAACTTTAAATTTTTATGCCCTTAAATCAGAGAGATGTGTCACATAAATTTCTTAATAAATAACATTTCCCACATGTCTACTTTACATCAGCACAATTTTGGATGCAAAATTTTTTTTTGTTAGGAAGTTATAAGGGTTAAAAGTTGACCAGCGATTTTTCATTTTTACAACAAAATTTACAAAGCCATTTTTTTTAGGGACCACATCATATTTAAAGTCATGACAGAAAATACCCAAAAGTGGCACCATTCTAAAAACTAGACTCCTCAAGGTGCTCAAAACCACATTCAAGAAGTTTATTAACCCTTTAAGTGCTTCACAGGAACGAAAGCAATGTGGATGGAAAAAATTAACATTTAACTTTTTTTTGGAAAAAAATTACTTCAGAACCAATTTTTTTTATTTTCACAAGTGTTAAAAGAGAAAATCAACCACAAAATTTGTTGTACAATTTCTCCTGAATACGCCGATACCCCATATGTGGGGGTAAACCCCTTTTTCAGCACACGGCAGAGCTCGCAAGGGATGGAGCACCGTTTGACTTTTTCAACGCAGAATTGGCTGGAATTAAGATCGGATGCCATGTTGCGTTCGGAGAGCCCTTAATGTGCCTAAACAGTGGAAAACTCCAACAAGTGACCCCATTTTGGAAACTAGACCCATTAAGGAACTTATCTAGATGTGTGGTGAGCACTTTGAACCTTCAAGTGCTTCACAGAAGTTTATAACGTAGAGCCGTGAAAATAAGAAATCCATTTTTTTTTCCACAAAAATGATCTTTTCGCCCCCAAATTTTTATTTTTACAAGGGTAACAGGAGAAATCATACCCCCACAGTTATTATGCAATTTGTTCTGAGTACGCTGATACCCCATATGTGGGGAGGAACCACTGTTTGGGTGCATGGGAGAGCTTGGAAGGGAAGGAGTGCCATTTTGGAATGCAGACTTTGATGGAATGGTCTGCGGGCATCATGTTGCGTTTGCAGAGCCCCTGATGGGCCTAAACAGTGGAAACCCCCAACAAGTGACTCCATTTTGGAAACTAGACCCATGAAGGAACTTATCTAGATGTGTGGTGAGCACTTTGAACCTTCAAGTGCTTCACAGAAGTTTATAACGTAGAGCCGTGAATATAAGAAATCCATTTTTTTTCCACAAAAATGATCTTTTCACCCCCAAATTTTTATTTTTACAAGGGTAACAGGAGAAATCATACCCCCACAGTTATTATGTGATTTGTCCTGAGTACGCTGATACCCCATATGTGGGGAGGAACCACTGTTTGGGTGCATGGGGGAGCTTGGAAGGGAAGGAGTGCCATTTTGGAATGCAGACTTTGATGGAATGGTCTGCGGGCATCATGTTGCGTTTGCAGAGCCCCTGATGGGCCTAAACAGTGGAAACCCCCAACAAGTGACTCCATTTTGGAAACTAGACCCATGAAGGAACTTATCTAGATGTGTGGTGAGCACTTTGAACCTTCAAGTGCTTCACAGAAGTTTATAACGTAGAGCCGTGAAAATAAGAAATCCATTTTTTTTCCACAAAAATGATCTTTTCACCCCCAAATTTTTATTTTTACAAGGGTAACAGGAGAAATCATACCCCCACAGTTATGCGATTTGTCCTGAGTACGCTGATACCCCATATGTGGGGAGGAACCACTGTTTGGGCGCATGGGAGAGCTCGGAAGGGAAGGAGTGCCATTTTGGAATGTAGACTTTGATGGAATGGTCTGCGGGCATCATGTTGCGTTTGCAGAGCCCCTGATGGGCCTAAACAGTGGAAACTCCCAACAAGTGACTCCATTTTGGAAACTAGACCCATGAAGGAACTTATCTAGATGTGTGGTGAGCACTTTGAACCTTCAAGTGCTTCACAGAAGCTTATAACGTAGAGCCATGAAAATAAGAAATCCATTTTTTTTCCACAAAAATGATCTTTTCGCGCCCAAATTTTTATTTTTACAAGGGTAACAGGAGAAATCATACCCCCACAGTTATTATGCGATTTGTCCTGAGTACACTGATACCCCATATGTGGGGGGGAACCACTGTTTGGGCGCATGGGAGAGCTCGGAAGGGAAGGAGTGCCATTTTGGAATGCAGACTTTGATGGAATGGTCTGCGGGCATCATGTTGCGTTTGCCGAGCCCCTGATGGGCCTAAACAGTGGAAACCCCCCACAAGTGACCCCATTTTGGAAACTAGACCCCCTAAGGAACTTATCTAGATGTGTGGTGAGCACTTTGAACCCCCAAGCGCGTCACAGAAGTTTATAAACGCAGAGCCGTGAAAATAAAAAGTCTTTTTTATTTCCACAAAAGTGATTTTTTAGACCCCAATTTTTAGACCCCCAAAGTTGGTAAATAGTGGAAACCCCTCAATTCTTGCTCCAACCCTAACCCCAACACACCCCTAACCCTAATCACAACCCTAATCCCTAATCCTAACCCTAATCCTAGTTCGCCCTAACCCTAGCCCAACCCTAGCCCAATCCTAGCCCTAACCCTAGCCCAACCCTAACCCTTAACCCTAGCCCAACCCTAACCTTTAACCCTAGCCCAACCCTAGCCCTAACCCTAGCCTAGCCCTAACCCTAACCCTAACCCTAGCCTAACCCTAACCCTAGCCTAACCCTAACCCTAACCCTAGCCTAACCCTAACCCTAACCCTAGCCTAACCCTAACCCTAGCCTAACCCTAACCCTAACCCTTATGGAAAACTGAAAAAAAAAATATTTTTTTTATTTCATTATGTGTGCCTATATAAGGGGGTGATAAACGGGGGGGTTATGTACTATTTTTATTATTTTGATCACTATGATCGTTTATCATAGTGATCAAAATAATGAATGGAATCTGCCAGCCGGAGCCAGCAGATTCCCGGCGGGCGCACTGCGCATGCGCCCGCCATTTTCAAGATGGCGGCGCCCATCGGATGACGCCGGCGGGCGCGGGACCACCGAGAGGGGACGGAGGACAAGGGAGAGGTACCGGGAGGGGACCGGGGGGATCGGGGACCCTATTTCTCTATCCTCTGATGTGCGATCACATCAGAGGAAAGAGAAATTAAATGTAAAATCGCGGCTTTTTTTTTTGCGGTCGCCGTTATAGGGTTAATAACGGTGATCGCAAAAGCGGGGGTCGGTAAAAACCGACCGATTCATGTTCTCTGGGGTCTCGGCTACCCCTGGCAGCCGAGACCCCGGAGAAAATCCGACACTGGGGGGGCGCTATTCACTTAAATCACAGCGCCGTGAATTAACGGCGCTGTGGTTTAAGTACCCTTAATTACCGCCGTTAAAAGGCGTATCGGCGGTCGTTAAGGGGTTAAAGCACCACTCCAGGTTTTGTTTTTGTTTTATTTTTGCGTTTTTTTATGCAGTGCTGGAGTGGTGCTATTAGTCTAAGTTGCCTCAGTCTTATACTTATTCCAGCCGTCATCATGATCTCTTATCGGCAGTGCTCCGGTCGGTCTCCAGCAGTTTGTTACATGCCAGATTGCTCCAGTGTTTGATGGGTGAGACCGGAAATCACAACTCAATGTAAGTCTATGAGAGCCAGAACAAGGCCAGACTAAGGGTCTCATAGTCTTATACCGAGAGCTTGTGACTGTTACCTCTAACTTTTGGTCAGTCAGACGCTGAGGTCACAAGATGGTGTTGCGAGGACAGGAGCGTTGCGAGGAACTGCTGAAGATGGCAGCTGGTAATTATAATATAAGGGTCAGGGAGCTTAGATTAGTGGCACCACTCCAGCACTGGAATGCAAAAAAAAAGTCGAGTGGTGCTTAAAAAAGCAATGAAAAAATTAAGGAATCACTGACTATAGAATCAATTGACTCCACAACAGTTTAACAGAACAATGCATGTCATTACTAGTGATCTTGCACAATGCAGCTCTGACAGCCTCTACCTTGTGACTAGCAAACACAGGCGATTATTCCCATGTGTAGCTTTATCAGCAGTTTGCTGCTATTGATTATGGGTCTGACATGAATTGCTTAACAGACTAGAATGTTCTCAATTCTGCTCAAAGTCCTGGGTACAAACACAGTTTTGTTGCTATTTGTGGTCTTCAAAACGAAGATCAAAAATGAAAGCAGCCCAGGCATATAGATAGGAAACCATGCTGTGTTACATTTGGCTAGTCACTTGATGTGTTATCTGAATACCATATAATGCCATTATTTATTAATATGGTATAACAGTTTTATGTATGTGCACTATATGGCAGCATACAGCACAGTAACATTGTCCATATACACTGAATATTAACATTACTTTTTCACTTTGTAATGACTGAACCTATCAAGTGTTTTGTGCGTGTGTGGATGATGCATAAAACTACCTGCAATCCTCTCTTGATGAAAGCTTGCTTACGTTCCTGTTACAGTTTAGCAGTGTAGCTGTTCTTCATTATATATGACTAGGCTACTGACTTTGAATAGGCTAATAAATTAGTCACCTAATGGGGTAATATAATATAAGTCATGTAAGGTAATAGATGACAAATGAAAACCATAGCATGGTTTAAAAAAAAGTTAGATGTTTACAGATACTCAGTTTTTACAAAACTTAGTGTACAGACTGGATATGATATGCTGATTTAGCATGTTGCCTTTGAGGCATACATTTAGGAAATGCAGTTGTATAGCTGCACATCAAAACCATATAGCGAAGAATAAGGTATCTAAACATAAAGGGGTTTTCTCAAGTTATTAACCCCTTCACCTCCAAGGGTGGTTTGCACGTTCATGACCGGGCCAATTTTTACAATTCTGACCACTGTACCTTTATGAGGTCATAACTCTGGAACGCTTCCATGGATCCCGGTGATTCTGACATTGTTTTCTCGTGACATACTGTACTTCATGTTAGTGGTAAAATTTCATTCAAATAACTTGCGTTTATTTGTGAGAAAAACAGAAATTTGGCGAAAATTTTGAAAATTTCGCAATTTTCCAACTTTGAATTTTTATGCCCTTAAATCACAGAGATACGGCACACAAAAAACTTGATAACTAACATTTCCCACATGTTTACTTTACATCAGCACAATTTTGGAACCAAAATTTTTTTTTGTTAGGAAGTTATAAGGGTTAAAAGTTGACCAGCGATTTCTCATTTTTACAACACCATTTTATTTTTAGGACCACATCACATTTGAAGCCACTTTGAGGGGTCTATATGATAGAAAATACCCAAAAGTGACACCATTCTAAAAACTGCACCCCTTAAAGTGCTCAAAACCACATTCAAGAAGTTTATTAACCCTTTAGGTGCGTCACAGGAATTTTTTTGAATATTTAAAAAAAAATGAACATCTAACTTTTTTTCATAAAAAAAATAATTCAGGTTCAATTTTTTTATTTTACCAAGGGTAACAGGAGAAATTGGACTGCAAAAGTTATTGTGCAATTTGTCCTGAGTACGCAGATACCTGATATGTGGGGGGGAACCACTGTTTCGGTGCATGGCAGAGCTCAGAATGGAAGGAGCGCCGTTTGACTTTTTCAATGCAAAATTGGCTGGAATTCAGATTGGACGCCATGTCACGTTTGGAGAGTCCCTGATGTACCTAAACAGTGGAAACCCCCTACAAGTGACCCCATTTAGGAAACTAGACCCCCCAAGGAACTTATCTAGATATGTGGTGAGAACTTTGAACCCACAAGGGCTTTACAGAAGTTTATAACGTACAGCGGTACAATTAAAAAATCATATTTTTTCCACAAAAATGATCTTTTCACCCCAATTTTTATTTTTCCAAGGGTAACAGGATCCTAAAAGTTATTGTGCAATTTGTCCTGAGTACGCTGATACCCCACATGTGGGGGTAAACCACTATTTGGGCGCATGGCAGAGCTCGGAAGGGAAGCAGCGCCATTTGACGTTTTTGGCTGGAATTGAGATCGGACACCATGTCGCGTTTGGAAACCCCTGATGTACCAAAACAGTGGAAACCCCCCACAAATGACACCATTTTGGAAACTAGACCCCCTAAGGAACTTATCTAGATGTGTGGTGAGAACTTTGAACCCCCATGGGCTTCACAGAAGTTTATAACATAAAGCCATACAATCAAAAAATCATATTTTTTCCACAAAAATGATCTTTTCACCCTCAATTCTTATTTTTCCAAGGGTAACAGGACCCTAAAAGTTATTGTGCAATTTGTCCTGAGTACGCTGATACCCCACATGTGGGGGTAAACCACTATTTGGGCGCATGGCAGAGCTCGGAAGGGAAGCAGCGCCATTTGACGCTTTTGGCTGGAATTGAGATCGGACATCATGTCGCGTTTGGAAAACCCCTGATGTACCAAAACAGTGGAAACCCCCCACAAATGACACCATTTTGGAAACTAGACCCCCTAAGGAACTTATCTAGATGTGTGGTGAGAACTTTGAACCCCCATGGGCTTCACAGAAGTTTATAACATAAAGCCATACAATTAAAAAATCATATTTTTTCCACAAAAATGATCTTTTCACCCTCAATTCTTATTTTTCCAAGGGTAACAGGACCATAAAAGTTATTGTGCAATTTGTCCTGAGTACACTGATACCCCACATGTGGGGGTAAACCACTATTTGGGCGCATGGCAGAGCTCGGAAGGGAAGCAGCGCCATTTGACGTTTTTGGCTGGAATTGAGATCGGACACCATGTCGCGTTTGGAAAACTCCTGATGTACCAAAACAGTGGAAACCCCCCACAAATGACACCATTTTGGAAACTAGACCCCCTAAGGAACTTATCTAGATGTGTGGTGAGCACTTTGACCCCCCCAGTGCTTCACAGAAGTTTATAATGCCCGGGTGTGAAAATAAAAAATTCGTATTTTTTCCACAAACATGATCTTTTAGTCACCATTTTTTTATTTTCCCAAGGGTACCAGGAGAAATTGGACCCCAAAAGTTGTTGTCCAATTTGTCCTGAGTATGCTGATACCCCATATGTGGGAGAAAACTACTGTATGGGCACACGTCGGGGCTCGGAAGGGAAGTAGTGACGTTTTGGAATGCAGACTTTGATGGAATGGTCTGCGGGTGTCATGTTGCCTTTGGAGAGCCCCTAATGTACCTAAACAGTGGAAACCCCCCACAAATGACACCATTTTGTAAACTAGACCCCCCCAAGGAACTTATCTAGATGTGTGGTGAGCACTTTGAACCCCCCAGTGCTTCACAGAAGTTTATAACGCCCGGGCGTGAAAATAAAAAATTCGTAATTTTTCCACAAACATGATCTTTTAGTCGCCATTTTTTTATTTTCCCAAGGGTACCAGGAGAAATTGGACCCCAAAAGTTGTTGTCCAATTTGTCCTGAGTATGCTGATACCCCATATGTGGGAGAAAACTACTGTATGGGCACACGTCGGGGCTCGGAAGGGAAGTAGTGACGTTTTGGAATGCAGACTTTGATGGAATGGTCTGCGGGTGTCATGTTGCCTTTGGAGAGCCCCTAATGTACCTAAACAGTGGAAACCCCCCACAAATGACACCATTTTGTAAACTAGACCCCCCATGGAACTTATCTAGATGTGTGGTGAGCACTTTGAACCCCCAGTGCTTCACAGAAGTTTATAACGCCCGGGCGTGAAAATAAAAAATTCGTATTTTTTCCACAAACATGATCTTTTAGTCACCATTTTTTTATTTTCCCAAGGGTACCAGGAGAAATTGGACCCCCAAAAGTTGTTGTCCAATTTGTCCTGAGTATGCTGATACCCCATATGTGGGAGAAAACTACTGTATGGACACACGTCGGGGCTCGGAAGGGAAGCAGTGACGTTTTGGAATGCAGACTTTGATGGAATGGTCTGCGGGTGTCATGTGCGTTTGGAGAGCCCCTGATGTACCTAAACTATTGAAACTCCCCACAAGTGACCCCATTTTGGACACTAGACCCCCCACGGAACTTATCTAGATGTGTGGTGAGCACTTTGAACCCCCAAGTGCTTCACAGAAGTTTATAACACTCGGACGTGAAAATAAAAAAATCATTTTTTTCCACAAAAATATTTTTGCCCCCAATTTTTTATTTTACTAAGGGTAACAGGAGAAATTGGACCCCAAAAATTGTTTTGCAATTTGTCCTGAGTAGGCTGATACCCTACATGTGGGGGTAAAACACTGTTTGGGCACATGGCAGAGCTTGGAAGGGAAGGAGCACCATTTGACTTTTTCAACTCAGAATTGGCTGGAATTGAGATCAGACGCCATGTTGCATTTGGAGAGCCCCTGATGTGCCCAAACAGTGGAAACCCCCCAATTATAACTCCAACCCGAACCCCAACACACCCCTAACCCTAATCTGAGCCCTAACCCTAGCCCTAACCCTAGCCCTAACCCTAGCCCTAACTCTAACCCTAGCCCTAACCCTAGCCCTAACCCTAGCCCTAACCCTAACCCTAATGGGAAAATGGAGATAAATACTTTTTTTTTTAATTTCATTATTTTTCCCTAACTAAGGGGGTGATGACGGGGGGTTTGATTTACTATTTATGGCGGTTTTTATGTTTGGCAGCTGTCGCACGCTAAAAGACGCTTTTTATTGTAAAAATAGTTTTTGCATCACCACATATTGAGAGCTATAATTTTTCCGTATTTTGACTCACCGAGTCATGTGAGGTCTTATTTTTTGCGGGACGAGTTGACGTTATTATTATTATTGGTACCATTTTCGGGCACGTGACATTTTTTGATCGCTTTTTATTCCTATTTTTGGGACGCAGAATGAACAAAAACCAGCGTTTCATGAATTTCTTTTGGGAGGGTGCGTTTACACCGTTCCGCGTGCGGTAAAATTGATAAAGCGGTTTTATTCTTCGGGTCAGTACGGTTACAGCGATACCTCATTTAGGTCGTTTTTTTATGTTTTTGTCGGTTTTATGCAATGAAAATTATTTTATATAAAAAATAATTATTTTTGCATCGCTTTATTCTGCGAGCTATAACTTTTTTATTTTTTCGCTGATGATGCTGTGTGGCGGCTCGTTTTTTGCGGGACAAGATGACGTTTTCAGCGGTACCATGGATATTTATATGCGTCTTTTTGATCGCGCGTTATTACACTTTTTGTTTGGCGGTATGATAATAAATCATTATTTTTTGCTTCGTTTTTTATTTTTATTTTTTAAGGGGTTCGCTAAAGGGGTTAACTAATGGGACAGTTTTATAGGGCGGGTCATTACGGACGCGGCGATACCTAATATGTGTACTTTTATTGTTTTTTTTTATTATTTCCAAAAAATGGATTTATTGGGGGAATATTTTTTTTTTTTTCTAATTTATTTGGCGATTTTTTTTTAATTATTTTAACACTTTTTTTTATTTTTATTTTTACTTTATTAAATAGTCCCAGGTGGGACATCACTGTCCTGTGACAGATCGCTGATCTGTCACATCACAGATCACTGTGACAGATCAGCGATCTGACACAGGCACTGCAGAAGGCTTCCTCATGCCTGCGCTTTGCAGGCACTGAGGAAGCCAGCTTCCTCAGGCCCCCGAAGGCCCCCGTCGCCATCTTGGATTCGGGGGCCTGGAGGAAAGGAGCCCCCCCGCAGCAGCGCTGCACATTGCGCTGCCGTGGGGGGCTCAGGGAAGCACGGAGGGAGCCCCCTCCCTGCCGATGCTTCCCTTTAACCCCCGGTACACCGCGATCATGTTTGATCGCGGTGTGCAAGGGGTTAACGTGTCGGGGGCGGTCCGTGACCGCCCCTGACACATTGTGCCGGGTGTCAGCTGTGATAATTAGCTGACACCCGGCCGCGATCAGCGGCGCTCACCACGTGGGCGCCGCTGATCGCGCTAGACGTACTATCCCGTCCATGGGCATAGGGGCCCAGGTCCCATGGACGGGATAGTACGTCGGATGGCAGAAAGGGGTTAAATTACTTTAGATAGATAGCAAGTTTGCAATTGACTTGCTTTTTCTAGCTGTTGTCATTCTCCTACAATGACAGCTTTTATCTGACATAGTGTACTGCTGGTTTCCATGAAGCTCGGCAACTAGTGCCTGTCCAGACCCAGAGTGTGATCAGTGGTTACATTCCAGGAGAGGAGTTAACTCCTACTAAACAATTCAGTTTTCTCCAGCCGACTGATAGCTATACTGCAGTTAGCTGCTCATCTCCATCTCAGCTCCTGACAAGTTACATTAATCAATCTTGCAAAATCACCAGCCCCCACTATCGGCTGCTTCCAGAGCAATTCAGCAAATCTCAGCAGGTCAGTTGTATGCTTGATCAAATGTCATGTTTGTACACTCAAAACTAAACCACTAACAGATAAATATGTCAGTCACTTGTGCTGAGCTTTATAGTTCTACTAATGCCAGGGTCACACTTGCTTGTGCAATGTGAGAAACTCACGCAAGTCTCTCACATTAATACCCGGCACTACCGCTGGCACTCTGGACAAGAGTGTGCAGGTGCATGTATTTCTATGCAGCCGCAGACTCTGGTCCTGTGTGCCGGTGGCAGTGCCGATTATTGATGCGAGAGACTCGCGCGAGTTTCTCGCATTTCACTCGCAAGTGTGACCCCGGCTTAATATTACAGATCTGCTGCTCACAAGAACTGTTACTCAAGGACGAGAACCTGCCCTGCCAGAAGCAAGGAAGTAAGGAGATTGCAGAGTTGTGAGGGAGGTGCTCAAGAGACAACCTGAGAATACACCTTGAATCTTTTGAAGATACACTTGTTGAAATATTAATACACCTCGATGAAATAATTGCTGAGCAAAATCTTTATTCTTAATCATGGAAATCCCAGTGTTAATTAGCTATTTTGTGTGAGAAGGGTCCGACTAAAATGACTAAAAGTGTGTTGTCTGACTTGAATGATACAAATTGTTTGAAGACCGGCTACTATAATATTGACAACATTAGCATTGAATGAGACAGGATGATTGACTTCACTGTAAAGTTATGCATCTATACTTTATGATATTGAATGAATAAGTACATACAGTTGTGGCAAAAAATTTTGAAACTAACTAAAATTTTGTTTTTAGCAAAGTTTGCTACTTCAGTGTTTTTAGATCTTTTTGGTCTGATATTTCTACAGCTACTGAAGTGCAGTTATCAACATTTCACTACGTTTTAAACTTTTATAGACAAATACTTCAAGCTAATGTAAAGACTCAATACTTATAGTGCTAGGCTAGTTTCACACTAGCGTTTTTTTGCGCTGCGTTTTTGCGCAGTGCAAACGCATACAAAAAACGCATCATGCGTTTGTTGCTTTTTTGCGCATGTGTTTTAACCATTTTTTAGCCATTTTTACTCTTAAAACGCATGTGTTTTTAGACGCAGATGTGCGCATATCCATGCGCACATCTGCGTTCCCATACACTGTAATGGTTTTTTTGCGCATTCCGTGTGCATTCCATGCGCATGCGTTTTTTTGAGACAGGTCGGACGGACCAAAAATGCAACAGGTAGCGTCCGGCGTGCTTGGGCGCACACAAAAAAACGCATGCGCACGTAAAACGCATAGGAACGCGTGCAAATGCTAGACCATGCGCACCCATATTAAAGATAGGGGAAAAGGACGCATGCGCATGTATGCTCAAAAACGCAGCGCAAAAAAACGCTAGTGTGAAACCAGCCTTAACCCTTATTTTTCAAGACTTGTGCAATTCGCCCTGGCAGCTGGATGTCAGCTTCTGTGCAAATTCTGACTGATGACAGACAACCCTTTTTTTGTCTAATAAAAGATTAAGCGAAAAAAAAAAAATAAAACTGGAGTATAAGTTGGTATGCATGCAAAATAGGAGTATGTTCACACTGGCCATTAAACAGACAAAACCTAAGACGGAAATAAAATATTCATTTTGTTTCCGTCTTAGGTTTTGTCCAATCAGAGCTTGGAGTTTATCACAATGTCTGTCTTTTTGTTTATCCACCCTCTTTTTGAAGATTCAGGTTCACAATGGGATTGAGTTCTGGGGAGTTTCCTGACCATGTACCCAAAAATTTTAATGTTTTATTCACCAAGCCACTTCATTATTACTTTTGCGTTTTCGACATGATGCTCCATCATGATGAAAAAAGCATTGATCTTCACCAAAATGCTCCTAGATGGTAGAGAGAAGTTGGAGGATGTTTCGATCCCATTCTTTCATCATGGCCATGTTCTTGTGAGTGCGCCCACTGCCTGGGATGAGAAACAAACCCTGATAATGGTCTTAGGAATCTTTACTGTTGGCATGATGCAGGACTCATGGCTATGCTCACCTTTTCTTCTCTGGACAATCAATCTTTTAGATGTCTCACACAGTTTGGAGAGGACTTTCCATGTTTCTAAACCTAAAAACCATCACTTCTATCACTGCATATGATATGATAATTAACATCCATATAAATGCTAGAAAGATCAGCATAGTTCTGTAGCCGACATTAATACGTACATAAGGAGTAGGACTATAATTGTGGGATTTAGTAGCATCTTGTATGAACCTAGTGCAGTATGGGATGAGTCAGGGGTCACCTTCCTGTAAATCGGTTGTCCATAAACCCTGTTAGGGAATATGAGTGTCCCGGATGTGTCAGAAGCTGCAGATAGTCGCATTGCATCTCGCTGCAGAAGATTGCAATGGTTGGCCTTGTAGACCAGTTGCCACCTCGCCTGGCCTTAATGGTGTCACCTGCCTCCTGTTGGGAGGTGCGGGTGTTATTTCCTATTGGCACTTCTGTGTTGAAGCTTGAAGCTATAGCAGTCTGCTAGCATCCTCTTGGAGTTTGGAAGGCGTCAGTATTTCTCTCTAAGTTTACTCAAGCTAAGTGTCTCCCTTGATTCCTTTATCCTTACTGTCTTTAGTGTTAGTGGGATTGACTAGCGTTTACCTTTCCTTCTCAGTGCAGGGCTTAGTTCCAGGGTCACACAGCGACTAGGTATCCTGCTCGGCGATAGGTGCAGAACCTATATAGCGATGGTAGGACAGACAGGATGATGTTAGGTCAGTCTAGGAGTCTCCACTTCCCCCTTCCCTAGTGTTTAGTTCCCTTTCCCAAATCCCTTTGTGTTGCACTTAGTCTGACCTAGTCCTACACTGTGAGTGACAATGGGTGACAGAAGGGTCCAGTTCTGGAAGATCTAAGCCATCCAAGTGTTACATGTATGACTGATCTTCTGAGTGGCAGACATATAGTACTATGTTACTACCTCATCGCCTGCAGCAGTGGCAACGCTTGCCTGGCCTTAGTTTACGTAAGGAGAATCATCATTTTGCCCCAGGTCCTGGCACCTGACTTTTGACAAGAGTTGTCTAGTGAGACAGCCACAATATCCAATATATGAATAAATTGCCATTTAATTAACTAAATTTGTTTCAATATGGAAGATGAATAATCAGCTCATAACATTGTCAGGAGGATTTAAGGAGCTTAATGCTTTATGAGGGAGTTAACCATATACAAGAAGCCAATTATATAGGGGATGAGTGATCAGGATGCTGCATCCTGCTTGGCAGACTAATAATGCCAGCGCCAAAACGGCCAAAACAGGTTGAGCAGTTTGTGTCCTGACAAACTAGTGACACGTGTATTACGATGGCGGATTGCAAGCTAATATTAGTGTTTGTTAGTTACTCTTAATTACCAGACACTATATTTAACTTATTCTTTTGCAATTGCATCAACAAATAGATTTACTTAAATAGAATTTGTCACCAGAGTTAGGCTGGTTTCACATTTGCGTTTTTTTCGCGGTAATTTAGCGCTAAATAGCGCATGCGTTTTTTTTTCCTATACTTTGCATGGGATGCGCTTATGTGCGCATACACATGCGTTTGTACGCGTTTTACCGCGCATGCGTTTTTTTGCGGTATGCGCTCGGGCGCACAAAATGCAACTTGTTGCATTTTTTGTGCGTCCGATTTGCCTCAAAAAAACGCATGCGCGCGCAATGCGTTTTTTTACATAAAGACACCCATTATAAGTCTATGGTGAGCATATGTGCGCATTGGCATGCTTATGTATGCGTTTTTTTGCACATGCGTTATTTTTTTACCATTAGTTTAGACAATGGAATTTAGGGGTTTGGGTAAAGTTAGGGTTAGTTAAGGGGGTTTAGGGTTAGGGTTAGGGTTAGGGTCAGGGTTAGGGTTAAGGTTAAGTATGGTTTGGTTAAGGGTTAGGGTCAGGGTTAGGGTTAAGTATGGTTTGGTTAAGGGTTAGGGTCAGGGTTAGGGTTAGGGTTAGGGTTAGGGTTAGGGTTAAGGTTAAGTATGGTTTGGTTAAGGGTTAGGGTCAGGGTTAGGGTTAAGTATGGTTTGGTTAAGGGTTAGGGTTAGGGTTAGGGTCAGGGTTAGGGTTAGGGTCAGGGTTAGGGTTAGGGTTAGGGTCAGGGTTAGGGTTAGGGTTAGGGTCAGGGTTAGGGTTAAGTATGGTTTGGTTAAGGGTTAGGGTCAGGGTTAGGGTTAGGGTTAGGGTTAGGGTCAGGGTTAGGGTCAGGGTTAGGGTTAAGAATGGTTTGGTTAAGGGTTAGGGTCAGGGTTAGGGTTAGGGTTAGGGTTAGGGTCAGGGTTAGGGTTAGGGTTAAGGTTAAGTATGGTTTGGTTAAGGGTTAGGGTCAGGGTTAGGGTTAGGGTTAGGGTTAGGGTCAGGGTTAGGGTTAGGGTTAAGGTTAAGTATGGTTTGGTTAAGGGTTAGGGTTAGGGTTAGGGTTAAGTATGGTTTGGTTAAGGGTTAGGGTTAGGGTCAGGGTTAGGGTTAGGGTTAGGGTCAGGGTTAGGGTTAGGGTTAGGGTCAGGGTTAGGGTTAGGGTTAGGGTCAGGGTTAGGGTTAAGTATGGTAGGGTTAGGGTTAGGGTTAGGGTCAGGGTTAGGGTCAGGGTTAGGGTTAAGTATGGTTTGGTTAAGGGTTAGGGTCAGGGTTAGGGTTAGGGTTAGGGTTAGGGTCAGGGTTAGGGTTAGGGTTAAGGTTAAGTATGGTTTGGTTAAGGGTTAGGGTCAGGGTTAGGGCTAGGGTTAAGGTCAGGGTTAGGGTTAGAGTCAGGGTTAGGGTTAGGGTCAGGGTTAGGGTTAGGGTCAGGGTTAGGGTTAAGTATGGTTTGGTTAAGGGTTAGGGTTAGGGTTAGGGTCAGGGTTAGGGTTAGGGTTAGGGTTAGGGTCAGGGTTAGGGTTAGTAAAGTCATGGTTTGGGTTAGTGTGAGTGGCCACCTAATGTTGGAAAAAAACGCAAATGCGGTAAAAACGCACTAAAAACGCATACAAACGCTTAAAAACGCTGCGTTTTTTTCATGCATGCTCATAAAAATGCTTGAAAAAAACGCAGCAGTTGTATGCTTTTGTATGCGTTTTTCAATGCGTTTTTTTGCGGGAAAAACGCGCTGCAAAAAAAAGCAAGTGTGAAACAGGCCTTAATCCTGCTTTTGATGGCAGCATAATGGAGTGTCAGAGATCCTGATTCCAGAGCTGGATCACTAACTTTATTCTTTATCATGTTTCATACAGTGACACATAAAAGGCTGGTACATAAAATAAGAACAATTGGCCTAGGGGAAAATATGTGTAAGTGGATTAACAAGTGGCTCAGTGATAGGGAATAGAGGGTTATTACAAGAGAAACTGTCAGCAGGTTTTTGCTATATAATCTTAGGGCAAGATGAGATGGGGCTGAGACACTAATTTCCGGGATGTGTCACTTATTAGGCTGTGTGCTGTTGCTTCAATACAATAAGTATTTTATCATCAGTGTTTTTGTCACTGCCGGACAAGCTGTTCTCATGCCTCTTGGTCCAACCACGCCAACAGCACTGATTAGCAGATTACTGTCCATATGCATTGTACATAGAATGTCGTGGTGTTGTTGGGGTTGGCTTTCTGAGCACTGCTACATCTTCAGTAGCTAAAACGCTGATTTTATAACAATTGCTCCACCCAGTAAAAGAAACGATACATCACTGGAATCAGGGTCTCTTTCCCTGTACTATGCTGCTTTTAGATGAGGTAGCAAAAACCTGATGACAGATTCCCTTTAATATATCACATTATAACCGAATCACTATTATAGTGAGGTAACACAGGGGTCAGTATTGGGCCCTCTCCTTTACAACATAAGTATCAAAGACCTAGTAAAGGATTTACATAGTTAAATTTAAATATTTGCAGATGATCACAAACTCAGCAAAGAAGTAAGCACAGAAAACGATCATTTTATATTACAGAGGGATTTATGTAAGCTGGAGACTTGGTCGAAGGAATGGCAATTGAAATGTAGTGTAAATTACTATAGGGTTATGCACTTGGGCCAAGGAAATAAACCACAACTTTACCATTTTTTCGTAAACAGTTATGCAAGGGTTTATATTTTGAGGGACAAGCTGTGGTTTTTACTGGTACAATTTTGGGTACATGTGACTTGAAGAGTGTTGTTCATGTGAAAAACTTTCTAATTATATTAATATTAGGACCATAAAGAACTTAGTAATGTACTTCATCTTCATAATAATTCCCCAGATTTTCACTTTTTAGCCCCGGTACTGAGTTTATCAGATCTAATTTGTCTTGAGTCTGACACAGGAAAAAGTTGCCAGTATTAAGGCCCCGTCACACATAGCGAGATCGCTAGCAAGATCGCTGATGCATGACCGATTTTGTGATGCAACAACTCTCTGTGTATGGCACGCATCAGCGACCAGCCCCCCCGCCGGGTATCTCTGATCGTGCAGGAATGTCCTGGGCCATTTTTTGATCGTTGGTCTCCCGCTGGCCAGCACGCATCGCGTGTGGCAGCGGGAAACCAATGATCAGCAAGCTCCCAGCGCTGTAAGCAGACGCTGGGAGTTGGTATCCAGGGTAAATATCAGGTAACTAAGCACGCGCGTCGCTTAGTTACCCATTGTGTACCTTGGATACCAGCGTGCTCGCGCCGGGAGCTGGTATCCAAGGTACACAGCGGGTAACTAAGTGACGCACGCGCTTAGTTACCCGATATTTACCTTAGATGCCAGCATCCTAGCGCGAACATGCTGGTAACCAAGGTACACAGCGGGTAACTAAGCGACGCGCACGCTTAGTTACCTGATATTTACCCTGGATACCAGCGTCCTCGCTGGACCTGATCGCTGGTGAGTCTGCCTGTATGACAGCTCACCAGCGATCATGAAGCGATGCACCAGTGATCCTGACCAGCAGGGCTGTGGAGTCAGAGTCGGAGTCGTGGAGTCGGAGTCGGAGTTAGTTTTGGTTGGAGTCGGAGTCGGAGTCGGTAGAAATGTACCAACTCCGACTCCAGCTTTAAAAAAAGTATTAATATTTCATAATTGAACTTTCATATGAATTTTATAAATGTTACTCAAATATATATGTTCTATCAAACTATGAACAACAGTGATAAGTAGAGTTGAGCGAAACGGGTCGAAAAAATTCAAAAGTCGCCGACTTTTGGCAAAGTCGGGTTTCATGAAACGAAACCCGACCCTAGGATGAGGTCGGCCACGAGGTCGGCGACTTACGCGCCAAAGTCGCGTTTCAAAAGTTTGTTTTGCGCTCTTTTTCAGCCAATCAGGATCCACGGACACTGTGGGCAACGTGATGACATAGGCACGGGTCACCACCATCTTTCAGAAGGGCATGCAAGTGATTGGCTTGCTTTGGTGGGCGTCACAGGGGGTATAAAAGGGCGTGCACGCCGACCGCCATCTTACTTCTGCCGATCTTAGTATAGGGAGAGGTTGCTGCTGATTCTGTAGGGAGAGCGTTAGGCAGGGAAGAAGACAAAAAAACTGCTTCTGCTGCTAGCGATTTGGCCTGCACAACACACAAGTCACTGTGTGTGCAGTGCAAGGGGAGGCTATATTGTGGTGTATCAGTGGTGTTGGTTGTTGGGCTGCCTTTTAAGGCTTCCTGACACGCTGGCATTGCTGTTTACCCACTGCTCCGCAAACTGCTTTTTTAAAAGCAATCCAATCTCCCTTATCCTCTCGTCACTTTGGTCAAAGGCAGCTGTGCCATCGAGCGTGTCACATAGCGCTCAGATATCAGTGGGCCTCACACCATCCACAAGTGTCCAGTGTCCAAAAGTGTACGCAGAGATTCAAAATCTCCATTATCCTCTCGTCACTTTGGTCACAGGCAGCTGTGCCATCGAGCGTGTCACATAGCGCTCAGATATCAGTGGGCCTCACACCATCCACAAGTGTCCAGTGTCCAAAAGTGTACGCAGAGATTCAAAATCTCCATTATCCTCTCATCACTTTGGTCACAGGCAGCTGTGCCATCGAGTGTGTCACATAGCGCTCAGATATCAGTGGGCCTCACACCATCCACAAGTGTCCAGTGTCCAAAAGTGTACGCAGAGATTCAAAATCTCCATTATCCTCTCGTCACTTTGGTCACAGGCAGCTGTGCCATCGAGCGTGTCACATAGCGCTCAGATATCAGTGGGCCTCACACAATCCACAAGTGTCCACTGTCCACAAGTGTTTGCAATAATTAGAACTGCAAGGAAAAAAAGCGCAATAGGGTCTTATCTGAGAAAATCAAGATATCAAATAGTAGTATATACTCACCGTATACAGGAGAGTAACAGGCATAAAGAAATGCGGTCAGCTTGCTGCACATCCAAATGACCACGCTGTGGCCATAAATCTTCAGATTCACTAATAGGACTTTTATGGATCAAAACGTGCGCTGCCAGACCATCAATCCTCACAGGTGGACATGTCATCCCCTGAGGAAGAGGTTTTATGACCTCGAAACGCGTTGGGAAATAAATATATTAAATATACCACCTGTGAGGATTGATGGTCTGGCAGCGCACGTTTTGATCCATAAAAGTCCTATTAGTGAATCACAAGTGTTTGCAGAAATTCTAAAACTCCCCTGTCCTATAGACACCTTGTACCTTGTTTTACATTACTATATAGTTTGTTGGATTTTGTCTACATTTCTACCAAAAATGAGGAAGGCTGGTGGAAGAGGCCGTGGAATTGGGCGGGGGTTGGCAGCTGGTAATGATGGTGTTGGTGGTGGATCTGATGGTAGTGGCAAGAGCAAAATAGGACCGAATGCAGGAGGTGCTGACCCTGCGTCATCGTCTGGCTACATAAGGCCTCGAACGCTTAGTTTTCTAGGAGTTGGCAAACCGCTTTTAAAGCCAGAGCATCAGGAAAAAGTTTTGTCTTACATTGCTGACTCAGCCTCCAGCTCTATCGCCTCCTCTTCTTCAGTTGTAAAAAGTAAAAGCACTGAGTCGTCATTGGAGGCTCATGTTCATGAACCACACCTTTCCTTGTGTCCTTCACCCCAACCAAGATTGAAGGATGACGCAGGCCATACTACTGATTACTCCATGGAGCTGTTTTCACATACCATGCCTGGATTATCAAGTGAAATGGTGAATTACCCAGGCCAAGATGAATCTGACATGGAGTGCACTGATGCACAGCCGCTGATGGATGATTCTGCTGGTGCATTCACTCAGAGCACTACATTGTCCTCGCAGTGTACAGAGCCAGATTCTGACCCTGATGAGACTCAGGTGCCCCTTCCCGCACACTATACCACCATACACGGTGACACAGAGGAAGGTGCACATGACATAGAAGAGGAGGTGATGGATGACCCAGTTGTTGACCCAGATTGGCATCCATTGGGGGAAGAGGGTGCTGCTTCCAATAGCTCAGATGAGGAGCATCCACAGCAGACATCGACATCGCAACAGCTGTTATCTGGCAGGCCCGGAGCACTCCAAAGACAGGTTCCAAACATCAAAAGAGTTGCTGGACAGCTTGTCCAGAGGGTCAAAAGATCACAGCGTGCTAGGCCGCAAAATGTCTGCCAAAGTAGGAAGAGTGCAGTGTGGCACTTTTTTGAACAAAATCCTCATGATCAGGCCAAGGTTATCTGTAAGAAGTGCGCAAAGACCTTTAGCCGAGGGAAAAAACTGAAAAATTTGAATACCAGTTGCATGCTTAGACATTTAACCAGCATGCACTTGCAAGCGTGGACACAACACCAAACCTCAAGTGCCACATGTGCAACTGATCACAACGAAGGTAGTCAGCAACGCTACATTGTTTCCCCCACTGTAAGCCCACCGGTTAGCACAGCAGCAAATCTTGAGGTGTCGTTGCAAGGCCACAGCAGTCAGGGAATCCCACTGTTATATCAACGAAAGACTGATTCTAGGCCATCAGAAAGAACACCAACTCCATCACCATCATCAACCCGCTCTCAGTCCGCCCTGTCCACCGCTACTTCCACCATATGCAGCTCTCAAGTCCAGCTCACCCTCCCAGACACTATGAGTAGGTCAAGAAAGTACTCAGTCTCTCATCCGCGTACACTGGGTTTGAACACCCACATTGCCAAACTAATCTCGTTTGAGATGATGCCCTTTCGGTTGGTGGAAAGCACAGCTTTCCGCAAACTCATGGCCTATGCAGTACCACGCTATGACCTACCCAGTCGCCACTTCTTCTCTCGTAAAGCCATCCCAGCCCTCCACCATCATGTGAAAGACTGCATTGTCCATGCACTCAAGCAGTCAGTGAGCAGAAAGGTGCACCTCACAACTGATGCATGGTCCAGTCGGCATGGCCAGGGCCGTTACGTGTCCATCACTGCGCACTGGGTTAATGTGGTGGATGCAGGGTCCACAGGGGACATCGGTGGTGGGACAGTGCTGCCTAGCCCACGGTATAGGAAACAGTTGGCTGTAGGCGTTCGACCCTCCTCCTCCTCCTCCAGAAGCGAAAGCTCGTCCACAGAGCGCAGTCGTACGAGCACTCCATCTGCAGCTGCCACTGTTGCACACGATGTGTCCCCCTATCGAGCAGCTAGTGGAAAGCGTCAGCAGGCTGTGTTGCAGATGATGTGTTTGGGCGACAGACACACCACCGTGGTGCTGGCCGAGTACTTGAAGCGACAAACTGAGTCATGGCTGGGCAGTGTACATCTTGAGGCAGGCAAGGTAGTTAGTGATAACGGCCGTAATTTTGTGGCAGCCATAGCCCTTTCAAAACTCAGCCACATACCTTGCTTGGCTCACACCTTGAACCTGGTGGTGCAGTGCTTCCTCAAAAATTATCCGGAGTTAACAGCCCTGCTCCAGAAGGTGCGAAGACTGTGCGCGCACATCCGCCGGTCGCCTGTACACTCCGTTCGTATGCAGAAGCTGCAGCGATTGCTCCACCTTCCCAACCACCGCCTCATTATCGACATTGCAACAAGGTG
The DNA here is from genome assembly GCF_039654945.1 of Dendrobates tinctorius. Classification (NCBI taxonomy): domain Eukaryota; kingdom Metazoa; phylum Chordata; class Amphibia; order Anura; family Dendrobatidae; genus Dendrobates; species Dendrobates tinctorius. The sequence goes on from NW_027361738.1 coordinate 38,572,073, forward strand.
GAACTCCACCCTGCACATGGTGGAGCGGCTGTGCGAGCAGAGGCAGGCCATAATGCATTTGTGGGAGGATACACGGCCAGGCACTTTGAGAGCAGACATGGAGTTGACAGGTGTGCAGTGGTCGAAGCTGAAAGACCTTTGTAAAGTCCTTCAGTGTTTTGAGGAATGCACACGGCTGGTAAGCGCAGACGACGCCATCCTAAGCATGAGCATCCCACTTATGCGTCTTCTCATGCAAACTTTGACGCACCTTAAGGATCAGGCGTCTGCAGCCAATGTTGATGAGGAGGAAGAGGAGGAGGGAATCCTTGATGACATTCAGCCATTGTCTGCTCAGGGACCTCTCCTGGACGATGTGGAGGAGGAAGAAGAGGAGGAGGAGGAGGAGGATGATGGGGATGATTACTTAGGGGAGGAGGATGCATCTCGTGGGGCAAGTGAAAATGTTGGCGTGGCAAGGTCTGGTACAGGGTTTGTGCGTGACTGGAGGGATGTGGATTTGCCAGAAAGTGCTCCTCCACCCAGCACTCGCAGTGCATCATTGACACCGGGAACATTGGCCCACATGTCAGATTATGCCTTGCGGATCCTAAAAAGGGACCCCCGCATTGCCAAAATGATGAACGATGACGACTACTGGTTGGCCAGCATCCTGGATCCACGCTATAAAGGCAAATTACAAAACATCATGCCACAGGAGAACCTTGACCTAATATTGGCTAATAAACAAGCAACTCTGGTAAATCGGTTGCTTGAGGCATTCCCAGCACACAGCAGCGGTGATGGTTCTCACAAGAGCCGTACGGGCCGGGGGCAGCTTGGCAGAGGTGTTCGTGGTGCACACAGCAGAAGTGGCGTTGGAGACAGGGGTTTCATGACAATGTTGTGGACTGATTTTTCAAATACCGCTCACACAACTGGTAATACTGCATCGATGGAAAGTGACAGGAGACAGCAGTTGTCAACTATGGTTACAAACTACTTTTCCTCCCATATCGATGTTCTCCCACACAGGTCATTCCCCTTTGACTATTGGGCCGCTAAACTGGACACCTGGCCTGAATTGGCCCAATATGCCTTACAGGAGCTCGCTTGCCCAGCTGCAAGTGTGCTATCGGAAAGAGTCTTCAGTGCAGCTGGATCAATCCTGACAGAAAAAAGGACCCGTCTGTCAACCCAAAATGTGGATGATCTAACCTTCATTAAAATGAACCACGCATGGGTTTCCAAGGATTTTGTCCCACCTTCCCCTGATGACACATAGGGTGACAGAAAAATGGCTTGCTTTGGTCCACCTCTTCCTGGTACTTCACCTATTTCGCCTTTTGCATCAGCTGAATGTCCAACATCAACATATGCCACTTTCTAAAACTCCATAACTGTGCTGCCTCCCCCCCATGGCCGGGGTCACCACCTACCGCACGACACCGTGCGAGTGCCGTTGCCCTGGACAGGTGGGTAGGCCGACTCTTGGGCGCGGGCACTGGCACAGGGTCCCTCATAGTGCAATCAAGTGTCTCTGACGGTGGTGGTGCACACCCGCCGTCAGACACACCGCTGTACAATAAGGGGCCCAGTGCCAGTACCGACGCCCACGAGTGGGCCCCCCTTGCTTGGCCAGGGCCCCAGCATTTGCAATCTTTACCTCTCCCTGCTCCTCCGCTGTGTAATCTGGGCCGTCAAATCCATACTGTGCCTGACACCGTCTGAGCCTGCCTCCTGAGACATATATTTTGAATGTGTACGCTATCCATACATGTTATCCAGGGATACGGTACCCTTTCTAACCTTTGTGCAATGACGTGCAATCCATACTGGGCCTAACACCATCTGAGCCTGCCTCATGCTGTATAGACATATATTTTGAATGTGTACGCTATCCATACATGTTATCCGGGGATACGGTACCCCTTCTAACCTTTGTGCAATGACGTGCAATCCATACTGGGCCTAACACCGTCTGAGCCTGCCTCATGCTGTATAGACATATATTTTGAATGTGTACGCTATCCATACATGTTATCCGGGGATACAGTACCCTTTCTAACCTTTGTGCAATGACGTGCAATCCATACTGGGCCTAACACCGTCTGAGCCTGCCTCATGCTGTATAGACATATATTTTGAATGTGTACGCTATCCATACATGTTATCCAGGGATACGGTACCCTTTCTAACCTTTGTGCAATGACGTGCAATCCATACTGGGCCTAACACCGTCTGAGCCTGCCTCATGCTGTATAGACATATATTTTGAATGTGTACGCTATCCATACATGTTATCCAGGGATACGGTACCCTTTCTAACCTTTGTGCAATCACGTGCAATCCATACTGGGCGTGAGAACGGCTGGCGAGCTGTTAAGCAAGCTACAGCACCTGTCCAGACAAGTACAGGGATTCCCTAGCGAGGAGACTTATTTGATTGTTTTCAATGTTGGGACAGCAATTTTTGGGGAGCACTATACTCTGGAGAATGATAGATGGGGCCCACCATACACTGGAACATTCCAAAGGTGGACATCAGACACTGGAGCAGCATTTACAGGGCCCATTATACACTAGAGCATTAGAAATGGGGCCCATTATGTTTGGAGCATTATTTGGGCCCATAAGACAGTGGAGCTTCATCCATGGGGACCAACATATACTGTAGCATTATGTGGAGCTCATCATATACTGTTTCAAACATTATATGGGACCAATGATTTTGTATGGAGAAATAGATGGGCCTCGTCATGAGATGTAAAAAGTGAGGTATTTTTCATTGTACTATACCGCTATTTCTCTGCCGTATCGGAGCATGATGAGTTGTGGTATGTGTTAAAGGGGCGCTCTTTCGCCCAGGGCACATGAAAACCTGCAGCCAGCCCTCCCCCCCCACAAATTTAGCCAAATAACCCCCATTTTTCAGTGCGTAACTTGTATTATGAAGTTAATTAAGGTTGACAAGATTAAGTAAGAAGAATTGATGCTTTTGGCATTCAAATGGGCACTGTAGGTGTGTTTCCTGTCCTCCTCTCACTGCCGACTTTTATTCCCCATTGACTTACATTGGGTTTCGTGTTTCAGGACGACCCCGACTTTTCCCTATAATCGGACGATCTTGCTCGACCCGACTTTTGGAAAAGTCGGGTTTCACGAAACGAAACGCGACCCTAAAAAACCAAAAGTCGCTCAACTCTAGTGATAAGCAGTTCTGCTGGAGATAGAGACATTTCTTACTTCTTGTGTGTCACTGTTCTCCACTGCCCTTATCTAATCTTATACTTGGTTAACCTCATGCTGCCCCAACCCCCCTACTTACAATGTATGAAACTGAAAGTGAAAATGTGTTGCAAATTCTTAGTAGTAAAGCTCCTCCTCTAGACTAGATCATACTAGGTGTGCGTCTTCCAAGCATCTCACAGCTGCCTGCTACTCAGAAGAGGAAGACTGTAAGAAGTATTATCCTTTCAACAAACTTTGCATCAGTTAACTGTGAGTACATGAGGAATAATAACAGTATTACTGACCACTATATCAGTTGTACGACCTGGCAATAATTTTGTACAATTGTTTTTAGGAAAAACAATTGTCATTTGGATTGTGAATGCAGAATTAAAAACCTGAGAATGTCAAAGAAGCATCACATTAAATCAGCTGTATTTGAACATTTCACCATCACTCAAGATAGAAAACATTATGTCTGTCAGTGTATGACAAATGATCCAGACGAAAACAAATGCTGTGAAGCCAAGATGAGTGCATATTCAGGCAAAGATAAAAATGCTCCTACCAGAGCTTCTAATCTAAAGAGACATTTACAGCGCTTTCATCCAGAAGTACTGAAAGCAGTGGATGAGAGAGACTGCATCCAAACCAATGAACCAGTGCCCAGCTCTTCCAGCCAAACAAAGGAGCAGAGAACTTTGCAGCCATCAGTTGCAAGATATTTTGTCAGTGGCAAAGTTACTGTGACAATGACAGTAGATACATTTAAAAAACAGATCATAGAGCTTGTTGTAAAGGATAGTGTGCCTATTTCATTATTTTCACGACCAGCTTTTATGTGTCTGAATGGGGAAATGGCCCGCAAGCTTGGTGTTTCTCTGGAGAGAGAGAGTATTAGAAAATTAGTAATCGAAGAAGCTTTTAAACAAAAGGAAGAACTTAAAAAAACTCTCAAGGGACGCTTTCTGTTTCTTAAAATGGATGCCTGCACACGTCAGAGTGAACTATTTTGCCATCAATGTCCGATTTGTTTGTGACAAAAATGAAATAGTTACCAAGACATTGGCAGTAAAACACACCTAAGCTCATCACACCAGTGAGTTTCTCCAGGTCTTGGTGGAAAAGGTTCTGCAAGACTATGAACTTAAAAAAGAGCAAGTTCTTTCTGTCGTAACTGACAATGCTTCAAATATGATAAGTACTATTAAGCTAATGAATGAGAGTAATGATGGTGACCAGCAGATAGAAGAACATTATGGGTCCACAGACACAGAAATGTTTGAAATAGAGGAACACAGTATTGTAACTGAGGAGCAAACTGAAGTTGCTTCAGATGAACAGCAACATGATAGTTTAGATGATCTTGTTGAAACTGTGTCAATATGTTCTTTCATTCATCACATGCGCTGTGTTGTGCATACGCTACAGCTGGCTATAAGAGACAGTCTGCAAGAAGGACATGCTGCTGCACTGATTGGCAAGGTGAGAAAATTGGCTACTGTTGCCAGAACCCCTAAAGTTGACTCAATTTTGAAGAGACGTGCTGGAAAAGGGGCAATTATTGATCAAGCCACACGATGGGGCAGTACTTACTTAATGATTCAGCGCTTGGTTGAACTGAAAACCTTTTTTGTAGACATGGCTAACCCTCAACTGATGCTAAATGAAAGTCAGTGGAATTAGGTGACTGAGCTGGAAAAATTGCTAGAGCACCCATTTACAGTGACTAAAAAATTACAAGCAGAGGACTTAACTCCAGGTATTTTCTTAAAGGAGTGGAAGAACCTGATGTTTCGCCTGTCCCAAAGAGGAGGGTTAATTGCAAGTGGCATTGCTACATCAATGAAATGGAGAGAGGAGCTACTATTACAAAATAACATTCTTTTGGCAGCTGTTTATGTAGACCCAATGCTTCGGATTCTTCTAGATGATCAACAGCTAAGTAAAGGAAAAGAAGCTCTGTTTGAAATAGCAGTAAGGATGAAAGGGTTGCAGAACAGTCAGGAGGAACAAGAAGAATTTGGTCGTCCTGCCACATCTTCACCCTCATCATCAACTGATGAAGAATTTAATTTCAAAAAATATTTGGATCACAAGGACCGTGCAAAGTGTTCCCGCATAGAAGAAGAGTCATCCCCATCAAGGAACACAGCCAGTACATTTCAGCAGAATTTTTCATGTGCACTAAAAGAAATTGAGAAATTTGACCGTTCATCAAAAATAACAGTGCAACAAGCGATTCCTCTGTATCCTGACATTGTCAGAGATGTTGCCCGAGTGGTTACTGCTTTGCCACCAACACAAGTTAGTGTAGAGAGGTTGTTCTCTGCTCTCAAAATAATTAGATCAGATTTGAGGGCATCCATGAAGGAGGATCTAACAGAGGCAATACTTTTTCTGAGGACAAATTTATAGATTTCTTCTTATTAACTGCATAAAAGTGTTTATTGCATATTTACTTACAGTTTATAAAAGTTATTTGCTATATTCTAATTGTATTCTAATAAATGTAGTTTTTGCTCTAAGTGGTCTGATTACTTATATGATGGTGAGAAACTGAATAAGCACGATGTTTAATATTTTACAACAGTAAATTTGTTGTTATGAATTGGCCATTTAAGAAGGAGTCGGAGCCGGAGTCGGAGTCGGAGCCGGAGTCGGAGCCTGATAAAATCCAGGAGTCGGAGTCGGAGTCGCAACTGTGGCTTACCGACTCCACAGCCCTGCTGACCAGGTCGTATCGTTGTTGGGATCGCTGGTGCGTCATTTAGTGTGACGGGACCCTTAATCTTCATTTAGTCATTTTATGCCATCTTGGGTGCATTATTATATGCATCATACTACTGCTTTCTATAAAACGTTTTATAAATCTGGCCGACATGTACCTGCCAGTAATGAGAGATTGTCCACCTGTTGCTTTAATACATTTTGTGTAATACTAAATCTAATAAAAATTGAACGACTACAGTACTCAACTTGTGTTCTGTGCCATTTTCTGAACAAGTTGCTTGATATTTTGTTTCAAGCCATATCGTATTGACCAATAAAAATAGTATAGGGTTTAAAGCACCACCCCAGAATATTTTTTTTAATTTCAGAACTGGAGTGGTGCCACTAATATGAGTTCCCTCACCCTAGTGCTTTTCACTAAATTAGAATGTCATCAAAAAGTTGATTTATTTCGGTTCTTCAAGTACAAAAAGTGAAGCTCATATATTATATAGAGTCATTACACACAGAGTGATCTCTTTCACACATTTATTTCTGTTAATGTTGATGATTATGGCTTACAGCCATTGAAAACCCAAAAGTCATTATCTCAGTGAATTAGAATACTTTATAACACCAGCTTGAAAAATTATTTTAAAATCCAAAATGTTTGACCATTGAAATGTACATTCAGTAAATGGAATCAATACCCGGTCAGGGCTCCTTTTGCATCAATTACTGCATTAATGAGGCGTGGCATGGAGGCGATCAGCCTATGGCACTGCTGAGTTGTTATGGAAGCCCAGGTTGCTTTGATAACAGCCTTCAGCTCGTCTGCATTGTTGGGTCTGGTGTCTCTCATCTTCCTCTTGACAATGCCCCATAGATTCTCTATAGGGTTAACGTGAGGCAAGTTTGCTGGCCAATCAAGCACAGTGATACCGTTGTTTGTAAACCAGGTATTGGTACTTTTGGCAGTGTGGACAGGTGCCAAGTCCTGCTGGAGAATGAAATTTCCATCTCCAAAAAGCTTGTCGACAGAGGGAAGCATGAACTGCTCTAAAATTTCCTGGCAGACGGCTGCGCTGACTTTCGTCTTGGTAAAACACAGTGGACCTACACCAGGAGATGACATGGCTCCCCAAACCATCACTGATTGTGGAGACTTCACACTAGACCTCCAGCAGCTTGGATTGTGGCCTCTCCACTCTTCCTCCAGACTCTGGGACCTTGATTTCCAAATGAAATGCAAAATTTACTTTAATCTGAAAAGAACACCTTGGATCACTGAGCAACAGTCCACTTCTTTTTCTCCTTGGCCCAGGTAAGACGCTTCTGGCACTGTCTATTGGTCATGAGTGACTTGACACAAGGAATGTGACACTTGTAGCCCATGTCCTGGATACGTCTGCGTGTGGTGTCTCTTGATGCAATGACTCCAGCAGCAGTCCACTCCTTGTGAATATCCCCCAAATTTTTGAATGGCCTTTTCTTAACAATCCTTTCAAGGCTGTGGTTATCCCGGTTGCTTGTGCATCTTTTTCTACCACACTTTTTCCTTCTACTCAACTTTCCATTAATATGCTTGGATACAGCATTCTGTGAACATCCAGCTTCTTTAGCAATGACCTTTTGTGGCTTACCCTCCTTGTGGAGTGTGTCAATGACTGCCTTCTGGACATCTGTGATGTCACCAGTCTTCCCCATGATTGTGGAGCCTAATAAAACTGACTAAGGGACCTTTTCTAAATGCTTAGGAAACCTTTGCAGGTGTTTTTTGTTAATTATTCTAAATTACTGAGATAATGACCTTTGGGTTTTCATTGGCTGTAAGCCATAATTATCAACATTAACAGAAATAAACACGAGAAATAAATCACTCTGTTTGTAATGACTGTATATAATATAAGAGTTTCACTTTTTGCATTGAAGAACTGAAATAAATTCACTTTTTGATGATATTCTAATTTAGTGAGAAGCACTTGTACTTACCAATCGCCGTCTTCAGCTGTTCCCGATGCTGATCTGGTCCCGCACCTGTGTCCTGTGATCCCAACTGCTGACTGACCGGAAGTCTGAGGTTGCAGTCACAAGCTCTCAGTGTAAGTCTATGAGACCCTTGTTCTAGCGTCGTTATGGCTCTCATAGACATTGTGGCGGAAACAGGACCCGCTCCTCCCACGTCACCAATGTGACATAACTACACAGGCACAGCTCTCCGGCGCCCCCTTGGTCTCTCAGGTCAGTAAGGGAACTGCACCTAGAGCAAATGGCCGCCGGGGAGGATGTCCTGTTACCCGCTGGGTATTCTAAGATTCGTAATCAGAGTAAAAGCATCAGCCCAAGATTAATTTTATGGTTTAATTGCCTTAAGGGTGCACTAGATAATTACAGAAATATACAGTAAGCTATACAATGGAATTACAGTGGATTTGCAGTCAGAGTAAAATATGACAATAAGGGTAAAAGAATTAGAGATATTAAGCTGGAGGTCAATTTACCAGATTGTAGGTTGCATGTGGGTGCCGGGAGCTCTGCAGTCCACAGGTACAAAAATCTTCATTGCCGGACAGACCCCAAAGCATGGGCCGCTGCTCCCCTTGGCAGATCTGTCCCCAGTTCCTTCTTAGATCATCATCATCTGGTTCTTCTGTGAGAGAGACACTCTCTGCCATGGGCTGCTAGTTCTTAAGCACGCTAGGTCCCTCCCCCTGTGTCAGAGGGTGGGCTAATAATCTCCACCCTTTAGCTCCCTGCAGAACTTATTCCCAATATCTAAGAAAGGGGGTAACTTTCAAGAGCATGATCGGATCAGGACATGAGAGGTACCAGTGAATGCGGTTTCTTTTGCCTGTCGTGTGGAGAGCAAACATGGCCCCATTGGGTCGCTGTGGAGGGCCAATCTATGTATCTCAGGTCCCAGAACCCTCACCGCCTCAGGAGTCGCACTGCCAGATGCGCGATTTCCTCAGGGTCACTCGGATATTTTTCATAAGTCCATAACTCGAAAGATGTGCTCATAATCCATGATCCTAGGATGGAGTCAGGGTGGCTGGGAGAGACAATGGATGTGTATTTCTGTGTCTAGCTGACAGGTATATTCTAATTGAAGCCCCCAGGCGCCTTCCTGCCCCATGCTGGCGTGGCTCCTACTCAGCTTTGAAGTTCTGTTTTGGGCCTTATCTCATTATCACACTAAAAGGCCTGGCTATTCAACATTGGAACCCTAAATCCTGCTTTGTTCAATATGCTTACGGGCCCTGGGGGGGGTAGAAGCAGTTAACTCCTTCATCACAGACATACATTGAGAAGTGACCTTCTCCTCACCCAGCAAACACTGGAGTGATCCAGCAGGTCACACAACCTGTAGAAGACAAGCGAAGTGGTGCCGATAAAAGATAAGATGGCAGCTGGTAAGTATAAGACTAGGGGCAGGGAACTTAGATTACTGACATTACTACAGTGATAAAATAAAATAAAAAACACTGGAGTGGTGCTTTAAATATAAGCAAAACTAACATTATATAAATTACACTTATACTTTTCTCATATAACTGACAATACATTCAATTTTAAAAGGAAACGTAGAAGAATTTAGATATTTGCAAAAAGATTTGGTAAAAATCTCATCCAATAAATGGAATCTATAAAATATTCATAACGAGTGATGTCCTGGGAAATTATTTTACTAATATGAAGTATTGCATTCAGATTTTTTTCTCCAAATCCATGGACAATGTGGACCAAGATTAGCATCTGAAAAAGCACCCAAATGTTCTTTATACTGAGCGTTTATCAGAATAAATATAATATCCTATTTGAATGTTAGCATTTAGCAGAATAACATTTGAAGAATAGTTCTTGATGTCTAACATTTAAACAACTGTACAGGGGACAATCCTCAGGCATCTGGACCCATATTAAAATGAATGTTTAATAATAAACGCAATGATCTCCTCTTAACATTTTCCCAGCTGATATTATTAAATAAGTATTAGAATAGCATTTTAAGCTCATTTGTATGTATTACAAAATTCAGTAATTCTTTACAGAGGGATTACATGTGATAAGATAAAAGAATAAATCATCAAATAATCCTTGCTTTCATACGCTGCCTGTAGATGCAGAAGGTTTTTGTTTCCTGCCGTAACATTAATTTTACTCAACTTTGATTTCCAATATTTTGAAACATTTGAACTAAACACATAGGAAAATAGCAGCAGACAGCTACAAATCGACTCCCTCTGGTGTAACTATAAGCTGTGCAGAAGTATAAGTTACAACTGGTTGGTTTTTCACATTCAGATACATATGATGCTGCAAAGTAAGAAAGATTGCTTCCAAACATGTTAATAGTAGATACGAGCAAATTTATTTGAGTGCCACTGAATTCTACAAAAATATTTTAAAAATACGCATTTTGGAGAATACAAATCTTTTGTCATGATCCATGTAGGCCTGGACACTTGTTTATCTGCTAAATACATTTATTGTGTCCTGCTGTCCTAACTTAGTTTGATTGATTGCTAACGAGTAAGGAGAGAAAAAAAAAAAAGGAAGATCTTAGAAGTGGCCTTCTATAAATTCAGAGCTAGCCAGGGGAAGGCATTTATGCAGGGGTCGCATTTATGTACATGTAATCAAAGTACACGTATCTAAGTACGCTGGCAGTTATAACATGGCAGTTAGACAGGGCAGGAGACAGGTAAGACACATAAATAAATCTATTCCCTGTACATTTGGACTACCACAAATATTTACCATATGCATTTGTATAACTTATATCCTGGCCGCTGCATTTACACACATCCACCGCCCTGGTATTAACTCTCTACACTCCGTCTATATTGGCCCCTCACTCCTTTCCTCTCCTATGTATAGCACTCACGCTCTTTTCACATTGCTAAATTGCACTGATCCATTCAGTCCCACCATTCAACATCAGAGACGCTCTCACAAATCACTTAACCATCTGCTCACTCTTTCTATCCTCCTTCTCCTAGTCGCAGGAGACATTGCTCCCAACCCTGGTCCCCCATGTTATAGAAAGTCAAACCCCCCAACTGCTGCACTCAGAAACCCCTCTAATCTTATTAATATTCCCTGCATGCCATCTGTCTCTCTTAATTGTGCACTTTGGAATTCTCGCTCAGTGTATAACAAACTCTCCTTCACTCATGACTTTTTCCTTTCTAATTCTCTTAACCTCCTGGCTCTTACTGAAACCTGGATCCAGCAGTCAGACACTACCGCTGCTGCTGCTCTTTCATACGGGGGACTACACTTCTCTCATACCCCAAGATCAGACAATAGAGCAGGTGGAGGTGTTGGTCTGCTCCTATCATCAAAATGTACCTTTCAGGTTATCACTCAAGTACCCTCACTTGTCTTTCCTTCTTTTGAGGTCCATGCCGTCAGACTCTACACCCCCTTCTACATGTGAGTGGCGGTGGTATATCGTCCTCCCAGCCCCTCCCATCAGTTCCTGGTTCATTTTGCCTCTTGGCTTCCATATTTTCTCTCCTGTGACATCCCTACCCTCATCATGGGCGATTTCAACATCCCCATTGCTCTTCCCCTCTCCCCATATGCTACTCACCTTTTATCTGTAACCTCCTCGTTTGGCCTTTTGCAGCTTACTAATTCTCCAACGCATGAAGACGGGAACTCCCTCGACTTGGTCTTCTCTCAGCTTTGTGCAGTGGATGATTTTGCAAACTCCCTTCTCCCGCTCTCTGACCACAACCTTCTTTCATTCTCTATCAAGAACTGCCAGGCTGCTCAGGTCACCCCCACTGTCCATATTTATAGAAACATACAGGCCATTAACACCCAGAAACTTATGAAGAACTTGCAGTCTTCATTGGCCCCTAACTCCTCCCTTTCATGTCCTGATTCTGCATTGAAGCATTACAATGAAACACTTCAAAGTGCCCTGGATGAATTTGCTCCTCCTATACATAGAACACCACAACACAGACAGCGACAAACCTGGCACACCCTGCAAACACGTTTCCTGCAGTGGTACTCCAGGTGCGCCGAACGTCTGTGGAGAAAATCCAACTTACCCGAAGATTTCATCCATTATAAGTTTATGCTTCGAACAAACAACACTGCCCTTCACCTCTCAAAACAAACCTATTTCAACACCCTCATCACTTCACTGTCCAATAACCCTAAACGTCTCTTTGACACTTTTCATTCTCTACTCAACCTAAGAGTACAGGCCCCTACCACGGAGCTTCGAGCTGACAATCTGGCCAATTACTTCAAGAAAAAATTGACCAGATCCTACAGGAAATTATCAACCAATCACCTCATACCATTCACTGTCCTCCCTCCCCCATTGCATCTAGCTCACTCTCTGACTTTGAACCAGTCACAGAAGAAGAAGTAAGCAGGCTCCTTGCATCTTCCCGCCAACCACTTGCACCAGTGACCCATTTCAGTCACATCTACTCCAGACCCTTTTCCCTGCTGTCACCCCTCACCTAACTAAAATATTTAACCACTCTCTCTCTTCTGGTATCTTTCCCTCCTCATTTAAGCATGCCATCATACATCCACTACTTAAAAAACCATCCCTCGACCAAAACTGTGCCGCTAACTATAGACCTGGTTCTAATCTTCCCTTCATCTCTAAACTCCTGGAACGCCTGGTCCACTCCAGTTTTATCCGCTATCTCTCAGAAAACTCTCTTCTCGACGCTCTCCAATCCGGTTTCCGCTCTTTACATTCTACTGAAACTGCCCTCACTAAAGTCTCTAATGATCTACTAACAGCTAAATCAAATGGTCATTACTCCATGCTAATTCTCTTGTATCTCTCTGCAGCATTCGACACTGTGGATCATCAGCTCCTCCTCACTATGCTCCATTCCATTGGCCTCAAGGACACCGTTCTCTCCTGGTTCTCCTCCTATCTCTCTGACCGCTCCTTTACTGTATCTTTTGCTGGCTTCTCCTCCTCTCATCTTCCCCTTACTGTTGGGGTTCCTCAAGGATCAGTCATAGGCCCCCTCCTCTTCGCTTTGTATACTGCCCCTATTTGTCAAACAATCAGTAGATTTGGTTTCCAGTACCATCTCTATGCTGACGACACCCAATTATACGCTTCTTTCCCTGACATCACGCCAGACTTTCTAGAAAACACCGGCAATTGTCTAAACACTGTGTCTAACATCATGTCCTCACTATATCTGAAACTGAACCTGTCAAAGACTGAACTCCTTGTGTTTCCTCCCGCTACTAATGTACCTATACCCGACATTGCCATTTCCGTGTGTGGTTCTACTATTACTCCCCAGCAACATGCCCGCTGTCTTGGGGTCATACTTGACTCTGAGCTTTCCTTTGTCCCCCACATCCGATCACTGGCTCGCTCTTGTTATCTGCACCTCAAAAACATTTCTAGAATTCGACCTTTTCTTACTTTTGACTCTGCAAAAACTCTGACTGTTTCTCTTATTCATTCTCGTCTCGACTATTGTAACTCCCTTCTAATCGGTCTCCCTCTTACCAAACTCTCCCCCCTCCAATCTGTCTTGAATGCAGCTGCCAGGATCATATTCCTCGCCAATCGTTACACAGATGCCTCTACCTTGTGCCAGTCATTACACTGGCTACCCATCCACTCCAGAATCCAGTACAAACTTATTACCCTCACCCACAAAGCTCTTCATTGCTCAGCACCACCCTACATCTCCTCCCTTGTTTCAGTATACCATCCTACCCGCGCCCTCCGTTCTGCTGATGACCTGAGGTTAGCATCCTCAATAATCAGAACCTCCCACTCCCGTCATCAAGACTATACACGTACTGCACCAATTCTTTGGAATGCACTTTCCATGTCAATACGATTAGTCCCCAATCCCCACAATTTTAAGCGTGCCCTGAAAACGCATTTATCCAGACTGGCCTACCGCCTCACTACATTAACCTAATCTATCCCTATGTGGCACAGCCAAAAGTTTTTTTTACCATAACCAGGTTCCCCGCATCATGTTCCCACATGCTTTATGCATCCATCAGCCCTCTGCATCCGTACTGTTACACACTTAACATTATGGCCGGTCCATACAATCAGGGCAACTGTTACCACCCACCTTTCGTGTCTCCCCTTTTTTCCTCATAGATTGTAAGCTTGCGAGCAGGGCCCTCATTCCTCTTGGTATCTGTTATGATCTATGTGATTATTGTTATGCTGTAATGTATATTGTCTGTACAAGTCCCCTCTGAAATGTAAAGTGCTGTGGAATATGTCAGCGCTATAGAAACAAAATTTATTATTATTATTATTATTGTCATTTGCTCTGCACAAATTCAGCAAAATGGTGGCCAGATATAGCTACCATCTTAATGAACAACAAAGGGCAACCAAAAGGTTAAAAAGAAAGAGAAAGAAACATAGCTTACTGTTCACTTTTACAGCTGCTTTCCTATGCTCTGGTCCTCAATGCCTCCATCACACCACATCTCCAACCCGGTGTTCACTCTAGATTGGGTCTTCAGGCAACAAGCAGGACCCAAAATTCACTGCACTTGCTCTGGGGCCTACTTTTAGCCAGAGGTCCTGGTCCAGAGTAAACACCGGACAAAGCATCAACACTTCTTGGTACATTTGGTCCTAATTGTTACTAATAGAGAGGAAATGGCTGAGGTAGTAAAGGTGGCTGGGAAATTAAGAGGCAGCGATCTTGCTATCCTCGAATTTTGGATTACAAGAAGAGGAAAACCAACGAGGACTCAGACTTTAAGGTTGTAACTCTATTTACAAGCAAATTATCGCTATATCTGCAGGTAAATAGCATTTTCCAAGGTTGTGGGTTCCCTTTATTGACATTAGTTATATGTTTGGAGCTGTTACTCTGCTGTAGTATAAATTTATAGCCAATTAGATGCCTCCCCGATAGTATTGAATTTCTTAGCATTGATGACACCATAAATTCTGACAAAATCCCCGGCTCCAACTTGCTATCTGTCATGATTACACCACTCGATGTATCCTAGGGACGCTGTGAGTGACAGCTCAGCCACCCTATGAACAGCATGGATGTGTCAGGCGGTCAGTGCTGTGAATGACAGCTCAACTCCCCTATGGATAGCAGGAGCCCTTTGGGCTGTCAGTGTTGTGTTTTGGTTTCCTCCAGGTGTTTTCTTTTCCAGATAATTACCAGGCTATTTATCTGGGTAGCAATATCAGATCGTTGCCAATTGTTATACTGATCTTTTGTTGCCAGACCTTAGATTTGCCTTTCAACTACCCATTTGTATTGCCCCTTCTCACTTTGACATATTCTGACTTCATTTACCAGACCCTGGACTCTGTCTGACTATCTGTTCGTCTTATCACTTTGATGTACCTTCCTACCCTTTGAGTTTGGACCTCTTGACTATTCTGCCTCACGGCTAGTCCGTGAATAGTGACTAGCGTCACACTATCATTGATAAAACAATGAATTCTAAATGTTATCAGCAAATTCTAAAGGAAAATGCCGGGACATATTTCCATGAGATGACTCTCAAGAGAACTTTGGTCATGTGGCAAGACAATGGCCCAAAGCACACAAGTCTTTCTACAGAGGAATTAAGGTAAAGCTTTGGAATAGCAAAGTCAAAGTCCTGACCTTAAGCCTATAGAAATGTTGTGGAAGAAAAACACCAACGAAACAGAGTTGAAGCTGTTTTGTAGGGAGGAATGGGCTAAAATTCCTCTAGGCTTATGTGCAGGACTAATCAATAATTTCTGGTTAGATTAAGTTATTGCTGCACAAGAGGGTCACATCAGATACTGAAAGCCAAGGTTTACAAACTTTTACCACTCATACACGTGATATTGGATCATTTTCCTCAGTAATAGAATCACTAAGTCTAATATTTATGACTCACTTGTTTGATGTGGTTTCTCTTTATCTACTTTCAGGACGTGTCGGAAAATCTGATGTAGATTTAGGTCAGATTTTTGCAAAAATATGGAAAATGTTGATGGACCCACTTTGCCATGGTGCCAGGCTTACCAGTGAGGGGTGTAGCTAAGCAGCTACCTGGTGTTCACTGGAGCTACTGCTGGTGGATTCAGGCTTGAGCTGCAGGTACCCACAAGATACCACTCTTAGGCAGTCCCCGTTACTGCAGCTGCTGATCCAGGAGTCAGGTACACAGACACAGATAGGACTCGGGCTTTGTTCAGACTACTAAATACTGGATCCTCTGCAGAACGGTTACTGATACAGACACAGACTCTGACTCTGTTCAGACCACTATGATCAGTACTCATTTACAGCAGCGTATGAGACAAGTGATAAAAATAAAAATTATACATGCCCCACAGTGGGACTAAGTAAAAAAAAGTGAAAAAAGTAAAATGAAACACGTAAAAAAGTTAAAACAAACACACAAAAAGTGCACACAAATCACTAAAATCATCACAAAAAATATAAAAAGCCTGCTAAAAATGTACCTTTTTATCATACTGACTCACAAAAAAGTGAATAAAAAGTGAGGAAAAATTCATATGTAAAAAGAAATGGTATAAATGAAAATGGCAAACTATTCTTCAAAAAACAAGCCCTAGTATGCATAGCTCATTTGGCAAAAAAATAAAAAAAGTTACATACAGGTCTCAGAATATGATGATGCAAAAATAAATTCATTTTTATAAAATATTGTAATAAAAATATAAATCTGGTACCACTATTCGTACCAACCCAACAAACAAATCGGTCTTATCACTTTTACCGCATGGTGAATGGCGCAAAAAAAATAACATAAACAATAACTGAATTGCTGGGTTTTGTTCATTCTGTGTCTGAAAAATCTGAATAAAAAGTGATCAAAAAATATTATGTACCCCAAAATGGTACCAAAAAAATTGCAACTCGTCCCACAAAAATAAGCCCTCATACAGCTCTTTTGCAAAAAATAAAATAGTTACAGGTCTCAGAATTTGGCAACAAAAACTACTTTTTATATATAAAAAAAAAAGCATTTTTACTGTGTGATAGCAGCAAAACCTAAAAAAAAAACTATATAAATCTGGTATGGCTGTAATCGCACCAACCCGAAGAATAAATCTGCCTTAGGCTGGTTTCACATTTGCGTTTTTTAGCGCTGGAAAAAAACGCATACCTGCGCATGCGTTTTTTCCCCTATATTTAACATGGGTGCGCATACCTGCGCGCTGGTAAGCGCATGTATGCGATTTTCATGCGCTGCGTTTTTTTGGGGTGTGCGTTGGTATTTTCCAGACGCAGCATGTTGCATTTTTTGGCCCTTGAAAAAAGCGCATGCGCACGTATGCGCACGTTTTGCGCTAAAAATGGCCATTATAGCCTATGGATGCGCATACGTGCGCACTGGCATGCGCAGGTATGCGTTTTTTTAGCTCTGCGTTTTTTTGGTGGTGTCCACTTGTTGTCCTAGTTATAATCTTCTAAAGTCAAAAAAAAAAAGTCTATATAAAGGAGGTGCCTGCCAAAACTCTGCCACTACTACACTGACAGATTGAAGAGCAGACAGTCAACCAAGAACCCATTATATCAGCGAAGAATGTGAGTATATTACATTATATGCCTGTCCTTTTAAATTATGTATGTACTAATGATTTTTATTATTTTTACATGCAGTATGTCTTCAGAATCAGAGTATTCCCCATCGCGGCAGGAATTGGCGCAAGCAGACCGTGAGGTGATTATTTTTGTGCATCTGGTAAGTATATCTGCTGCTTCTCCAAATCTCTTACGTTTTTTTCAACTTTTTTAAGACATCGTCATCATCCTCTTCTGTGGACGGGACTAGTGAGGGCGAAGAGCAGGAGCAGCGAAGCCAAGTCCCGGTGGTGATACGGAATGTAAGTATCAAATGATTTGTAATGTTCTTTATTTTTTATCTTCTATTTTTACTCTTTTTTATGTTTCTTTTTTTGTAACTTTTTATTCAATTTAAATTGGATTATTCTAATGAATGTGTTTTGTCTAGGTTCCACAACGAGATGAAGACGTGTACCTGGATAATGAGCAGCTCATCAGCCTGGTCCAGGAGCGTTCGCCGTTGTGGGACAGCCGTGACCGGCTGCACAAGGACATTGTGGTGACCCGGCGGCTATGGAATGAGGTGGCCGCAGCGTTGATGGATGGCTGGGACAGCGCCACAGCATCCTCCAAAAAGGCGTTTAGTGAGTATTTCCCTGCTCTGTATTGTGCCGCAGTGACTGTTGTCCTTGATGGCACTGTTGGGTTTCGTGCTAGGCATATTCTAGCAGGAAACCCAACAGTGTCATCGGGGTCTACAGTGACTGCTTTGAGTATTGTATTGCTACATTGTGCCGCAGTGACTGTTGTCCTTGACGGCACTGTTGGGTTTCGTGCTAGGTGTATTCTAGCAGGAAACCCAACAGTGTCATCGGGGTCTACAGTGACTGCTTTGAGTATTGTATTGCTACATTGTGCCGCAGTGACTGTTGTCCTTGACGGCACTGTTGGGTTTCGTGCTAGGTGTATTCTAGCAGGAAACCCAACAGTGTCATCGGGGTCTACAGTGACTGCTTTGAGAATTGTATTGCTACATTGTGCCGCAGTGACTGTTGTCCTTGACGGCACTGTTGGGTTTCGTGCTAGGTGTATTCTAGCAGGAAACCCAACAGTGTCATCGGGGTCTACAGTGACTGCTTTGAGTATTGTATTGCTACATTGTGCCGCAGTGACTGTTGTCCTTGACGGCACTGTTGGGTTTCGTGCTAGGTGTATTCTAGCAGGAAACCCAACAGTGTCATCGGGGTCTACAGTGACTGCTTTGAGTATTGTATTGCTACATTGTGCCGCAGTGACTGTTGTCCTTGACGGCACTGTTGGGTTTCGTGCTAGGTGTATTCTAGCAGGAAACCCAACAGTGTCATCGGGGTCTACAGTGACTGCTTTGAGTATTGTATTGCTACATTGTGCCGCAGTGACTGTTGTCCTTGACGGCACTGTTGGGTTTCGTGTTAGGTGTATTCTAGCAGGAAACCCAACAGTGTCATCGGGGTCTACAGTGACTGCTTTGAGTATTGTATTGCTACATTGTGCCGCAGTGACTGTTGTCCTTGACGGCACTGTTTTTTTTTTATCAACAGTGGACAAAGTCCGAACACGTTGGCGTTCGATCAAGGACCGCTTCAACAGTGATGTTCGTGCTGAGGGCCAGGTTCGCAGTGGATCTGCGTCAAGGACCAGAACTAGATACCGTCACTATCACGCGTTGCAGTTCCTAAGACCGGTCCTTGCCACGAGATCGTAAGTATTATAAATTTTGGGTTTTTATTTTTATTAATCTGTGTTTTTCTAATCCACAGCTGATGCTTCTTGTAAAGGCATGGTAGTAATGATTTTCCTTTCTTCAACAGCACCTGGAGCAGCACCCTGCAACCTGGCCCTGGAGCGGTCCTTCCTCGGACGTCCTCTGACCCGTCCCAGCCATCCGACAGCCAGGAAGCACCTTGCAGGTCAACCACACACACAGCTGGTGACCAGGAAGCTGGGCCATCAGGTGTTCCCCTGTCCCAGGTCTCTGCCACTGGTTATGCGGGCACTACCCGCCAGCGGCAGAGGGCCTTGGACAGGAATGTCTTGCCCGAGTTTATGCATTTGAGCGAGACATTTAATTCCAGCCTCAAGTCACTGTCCGACAGAGTTGAAAGCGGTTTTGCACTCATGGAACGTGGTTTTAACCACTTTGAACACCGCTTCAATTCTGTAGAACAGCGCCTTGACCGTCTGGAGGCCGACCTCAACAGACCAGCACACCATTTTTTTAGTAAGATTGAAAAGGGCATGGCTGAACACCTTAGTCCTGATCAACAGCTGAATGTGCTGCAGGCCTGCAACAATGCTTTCTTGCAGGCTATGCAGCATAATCGGTACGGTCAGCAGTCAGTGGTGTCCTTTCCACCTGTGCCACCATTGACTCGCTTCACCTCACTACCGACTTGTGCTGCATACCACTGCACGGACACCTCTATTCAAAGCCAGGACACCCACCGTTACACCACCACAAGTCTGAGTGCAGCTGGTCACTTCACCGACACCACCATGGCAAGCGCTGCTCCTGTCTGGAGCACCACCGCCACTCCCATGCATGCGTGGAGCTCAGCCACCACTAGGCAAACATGGAACAGCCCTGCCGCTACAACAACATGTAGTAGCCCTGCCACCACCACTCTGCAAACCTGGACCATCACTGCCGCCACCAGTCCTCCTGCAAGGACGAGCACTGACAACGAAGAGCAGCAGCAGCAGCCACCTCAGCAGCAGCCACCTCAGCAGCAGCAGCAACCACCTCAGCAGCAGCAACCACCTCAGCAGCAGCAGCCACCTCAGCAGCAGCAACCACCTCAGCAGCAGCAGCCACCTCAGCAGCAGCCGCCACCTCAGCAGCAGCCGCCACCTCAGCAGCAGCAGCCGCCACCTCAGCAGCAGCAGCAGCCACACCTGCAGACGGGGGACCTACACTCAATATTTGCCCCTAGTTCAAGGCGAAATCTATCAAGGCGGGCATTGGGCCAAAGTCGGTCCAGGCACACAAGCCTACGGCGACATGCCATTACAACTAATGTACCTGAACAGATTTCCTCTCCTCCAAGTGTTCCTAGTTTAATTCCCTTAACTGGACTACCTTCCCCCACAAGTTTTGTTGCCCCTTCCCCTCAAACACCGTCTTCAACAGCAAGTGTTGCATATTCCCTGCACACCCCCAAATTGAAACCATCTGCCCCCAAACGCCGGAAAAAATAATTTTTTGGTTTATTTTTGTGATAAAAAATAAATTTACATTTGTGGTTCACCATTACTAAGTTTCATTAATGTTGTTTGCGCCGCTCACACACACTGATGGGTAAATACATGTTAAAAACCAACCCAAGGCCTAGTATAGTCATATGTGAAATAATACACGGACTAGTATAGTCATACCAAGGCCTAGTGTAATAACTCGAGTTTTACCAACTTGGATCTGGTTTCATGAAAAACAAACTGTTGAAACTTGTCTTAAAAATAAGTTTCTTTCTAGTTTCACCAGTTTGTTTTTTGTGAAACAAGATGCTAGTTGTTAAAAATCGAGTTATTACAGTAGGCCTTGGTATGACTATACTAGGCCGTGGTATTTCACATATGACTATACTAGTAGGCCCAAGGCCTACTATACTCATATTTGAAATACCACGGCCTAGTATAGTCATTCCAAGGCCTAGTGTAATAACTCTAGTTTTACCAACTAGAATCTGGTTTCATGAAAAACAAACTGTTGAAACTTGTCTTAAAAATAAAGTTTCTTTCTAGTTTCACCAGTTTGTTTTTTGTGAAACAAGATGCTAGTTGTTAAAAATCGAGTTATTACAGTAGGCCTTGGTATGACTATACTAGGCCGTGGTATTTCACATATGACTATACTAGTAGGCCCAAGGCCTACTATACTCATATTTGAAATACCACGGCCTAGTATAGTCATTCCAAGGCCTAGTGTAATAACTCTAGTTTTACCAACTAGAATCTGGTTTCATGAAAAACAAACTGTTGAAACTTGTCTTAAAAATAAAGTTTCTTTCTAGTTTCACCAGTTTGTTTTTTGTGAAACAAGATGCTAGTTGTTAAAAATCGAGTTATTACAGTAGGCCTTGGTATGACTATACTAGGCCGTGGTATTTCACATATTACTATACTACTAGCCCAAGGCCTACTATACATACTCATATTTGAAATACCACGGCCTAGTGTAGTCATTACAAGGCCTAGTGTAATAACTTTATTTTTACCAACTAGAATCTGGTTTCATGAAAAGCAAACTGTTGGTTTCAAGTTTCACCCGTTTGTTTTTCGTGAAACAAGATCCTAGTTGGCAAAAATTGAGTATGCCTTGTTATGACTATACTAGGCCGTGGTATTTCACATATGACTATACTAGTAGGCCCAAGGCATACTATACTCATATTTGAAATACCACGGCCTAGTATAGTCATTCCAAGGCCTAGTGTAATAACTTGTAAGTTGGAATGGAGCAGATTACATTCATCCACTCAATGCTGACTTGTATTCCCCATGGACTTTCATTGGGGTTGGGTTTTGAGGGTTGTGTTTTGAGAAAATCACATACTTTGTTTTCAACTAGTTGCACAATTTTCTCTTGAAAAAAAATGGTTTCCTGATTCATGGCCTGCAGCTTTGCTCGTTCCAATATATTTCACGCAGACTAGCAATGCTGCATTTTAACTCATATGTGTATTTACCTGCCCAGGTGTGTGAACATCATAAAATTCAGTTATACATGGGAAGTTTTTTATTAAATTGGAGTTTAAAAAATATAGTGCACTCAGTAATGGTATCAAATAAGGTTTTTTATTACCATAAACAAACAAAAACATTACACCATTTCATCTTGCCAGTGCACCCGTCCTACATCAGAAATAAAGTAGGCCGCAAATTGGTCCCTCATTTGGCCAACTTCAACGGATGACCTGAGAGTGTGCTGAGTGAATTCAGGCAATGGGTTAGGAGCATCATCGTCCAGTTCAAAGGTCGGGTGCTCTTTAGCCATCACAAAGTTATGTAGAACCACACAGGCCTTCACCACCTCATCGACTGTTTCAAGTTTAAGATTAATGGCCGTGCCCAGAATTCGCCATCTGGAAACAAGAATCCCAAAAGCACACTCGACAGTTCTTCTGGCCCTGGTCAGCCTGTAATTAAATATTTTTTTGGTGTGGTCCAAGTCCCGGCTGGAGTAGGGTTTCAGTAAGTTTCCGCACATTTGAAAAGCCTCATCGCCAACCATTACAAAGGGCAGTGGCGGAGCTTCGGTGTGAGGAAGAGGCCGTGGCATAGGGAAATTAAATTGGTTGCCATACAACCTACGGCCCATGTCTGAGTTTTTAAAAGCCTGTGAGTCATTACCACGGCCAAATGCTCCAATGTCCACTGCTACAAACATACATCCGGCATCCGCAATCGCAATGAGTACTATTGAAAAGTACTTTTTGTAATTATAGTACTCAGATCCCGTTCTTTGGGGTTTGATGATCCGTATGTGTTTACCATCAACAGCTCCCAAACAGTTGGGAAAATTGCATACTGTCCAGAATTTGTCAGCAATTTCCATCCACTTTTCAGCGGTGGGCAGGGGCATAAATTCTGGGCAAAGAACATTCCAGAGAGCCCGGCAGGTGTCAGCAACAATTCCAGACAAGGTAGAGATTCCAATACGGTACTGGAAGTGTAGTGAAGATAGGGTTTCTCCAGTCGCCAGGAATCTGTGAACAGACAAAGAAGTAAAATTAATATTTATGTATATTATTTTAAAAAACTATAAAATAAAATATTAGTACATTCACGAAAACTAATTACCCACGGTTTTGAATACTAAATTTAAAAAAAAACCATCAGACCGCACCCCTTGGTTTTTAAAACATACCGTAATGTCACCAGTAGCCGTTCCTCAGGAGGAATCGCACGACGGAGCTGTGTGTCCTGTCTCCGGATGGATTGTTGGACACGAGCAAGCAAATCCATGAAACTTTCGTGGGACATCCTGATATAATCTGTAAATTTCTCCGGGTTTGCCTGTAGCTCGCTGTAGAGGGTGTGGTATGCCCCACGGCTCTCCCGGAGTTCAACAATCGGATGTATCCACATACGCCGCCGTCTTCGCTGCCTCTCTCTCTTCCTTTGTTCATGGCAAGCAACTGCATACGCCTGAGCCATCGCGATGTCCAAATCCAAGTTGAAGTGAAAACTCTTCCAGCGCAGATCCATGGTCACGAGAAGAATCAAGCAAATGTGAAGAATACTGTAGACAGGGTCTATATATTAACATACCACACCCACAATGAAGTCCCATTGGTCTTGTGTGTTGTTGAATGGTTGTTTTTTCATTTTTGTGGGGTTTTTCCAAAATCTGTAAAAAAACGCAAACGCACAAAAAACGCATACAAACGCGCAAAAACGCTGCGTTTTTTTCCTGCATGCGCATAAAAATGCTTGAAAAAAACGCAGCGTTTGTATGCATTTGTATGCGTTTTTTTAATGCGTTTTTTTGCGGGAAAAACGCGCTGCAAAAAAAAGCAAGTGTGAAACTAGCCTTATCGCTTATACCGCACAGTGAACAGCGCAAAACTAATAATAAGAACTATTCTTGTACTGCTGTGTCACGGGTTTATTGTGAGAGAGAGGAGCCAGACGACCGCAGTGTCTGATTTCTCCTACTCCTGGGCTGTATAGAAGCATTTTATCTTCATATCAAATGGTGTAAATTTCTTTGGGCAGGACAGGGGTTAATCTGCTCTGTTAAGAGCTCTTGGACCTAAGGCTCTCAGCTGAGTACTGTTAGCCACTCCCATCTTCTATATAATTTGAGTCCTGGCTAACATACATCTTCAGAGTTAGCTTTTGCTGCATGGCTCGGAGGTTGTTGTTGGTGGTTATTTGAGTAGGTGGTTGGTGGATTTATCTGTAACTGTTGCTTGGTTTTGAATGTGTGTTAATTCCCTTTCTTCTCCTACTTTGGTTTAACCCCATCCTCCACTCCCCAGTGCATACCTCTGTTATATGTGTGTGTATATTTGTAGGTTTGGTATTTTCCATTACCCCTGTTCGTATTATCTTGTTAAGTCTTGTTGGTGCCTTATGGTGCACTACTATTCCCCTCTTCCCTGGGTTGGGGAAGGGTACAGGTGGAGTGCGGATTCAGGAGTTAAGGCAAGGTACACAGCCCCGGAATCCTCACCATCAGAAGTAATCCTGGGAGCAGGGCGAGCTAGGGCTCCTCCTAGCATTAGGGACAGGGAAGGAGCCCCTGGTTTCAGGACACCCGACAACAGATTTGTGACAGCTGTATATTTCTTCATTCTACCTCCCAAAAGTCGTAATAAGTTTGGCTCACATTTATCCTACGCTCTCTGCTGAGCGCTTACGTCAGGGTTTCTGTGTAAATTCCCTTAAACCGCGATTCACACAAAACCCTGATGGACAAGAGAACACAAAATGATTACTGTCATGTTTTATTACAGAGTATTTTTGCAAATTTGTCATTTTGTGTTCTCTTGTGTTTCAGCCATTGGGTGGTGTGAGCAGTGTCTTACTGACTTGTTCACACTTGTGCATGTCACATATGTTTTTAATCCGTTTTTTCCGTGCTCAGCATGGTTTGGGAGACCCCACCCCTCTCCTGTGTGACATGCACATAAATGAGCTGTCTTACACCACAAGCCCATATGTTAGGAGGTGCCTGTCTGTATCCTGTTCATTTAGACACTGTTCACATGTTCAGGTTTTAAATACATTAGATAGGGACTGCTTCGTGAAGGGTTACCGTGACGTGGTGAAGCAGCTTGGTGTATATTTTTTCCAAAAAATGTATCGACTAAATACCCTGTATTTGTTATACAGCACTTGCTGATTACTGTCATGTTTTATTACAGAGTATTTTTGCAAATTTGTCTTTTTGTGTTCTCTTGTGTTTCAGCCATTGGGTGGTGTGAGCAGTGTCTTACTGATTTGTTCACACTTGTGCATGTCACATATGTTTTTAATGTTTTTAAAACCCTGATGGAACCACTCACTTATGAGGCAGATGGAGTCACTTTGGACTGGTCTGTGTTCCAGAGGTGTCCCATCACTTTAGACGACTTTTTAGTTCACAAGTGTGGGCGACCACAGATCTGTGCGCGCCTAAAAAGATGGATATCACCGGAGCAGACGCCAAATAGAGTGCGAAGTTGTAACAACCCTGCTGGCATCACTACATGGCCTCCCATCCCCCGCACACCAACTTACTTTCTCCTTCAAACCATGCTGTGAAATCTGTCTGTTGCCAGCCCTGAGCTCCATGTGCTATGCCTCTTGTTTTCCTGCTTGCTCTCCATGTTTCCTGACTGTGTGTATAGGGGGGCGGCGCCTGAACTCTCTGGTTCTTATGCAGTCTGGGTGCACCTGGGTAATCTGTCCCTGACCAACCACCTGGAGCCCTTGACTATTTAGTTTCGCCACTCCCACTGAAACATTGCCTGAGCAATGTCTATACTCAGTTAGTATTCCGCTGCTGAGGAAGCCAGGCCCTGTTCTGTCTGTCTCCTTCTTTGGAGGATTACTCTAGTCTTGCTTTGTACCCTGTCTGCCTGCCGGGAGGCTGAATATCCTGGCCCTTGAGTCTTGTTCCCTGTACCTTGTCCATACTCTGTCTGCCTGCCAGGAGGCTGAATATCCTGGTCCTTGTGTCTTTGTCCCCGTGCCTCTGTCTGAACTCAGTCTTACCTCTGTCTGTCAGTCTCCTTGTTTGTGGTTCCTTCCCTGCCATGTCTTTCCTTGTGTCCTCTTTATCTGTGCATCTGCACGGCTCCCTAGCCGCTCTGTCTGCACGGCTCCCTAGCCGCTCTGTCTGCACGGCTCCCTAGCCGCTCTGTCTGCACGGCTCCCTAGCCGCTCTGCCTGCACGGCTCCCTAGCCGCTCTGCCTGCACGGCTCCCTAGCCGCTCTGCCTGCACGGCTCCCTAGCCGCTCTGCCTGCACGGCTCCCTAGCCGCTCTGCCTGCACGGCTCCCTAGCCGCTCTGCCTGCACGGCTCCCTAGCCGCTCTGCCTGCTCCGCACTCCTGCGGCTCTGCCTGCTCCGCACTCCTGCGGCTCTGCCTGCTCCGCACTCCTGCGGCTCTGCCTGCTCCGCACTCCTGCGGCTCTGTCTACCTGCACCTCATGTGGCTCTGCCTGCTCCGCACTCCTGCGGCTCTGTCTACCTGCACCTCCTGTGTGAACAGGCCCAAACCTGTTCCTTCATACTCCATTCCTTCCTGCCTATATCCATACCTGCACCTCCTGTGTGAACAGGCCCAAACCTGTTCCTTCATATTCCATTCCTTCCTGCCTAGATCCATCCCTGTACCTCCTGTGTGAACAGGTCCAGATCCTGTTCCAGCATACACCACTCCCTCCTGCCTACACCTGCTGTGTGAACAGGTCCCTACCTGCTCCTTTTCATACCACGCCAATCTGTCCGGTGTCTCCAAGCCGTGCCCGCCTGTCCTGTGTCTCCAAGCCGTGCCCGCCTGTCCTGTGTCTCCAAGCCGTGCCCGCCTGTCCTGTGTCTCCAAGCCGTGCCCGCCTGCCCTGTGTCTCAGCCGTGCCTGTCGTATCCACCTGCCTGCCTGTCTATAGCCTCTGTCAAGGTGTCCTGTTCCCGAGTGGGATCAGCAGCCACAGCCAGACACCACCCTGGAGTGGCACCCGGCAGCTACCTGCCGCACAAGCCTGACCTCACCATCAGAGGCTCCAGTGAAGACCATGGAAGCTGCCGTAGTTACGCCCCTTCCAGGGTAGTCTGGTTTGTAGCACAGTGGGGCCACAACCCCCCGGCTCGCGCCATTCAGCCAAGGCGCGAGCGTGACAGTTTGCTCAGGCCATGGTCCCCGCTGAGTCCCATGTCCTTTTGCCCTCGGAGCAAGATGAACTTTTTTGCCAGTGTGGGCAACCAAATAAATTTACCCGGTCTGAAGCCCAATCCTTCACTGCTCCACCCACCATTGTGGTCTCCAATAGACTGTTTGCTCAACTAGAGGCTGGCATACCTAAAGTTGAACCTCCCTCGGACCCGCCAAGATATGATGGGAACCCCAAGCACTGTCGTGCCTTTATGGAGCAGTGCCTACGCTATTTTCAATGGCATGCTCCCTACTTCGCCAGCCATCAGGTAAAGGTAGGATTACTAATGTCCTACCTAACAGGAGATGCGTTGCAGTGGCTCAACCCCCTTTGGGAAGCAGGGGATCCCATCACCTCGAGCTTACCGGCCTTCCTGGTGGCCTTCTGCAAAGCCTTTGACAAGCCTGGTACAGTGTCTCCTGAAAAGTCTTCCCCTCCTAGCTTCCAGGAACGGATCAGACGAAAGAGACCTGTGGCCAATTCATCTTCTCCGTCTGTGACCGTCCATGACCCATCTGTTCCTCAGCCTGCCAAAGCAGCCCCCCATGCAAGATCCAAGAGGTCTAAGAAAAAGGGGCTGGCTAGGTTGTCGCCAGAGGCCAGTCCTGAGAAGGAACATCCTGATGGTCTCAGCCCTGTGAAGCCAAAGCTCCAGAACCTTGGGCCAGTAGGAGAGACTGCCCTTGGTGAGAGTACCTCCTCGCTACTAAAGTCTGTGACTGTTCCGGTGCCTTGTGAGAGTTTCGGCCGTGCAGATGTATGCAAGCTACAAGCCAGACAAAGTCTGTGCATGGTTCCTGCTCCACCGTTCCAGAATCCATGCAGGGGGTTTGGTGATGGCCAAGCCCTACTTGTGAACAGTCCAGCATTGAGGGGTCAACTACAGCTCCTAATCGGAGCATTATACACAGAGACATTTGTCTTCCACCTGCTGACCAACTTGCCCACCGGTCGTTTTGAGCCGGGCACTCTATTGCCCCTTCCGGTCCAAAGACCCAGCATGGTGCTGTATTTGGATCTGCCTAGCCAACAGAGGTGTCTAGTTCCATTACTGCAAGGTCAGTCTTCTGTATCGTCTCCTTCTCCACCTGATCTGCCGGCTATCAAGCCATGGTGTACTGACGTCACTGAAGAAAAGAAAACAGTGGCGCCCTCTCCGTACACCTCCGGTGGCCATACCAGTGACCAGTCCTCAGGAACATCCCTGACACTTGATAGTCTTCCCCAGGATGATGGGCTGAAGATTGATCCTGAGTGGATACCCTCGGCTCCTCTATGGTCTGTGGGTGAAGGTCCCAGGATTAAGCAGTACTCGTTCGCCTACTTGAAAGAAGTGGTCCAGTCTGTTCCGGGTAACAGGCGGAGGTGGCTCCCCGTATGTATGCCTCCAACTTCCATGTGGCAGGTGGATGAAGAGGTGAGAACAGTGGCCTATGCATCTCTGTTTTTTACCCGTCTGGAGGAGGAGGTCCAATTTTCTTGGGATATCGGGCTGAAGTTGGACTCGGTAAAGGTCTCTTCGGTTTCCAGCTGGCCGGCTGATGTAGGGGTCAAGTCTGAGGCTTCCAGGTCCCTGCTTTCTTCCACTCTGGAGGAAGAGATCCAAGTCCTTATACCTTCGGTGTTGGAGGCTGTTGGGCACCAAGAAACTTGGCACTCGGTGATTCCGGATGGCACACCTACTTCGTCTCACCAGAAGGATGCCCTGTCAGCCTGGACTGTATGTGGTTCCATACTCCTTCTTCAGGTCATTCTGGCAGGCTTGAGGAAGAGGGGCCGTAAAGGGGGGGTACTGTAACAACCCTGCTGGCATCACTACATGGCCTCCCATCCCCCGCACCCCAACTTACTTTCTCCTTCAAACCATGCTGTGAAATCTGTCTGTTGCCAGCCCTGAGCTCCATGTGCTATGCCTCTTGTTTTCCTGCTTGCTCTCCATGTTTCCTGACTGTGTGTATAGGGGGGCGGCGCCTGAACTCTCTGGTTCTTATGCAGTCTGGGTGCATCTGGGTAATCTGTCCCTGACCAACCACCTGGAGCCCTTGACTATTTAGTTTCGCCACTCCCACTGAAACATTGCCTGAGCAATGTCTATACTCAGTTAGTATTCCGCTGCTGAGGAAGCCAGGCCCTGTTCTGTCTGTCTCCTTCTTTGGAGGATTACTCTAGTCTTGCTTTGTACCCTGTCTGCCTGCCGGGAGGCTGAATATCCTGGCCCTTGAGTCTTGTTCCCTGTACCTTGTCCATACTCTGTCTGCCTGCCAGGAGGCTGAATATCCTGGTCCTTGTGTCTTTGTCCCCGTGCCTCTGTCTGAACTCAGTCTTACCTCTGTCTGTCAGTCTCCTTGTTTGTGGTTCCTTCCCTGCCGTGTCTTTCCTTGTGTCCTCTTTATCTGTGCATCTGCACGGCTCCCTAGCCGCTCTGTCTGCACGGCTCCCTAGCCGCTCTGTCTGCACGGCTCCCTAGCCGCTCTGTCTGCACGGCTCCCTAGCCGCTCTGCCTGCACGGCTCCCTAGCCGCTCTGTCTGCACGGCTCCCTAGCCGCTCTGTCTGCACGGCTCCCTAGCCGCTCTGCCTGCACGGCTCCCTAGCCGCTCTGCCTGCACGGCTCCCTAGCCGCTCTGCCTGCTCCGCACTCCTGCGGCTCTGCCTGCTCCGCACTCCTGCGGCTCTGCCTGCTCCGCACTCCTGTGGCTCTGTCTACCTGCACCTCCTGTGGCTCTGTCTACCTGCACCTCCTGTGTGAACAGGCCCAAACCTGTTCCTTCATACTCCATTCCTTCCTGCCTATATCCATACCTGCACCTCCTGTGTGAACAGGCCCAAACCTGTTCCTTCATATTCCATTCCTTCCTGCCTAGATCCATCCCTGTACCTCCTGTGTGAACAGGTCCAGATCCTGTTCCAGCATACACCACTCCCTCCTGCCTACACCTGCTGTGTGAACAGGTCCCTACCTGCTCCTTTTCATACCACGCCAATCTGTCCGGTGTCTCCAAGCCGTGCCCGCCTGTCCTGTGTCTCCAAGCCGTGCCCGCCTGTCCTGTGTCTCCAAGCCGTGCCCGCCTGTCCTGTGTCTCCAAGCCGTGCCCGCCTGTCCTGTGTCTCCAAGCCGTGTCCGCCTGCCCTGTGTCTCAGCCGTGCCTGTCGTATCCACCTGCCTGCCTGTCTATAGCCTCTGTCAAGGTGTCCTGTTCCCGAGTGGGATCAGCAGCCACAGCCAGACACCACCCTGGAGTGGCACCCGGCAGCTACCTGCCGCACAAGCCTGACCTCACCATCAGAGGCTCCAGTGAAGACCAAGGAAGCTGCCGTAGTTACGCCCCTTCCAGGGTAGTCTGGTTTGTGGCACAGTGGGGCCACAACCCCCCGGCTCGCGCCATTCAGCCAAGGCGCGAGCGTGACAGAAGTGTCTCCATCTGCCTCGTTATGATGGGTGGTTCCATTGGGGGTTTTGTCTGAATCACATTTTTGGGGTTTATAATGAAACCCAGACGTAAGTGCTCAGCGTAGGACACAAGAATGTGATCCTGTCTTATTCTGGAAGCGATCACAAAATATTATGCACCCCAAAATATTACCAATAAAAACCCTAATTTATTCTGCACAAAGCTAGTCCCCACTCAGGTCCGACCTCTGTCAATGGAACTAAAGGGGGGAGTTCCCACGTTACTGGTAGAACAAAGACTCTGGAAAAACGACATGGCTCACGCCCGCTCAAATAAAATCCTGTGAATTCTGCGCTCCCAAATCCAAATGTCCCCCTCCTTCTGAGCCCAACTGTACCTAAACCACAGTAAGCAGCCACATGATTGGCATTATTATAACGGAGAGAAGGCACTATATTTACGAGTGCCTATCGCCAGAAACAAACGCTGGGCACAATGCATGAGGGCGCTACAATATATAGGGGAGCTACACTGTATGGGGGCACAATGTATGGGTACTAGACTGGCAGATTTGCAACTCTCCAGAAAAAAAGCCTGGTGTGGATGTTATAAAATAGTCACTGCAGCCGTAGATCAGTTCATTGAGAGGTGCAGTTTCTACAATGCGGTCACTTTGGGGGATTTTCTGTTGTTCTGGCAGTCGCCCACAAACTAGTCTAGCAAAATCTGTGCTCCAAAAGTCAAATAGCTCTCATTCCTTCTCAGCCCTGACGTGTGGCCCAACAGTAATTTCTGACAACATATGGGACAGCTCCGCATTCGAGAGAAATTACACAAAAAATTGTGCTTCACCTAGTAACCCTTGTGTACCTGACAAATTTGCAGCAAATACAAAAATTACATTGTTACCAATTAAATGTCATATTTCCACATTTCAGTGTTATAAAATTCTGTGATGCACCTATGAATCAAAATACTCAGTCACTACACCTCTAGATGAATTTCTTGAGGGGTCTAGTTTCCAATATGGGGTCATTTGTGGGGGATTTCTGCTGTTTTCACATGTCAAGGGCTCCTCAAATGCAACATTGCATTCACAATCTATCCCAGGCAAATAGCGCTCTTTCCTTTCATGCCATGTGCACGATCAGAAGTTTTTGAGCGCATAAGGTGTATAGTCACATTCGGGACAAAAATGCACAACAAATTAATGATCCGTTTTCTCCTATTATCCATTGTAAACATTACAAATTTGGGGGCAAAAACAATATTTTTGTGAAAAAATTAAAACGTTCAATGTGATGACATCATGTGATCAAATTCTGTGTAGTACCTGAGGGATCAAAATGCACACTATACTCCGGGATAAAATGCTTGAGGGGTGTAGTTTCCAAAATGGGGTTACATGTAACTCTTGTATAAATAAAAAAATTGGGGCCAAAAGCAAATTTTTGTGGGTAAGGCTGCGTTCACACGTCACATTTTTTTGCGGCGGTTTTTACCGCGCGATTTTGCTGCGAAAACGCGAAAAAACAGCATCTCATGCAATCCTATGGGATTCCGCAATGCTGTGCTGATGCTGCGGATTTTCCCACTGCGGAATCGCTTCGTAGTGAATTTCACAGCATGCTCATTTATTTTCGGAATTGCGGCGATTCCGCCCACATAGGAAAGCATTGTTCTGCTTACTTCCGCATGTGGCTGTGCCCACCATGCGAAAAGTAAGCAGAACATTTGCGGATGGTACCCACAGTCCAGAGGAGAGGAGACTGTCCTCCAGGCTCTGGGTACCATATCCCTGTAAAAAATAGAATTAAAATAAAAAAATCTGGTTATATTCACCTTTCGGAGTCCCGCGCAGTGTCCCTAGGCCTCAGCGATACACGCGCCAGCTCCCATTCCCAGTAATGCATTGAGATGCCTTTGCTGATGTCACGTCTTGCGATCATGTAGCGATCTCGCGAGACCACAACGTCAAAGGTCATTGCCGCAATGCATCACTGGGAACGGGCCTGTCCGAGCATCGAGGAGGCCTGGGGATGATGCGCGGGATGCCGGAAGGTGAATATAACCCGATTTTTTTATTTTGTTTTAGTATTTTTAACATTAGATCTTTTACTATTGATGCCGCATAGGTAGCCTCAATAGTAAAAAGTTGGTCACACTAGTCAAACACTAGATCGCTTGGAAAACGCTAGCATTCTACAAGCTAATTACGCTTGAAAAACGCTAGTTTTTCCGCAGGAAAATTGCGGGAATTTAAAATGTGATTTTCCCGTGGAATGGAATTCCGGAATTCTCGCTGTAACTTCCGCTGGAGTTCCGCAACGTGTGCACATAGCCTAAAATGTGATTTTTTTTTTTTTATTTTCACAGCTCTATGTTACAAACTTCTGTGAAGCACCTGGGGGTTCAAGGTGATCACAACACATCTAGATACATCCCTAAAGGTGTCTAGTTTCCAAAATGTGTCACTTGTTGGGAGTTTCTCCTATTTAGGCACATCAGGGGCTCTTCAAATACGACATGGCATCTGCTCTCGGTTCCAGCCATTTTTGCATTCAAAAAGTCAAACCGTGCTTCTTTCCTTCCGAGACCTGCTGTGCAACCAAACAATAGATTTCTCCCACATATGGGGTATCTGCATACTCAATAGAAACTGCACAACAAATGTTAGGGTTCTTTTTCTCTTGCTCCCCTTGTGAAAATAACAAATTTGGAGCTAAAATAAAATTTTTGTAAAAAACGTTAAATGTTCATTTTTTCTTTCCACATTGCTTTAGTTCCTGTGAAGCACCTGAAGGGTTAATAAACTTCTTGAATGTTGTCACTTTTTGGTATTTGCTGTCATATAGCCCCCCACACCCCCTACCACAGTCACTTCAAATGTGAGGCGGTCCGTAAAAATATGGTTTTGTAAATTTTGTTGTAAAAATGAGAAATGGCAGGCCAACTTTTAACCCCTCTAACGTCCTAACTAAAAAAATAATGCTTCCAAAATTGTGCCGATGTAAAATAGACATGTGGGAAATGTTTTTTATGAACTATTTTTTCATAAATAAACACAAGTCATATCGGAGAAATATCACTACTATCATGAATTATAATATGTTGCGGAAAAACCGTCTCAGAATCAGTGGGATCTGGTGAAGAGTACCAGAGCTATTACCCCATAAAATGACAGCGATCAGAATGGTAAAATTTGGCCTGGTCATTAAGGTCAAAATTGGCTCAGTTATTAAGGGGTTTAAAAAAAAAAGGACATTGCATGCAAAAAATTTGCAATTTATAAGCACTTTCTGGGCAGTGTGTGCCACAATCATATGTGCACTGATTAACAATATTTAACAATGGATGGTATAGCATTCCCAAAATGTACTTGGGGTGGGAGGGGATAAAGGGAATCTGTCACCATGTTTTTGCTACTCCATCTGAGAGCAGCATAATGTATGGGATAGAGACCCTGTTTCTAACGATGTGTCCCTTACTGGGTGCTGCCCTTTTGATATAATCACTGTTTTCTCTGCTGCAGATCTAGCAGTTCTCTGAATGCTGAGATATGTATAACCCCGCCCACACCATTGATTGTAAGCTTTGTGTGTACACTGAGCATAGGCAGAAAGTTGACAATCAGTGATAGGTGTGAGGTTATACAGAGTTCATGAATATGGAAAACTTCATGGCAGATGATTTACTAGTCCTCTAGTGATAATCACCTGCTGATAAAATAAAGGTTTTACAAAAACTACATCAAGAAACCCAATATGGGTTCATTCCCACTTGAGATGCAATCGGACAAGTGCAATCCGATAAAAAATAAGATTGCGCTCATCATGTTTCTCTATGGAGCAGCTCACATCTGCAATTATTTACTCATGCCAATTTGGCATTCAAAAACAATCACAGCGTGCAGCGATTGCACCAGAGAATCGGATCACATGCACCCATATAAGTCTATGGGTGCGTGTGAAACATCGCACTGCACTCAAACACCACCCGAGTGCAGTGCGATTCCTGCAGATGCCGGCCGCACAGCTCCTCTGCAGCTGTGCTTTGCTTCTCTCATGTGAGAGGATCGGAGCACAGAGCACTGGCACTCAGCTCCCGCTGGCAGCAGAGCAGGAGCCGAGTGTCATTAGCATATCACATCTAATGCTCTCGCATGAGAAAATAATCGGATGCCATAAGCTAATGGGAACCCGGCCTAAGTTACACATCGCAGGAATCAGGGTCTCTGCAGTTACAATATGTCACTCTCAGATCAGGTGACAAAAACCTGGTGACAGATTCCTTTTAAAGTAAAGGATATTATTTAAAAAACTACACAAATCTTTTAAAAAATACATTTATGTTGTTAGTCTTCATTTGAAATGTCTCATTGGTTTTCTAGCATGGGACCGATATCAATAAACAGTAACCTTTACAATCTGTGCAGTACAGTCTGGTACTTTTTTATCTGAAAACATAGTACAAGAGATTTTATTTGTATCCTTGTTTCTTTTTTTCGTTGAGGAAACTTTGTATTTGTGTTATCACATCAATGTCACAAGGAATGAGCAGTCATTGAACCTCAAATATTTTACGGGTCATCATCCTGGCACCATTCACTGCTTCAAAGTACAGCACGTCTCCATTGTTTGCTTTGCTGTCACAAACATGGCTTGTTTTCATCCTCTGTCAATTATTTTGTATTTTTTCTTTAACGTAAATAAAAGATATTCGGTTTTGCTTAAACTTTTGCTGTTGTGTTCAGCGATACATGGGAAAAAAGTAGCAGATGCCAAATCCTATTTAAGGCTATGTTTCCACAATGAGATTTTGGTGAGTATTTAATGTGGCAGATTTTTTTGCACCATTTCTGCACCCATATAAAATAATAGCACCCAAGTAAAATATATTACTTGCAATTTTTTTTTTAAATACGCAGACTAAAAACTCACCAAGAACTCACTGTGGAAACATATCCTTACAGATCCGAGCAGCTACTGTACACAGTACACATAAGGCCGACGTCACACTACCGTAGAATACGGACGAGTGCTATGTGAGAAAACATTGTATTGCACTCGGACCAGTGTTAATCTATGGGGCGACTCACATCACCGTATTTTTTCTCGGGCGTATTCTATGTGCGTGTAAAATCACAGCATGCTGCGATTTTACGCGTATATCGGCCGAGTCTCACCAATGCAAGCCTCTGGGCGCGAGAAAACATTGGACACCACAAGGACCATGCGATTGCTGTCCGATGTTTACACAGCGGTGTCCTTTGAAATGTCGGCAATTCATGTGTGGTGTACAGTAAAATCACACTGACAGGTTAAAATAGAATAGATAGAATAGATATATACAGGGTGGGCCATTTATATGGAGACACCTAAATAAAATGGGAATGGTTGGTGTTTCTGGCACATTAGTATATGGAAGGGGGGGAAACTTTTCAGGATGGGTGGTGACCATGGCGGCCATTTTGAAGTTGGCCATTTTGGATCCAACTTTATTTTTTCCAATGGGAAGAGGATCATGTGACACATCAAACTTATTGAGAATATCACAAGAAAAACAATGGTGTGCTTGGTTTTAACGTAACTTTATTCTTTCATGAGTCATTTACAAGCTTATGGCCACTTATAAAATGTGTTCAAATGCTGCCCATTGTGGTCTAGAAATCTGATCTCCAGAGTAAATCTATAAAATAGGCCTCTACACAAAGAAAGATGTTCACAATTGAGGGACAGCTAGGCTGATGTGTTCCATTTCGTATTTCTCCCTCAGGGACAGAATACCAGAATGCAAAGTTTGATATTTCTGTAAGTTTTCTCCCTTTTATTTTATCACTGTTTTTGCGTATTTGTATGTCACTTTTTATTTCCAATTTTATATCCTTTTTATTGTAAGCGCTGTACCTTTTCTATTAAAGCTTAAAACTTTAATAAGATTGAACCTTGTATGCTCTAACGAATCCATAGCCTTAAAGTGTGTGATCCTGGTGATTGGCAGACAGTAGTAATAATATTTCCGGGACTCATCGCCCGTGTATTCAGTGAGTGGTGGCAGTGGGGTGTGTGGTCTGTGTTGGGGTGTGAGTTATGCTCCCATTGCAGCATAGAAGAGAGGTTGAATGCTGGGCTGAGTGAGAGGAGATAGATTAACCCTTGCAGGCGCAACCTCAAGTCACGTGCTAGAAGCGGATATGTGACAAATGGTGTGGGCTCCCGCACAATTTTCGTAATCATCAGAGGGAAAGCCGATGGCTGTGGGCCAATGTTTATAGCCTGGGAAGGGGGTTATAACCATGGAGCTTCACATGCTATTAATATCAGCTCACAGCTGTATACTTAGCCTTTACTGACAGTTACTATGGGGGACCCCCCCAAAATAATGACGTGGGTTCCCCTATAATTAATAAACAGCAAAGGCTATCCATTATCTATTATAGATAGATGATGGATGGATAGATAGATAGATAGATAGATAGATAGATAGATAGATAGATAATCCCATAGAAAACTTATGGAGGGAGTTGAAGCGCCGAGTTGCCAAGCGACAGCCTCAAAATCTTAATGATTTAGAGATGATCTGCAAAGAGGAGTGGACAAAAATTCCTCCTGACATGTGCGCAAACCTCAACATCAGCTACAGAAAACATCTGACTGCTGTACTTGCCAACAAGGGATTTGCCACCAAGTATTAAGTCTTGTTTGCCAGGGGAATCAAATACTGTAATTTTTGGACTATAAGATGCACTTTTTTCCCCAAAAACTTGGGGGTAAAACAGGGGTGTGTCTTATAGTCGGAATGTACTTACAGTTAGGGTGGTGGCAGCAGGACTTGGGTGATACTTCTGGTGGTTTGACGCTGCAGGGCAATGATCTCGTTCCCATCCCAGCCTGGCGCGGCAGTTTCGGCGGTGCTCGGTGCTGTGGAGGGCTCCGGTGACTTTATGTGAAATCCCGAAGCCCCCGCAGTTCTATTGTCTCGATGCTGTGGCCTCCAGGAAAATTGCCACTGGAGGCGGCGCATGTGTAGATTGAGATCTTGGCTCCAAGATCTCGTCTCCCGAGATCTAGGGATGAGATCTCATTGCCGAGATCTCAATCTGTGCATGCGCTGACTCCAACTGGCCATAGCATCAAGGCAATAGAACTGCGGGGGCTTTGGGCTTTCACATAATGTCACCGGAGCCACCGCAGCACCGAGCACCGCCAAAAGTGCCGCACCATGTTGCTGGAGCACCCCACAGCACCGAGCACCATGGAAACTGCTGCACCATGTAGCCAGAGCCCCCCGCAGCACGGAGCACCGCCGAAACTGCCACACCAACCGCACAAGCAAGATCATCGCCCTGCAGTGTCGGACCACCGGAAGAATTGCCTGACTCCTGTTGCCACCAGCACTGGATCCCCCTGGTATGATGAATTCAGGACTATAAGACGGACCCCCATTTGAGGCATTAATTTTTTCCCCATTTTCCTTCTAAAAATTTGGGGTGCGTCTTATAGTCCAAAAAATACAGTACTTATTTTTCACTGCAAAGTGCAAATAAATGTATATAATTTATACAATGTGATTTTCTGGATTTTTATTTTTGATATTCTATCTCTCAATGTTAAAATTAACCTACCCTTAAAATTATAGACTGTTCATTTCTTTTTCAGTGGGCAAACTTACAAAATCAGCAAGGGATCAAATACTTATTTCCCAAACCGTAGGACAGTTCTTGTCAATCTTTCAAAAGGTATTTTCCTAACATGAGGTATGAGCACAATAGTCCAATAGTTGCAACAGTTTGTTACATCTGCCTTCTTCAGAGTTTGGTCCTTGGGCAATTTACCAGTTGTCCACATCTACTGACACAGGCATGTGATGACATCAACTGCTGCTTCAGAAGACTTTATTAGCTCTATTGGAATATCACATTCAGAGTCTTTGTTGTTTTGTAAGGTGCTCAGGCCGGTTGTCGTGATCAAGCTACTGCTTCTCTACACCTTGGCATTTTACAAACACACAGTGTCCCAGTCAATATGTGTAGTGCTATGGAGTTTGCTTTGCACTCACTTGTAAGCCAGAGTCCTCTGCTGCATCCATGTCTTTGGCTCCCCACACACATCAGAAGACAACCAGTTCATTTTAACAAGATCAACTTTACTGGACAGTTCAAGTACATCAGTGTTATGAATGGGTCACCGAGGAGGAAAAAAAACTAAACATGCTAAGCCCAGAAAAACCAGAGAGGTTGGTAACTATGCAGATTGCAGATCCCTGATCCTAACCACACAACTAGCAGCAGCCGTGGAGCATACCTACGATGAACCTAGATGCCTCGTCACGGCCGGAGGACTAAATAAGCCTAAAGCAAGAAAAGGGGAAAACTAACTGCCCCAGAGCAGACCCCAAAGGAATAGACAGCCCCCACACATGTATTGACGGTGAAACAAGATGAAAACACAAACACAGGCAGGAAAATAGGCTGAGCAAATGATGGGGCCCAAACTAACTAGAAAGGAGTGGAAAGGAAAGACACTGTCTGCAATCTGCCCAAAACCCTACAAAATAATGTCCAACACTTCTGATAGCAAAATTAACCCTGAAGTCACTAGACTTCTCCCACTATATCAGCACTCTGAAATATTCTGAGACAGAGCAAAAAGAGGCAAATCTAATAAGGGACAAAAAGCAAATTGGCAAATACAGATAAATAAGAGTGGAAATTCAGCACAGCCCCAGCCGGGGCTGGCTGACCACACAAAAAACTGAATAGAACAACAAAATCACGTGTGAACATTAGCAGAGAAACTTAGCTTGAGCTGACTGGAACAGAGCTGAGAACCAAGATCTGACAAGCAGAAGGAATCACCAGCATCAGAGAAGGGCGTCGGCTGTCTTAAATCCAATCTGAGATTCCTGAGGTCCAACCGTCATCCTCATTATCAGGTGGCAGATCTCTACTGATTAGATCAGCCTCACTACCTCCTGTTACCACCAGAGGGAGCCTGGAAGGAGAACTCACAACTGGTAGACCAGAAAATGAACTCACAACACATCAGTCTTTAACAAGCACCATCTGGTTCCAGTTCCATCAATCCAGTATATTTCAAACCTTTGCTCACGCTCAGCTTGGACTATCAATACATTTGATCCTCTTGTCAGGTCCAGGAATTTCCTATCCGCCCCACAGTACTCCTGACATCCGCTACATTTTCGGTTCCACAGTCAGCGTCCCCTGTATGTAAGAGATTAAGGTACACTCCCCAGTGCCTAGTTTGGGCCATAGGCCCCATACATTACAGGAAGGTCTGCAGGAATTTTGGAATTACCTCATGCTGCCAGAATGATGCGTACTCCTTGTGCCTCCAGCCCACTGGACCTTGAATTTGATCTTCACATGAACCTCATGCTACATCTAACTAATAGCAAAATATTCATACTACAAAAATTGTTATTTTCAGGGGCAGGTACACAACAGTCTCTGTTACACCCTTACAGTTTGATAGAAACTTTCTCAAAGCAACAACTTCATCTTTCAGAATGTTCATCTCTCTATCATTTCCAGTCTGTTTCATCTCATATCACTAAATTGTTCTTATAAAGTTGCTCTATCTACTCTTTCCAACTTTCCTTGAGTTCTTCTGGCTCAGTTAGCTTGTTCCTGTTAGAATCTTCCAAAATGCCCACTCTTTGTTGAAACTTTCATTGTATCTCTTTGATCTTTAGGTATGTATTCCTGGCCTTGCCCCTTAAAAGTTCACTTTCTTTCTCTGTACATATCTTTTGGTAATAAAATTGTTTGTCTGCTCGATGGCTCTCTTTAGTCTTCTACTGCATCCTGTGTTATCTGAGTCATGCTTGTTACCTTTTGCCATTTGTCTTTCCATTCATTTTTCGATGATCTTTATGATCTCTTCTGTTAATTAAGGCTGTGGGGGTCTCATTTGCTTCTTGTTTGTTGTCTTATTGGCTTCTTCAGTAATGATAGTCTTTATATGTGCCCATATATGTATGGACATATAATAGGACCACAAATACAATTAATAAAACCTTAGCAATGGATGTGCTTTATGATTATTTGATTGCATATTTTAAATTTTCTTTTTACTATCAATGGGTAACATTATTGATATGGTCTAATAATTTCCTGCAGGACAGGAACACAACGTTCCCAGATAACAACATTAAACTGATAATATCTTCCACAAACATTTACTATCAATACTATAGATGTCCTATATGTTTAGCATCTGACAGTAGTTCAGTTAACAATTAACTGTAAAGGAAATATACCACCGCACAATATTTACCACAGAGGACATATAAACCTTGACTCTGTATTCTACGAATATTGAAACATACAAAACAATGTTCCTTTTTTCTCCCGAAGCATCGCACCAGGAAAGTGACCCTGCACAGAGGTGATGGTGGCCATGAACTTTATATGGCTGTAGGCCAAACAAGATATGAATTCCAACTTCAACTCAGCTCGGACAACAATGTATGTGTTGTCAATGGGGAAAGGGGAATAAGCTGCTGCCAGACACCATGGGCAAAGGGTTATCTCAAGTTATAAAGATTAGGCATGCTGAATTACAACATGCCCAATCTTTCTTTTCCCTGTCAGGGGACACTTGGGACAACCACATACACATTAAATTGTCTGCCAATTCTGACAATTTTGATACGTATCTGAAGTGCATGTGAGAAACATGGCAGAGGGGACACCCAGATTCGGTGGCCTGTAAATTCCTGTTCAGAACAGCAGTTGACACAGATCCTCCAGGTCTTTGATGCACTGATCTAAAGCCCTGCAATGCAAAAGCACTGCAGAGAACTATACCAACAATCAGGACAGGGAAAGTTGACAAGGTAAATAAGTTAAAAAAAAGTTTAACAAAATTGTAAAAACATTAATAAAAAAATCACAAACTAAAGAACTAAAAAAATGAAAAACTATTGATCCAATAAATACA
The DNA here is from genome assembly GCF_039654945.1 of Dendrobates tinctorius. NCBI lineage: Eukaryota > Metazoa > Chordata > Amphibia > Anura > Dendrobatidae > Dendrobates > Dendrobates tinctorius. The sequence continues at coordinate 38,613,779 of NW_027361738.1, forward strand.
TATATTTATGTAAAAAAAAAATAAAAGTACACATATTTGGTATTGCCATATCCAGAATGACCCAATATATGAAACTATCCCACTAATTAACCCATGCAATGAACAATGTAAGAGAAAAAAAATGGCCGACCTATGAAGCTATCCCACTAATTAACCCATAAAAAAAAACATGGCTTGTTCTTTTGTTCTTCATACCGATGATCAAAAAGTTGAATGTAAATAAACACTAAATCACTGAAAACATCATCTTGTCCCATAAAAAAAGCTGCCATAGAGCTCCATCAGTGGAAAAATAAAAAAGTTATAGCTCTCACAATATAGCTATGCAAAAACAATCCTTTTTTCTATAAAATAGTTTTTATCTTGTAAAAGTGCCAAAACATAAAAACAAGATATAAATGTGGCATCATAATTGTACTTGCCTAAAGACTAAACTTGTCTTATCACTTTGACCGCACAGTGAACGACATAAAAAAGAAAACAAAAAACAATTCCTGCATTGCTGGTTTTTGTTCATTCTGCCTCACAAAAATCAGAATAGAAAGCAATCAAAAAAAGTCATGTGACTGAAAATGGTACCAATAAAAACGTCAACTCGTCCTCTAAAGCAACAAGCCCTCACATGATTCTGCCTCACAAAGATCGCAGTAAGTCTTGTCTCACATTTATCCTGCACTTTACGCTGAGCGCTTACACTGGAGTTTCCATGTAAATCTCTGAAATACATGATTCAGACGGAACCCCCAGCAGAAGATTCGATATAATGAGGCAGATGGAGGCAGTGTGTAGGTCTTCAGACCTATGATTCAACAGTGTCTGTCTTTTAAAGCGCGCATAAAAGTGCTATTGGCCACAGTTTTATGCACCTCTTAAAAGAAGGATTCCGCTGAACAGAGGCCTGAAGGAGTCGATAGTAACTGTGCTTCCTCATTATAGTTAATGGCTCTCTCGGGGGTTTCATCTGAATGAAGTCATTCAGAGATTTAGATGGAAACCTTGATACAAGTGCTCAGTGTAGAGTATTATTATTATTATTATTATTATTTATTGTTATAGCGCCATTTATTCCATGGCGCTTTACATGTGAGGGGGGTATACATAAAAACAAGTACAATAATCTTAAACAATACAAGTCATAACTGGTACAGGAGGAGAGAGGACCCTGCCCGCGAGGGCTCACAATCTTCAAGGGATGGGTGATAATACAGTAGGCGAGGGTAGAGCTGGTCGTGCAGCGGTTTGGTCGATCGGTGGTTACTGCAGGTTATAGGCTTGTCGGAAGAGGTGGGTCTTCAGGCTCTTTTTGAAGGTTTCGATGGTAGGTGAGAGTCTGATATGTTGTGGTAGAGAGTTCCAGAGTAGGGGTGATGCGCGAGAGAAATCTTGTATGCGATTGTGGGAAGAGGAGATAAGAGGGGAGTAGAGAAGGAGATCTTGTGAGGATCGGAGGTTGCGTGCAGGAAAGTACCGGGAGACGAGGTCACAGATGTATGGAGGAGACAAGTTGTGGATGGCTTTGTATGTCATGGTTAGGGTTTTGTAATGGAGTCTCTGGGCAATTGGGAGCCAGTGAAGGGATTGACAGAGGGGAGAAGCTGGGGAATAGCGGGGGGACAGGTGGATTAGTCGGGCAGCAGAGTTTAGAATAGATTGGAGGGGTGCGAGAGTGTTTGAGGGGAGGCCGCAGAGCATGAGGTTGCAGTAGTCAAGGCGAGAGATGATGAGGGCATGGACTAGGGTTTTTGCAGATTCTTGGGTGAGGAATGAACGGATGCGTGAAATATTTTTGAGTTGAAGTCGGCAGGAAGTGGAAAGGGTTTGGATATGTGGTTTGAAGGAGAGATCAGCATCAAGGATTACTCCGAGGCAGCGAGCCTGGGGACTGGGGAGAGTGGGCAGTCATTTACTGTAATTGATAGGTTCGTAGGGGGGGTCACGTGAGATGGGGGAAAGATGATGAATTCTGTTTTGTCCATGTTGAGTTTCAGATATCTAGTGGAGAAGAAGGATGAAATAGTGGACAGACATTGAGGGATTCTGGTTAGTAGGGAGGTGATATCTGGTCCAGAGATGTAGATCTGTGTGTCATCAGCATAAAGATGATACTGAAAGCCATGAGATTCTATGAGCTGTCCCAGGCCAAAGGTGTAAATAGAGAACAGCAGGGGCCCTAGGACTGAACCTTGTGGGACTCCGACAGATAGGGGGCGAGGTGAGGAGGTGGTGTGTGAGTGGGAGACGCTGAATGTCCGGTCTGTTAGGTATGATGAGATCCAGGAGAGGGCCAAGTCTGTGATGCCGAGGGATGAGAGGGTCTGTAATAATAGGGAATGGTCCACTGTGTCAAAGGCAGCCGACAGGTCCAGGAGGAGGAGGACAGAGTAGTGTCGCTTGCTCTTGGCAGTTAAGAGGTCATTGGTGACCTTAGTAAGGGCAGTTTCAGTGGAGTGGTGTGACCGGAAGCCAGATTGTAAGCGGTCGAAGAGGGAGCAAGAAGAGAGATGGGAGGACAGTTCAAGGTAGATGTGTTGTTCCAGTAGCTTGGAGGCGTATGGGAGAAGTGATATAGGGCGATAGCTAGATACAGAGGATGGGTCAAGAGAGGGCTTTTTGAGGATAGGTGTGATGGAGGCATGTTTAAAGCTTGAGGGGGAAAACACCAGTTGTTAGTGATAGGTTGAAGAGATGGGTTAGGGTTGGGATGAAGACTGTGGTGAGGTTTGGGATGAAGTGGGATGGGATCGGGTCGAGTGCACAGGTGGTGAGATGTGATCTTGAGAGTAGAGTGGAGAGTCGATCTTCTGTAATGGTGGAGAAGTTGGTTTTGAAGGTGGAGGGCTGGGAAGTCGGGAGGAAGGGCTCTGGGGGTTGTTGACCAAAACTGTCCCTGATGTTATCAATTTTCTGCTTGAAAAATGAGGCAAAGTCTTCAGCTGAGATGAGTGGGGAGGGAGGAGGTGCTGGGGGGCGGAGGAGAGAATTGAAGGTGTTGAATAACTGTTTAGGGTTGTGAGACAGGGAGGATATGAGAGATGAGAAGTAGGTTTGTTTAGCTGTGGCGAGTGTGGTCTTGAAAGTAGTGAGGGACTGTTTGAATGCGATGAAATGCTCGTTGGAGTGGGATCTTTTCCATCTGCGCTCAGCAGCCCTGGAAGCTCGCCTCAGCTCTTTGGTCAGGCTGGTGTGCCAGGGCTGTCTGTTGATTTTGCGAGTTTTGGTATGTGTAAGTGGGGCAGCGGATTCCAAAGCTACAGCTATTGTGGTGTTATATAGAGCGGCAGCGTCATCCGCATTGTGTAAGGAACTTATATCTGTAAGAGGGAGGAGGGATTCGGAGAATGAGTGTAGGTCAAGGTGTTTAAGATTCCTGCGAGGGTGTGAAAGTTTGTGGGGTGGGGATTGTAGACATGGAGTGAAGAGGGAAGAGAATGTGAGCAGGTTGTGGTCAGAGAGAGGAAGAGGTGAGTTAGAGAGGTTAGATAGGGAGCAGAGGCGGGTGAAGATGAGGTCCAGTGTGTGGCCATCTTTGTGGGTGGCTGTAGAAGACCATTGAGTGAGGCCGAAGGAGGAAGTGAGAGATAGAAGTTTAGTGGCAGCTGAGAGGGAAGTGTCAATGGGGATGTTGAAGTCGCCCATGATGATAGTAGGGATGTCCGCGGAAAGGAAATGAAGTAACCAGGTGGTGAAGTGGTCAAAGAAGGTGGTGGCTGGCCCTGGGGGGCGGTAGATGACAGCCAGTTGGAGGTTGGAGGGGGAGTAGATGCGCACAGAGTGCACCTCAAAGGAAGGGAGGGTAACAGAGGGTGGCAGTGGGATTGGGGTGAAGGAGCAGGTATCTGACAGGAGAAAACCAACTCCTCCACCATGTTTGCTGCTGGGGCGGGGGGTGTGAGAAAGGTGGAAGCCGCCATACGAAAGTGCAGCAGGAGAGGCTGTGTCAGAAGGGGTGAGCCAGGTTTCGGTGATGGCGAGGAAGGAGAGTTTGGTAGTAACAAAAAGATCATGGATGTAGGAAAGCTTGTTGCAGACAGAGCGAGCGTTCCACAGAGCTCCTGTTAGTGGGACTGGGGAAGCAGGGGCTGGGTGAATGGGTATAAGGTTGGAGAGGTTACGGAAGGTTGTGATAGAGTGTGGATGGGAGGTAGAAATGACTGTGGGAATGTGGTGAGGAGGACCAGGATTTGGAGAGATATCACCAGCAGTGAGAAGGAGCAGAGAAAGTGTTAGCAGGTGGGAGCAGGAGAGGGCATGAGGGGGCTGTCTGTGTTTGGAGACAGAGGATTGTATGTTAAGGAACAGTTTTGAGGCGGAGGTGAGGTGGATGGGGAGGATTGAAGAAGAGATGAACAGTTCCTTACTAGGAGTAGGGATTAGGGGAATTAGCAGAAAGTGAAGGATTATTGGGGTGAAAGTGAAAACAAACAGAAACATTGTTTACAGTGACTGTGTCCAGTTACCTTCAGTTCCCTTCTGGTTCAATTCTGGTTTTAATTCTTAAATTAATCTTCACACTTCTAGCACACACTTATAGCAATCACAATGCAGACTGAAGTCTATGCAGACTTGTGCTCTGCAATATATGTACAACTAAGTGCAGTCAGGTGTGAAGCAGAGAGGAGTGGTCTCTGCTCATCTTGGCCAGACAATTAAGATTGGACCAGATGTATATGATCAAGCCAGAGTAAACAAGGTCATAAATAACACTGGGGTAAGCTGGGGTTAGCTGAAAGGCATACCATGTGAATGCTAGGTGCAGAGGCAAGTCTATGTGCAAAGCTGGGTGACGCACTGTGTGTCCTTCATAGACAGACAGCAGGAGAGCAGGAGAGGTGGGTGGATGGACATACCATGTGAATGCTAGGTGCAGAGGCAAGTCTATGTGCAAAGCTGGGTGACGCACTGTGTGTCCTTCATAGACAGACAGCAGGAGAGCAGGAGAGCTGGGTGGATGGACATACCATGTGAATGCTAGGTGCAGAGGCAAGTCTATGTGCAAAGCTGGGTGACGCACTGTGTGTCCTTCATAGACAGACAGCAGGAGAGCAGGAGAGCTGGGTGGATGGACATACCATGTGAATGCTAGGTGCAGAGGCAAGTCTATGTGCAAAGCTGGGTGACGCACTGTGTGTCCTTCATAGACAGACAGCAGGAGAGCAGGAGAGCTGGGTGGATGGACATACCATGTGAATGCTAGGTGCAGAGGCAAGTCTATGTGCAAAGCTGGGTGACGCACTGTGTGTCCTTCATAGACAGACAGCAGGAGAGCAGGAGAGCTGGGTGGATGGACATACCATGTGAATGCTAGGTGCAGAGGCAAGTCTATGTGCAAAGCTGGGTGACGCACTGTGTGTCCTTCATAGACAGACAGCAGGAGAGCAGGAGAGCTGGGTGGATGGACATACCTGTCGGAAGAATAGAGATGCTTGTTAGAGTGCGATGGTGGCAGGTAGCAGGGCACAGTCTGTATTCATCCTTCTGGTTTTAATTCTTAAATTAATCTTCACACTTCTAGCACACACTTATAGCAATCACAAATACGAATCAAAATGTTATGTAAAATGTTCCCAACAAAAGCTTCAACTCAATCCACAAAAAAGCAAGTCCCTACTCGGGTCTGTCATCTGTCAGTCGAAATGTAGGGGTCTTTCACGTTACTGGTAGCACAAAGGCTCTGGAAAAGTTCTATGATTTCCCCCCAAAAGAAATCCAGTGAATTTTTGGGTCCGAAATCCAAATGCCCCTCGCCCTTCTGAGCCCCACAGTGTGCCTAAATCGCAGTTAGCTCACACGTTTGACCAATTAATTTACGATGTCCTTGTCTTCAGAAGTATGAGCTGGGCACAAGGTATGTGCACTACAATATAACAAGCATTACAATATAAGGGCACTACAATGGCAGATTTGCAATTTTCACTCAGCAACATCCACTACTGCTTGTTTCTGGCAAACACCCGTGGACTCAAAATCATCACTGGACCTGTAGATAAATTCCCAGAAGGGTGTAATTTCAAATATGGGGTCACTTGAGGTGGAATCCTGTTCTTCTAGCACTAAGAGGCTCTCTACATGGAGTCCGCAGACTTTTGTACAATTTGTTCTCCAAGAGTCAAATAGCGCTCCTTCCCTCCGGAGTCTCGCTGAATGACTAAGCAGTACTGTACAGACATATATGGGGTATTGCCACATTCAGCATAAATTGTGTGACATATTTTGCTGCCATTTTTACCCATCTCCCCATGTGACAATGTAAAACTTTGAGTTAAAACAATTTTTTGTGGTAATAATGTAATTAATTTTTCTTTACTGCACAATGATATAAAATTTGGTGACACACCTGTGGTGTCAATATGATCACTGCACCCTTAGATGAATTCATTGAGACATGTAGTTTGTAAAATGAGGTCATCTATGGGGAGTTCTGCTGTTCTGACACCTCAGGGGCTCTCCCCATGAGATATGGCAAGTGGCAACTGAAAACCATAACAGCAAAATGTGCACTATAATATGATGCTCCTTCTCTTCTGAGCTTTGCACTATGCCTCAAATGTAGCTTTCAACCACATATGAGGTATTGGCCTACTCAGCAGAAATTGCATATTTTTTAGTCTATTTTCTCCTATTATCCCTTTTGAAAAATGAAAACTTGGGGCCAAAGTTACATTTTAGTGGAAAAAATTGTAATTCCCATTGGCTCAGCTCAACGTTATACAATTCTGTGATTCGCCTGACTGTTTAAAAATGCTCACTACACCCCTAGATGAATTCCTCAAGAGGTATAGTTTGCAAAGTGGGGCCACTCGTGGGGTTTTCTGCTGTTTTGGCATGTTAGGGGCTCTTCAAATATGAAGAGAAAAACACAAAAAGTCCAGCTACCGCAAAAAAAATTGTAAAATAAGTGAAAAAATATTATTTAAAACGTAATTTATTTGAATGCTCTATAATAAAGAAAACGTACAGTAGTATTAGGACTATGTGATTTAAGCACTTTGATGGGGTGCAGTTTTTAAAATGGTGTTACCTTGGGGTATATTCTGTCATGCTATTTCAGGTCCCTCAAAATCACATCAAAATCACATCAAAAGTGATGTGGTCCTTAAAAAAATTGGTTTTGTAAATTTTGTTCGAAACGTGAGAAATTATGGATAAACTTTTAACCTTCAGAACTCTTTAACAAAAAAAAATGTTTCAAAAATGATGCTGATGTAAAGTAGACATATGGGAAATGTTATTTATAAATAATTTTGTACAGGATGACTAATTGGTTTAAGGATATAGAAATTTTAAAATTTGAAAATTGCAAACATTTTCTAAATTTTCTCTAAAATCCCAATACTTTCATAAATAAACACAAAAAATTGCAACCTAAATTTACCACTAACATAAAGTACAATGTGTCAAAAGAATCTCAGAATTACTGGGATTCGTTGAAGTGTTCTGTAGTTATTACCCCATAAAGTAACAATGATCAGAATTGTAAAATTTGGCCTGGCCAGGAAGGTGAAAACAGGCTTCGGGGTGACTGGTGTAAAAAAACCTTTTTTTTTATCAAAATACTGCCAACTAAGAACCTTAGGTAATTTATCATCTCTATATATAAATCTGAATGTGTGTGTGTATCACCAACCAATCACGAAGCAGCAGAGTGGGACGCCAACCAATCACGAAGCAGCAGAGTGGGACACGGTTGGAGAGCAGGGCTGAGGACGGATACAGCAGGACAGTGCATGGAGAGTGGGGCTGTCATGAAGACAGTCTTCAGGACAGGGGCCGAATAGTGCTGGCACCCTCCCAGCCCTGTCCCGGCTCAGTCGGCGCTCCCTGTCGCCAACTGCGCTATCCCCCCTCTCCCCTGCAGCTTCCCGGCCTAAATTTAGTCTCCGGCTTCTACTGCGGCCTACTACAGCGCTAGGCCACACCCCCCGCAGGCCGCCCAATCACATGTGCTGCAGCTCCGCTCTAGCTCTGCCCACTCCGGCTGCCCGCGCTAGGCCACACCCCGCAGGCTGCCCAATCACATGGACTGCAACTCCGCTCTAGCTCCGCCCACTCTGCCCAGCTCCGCCCACTCCGGCTGAACAAACAATCTGCGCACCTCTCTCTCTCCTGGTCCCGGTGTCACCGTGTGTGGTGCATGGAGAGGGGGCTGTGGAGGAAGGAAGACAGCGGGGCTGTAGATGGAGAGAGAGGGAGAGCAGGACTGTGAAGGAAGAGAATGGGGCTGTGGACGGAGAGAGCGGGAGAGCAGGGCTGTGAAGGAAGAGAACGGGGCTGTGGATGGGGAGAGCAGGGCTGTGAAGGAAGAGAACCGGGCTGTGGACGGGGAGAGCAGGGCTGGAACGGGGCTCTGGAGGGAGAGAGCGGGAGAGCAGGGCTGTGGATGAAGAGACCGGGGCTGTGGAAGAAGAGAGCGGGGATGTGGAGGGACACCGGGACATGCATGTAGAGCGCGGCTACGGAGGGATAGAACGGGACGGCGGGTAGAGAGCGGGGATGTTAAGGAAGACAGCGGGACCCACAGTTAGGTACTATGCCCGGGCAACGCCGGGCTCTTCAGCTAGTATGTAATATTATCAGATGTTAATTTACTTACTGCATTACGGCATTTGTTCATTTTGTTTTTAACCTAGGTTATGTTTGTTAATGGCCACAGTGTGAATCTGCACCTTCATATAGCACTCATACCAATATATGTTCGAGCTCATTTCTTTGGTTTTGTTGTAATTATGAATCTTGCAAAAAAATTTGAAACATTTCGAATAGTTTTTATGCCAGAAAACCAGAGTAAACTTCTTAGGTGCCGGAATTCTCCTGCTGCATGGGATGGATCTCAAGCCTTGTCAGGTGCTGTGGTCTCCCATTGAGGCTCGGCCGCTGGGATGACTGCTCAGCACAGACTTCGGACCCAGCGCCTTGCCCAGGATCTTGCTGCATGTGTAGTTGCTGCTGCCCCTCCAGCTAACTAGTTTACACGTGCAGGATTGTGCTCTGGAGCCTAAGTCCAGATTTCACCCTACTGAGCATGTCCATGTTATGGTTCCTTCCCATTGGTGCTCGGATGTCAGGTGCTCTGGTGATGTGGCAGCTTCAGATTGGTCCACAGGCAAGGTTCTGTCTGTTTGGACTTGAATAAGGAATAAAAAGCTCTCAATGGCGCACTCCTGTGTGCTAGTATCATGTGTCTGGTGTGTTGATGGCTATTTTACCACCCTGTGTGCACATGTGCCACTAATAGCATTGCAAGTGTTGGTCTAGACAGGCAGTGTAGGATGGGAACTCTCGCTTGAACTTAGTATCTGCACCGGGCGTCCTCAGGCGTGCGTGCTAAAGCACACCGTGTGTCATAGCAGGGTCAACCACCAGCTTAGTCTTCACTGGGGGGTTAAGTTATAGTGACCCCAATTAGTATTTTTCTATACGCCTGTGCAGTCTAACAGGGTATAGTCCTTTTTGCTTTGCTTTATAGTACCGCTCTATGGTGTAACAGAGCTTGGTACTTTGCGCTCTGTGCACACTGAGTGACATTTAACTCAGTGTGCTTTAAGTGTTTTCTCGCAGCCTTTCTCTGCCATTGTACTAGCTGTGGTTTCTCCATCATTATACAGTGGACCCCAGGTTGCAAACGCACCTTATTATAATTTCTTAGTTGGTGCGTTCCGCCAATCCTAATAAAACTACTTGATGAATCTGGTTCATTTTTTAATCCAAAGTTTATTAACCCTGGACACAACAATCATAAACTCCAGGTTATGGGCCTAACATAGCCCTTCATGCCATGGGCAATTTCCGTTTTTGCACTTTCGTTTGTTACCTCCCCATTAGTGATGAGCGAGTATACTCATTACTCTGAATTTCCAGAGCATGCTTGGGTGAGCTCCGAGTATTTTGGCGTGCTCGGAGATTTAGTTTGTGTTGCCGCAGATGCATGATTTGCGGCTGCTAGACAGGCTGAATACATGTGAGGAATGCCTGTTTTTTAGGCAATCCCCTCATGTATTCAGGCTGTCTAGCAGCTGCAAATCATGCAGCTGATGCGACAAAAGCAAAATCTCCGAGCACACCAAAATTCTAGGAGACCACCCGAGCATGCACTGGAAATCCCGAGTAACGAGTATACCTGCTTATCACTATTCCCCATCTTTCAATGGCCATAACTTTTAACATTTTTCCTCTCCACAGATGTGTATGAGGGATTGTTTTTTCTGAGATGAATTTTACTTTTGAAAGACCCAATCATTTAACAATATAGTGTACTGGAAAATAGGAAAAATTCAAAGTGCGGTGAAATTTCAAAAGAAAGCATAATCTTGACATGGTTTTTGGGGATTGTTTTTACGGTGTACCGTATATTGTATGATAGTATTGACTTGGCATCATGATTGTTCAGGTCGGTATGATTATGGTGACACCAAACGTGTCTAGGTTTTTCTTATTATATTACAGCAGAAAAACAAATAGAAATTTGTAAAACAAATTTTTTTTATTGTGTCGCCATTTTCCAAGACCCGCGACGTTTTCATTCTTCGGTTGATGGAGCTGTGTTAGTATCTGTCTTTTCGAGGTGAGACGCCGTTCTTAATTATACTATTTTGGGATAGATATGACATTTTGGTCACTTTGTTGCATTTTCTTGCTGATTGTGGAGACTAAAAAAAAACACAATTTTGGCTTCTTGAAATTGTTCCTGTTTACAATGTTTATCGATTGGGTTAATTAATTTCATATATTTATAGATCTTACATTTATCGGTGCAGTGATACCATGTTTATATACTTTTTTTAGACTTTTAACATCTATTTTTAGTGAAGAAAAAGGTGGGAAATTTAAAAACATGTATTTTTTAATTTTTAGCATATTTTTAAAAACTTCCTTTGCTTTTTAGTGTATCTGCTAGTGAACTTAGGGGAGTCGACTCAGCTGTGTCCTGATTTCTTGTACTACATTTGGTCACGATCCTCTTTGAAGCTCAACCACAGGCTGGGTCTCAATGGAGCTCCGTGATTGCAGACTCCAAGCTGCCATCGAAACTCATAATCTCGGGGCGTCCAATGGGTTTATAAAATGACACAACTCCATGCAGGTGCGCTGTTAATGCCAGTGTCAGAGATTGGCAGCGGCCTTTCACAGGTTAACAGCGGAATGGGAAGCTCGACTCAACCTGTGGCTATTAGAGGCAAATCTTGGCCTTTATATGCAGTTATTATCTGCGGGGTCTTGGTCGTGCTCAGCCTCCGAACCTGCTCTATACAACCATTCCTGATTAGCGCCATAAATATATAGCTGATTTGGGAAGAGGTTAACAGGGTTTAGAAGCCTAAGCCTTGGACTAAAGTGAAGAACTAAAGATATCACAGAAAATAATGAAATGGCATTACTATTAAGGCTATTGTGCTCAGTTTGTAACCAAAAATAAACTTACGGTAATCCAAAAATAGTGCAGAAACACTGAGGCAAACAAAAATCTGAAGCTCAAAGATTAGTCACTAAAATGAGACTTTACGGAGAAAACAAGGTCATCGTGTCTATAAAATGCAGTTATTGACTAGAACATGCGTGACGAGCTATAAATGGCTTGAAAGTCTTGTTTTTGTGCCGTATACAATCATGAACAATTACTGTAGTACAGTAAATAAGTGGATGATTACCGCTAACCATTAGACAACAGACAAGACTGGGTTCTTTGTCAATAATGCCCATAACTTTAACCCCTTCACGACCTTTGACGCCACGTAGGCGTCATGAAAAGTCGTGCCAGAACGACCCATGACGCCTATGTGGCGTCATGACTTTAAAGCCCCCCTGCGGGTCGGGTGACCTAGGTCACTGAAAGGTCACCCGACCCGCAGATACAGGGGGCTTTGTTCTTCACCACAGGGGGCGTGGCTTCGCCCCCACGTGGCTACGATCGCTCTGATTGGCTGTTAAAAGTGAAACAACCAATCAGAGCGATAGTAATATTTCATCAATGAAAATTGATGAAATATTACAATCCAGCCATGGCCGATGCTGCTGTAGCATCGGACATGGCTGGAGACACTGATTCCACCCCCCCCACCGGCGATCGCCCCCCCCCGCAACTGAATGACAGCGGCGATCTGCCGCCGCTGTCATCATCTGCCCCCCCTCCCGTTCCCTCTGCTCCCCGCCAGCTTCCGATAACCCCCTCACCCCATCTCACCTCCCCCGCCACCTTCTAAGTCCCCCTGTCGCTCCCAGTGTCCGGCGGGTCCGGTTCATGGGCGCCGCCATCTTGAAAATGGCGGGCGCATGCGCAGTGCGCCCGCCCGAATCTGCCGGCTGCAGATTCCATTCTTTCATTTTGATCACTCTCACAGTGATCAAAATGAAAGAAAAAGTAAATAAACCCCCAGATTATCACCCCCATAGGTAGGCACAACTAATAAAGTAAAGAAAATATTTTTATTTTTATTTTTCCATTAGGGTTAGGGTTAGGGTTGAAAAGAGGGTTAGGGTTGAAACGAGGGTTATGGTTAGGGTTGGAAAGAGGGTTAGGGTTGGAAAGAGGGTTAGGGTTGGAAAGAGGGTTAGGGTTAGGGTTGGAAAGAGGGTTAGGGTTAGGGTTGGAAAGAGGGTTAGGGTTGGAAAGAGGGTTAGAGTTGGAAATAGGGTTAGGGTTGGAAAGAGGGTTAGGGTTGAATTAGGGTTAGGGTTGGAATTAGAATTGAGGGGTTTCCACTGTTTAGGCACATCAGGGGGTCTCCAAACGCGACATGGTGCAACCATTGATTCCAGCCAATTTTGCATTCAAAAAGTCAAACGGTGCACCCTCCCTTCCAAGCCCTGACATGTGCCCAAACAGTGGTTTACCCCAACATATGGGGTATCAGCGTACTCAGGAAAAATTGCACAACAACTTTTGTGGACTAATTTCTCGTGTTACCCTTGGGAAAATAAAAAATTGGGGGCTAAAAAATTATTTTTGTGGAAAAAAATGATTTTTTCATTTTCACGTCTCTGCATTATAAACTTCTGTGAAGCACTTGGGGGTTCAAAGTGCTCACAACACATCTTACATACGTTCCTTGGAAGGTCTAGTTTCCAAAATGGGGTCACTTGTGGGGGGTTTCCACTGTTTAGGCACATCAGGGGCTCTGCAAACGTAATTACGACCGCAGACTATTCCATCAAAGTCTGCATTTCAAAACGTCACTACTTCCATTCCGAGCCCTGACGTGTGCCCAAACAATGGTTGCCCCCCACATATGGGGTACCAGCGTACTCAGGACAAACTGGACAACAACTTTTGGGGTCCAATTTCTCCTGTTACCCTTGTGAAAATAAAAAATTGAGAGCTAAAAAATCATTTTTTGAGGAAAAAAAAATTATTTTTTATTTTCATGGCTCTGCGTTATAATCTTCTGTGAAGCACTTGGGGGTTCGGTGTGCTCACTACACATCTAGGCAACTTCGTTATGGGGTATAGTTTCCAAAATGGGGTCACTTGTGGGGGGTTTCAACAGTTTAGGTACATCAAGGGCTCTGCAAATGTAACATGACGCCCGCAGACCATGCCATCAAAGTCAGCATTTCAAAATGTCACTACTTCCCTTCCGAGCCCTGATGTGTACCCATACAGTGGTTTTCCCCCCACATATGGGGTATCAGCGTACTCAGGACAAACTGTACAACAACTTTCGGGGTCCAATTTCTCCTGTTACCCTTGTGAAAAGAAAAAATTGAGAGCTAAAAAATCATTTTTTGAGGAAAAAAAAATTATTTTTTATTTTCATGGCTCTGCGTTATAATCTTCTGTGAAGCACTTGGGGGTTCAGTGTGCTCACCACACATTTAGGCAACTTCCTTATGGGGTCTAGTTTCCAAAATGGGGTCACTTGTGGGGGGTTTCCACAGTTTAGGTACATCAAGGGCTCTGCAAATGTAACATGATGCCCGCAGACCATGCCATCAAAGTCAGCATTTCAAAATGTCACTACTTCCCTTCCGAGCCCTGACGTGTGCCCAAACAGTGGTTCCCCCCCACATATGGGGTACCAGCGTACTCAGGACAAACTGTACAACAACTTTTGGGGTCCAATTCATCCTGTTACTGTTGTGAAAAAAAATTGCGGGCTAAAAATCTTTTTTTTTTTGAGGAAAAAAAATGATTTTTTATTTTCACAGCTCTGCGTTATAAACTTCTGTGAAGCACTTGGGGGTTCAAGGTGCTCACCACACATCTAGATAAGTTCCTTGGGGGGTCTAGTTTCCAAAATGAGGTCACATGCCGGGGGTTTCTACTGTTTAGGCACACAGGGGCTCTGCAAATGTAACATGACACCCTCAGACCATGCCATCAAAGTCAGCATTTCAAAATGTCACTACCTCCCTGCTGAGCCCCGAAGTGTGCCCAAACAGTTGTCCCTCCCCACATATGGGGTACCAGTGTACTCAGGACTAACTGTACAACAACTTTTGGGGTCCAATTTATCCTGGTACCCCTGTGAAAATAAAAAATTGCGGACTAAAAATATTTTTTTTAAGAAAAAAAAATTTTCACGGCTCTGCGTTATAAACTTCTGTGAAGCACCTTGGGGTTCAAAGTGCTCACTATGCATCTAGATAAGTTCCTTAGGGGGTCTAGTTTCCATACTGGGGTCATTTGTGGGGGAGCTCCAAAGTTTAGGCACACAGGGGCTCTCCAAACACGACATGGTGTCCGCTAAAGATTGCAGCTAATTTTCATTTCAAAAAGTCAAATGGCACTCCTTCCCTTCTGAGCCCTGCCGTGCGCCCAAACAGTGGTTCCCCCCCACATATCCAGTACCAGCGTACTCAGGACAAACTGGACAACAACTTTTGTGGTCCAATTTCTCCTGTTACCCTTGTGAAAATAAAAAATAGCATGCTAAAAAATCTTTTTTGAGGAAACAAAATGATTTTTTCTTTTCACTGCTCTACGTTATAAACTTTTGTGAAGCACTTGGGGGTTCAAAGTGCTCCCTACACATCTAGATAAGTTCCTTAAGGGGTCTAGTTTCCAAAATGGTGTCACTTGTGGGGGAGCTCCAATGTTTAGGTACACAGGGGCTCTCCAAACGCGACATGGTGTCCGATAACGATTGGAGCGAATTTTCCATTCAAAAAGTCAAATAGCGCTCCTTCACTTACGGACCCTGCCGTGCGCCCAAAGAGTGGTTTATGACCACATATAAGGTATCTGTGCACTCAGGAGAAATTGCCCAACGCATTTTAGGATCCATTTTATCCTGTTGCCCATGTGAAAATGAAAAAACTGAGACCAAAAGAAAATTTTTGTGAAAAAAAAGTACTTTTTTTTTTACCGATCAATTTGTGAAGCACCTGGGGGGTTCAAAGTGATCACTATGCATGTAGATAAGTTCCTTGGGGGGTCTAGTTTCCAAAATGGGGTCACTTGTGGGGAAGCTCCAGTGCTTAGGCGCACAGCGACTCTCCAAACGCGACATGGCAAGCGCTAAATATTCCAGCATATTTTCCATTCAAAAAGTCAAATGTGCTCCTTCCCTTCCGAGCCCTGCCGTGCGCCCAAACAGTGGTTTATGACCACATATGAGGTATCAGTGTACTCAGGAGAAATTGCCCAACAAATTTTAGGATCCATTTTATCCTGTAGCCCATGTGAAAATGAAAAAAATTAATGATAAAAGAAAATTTGTGGTGCAAAAAATAAAATGTCCATTTTTTCCTTCCACGTTGCTTTAGTTCCTGTGAAGCACCTGAAGGGTTAATAATCTCCTAGAATGTAGTTTTGAGTAGCTTGAGGGGTGCAGTTTTTAGAATGGTGTCACTTTTGGGTATTTTTTGCCATATAGACCCCTCAAAGTGACTTCAAATGTGAGGTGGTCCCTAAAAAAAATGGTTTTGTAAATATTGTTGTAAAAATGAGAAATCGCTGGTCAACTTTTAACCCTTATAACTTCCTAACAAAAAAAAAAATTGTTTCCAAAATTGTGCTGATGTAAAGTAGACATGTGGGAAATGTTATTTAGCAACTATTTTGTGTCACATCACTCTCTGGTTTAACAGAATAAAAATTCAAAATTTGAAAATTGCAAAATTTTCAAAATTTTCGCCAAATTTCTGTTTTTTTCACAAATAAACGCAAAAATTATCGACCTAAGTTTACCACTAACATGAAGCCCAATATGTCACGAAAAAACAATCTCAGAATCGCTAAGATGCGTTGAAGTGTTCCAGAGTTATTACCTCATAAAGGGACACTGGTCAGAATTGCAAAAAATGGCCAGGTCATTAAGGTCAAAATAGGCTGGGTCATGAAGGGGTTAAAAGTTGAAAAAACGGTATCAGGGGCATCACATTAGGCAAGCATTAACATACTCAATTGATTATTCTATATATCACAAGAGAAAAATAAAAACTTGGTCAAAGGAGACTTATTGCTCGATTTATGCTGCGAGCAGCATGAATCAGACCCTAGCGGCACAATCGCAGCCAGTTATAGTTTTGCAGAGCCTGTACTTCTCCCCACACTGCTCCAGTTGATTGACAGGTCTCTCACACAAGAAAGAGACCAGTCAAACCTGTCCTCTTCAGATCATGTTTTCTCTGAAACATCGAAGCATTTCACAGAAAATATACCTGGCTATACTGTAGCTATACATCCAGGCTCAGAATCATGCTGCCAGTGGTTTGAGCAGCATGGATTGAGTGACAAGTTCCTTTTAAAACCAATCATGACAAATAATAATAATATGAAATTATGGACCTTAGTATTACAATAGTTGCCTTATTTTTAATATTGCACTTGTTTTTACTTTTTATTTGCAGTTTGCTGAGTATTATGAACAGCGTAATTCATTAGACAGGTAATGTAATGAGTGGTATCTCTGCAGTATAGTGAATACCTGCAGCATGAGAAGTGTCCATATGTCTCCAATATCAACCTATTTATAGAGGAGAGAAAGAAAATACCGGTAGATATGATAGCACCTAAATATATTCCTCTCTATAATTAACCGCAGGGACCAAACAGCTGTTGTCCCATACGGTCTTATGAAATATGTTGCTTAAATGCTAACTTGACTTGGACTACTGTAGGTTCACATCTGTGTTAGTGGCAGGACAGACAGTGTTGGTCTTCGTCATGGGTAGGTTCTGGGAATACCGTTATATTTGTGCTTTTCTTCTTTAAATGGGACAAAAACATGAAAATAACTAAACTGATGTGAATGAAGCCATAAAAGTGTTATCCAGATTAGAACACCCATTTAGATTTACCATATTAGTGAATTTCGGCTACTAGAAGGCAGCGCCTCAATCAGGATGAATATTTTTGGTGAAAGAGGACAATAGTTACAAAGTCAATCAATAGTATAACGTGGCACAGCTGTGTCGGTGCACAAAAGAAGGTTCCCACACCAGTATAGAATAATCAAAAAAATTTTGGCACTCAACTCGTTGCAAAGATGAAGAATTTTTATTTGCAGTCACAAATATATTTGTGACTGCAAATAAAAATTCTTCATCTTTGCAACGAGTTGAGTGCCAAAAATTTTTTGATTATTATATAATAGTTACAAAGTGTTCTTAGCTGTAGAAGATGATCCAGAGATGTCACATAAATTTGATTGGGTTCTGTGCAATGTTTTTCCAATGTAGTGGTGTTGCAGAGAAGTTGACCACTTACCACTAGGTTTCCCCACAAATCACAGCTGATTGCTGGGGGGTTCCAGCATTAGGATTATTAGCAAAAAATAGTAGAAAAGAGCGGCACCCACCGGGTAGTGTAGTCAAGGCTTTATTATAAAAGCATATCAGCGGGAGAACGGGTGCAAAAAGGAGATAGCAACGACGATCGTTCCGTTCTCCCGCTGATATGTTTTTATAATAAAGCCTTGACTACACTACCCGGTGAGTGCCGCTCTTTTCTACTATTTTTTGCTATGTGGATTAGCTTATTATCCATGAATGTGCACCTAAGGGTAAAACAGTTGTATTGCCGGCTGCGTCTCTTTTATACACGTATGATGGTTCGGATGTGTGGACTATTGTGATGGTGCTCGTCTTCTATTTCTGGACTTTGTATTAGGATTATTAGGCATATTGTCAAGGGACCTTTTTAAGGCTAGTATCACATGACAGTATTTTCTATCATCTGCGAGAACCTGGACGATTATGCTAATCTCACTCTGATCACAGATTCATCAGAGTGTGATCAGAGTGTGCTCCCATTCTCTCGGATTAGGAGAAGATGGGAACAAAAATTCTCCATGTTCTCCATTCTGTCAGTCTGTGAAAGTCGGACTACACTCAGGAGTCACCAGAGTGCAGTCTTTGTTTTCCACAAACTCATCAACTTACACGGCGGGTGCAAATAGAATATGAGATCAAACTCTGGCATATTGTGATTTCTTTTTGGCCAGGGTTAGCTGAGCCCGAAGAAATTTATCAAACATGTGCACAGCCCCATAGACTGACATTGGTCCGAGTGCAATACGATGTTTTGTCGGATCGCATTTGGGCCGAAAATATGGTACGAGCTGTAACAAGTAAGGATTGTCGAAAAGGGGGTTGCAAATGTTATCCTCTGCCATGGCCCTGGTTTCTGCTATTGTCTGCTGCAATGTCATTATGTAAACAGCGCTGCAGCCAATCACTGAGCTCAGCAGCTTTGCCCATATAGACAACTCAAGCCGCTGAGCTCACTGATTGGATGCAGCACTGTTAACATGTTATCAGCGCTGCAGACAACAAAAGACACTGAGGCTGTAAAAGAAAATCAGCGCTGAAGCGGAGAAGATTGTGTAAAGTACAGTTTGGTGTTTTGCAACAAACTATGGCATGGAAAACAAATTTACTGAAAATGGAAAACCCGTTTAAGCTTATTATATGTTCACAAGTATCATTTACTATGATACCCTTATTGCCATATTAGTGTGACGAGATGGATTGTTTATGCAGCGGGATTGTTATGCAGTGAGATAAGGAAAATAATTTACTAATTGTCTTCAGATGGTAAAGCACAAGAAAAAATCAAGAACTGAAGAAAAATGTCTGTGCTGATAAATGCTAAGGGCGTGCTCCCACTGCAGGAAAGGGTAGAAACCTCAATCAGAAAGAAAAGCACGACCGGAAGACTCCACCAGGAGACCACCAAGAGAGAATGTCATCTTCAGAAGCTTAGCTGGAAGACTCCGCCAGAACCACCAAGAGAGAATGTCATCTTCAGAAGCTTAGCTGGAAGACTCCGCCAGGACCACCAAGAGAGAATATCATCTTTGGAAGGATGGCTGGAAGACTCCACCAGGAGACAACCAAGAGAGCATATCATCTTTGGAAGCTTTGCAATCCAGCGCCACTGTGCGACCAGAGCAGGGAAGCCGCAGCCTGATCCAGCAGGATGTAGGTAAGACAGAAGCTGATTCAGCAAAAAGGGAAAGTTTTAGGTTGAAGAGCAACCAGAATTGGCTGTTAGGATGAGGTCACACTTACCGACGATAAATATGGTCCGTATTTTACATGCGTAATACGGAGAAATGTCCCCTAAATAGTGATCCGTATGTCATCCGTAATCAAGGTGTGGTCACGTATTTTGCGCATGTAAGCATCCGTATGTAATCCGTATGACATCCGTATGCCGAGATTTTCTCGCAGGCTTGCAAAATGGACATATAATGGAGCCCAATGACAGGTTAAAACCCAAACGAAAGAATAGATATATACACATAGAATACACACACACACATATATATATATATATATACACATACATACATGTAATTGAGACACATATATATATAATTAGATAGATTTCATAGAGTTCTTCACAGCAGAATAGCCGCTAATTCAATTGCCGCCTTCTGTAAAATCATTCCCAAACCCGACAAGAAATGGCACATGGTTTACATACAGTAAACCATTTCATTTCATGTATTTTTTTATATGTCCCAGACTAATAATTAAATTAGGGTTTGTGTGTAAAATTTGGGACGTCTAGGTGTTAAATTAAGGGGTTAATTTGTTGGAAAAAATGCGTTGGCTACCGCATCGCAACCAGAGAGGTAAAGCAGGTGAGTGAGGGCAGATTTTAATAGTCTTGAGAGAGACCATTGTTTTTGCCCCCCCCCCCCCCGCGGCTACAAAATCTGCCCCCAGACACCCCAGGAAAGGCTCATCTATAAGGCTATGTACACACGTGTGGAATTCCATTCCACGGGAAATATGCGAGAAATCCGCATTTGTAATTCCCGTGTATTTCCCGCGGAAAAACTAGAGATTTGCAAGTGTAATTAGCTTGCAGAATACTAGCGGTTTCCAAGCGATCTGTAGCATCGCTTGGAAAACTGATTGAAAGGTTGGTCACACTCGTCAAACATAGTGTTTGACAAGTGTAACCAACTTTTTACTATTGAGGCTGCCTATGCGGCATCAATAGTAAAAAGATATAATGTTATAAATAACAAAAAAAATTAAAAAATCGTGTTTTTCTCACCTTCCTGCGTCCCGCGCAGTGTTCCCGATCTTCGCGATGCTCCCGGCAACCCCCGTTCCCAGGGATGCCTTGCTACAGTGACCTTTGATGACGTCGTGGTCTCGCGAGACCACTACAGTGTCGCGAGACCACGACGTCATCAAAGGTCATTGTCACAAGTCATCGCTGGGAACAGGACTTGGCGGGAGCATCACTGAGCCATGGAGACGCTGTGAGGGACGCCAGAAGGTGAGAATATCACCATTTTTTATTTTAATTCTTTTTTTTAACAGGGATATGGTACCCTCTTCTCTTTGGAGATGGACTCGTAGCCTTGAGATTGCTCATGCTTCCTCACAATTTGGTTTCTCAAGTCCTCAGACAGTTCTTTGGTCTTCTTTCTTTTCTCCATGCTCAATGTGGTACACACAAGGACACAGGACAGAGGTTGAGTCAACTTTAATCCATGTCAACAGGCTGCAAGTGTGATTTAGTTATTGCCAACACCTGTTAGATGCCACAGGTAAGTTACAGGTGCTATTAATTACACAAATTAGAGAAGCATCACATGATTTTTCGAACAGTGCCAATACTTTTGTGCACCCTCTTTTTTATGTTTGGTGTGGAATTATATCCAATTTGGCTTTAGGACAATTCTTTTTGTGTTTTTTCATTTAAGACAAATTAAATGAAGATAATAATACCAAAGAATTTGTGTTTGCAATCATTTTCAGGAACAAACTGAGTATTATCTGACAGAATTGCAGGGGTGTCATTACTTTTGGCCACAACTGTATACTGTATATGTATTCTACGTGTATATATCTATTCTTTGGTTTCTTTATTAAACCTGTCATTGTGATTTTACTGTATCGCGCACTGAATTGCTGGCTTTTCGAAAGGACACCGGTGCGTATTTCCCGCAAGTCACACATCTGGTCCGTGTGTAATGCGCTTTTTTTGCGCACCCATAGACTTGCATTGGCGTATTTCGGCCGGAATATGCTGACAATCGCAGCATGCTGCGTTTGGCACGGACCGTAAAATACACGCGAGAAATATACGGCTGATGGGCGCTACCCCATAGAGAATCATTGGTCCATGTGCAATGAATGGTTTTTACGCCTCTCATTCATCCGTATTTCTCTCTAGTGTGACCCCGGCCTTGTGAAGAGCCACCATTGCTTGTCGGCATGTGGCGCTAAAGTGGGTGACAGTGTCATTCACATTGTCAATTCATTCACAGGCAAACAAACAGTGCAGAAAACTAGAGTTCTGTACTTTGTTACATTTGGATCACTGTCAAAAATGTCTGCATTACTCCATGAAGATTTAAAAATAGCTGATCTTTTTCCTGACATCACATGAAGAAAAATGCTGGGTCACCTGCTCCTGTGAATGCTCTAAAGAACATGAGTCCAACATCCAAATGTACATTAAAAACAATGTGACCTCCTGGTGCACAGAGGAATGCATAACAAGGCCGCACAACAAAAGTCAAACGGGCCCTTCTGCTTAGCAATACTGTATATAGGAGCCAATAATATCACTGATAACAGCATCAGATAATGTTCAGATAATACCACAATGCAGTGCCTATATAATAGCACACTACAGTATCCAAAAACTGCAAACATACAGCTCTTAAACAAAAATTTAACAAAGTACCCATAACGGGCAGGCTGGGCCAGGTGGCAGAGGGGTATATGCCCCATATAGTAGCATAAGTGCACACACTTAAAGGAAGCTATCATGATAAAATTAGCAAATGTTTAGCTCAGGTTTTTGTGCTACAGTTATTTAAAAAAAAAAGTATTTTTTTCATATTACAATCTTTACCATATAAATTTATTTTGAAAAATTGCAATTCTCACACTGGCCACTGAGGTTTTTATAGACTCCATCTTTTGGTCAATAGAGCTACAGTATGTGAGGGTTTGCTTTAGAACCAGATGATGGCCAAACAACACAATGTGTCTAGGCCCCCCTCCTTTTATGGCAACAAAGCTATATATATGTGTGTATATACTGTATCTATTTATTATTATTATTTATTTATATAGCACCATTGATTCCATGGTGCTGTACATGAGCAGGGGTTACATACAAATTACAGATATCACTTACAGTAAACAAACTAACAATGACAGACTGATACAGAGGGGAGAGGACCCTGCCCTTTCGAGCTTACATGCTACAGGATGGTGGGGAAGGAGACAGTAGGTTGGTGGGTTGCAGCAGTTCCGGTGTTGGTTGAGGTGATATCTCCGGTAGTGGTGAGGAGGTAGCGGGGTCATTGCAGGCTTTCTTGAAGAGGTGGGTTTTCAGGTTCCATCTGAAGGATCCAAATGTGGTTGATAGTTGGACATGTTGGGGCAAAGAATTCCAGAGGATAGGGCTATTCGGGAGAATTCTTGGAGGCGGTTGGGTGAGGAACGAATAAGTGTGTAGGAGAGAAGGAGGTCTTGGGAGGATCGGAGATTACGTGAGGGAAGGTATCGGAAGATTAGTTCAGAGACATATGGGGGAGACAGGTTATAGATGGCCTTGTAGGTCAGTATTAGTAATTTGAACTGGATATGCTGAGGGAATGGGAGTCAGTGAAGAGATTTGCAGAGGGGAGAAGTGGAGGAGTAGCGAGGAGAAAGATGAATTAGTCAGGCATCAGAGTTAAGGATGGACTGGAGAGGTGCAAGGGTGTTAGCATGGAGACCACAAAAAAGGATGTTGCAGTAGTCAAGGCGGGAGATGATGAGGGCAGGCACAAGCATTTTAGTAGATTGAGGGTTGAGGAAAGGACGGATTCTGGATATATTTTTGAGTTGGAGGCGACAGGAGTTAGAAAGAGCTTGGATGTGTGGTTTGAAGGACAGGGCAGAGTCAAAGGTTACTCCGAGGCAGCGGACTTCCGGTGCTGGGGAAAGCATGATTATTATAGATAGGTCGGGTAAGGAAGATCTGTGAGATGGAGGAAAGATGATAAGCTCAGATTTGTCCACATTGAGCTTGAGGAAGCGAGAGGAGAAGGAGGATATGGCTGATAGACACTCTGGGATTCTGGACAGCAGAGAGGTGACGGCTGGGCCAGAGAGGTAGATCTGAGTGCCATCAGCATAAAGGTGGTACTGGAATCCATGGGACTTTATGAATTGCCCCAGAACAAGTGTATAGATTGTGAAAAGTAGGGGTCCTAAAACAGAGCCTTGGGGGACTCCAACAGAGAGAGAGTGGGATGAAGAGGTAGTGTGGGAGTGAGAGACGCTAAATGTGCGGTTGGAAAGGTATGAGGAGATCCAGGATAGGGTTATATCTTTGATGTCAAAGGTGGAGAGGATCTGTAGTAGGAGGCAGTGGTCAACTGAGTCGAATGCAGAGGACAGGTCTAGAAGCAGGAGTATAGAGTATTGTCTGTTTGATTTGCTTGGAAGTAGGTTGTTAGTAATTTTGGTCAGGGCTATCTCAGTGGAGAGATGGGGGTGGAAGCCAGATTGTAGATTGTCAAAGAGCAAGTTAGATGATAGGTGGGAGGAAAGTTCAGCATGGATGTGCTGCTCCAGGAGTTTGGAAGCGAATGTGAGCAGCGATATTGGGCGATAGCTGGACATAGTGGTTGGGTCGAGGGTTGGCTTTTTAAGGATAGGCGTGATTGTGGCGTGTTTGAAAGCAGAAGGGAAGGACATTAGTGATAGGTTGAAGAGGTGCGTTAGGGATGGGATAAGTGTGGTGGTGAGGTTGGGGAGGAGGTGGGATGGGGTCTAGTGCACAGGTTGTGAGGTGCGATTTGGAGAAGAGACAATTAAGCTCCCCTTCAGTGATGTTGGAGGGAGGGTATGGGGTTTGGGCATTGGTCTGGTATACAAAGGGGTTGTGGTGGTTGATTGATGAAAACTTGCCTTGTTTGGTCAATCTTATTTTTGAAGTGTATGACAAAGTCCTCGGCAGAGATGAGAGAGGTTGGAGGGGGCAGTGGTGGGCGGAGGAGGGAGTAAAAATTTTTGAATAACTGTTTGGGGTTGTAAGATAGGGAAGATACGAGGGTTGTGAAGTAGGCCTGTTTAGCAGAGGTGAGGGCAGATTTGAAAGTGAGTGTTGCCTGTTTGAATACGGTGAAGTCGTCTTGTGAATTTGTTTTCTTCCAACGCCGCTCTGCAATCCTGGACACTTGCCGAAACTTTTTAGTGGTGTTATTAAACCAGGGTTGTCTGTTGAAACGTCACATTCTGCCATGAACAAGAGGGGAGACCGTGTCAAGAGCTGATGCGAGAGTGACATTGTAGAAAGCAGTGTCACTGTCTGTGTCATGGAGTGAGAATATGGATGCCAGTGGTCATTGTCCTTTCCACCACAACCATCATTACATTCTCCCCCACCACCCCATCATTGTTCTTTCCACCAACCCCATCATTGCTTTTCCCCCCACCACCCCATCATTGCCCTTTCAACCACATCCATCATTTCCTCCCCACCATCCCCATCATTGCCCTTTCCACCACCTCCATCATTGCCCTTTCCACCACCTCCATCATGGCTTTCTCTCCAACCACCCCATCATTGCCTCCTTCCCCACCACTCCTATCATTGTCTTTTCCACTACCACCATCATTACCTTCTCCCCCACCTCCATCAGTGCCTTCTCCCCACCACCCCCATCATTGCCTTTTCCACCACTTTCATCATTTCCTCCTCCCCCAACATTGTCCTTTCCACCACCACCATCATTGTCCTTTCCACCACCACCATCCTTGCCCATTCCACCACCTCCATCATTTCCTCCCCCTTCCACCACCATCATTGTCCTTTCCACCACCACCATCCTTGCCCATTCCACCAGCTTCATAATTTCCACCCCACCTCCACCCCTATTATTGCCCTTTCCACCACTCCATCATTGTCTCCTCCCCACACCACCATCATTGCCCATTCCACCACTTCCATCATATCCTCCTCCCCAACCACCCCCATCATTGCCCATTCCACCACCTCCATCATTTCCTTCTCCCCCACCATTCCCATCATTGCCCATTCCACCACTTCCATCATTTCCTCCTCCCACCATCCCTATCATTGCCCTCTCCATCACCCCATCATTGCCTTCTCCCCATCAGCCCCATCATTGCCTTCTCCTCCCCCTACACACACACAGACACACACAACACCATTCACCTTTCTATATTAAACATAGAAAAAATGGAGTACAGGTCCAGTATTATGATGGGCCATATGTTAGGGACTCAAAAGTGAAAGGAGATCACAAACAGGTGTGCATCCTGAAAAGAGACCCTCATTATCCCACGCAATAGTGCTTACCCATCATGAACACCGCCAGGACACGTGCCAGGGGCCAGATTACCCTCATTATTAGCCACCCTACAGGGGCCCCCTCCACCTCCAGGCCCGCTACAGCCGCACAGGCTGCACATGCGGTATGTCCGCCCATGATGCATATGACGTACCAGTATGTCATATATCGGGAAGGAGTGACTGTAACATCCGTGGACTCAGCTCAACTGGCTACTTGATGCATGCCTTCATTCTCTCCACGAGGCCTTTTACACTATACGACCTCACATTTATTTTGGTCTTCGGTATTCATTTGTCCATTAAATGGTTGGTTTTATATAGCAGGAGCAGTACGTTTATAAATTAGGTGGTGTTCTTCTGCTTTATGTCAGCACCTATTAGTCTAACCTTCATATTTCCACCTTCCCAAGTGACAAGTGCTTGAGAAATAAGGTTCATTAGAACTACTTGCTGCTAATTTTCAGTAATTTTGATATATGATCAGATTTGTCTTTTAAACCCAACCATCTGTCTGCTGTCCATCATCACTTTCTACCTGTCAACTATTGTGCTGGAACTCTGACAGTCATAATCTTGGCCTGCATGTAATTGTGAACATACTCTGCCAGTCCACACCTCTGCCCATTTCACTACAACTTCTGCCTGAAAACTTTGTGCTCTGTCATGGTGTGTCCATTTTAGTTTCACAACAGCTGTTGCTAACAAATTCTCTTTTTGGTGTTAGAAAGGAAAAATGGCAAAAGAGCAGCAATCGAGGTTCAATAATTTTCATGGTAAGTAAAGTGTAACCCTTATTTATTTTATTCGCTTATATAGCACCATTAATTCCACAGCGCCTTTGTCATGATCCAGACCGGGTTTTGAGTCCTGTCTGCCCCTCTTCCCAGTCTGGTCATGTCAGGGGTTAACTTTGCCTTGCCTTGTTTTGGTTTCAGGTCAGCTATTTCTTCCTGCTGCATCCTGCAGGCAATGTCAGTTATATTTTCGGCCTACAGCGTGTATATCTGACTCTGGTAGTACCCTGATTTGTCCTGCTGCACTTATTGACTTCACCCGTGTCTGTTCCTTCCTCTCTGCTCGTCCCATCTTAGTGTCTTCCTTTGTTTTTGGATTTACCAGTGTTTGACTCGGCTTTGACTCTGACCTGACTTTGTCTCTTGCTTCTGGTACTTCTGCTTTGGACTGGTACTGACCCTCTGGCACTCTGCTGACTTTGTGCTTGTTTTTTCCCTTTGTACTGTGTGACAGTCAAGGTTTTTACTCAGCTTGTTTGACCACTCTGCTGCCATCTGTTGGTAGCCTCACTGCAGTGCTGCAGGTCTGCTTTTGAAGACGTGCTGTCCTCCTTCCACTCTATTGCCATTTAGTGGAGCTTGCAGCTACTTGCATAGCTGCAGCGTGACAGCCTTACAGACATCATCATCATTGTCCCCATTGAGGCACATAGCCTAAATTCCCAATCAGTATATCTTTGGAGTGTGGAAGGAAACCAGAGAACCAGGAGGAAACCCACTCAAACACAGGGAGAACATACAACTCTTAGGTTGGACTTGAACCCGGGGCACCACCAGTACAAAGCAAAAATGTTAACCACTGAACCACCATGCTGCCCATAATTTTTAGACTCCGTTGTTCACAGATTGGTGAACCTCTGACCATCTTTGCTTCTTAGAGACTCTGCCTCTCTAACATTCTCTTTTTATACACAGTCCTGTGTCTTTTACTCTAGCTGTTTTCTCTTCGTAGCATTACCTTTTTTAGCCTTTTGTTAGCCCTGTCCCAACTGATTTGAGATGCATTGCTGACAGTAATTTATAAAAAAAAAAAAAAGAAAATTTTTTCAAATGAAATGGAAACATGTCATCTCCTGATTTGTGTGTTCTACTGTGAATAAAATATGGCTATGAGATATTTCCAAATCAAATTCTTGTTTTCTTTACAATTTAAACAACATTCTAATTTTTTTGAAGTTGGGGTTTTACTTTTTTAGCTGACCCCAAGTTATGTAGTATAGTGCAGGCTATAAGAGATGTTCATAAATTTCAAGCTGGAAAATGGTAAAACTGGGGGAGTCACGTACAGAGGAGGATCTTGATGTACTTGTAGATCAAATATTGAACAACAAACAGTGTTAATCACCTTTAGATAAGGCCAGCAGGGTATTCTCTTGTAAGAGGCATGGATTTGCTGGATAAAATAAAAATATTACCACCAATAAGTGTTTTCTGCACCATGGATGATAATTTGGATTAAAATGATGTCAACATGCAATCAGATATCCACTTCTTGTTTGAATGTTGACCAAGTTTGATCAGAAAGGAACCTTTTGGTTCCTTTGGAAAATAATTGTTTCATGCTTTGATGAAAATCAAAAGAAACAAAATTCTGAAGTTTATTCAGACTCCTTGCCTTTACAATTATTCCTTGATGAACCTCATGGGCACATGTATTTTTGCATTTGAACTGTGTAGCTATGTTATAAAAGTGGTGTAGATTCACTTTTCTCAATTCATCTTTTTTTTGTATCTCCAAAAGATATAACAGGTGGTACATAAGAACATTTTATCAATTCAGGATTGTCTGCTGGGATATAAAAGTTCTGTTGTAAGTCCTACTATCATTAAACACTGGAATATACTCAAACAAAAAGTAAAACCTTTCATTTAGTGCTTTTTTATATACTAAAGGGGTGGTCCAAAACTAACATTTGTTTTAATCTTAAAAATCTTTCTATTTAATGTCATAATTAGTGTTGAGCATTCCGATACCGCAAGTATCGGGTATCGGCCGATACTTGCTGTATCGGAATTCCGATACCGACTTCCGATATTTTTTCAATATCGGAATTCGGCATCGGAATCGGAAGTTCAGTTGATTGACGGCCTGACGTCATCATGATGCGCGGTGTGTGCGCATCATGATGCGCCGTCATTTCGGGCCTTCCGGGGGTCTCTGCCGGCCTGCCGGGGGGCTGTGCCGGCCTGCCGGGGGGCTGTGTGGACTGCCCGGGGTCTCTGCCGGCCTGCCGGGGGGCTGTGCCGGCCTGCCGGGGGGCTGTGCACCCTGTGGGGGTCTGTACCGGCCTGCCGGGGGGCTGTGCCGGCCTGCCGGGGGGCTGTGCTGATGTCCGGGGGTCTGTGCAAGCATCGTCCGATGGGACTACAAGTCCCATCGGGCGATGCCTGCTACCATGACAGTGACTGACACATTAGCCAATGATGGGACAGTAGTAGTCCCATCATCCGGCTAATGTGTTAAATGTTAAAAAAAAAAAAAAAAAAAATACTACATACATACTACATGCTACATACATACTACATATATACTACATACATACTACATACATACTACATACATACTACATGCATGCTACATACATACTACATATATACTACATACATACTACATACATACTGCATGCTACATACATACTACATACATACTACATACATACTACATGCATGCTACATATATACTACATGCTACATACATACCACATACATACTACATGCATGCTACATATATACTACATGCATGCTACATACATACTACATATATACTACATGCATGCTACATACATACTACATGCTACATGCATGCTACATACATACTACATACATGCTACATATATACTACATACATACTACATATATACTACATGCATGCTACATATATACTACATACATACTACATATATACTACATGCATGCTACATATATACTACATACATACTACATATATACTACATACATGCTACATATATACTACATACATACTACATATATACTACATACATGCTACATACATACTACATACATACTACATATATACTACATGCATGCTACATATATACTACATGCTACATACATAC
Source organism: Dendrobates tinctorius (assembly GCF_039654945.1). Taxonomy (NCBI): domain Eukaryota; kingdom Metazoa; phylum Chordata; class Amphibia; order Anura; family Dendrobatidae; genus Dendrobates; species Dendrobates tinctorius. Next base: position 38,643,379 of record NW_027361738.1, read on the forward strand.
CACATACATACTACATACATGCTACATATATACTACATGCATGCTACATACATACTACATATATACTACATGCATGCTACATACATACTACATGCTACATGCATGCTACATACATACTACATACATACTACATGCTACATACATACCACATATATACTACATACATACAATACATTCATACAATACATACATAGACATACAGTACATATAACATAGAGTAACATACTTACCAATACTTGTCACATTGTTCCCCGAAGCCATTGTCTTTCCGGAATAAATATTAACATAACAAACCACAAAAATACTCACCCACGATCCGAAGCAGTCCACGAGTGTGTCCCACGACGATCTTGGGTAGAGAACTGCAGCATCAGATGATGCTGCCGTTCTCTACGGGCTGCAGGAATCCAATGACGGAAGGTAGGTATCCTTCCGCACTGTATTCCTCCGCCACTTAAAAAAAAAAAAGTCCCTAGTCTCACTTTATGCCATTGCTGTGTGGGAAATTCCCACACAGCAATGGCATAAAGTGAGACTAGGGACTTTTTTTTTTTTTAAGTGGCGGAGGAATACAGTGCGGAAGGATACCTACCTTCCGTCATTGGATTCCTGCAGCCCGTAGAGAACGGCAGCATCAGCTGATGCTGCAGTTCTCTACCCAAGATCGTCGTGGGACACACTCGTGGACTGCTTCGGATCGTGGGTGAGTATTTTTGTGGTTTGTTATGTTAATATTTATTCCGTAGACGACAATGGCTTCGGGGAACAATGTGACAAGTATTGGTAAGTATGTTACTCTATGTTATATGTACTGTATGTCTATGTATGTATTGTATGAATGTATTGTATGTATGTAGTATATATGTGGTATGTATGTAGCATGTAGTATGTATGTAGCATGCATGTAGCATGTAGTATGTATGTAGCATGCATGTAGTATATATGTAGTATGTATGTAGCATGCATGTAGTATATATGTAGCATGCATGTAGTATGTATGTGGTATGTATGTAGTATATATGTAGTATGTATGTAGTATATATGTAGCATGTATGTAGTATGTATGTAGCATGCATGTAGCATGTAGTATGTATGTAGCATGCATGTAGTATATATGTAGTATGTATGTAGCATGCATGTAGTATATATGTAGTATGTATGTAGTATATATGTAGCATGTATGTAGTATATATGTAGCATGCATGTAGCATGTAGTATGTATGTAGCATGCATGTAGTATATATGTAGTATGTATGTAGCATGCATGTAGTATATATGTAGCATGCATGTAGTATATATGTAGTATGTATGTAGTATATATGTAGCATGTATGTAGTATGTATGTAGCATGCATGTAGCATGTAGTATGTATGTAGCATGCATGTAGCATGTAGTATGTATGTAGCATGCATGTAGTATATATGTAGTATGTATGTAGCATGCATGTAGTATATATGTAGTATGTATCATGTAGTATGTATGTAGCATGCATGTAGTATATATGTAGCATGCATGTAGTATATATGTAGTATGTATGTTGCATGTAGTATGAATGTAGCATGTATGTAGTATGTAGTATGAATGTAGCATGTATGTAGTATGTAGTATGAATGTAGCATGTAATTTTTTTTTTTTTTTTTTTTTACATTTAACACATTAGCCGGATGATGGGACTACTACTGTCCCATCATTGGCTAATGTGTCAATCACTGTCATGGTAGCAGGCATCGCCAGATGGGACTTGTAGTCCCATCGGACGATGCCTGCACAGACCCCCGGAGCCTGCACAGACCACCGGCAGGCCGGCACAGCCCCCCGGCAGGCCGGCACAGCCCCCCGGAGCCTGCACAGACCACCGGCAGGCCGGCACAGACCACCGGAGCCTGCACAGACCCCCTGGCAGGCCGGCACAGCCCCCCGGCAGGCCGGCACAGCCCCCCGGAGCCTGCACAGACCACCGGCAGGCCGGCACAGACCACCGGAGCCTGCACAGACCCCCTGGCAGGCCGGCACAGCCCCCCGAAAGGCCCGTACAGACCCCAGAGAGGCTGTACAAGGGCAGGAAAGGGTTTTTCTTATTCCGATACCGGAAGTCCCATAGACTTGAATGGGACTTCCGGTATCGGAATCGGCGATACCGATACTTTTTTTAAAGATCGGCCGATACCATCCGATACGATACTTTGAAGTATCGGATGGTATCGCTCAACTCTAGTCATAATCTAATCTTATTTCTAATATGCTTTAATTTAAAAGGCCCCTTTATTTTTCACTACTCTAACTGATTTACGTTTTTTCTTACCTACTTCCGCAGGCTCTGCCCCCACACTGCCGTAACATCAGCACCCAACTTGAAACAAATCATCATCAGTGATATGCATTTCAGGGGCTGGGTTAGTCCCTGCTTTATGGAGCATTCGTCAGTTATCAATTCCGACGTATGCTCAGTTGCACAGTGACAGTGCGCGCCTTCACCAATGAGAAGTGACAAGTTGGCAAGAGAGTGCACTGTCATTGCACATTGTAGGGAAAAAAACTGGCTAGCTAGGACTAGCCAGGACAGGGACTAGCCCAGGGACTGAAATTGACATCACTGACGATGACTCATTTGAGTATCCCAGCATGCATCAGGGGCTTTCAAACAGAGTCATCAAACAGGAAGTAGATTAAAAAATAAAGGATTTAGATAACATAGTGAGGTAACAATAGGGACTTTTTAATTAAAGTATATTAGAAAAGATATTGGATTATGATATTAAATAGCAAATAAATTTCATTTTTTTTAGGTTTTGCATCAGTTCATGTAAAAAAACAAGCCAACAACTGTGAACATTTGGTTTTCTTTTTATTGTCAATCAAACAAATAGAACAAAATAACAGAAAATCTCAGTGTGCATAACTATTTACCCCCGAAAGTTAGTACTTTGTAGAACCTCTTTTGCAGCAACTACAGCTGCAAGTTCCTTTGGATAAGTCTCTATGAGCTTTCCACATCTTGCCACTGGGATTTTTGCCCATTCCTAAAGGAAAAACTGCTCCAGCTCCTTCAAGTTAGACAGTTTCCTCTGGTGGACAGCAATTTTCAAGTCTGACCAAAGATGATCAATTGGATTAAGGTCTGGGCTTTGACTAGGCCACGCCAAATATTTACATGTTTTCCCCTTAAACCACTCAAGTGGTGCTTTAGCACTATCCTTGGGGTCATTGTCTTGTTGGAAGGTAAACCTCCATCCCAGTCTTAAATCATTGACAGACTGAAACAGGTTTTGCTCAAGAATATACCTGTATTTCGCACCATCCATCTTCCCCTTAACTAGGACAATTTTCCTTGTCCCTGCTACCAAAAAACATCCCCACAGCATGATGCTACCCCCACCATGTTTCACTGTAGGGATGATGTTTTGGGGTGAGTTGTGTTGGTTTGGCACCAAATATAGTATTTAACATGGTGACCAAAAAAGTTCAATTTTGGTCTCATCTGACCACAGCAGTGAGAGCACCTTCCTCCATACATTTTGGAGATTGTCGCTCATGTCTTTTGGCAAACTCGAAATGAGCCTTACAATTTTTGTATGTAAGTAACAGCTTTTTTCTGCTCCCACTCTTCCATAAAGACCATCTCTATGCAATGTAAGGCTTATTATGGTCGTATGGATACTCCAGTCTCTGCTTGGAAACGCCGCAGTTTCTCCACGGTTACCTTTGGTTTCTGTGCCACCTCTCTAATGCCCTCCTTGCCCGGCTGGAGAGTTTTGATGGGCGGTGCTCTCTTGGCAGGTTTGTTGTGGTATCATGTTCTTTCCATTTGATGATAATGGATTTGATGGAGCTTCGGGGGATCATCAGAGATTGGGATATTTTTCATAACCTGACCCTGATTTCTACATCTCAACAACTTTGTCCCTGACTTGTTTGGAGATCTCCTTTGTATTCATGGTGTTGTTTAGTTAATGGTGCCCTTTGGTTAATGGTGTTGCAGCCTCTGTGGCCTTTCAGAGAAGGTAAAGTGTATATACTGACAGACATGTGACACTTAGATTACACACAGGTGGACTTCCTTTCACTAAGGCTGTGGCTTATGAAGGTAATTGCTTGCACCAGAAATTTTTTAGGGCCTCATAGCTGAAAGGGTGAATACATATGCACATGGCAATTTTTAGTAATTTGAACCCATACATTTAATCTATGACAATATTTTTCTCACTTCACCAACTTAGACTATTTGGTGCTGATGCATACTGTCACAGGGTTACCGCGATAATGTGGAGCCAGAAGATGGCAGCATCTGATTGCTCCTACTTCGTCGCTGAGAAGAAGCATTTATCCTTCATTTTAAAAGTGTTTATTTCTTCTGGCAGAAGAGGGGTTAATCGGCCATGTTGGAAATCCCTGTGCTCACAGCTGTGCTCAGTTAGCCACTCCCTTCCCCTTTATAATCTGGGCTCTGTTACAAGTCCTTGTCAGGGCTAGTATTTGCTGCATGGCTAATAGTGGGAGAGTACATATGAAAAGGAGAGTTGGGGGAGTTATCTGTAACTGTTGCTTGGTTTGTATGTGTGGTAATTCCTTATCCTTCACTATTTTGGTTTATTCTTCTACCTCCATGCCCTGATGTATTCTTCTGTTATACATATTTCCTGTATTTTGTATGCCAGGAGTTTTCTGGTAACCATTGTTTGTGTTGCCTTGTTTGTCGGGTTGGTGTACTGCGATGCACAGTAGCGCCCCTCTTCCCTGGGTGGGGGAGGAGAACAGACAGCGGGCTAACTCAGGAGATAAGGCAAGGGTGGAGTCCCCGGTATCTCCAATATCTGAAGTATACCAGGGAGCAGGGAGAGCTAGGGTGCCCCCTGATGTTATTTACAAAAATATTTAAACACAGGTTGTAATGTAACAAAATAGGTAAAAAAAAGCCAAGGGTGGTGGTGTTGAATACTTTTGCAAGTCACTGTATATTTTTGCTATAAGAGTAGCAAGAAGTGACATTGGCAGAAGACATTTCTTTCCCACAACAGATGACATAATTTTTACTACCACTATGTTGACTACTTGTTCTTTAAAAGAAAATTGCCTGAATTTGCTGAATTTCAGAACAGCATCCCACTAAGGATGTGTCGCAGGAGATGATGAGTAGCTTGTGCCTGATTACCAGCTAAGATATAAGATTATCCTGGGAATAGAGACTTTCATTTCACTTTTACATAAAGATAATGTTATATGTTTTCAGTAAAGTTTTTTTGAAAAGTCATTCTTTAAAAAGATAAATATATTTATGACTTCTAAACAAGATGTACAAGGGCACTAGTTGGAATTTGCCTTTGTTATTTCTTGCATACGGACATTGGACGGTGAATGACCCTTTGTTATTTGAAGTTAAGAAATCGATAAGCTATTTCTGAAACTTCATTGAGAAAAACACATTTTTGGAGCAATTCCAAGGTTAGCCTACCCCTCCTCTGCCATGTGTTGTATATCTAGTGAATGACATGTAAGTAGGTTCAAGAGTTATTTCCATCTGCAAAGATGAGTATAACCGGAAAGTAGTTTTATAAAAACAAACCACTATCCAATTTACTTTTAACAAATCCCCTCTCCTGATAATTACAACTGTATTTTATTTGTCTACTGGAAAAAGCATTAATCGAACATATGCAGTGTTTACAAGCTCTTTCCAGTTGAGCTTGTAAGCGCTGCTGTGAAGCTGTTAACGTTAAGCACACTAATAGCTCCGGATCCCTGCCAGCTTCAGTGCTATCGCACATCTCTCTAGGCGAAGCTGTCTCATATAACAGTGATGGAGTGAGCACAGTCCAAGCCAGTGTCACAATGACGCAGCTGGCCTCAACTGGAAATCAAGCAAGAGCATCCATTTCCCAACAAGCAGAAAGACAGGAGGAGTGGTGCACGCCTCCTTAATGGCAATCCTGGAACAACTCCTCTAAACTCTGAAAGGAGTTTGCATGTTCTCCCCGTGTTTTCGTTGGTTTTATCCGTGTTCTCCGGTTTACTCCCACTATCCAAAGGATCTCACTAGTGCAGGTTAAAAAGGAGTGCTGTGTAAGTGTAGTGAATCAAGTGGTGGATAAGTCAGGTGAGATGTAAGGTAATTGCTCACCTGGTATGGTTGTGCTAGCTGAGGCACAATACTAGGAAAGGTAAATCCAATATGTGATCTATAGTGTGGACCGCCGCTAGACTGGTGGACCGTGGACGATTGCTCCAATGGAGTTCCAAAGACAGTGAGCAGCAAAGGGAATCCAGGGAAATGACACTTCCACCTCAGAAAGTAGCCGAGCTGTATGCTCGAATAGTGGGTATTTTAATAAAAACAATGACAATAAGTATTAAAAACACAATGCATTTCAGCTATGAACAGCCTTCAGCAGCTGTCTAAGCTGTTCATGACCGAAACGCTTTGTGTTTTTAATATTTTTTATTGTCATTGCTTTTATTAAAATACCCATCATTGGAGCATACAGCTCAGCTACTTTCATTTATTTACTCTCTAAGGTGGAGCACCAATTTCCTGGATTTCCTTTGCTCCAAAGACATACTGATAGAGAATTTAGATTGTGAGCCCCAATGGGGACAGTGCTGATAATGTCTGTGGACTTAATGGCGCTTCATAAGTGAGTAAAATAAATAAACTATCAATATTATCTATAAAGAAAAGGCAAGAAATATAGAATCCATATCATTTTTTAATTCAGCTTTATCACCTTGGCTTCATCCTCCTCAAATTTACAGCACTGGAGCTAACAATTCCATTTATGACTCTGTAATTGTGGGGCACAGGAGTAGTGCTTACGTAATCGCCTGCAGACGGTCTGCTGTGATAGACAGGTTGCATCCTTGACAAGGCATGTGTCAGGAGATATCACTTCCTTCTGGGCCATGAAACCCTTTAAATGACTCAAGCCATAGTGACAAGGGCATCTTAATGGTTGGGCAGAAGTAAGGGGCAATGCCTATCACGCCATCAGCATCCTACAAAACAATTACAGAATGTCTGCCATGGTTCTTCTAAATTTGAGGAATAAAGCTGGGAAAAATGTGAACCTAATAGGGTCTTATCCGAGTAGAAATGGGGTGACCAAAGGCAATGGCACTCAGCTGGTGTGGTTGTGTGACCACAAACACTAAAAACCCTGGGGTAACATCAGAAGTGGAATAAATGGATTAATTATGCGCTGCTGGTATTAAAAATGGAAGAATGATATCCAGGAATGCAATTTATTAGTCAAAATGTTTTGTAGTTCCATACTTCTTCTTGCCTGATGAAGTCTAGAAGTTCGAAATGCATTGACTAGGCACACTATGGTCAGAGACATAGAATGGTAGAGTTGGAAGGGACCTCCAGGGTCATCTTGCCCAACCCTCTGCTCAATGCAGGATTCACTAAAACCATCTCAGATGTCTGTCCAGCCTCTGTTTGAAGACTTCCATTGATGGAGAAATTGCCACCTCTCATGGCAGCCTGTTCCACTCAGTGATCACCCTCACCGTCAAAGAGTTTTTTCTAGTATCTAATCTGTATCTTCTCCCTTTAAGTTTCATTCCATTGCTTCTAGTCTTTCCTTGTGCAGAATGAGCATAAAGCTGATCCCTCTTCACTGTGACAGCCCTTCAGATATTTGTAGACAGCTATTAAGTCTCCTCTCAGACTTCTCTTTTGCAAGCTAAACATTCCCAGATCCTCTAACAGTTTCTCGTAGGACATTGTTTGCAGACTGGTTTGTCCTGATGAAGAAGTTTATAACTTTGAAATGCGTTGGGTAATAAACCACATTCCTGGATACCATTCTTTTTTTTCCCATTTTTAATACCAGCAGTGCAGAATTAACCCATTTATTCCACTTCTGATGGGTCCTCCAAAGTTACCCAGAGAATCCTACAGATGAAATTATCACAGGGGCAGGTACATTACCTGCACGGCAAGGTGTTAGTACTTGGGTAAACGCTGTATTTTAGTTGCATAAATATCCTATATAGATACATCCCATTGTACAACAGCTTATATTTCCCTTATTACTTAATCATAATTGTCAAAGTATAATTCTAACTCTCTCTAGTACGGTGAACTTTAGATCCCTCATCTACAGAACTAATCCCATCCTGAGAGCTCCAAGTAATGTTTAGATAATCCCATAATCCTCTTTCTAGGGAAGGGTGTTTATTAGTGCCGTTAGCACTGCATCATTGCTCTGTGCCTCCTAATTATGGACGTACATACAAATGTGTTTCATACAGTACAAGAAGTATATTAATATCTATCTAAACTAATTCTGGACCTGGTGAAAATGTGAAATACTGATAACGCTACATAATTAATTAGGGATTAAGAACAATTGTATATTATTACAACTTTCATCAAGCATCTCTTAATTTAAAGAGTTATTCCCATTTCTGCCATTCATGGCTGAAATTAAATATATCTTTTTTCTTGATAACTCAGATATCATAATGACTCGTCAGAGTTTATAACCCTGTCTTTGATGATTTCACAAAACAACTATTTACAGCAATTTTAGTTAATCATTGACATTCGAGGGTAATACCCTTTGGTCATCTCAGAAAACTAGGAAACCTAGAATATAACAACAACAGGATTACAAACATCCATAGGTCAAGACTCAAGACCAAAACACATCCAGAATGTGTGGCAGAGTTTCAAAACATATTAATCCTATAGGATGAAGGCAAAATATACGTCACAGATGCCACGTTGCTACATTGTAGTATTTTATTTTATTAACAATAATATTTGTCATTTTTGAATGATCACAAAGATAATTTAAGTTTGGAGATCTGTGGAGGATCCAAAGGGGATTACAAACCACCTGAAACGCCGGCCCTTTAACGGGAAAGCAAAGGGAAAATGTATCTACCTAACCACTATCTAATCTCCACCTCTACTAAGATAAGGTGGCTTCTGTTTCAGCCAAACTGCTCCGTCCCTGAAGTTCTCCTTTAACATACATCCAAATCTTCACGGTGGGGAAAGAGGAGGGTAGAGGAGGTCCATACACATTAACGTTGAATGAACCCAATGATTTCAACAGGACCAGCCAACAATCTAATGGAGAGAAAGATCAGGTCTGATTCTTTCGGTTTTAGGAGAGATAAGTCTCCTCCAGAAGTAAAGAGGGGAGGCAGTTGTGAGTTCATTCTCTGGTTCACCAGTTGTGAGTTACCCTTCTGGACTCCCTCTGGTGGTGACGGGAGGTGGTGCGGCTGGTTTGATCGGTGTAGATCTGCCACCTGAGAATGAGGATGACGATTGGATCTCAGGATTCTCAGATTGGATTAAGACAGCCGACGCCCTATTCAGTTGCTGGTGATTCCTTCTGGCTTGTCAGCTCTTGGTTTTCAGCTCTGTTCCAGTCATCTAAAGCTAAGTTTTTCTGCTAATGTTCACACTTGATTTTGTGGCTCTATTCAGTTTTTTGTGTGGTCTGCCAGCCCCGGCTGGGGGCTGAGCTGAATTTCCACTCTTATTTATCAGTATATTGCCAATTGGCTTTTTGTCCCTTACTAGTTCGGTCTCTTTTTGCTCTGTCTCAGAATATTTCAGAGTGCTGATATAGTGGGAGAAGTCTAGTGCCTTCAGGGTTAATTTTTCTATCAGAAGTGTTGGACATTATTTTTGTAGGGTTTTTTGCAGGTTGCAGACAGTGTCTTCCCTTTCCTTTCCAGTTAGTTTCGGCCCCATCATTTGCTCAGCCTATTTTCCTGCCTGTGTTTGTGCCTTCATTTTGTTTCACCGTGAATACATGTGTGGGGGCTATCTATTCCTTTGGGGTCTGCTCTGGGGCACTTAGTTTTCCCTTTTCTTGCTTTAGGCTTATGTAGTCCTCCGGCCGTGACGAGGCGTCTAGGTTCATTGTAGGCACGCTCCATGGCTACTGCTAGTTGTGTGGTAAGATCAGGGACCTGCAATCTGCATAGTTACCAACCACTCTGGTTTTCTGTGGCTTAGCTTGTTTTGCTTTTTTCTCCTCGCTGACCCATTCATAACAGAATCACCAGCCATACCGCAGATTCCAGGGTACTCAAAAGCAGGAAAGAATTGTAAAAAAAAAAAAGTGTCAGAATATTTTTTTTTTTTATATGTATATTTTTTCCTCTTTTTCTCTGGGGCCGTAGGAGGTTTTTTTTTAATGGAGATTAAGCAATTGTCTGATCGTGTGGAGCAGCTCACTGCTGAAGTGCGGGGAATTTCCACCTATCTCGCTCATTCACATGCTGTGAACCAAGGATCCCTACTCCTGATGTGTTTTTTGGGGATCGGTCTAAATTTTTGAATTTTAAGAATAATTGTAAATTATTTCTTGCCTTGAAGCCTAATTCATCGGGGAGCTCTGCACAGCAGGTTAAAATTATCATCTCTTTGCTGCGCGGTGATCCCCAGGATTGGGCGTTTTCTTTGACACCTGAAGATCCTATTCTGACTAATGTGGATGCATTTTTTCAAGCCTTGGGGTTGTTGTATGATGAACCTAATGCTATTGATCAAGCTGAGAAAGCCCTATTAGCATTGAACCAGGGTCAGGATTCTGCAGAGTTATACTGTCAAAAATTCCGAAAGTGGGCAGCCCTTACTACTTGGAATGATGGTGCCTTGGCAGCTCTCTTTCGGAAGGATTTGTCAGAAACCGTAAAAGATACTGTGGTGGGATTTCCTGTTCCCTCTGATCTTGACGATTCTATGTCATTAGCCATTCAAATTGATCGGCGTTTACGTGAACGCAAAACTACACGAGAGGAGTTGCCACCTTTTGGACAAATGTCTGAACCTATGTAATGTGATGGAGTTTTGTCTATGGCGCAACATCAGGAGTTTAGAAGGCGTAATAAGCTGTGTTTTTTCTGTGGAGACGTCTCTCATATTATTTCTGTCTGCCCAAAACGAGAGAAACGGTTTGCACACACATTTGCTGTGGGCAGTATACAACCTAAGTTTCTTTTGGCAATTACTCTGATCTGCTCCTTATCCACAGTTTCCACGAAGGCTTTTGTGGATTCAGGAGCAGCGTTGAATCTGATGGATTTGGACTTTGCTAAACGTTGTGGTTTTTCCATGACGCCTCTGCAGACGCCTATTCCTTTGAGGGGTATTGATGCTACTCCTTTGGTGGAGAATAAACCTCAGTTTTGGACCCAGGTGACGATGCGGGTTGCCCCAGACCACCAAGAAAATTGTAAATTTTTGGTGCTGCATAATTTGCATGATACTATTGTTCTGGGTTTTCATTGGTTGCAAACTCATAATCCAGTTTTGGATTGGAAATCTGGGTCTGTGGTGAGTTGGGGTTGTCAGTGTGTCCTGTTTTCTCCACCTCTCCTCATACTCTTATGATATTCCTGATTATCTAGCCGATTTTTCTAATGTATTTAGTGAGAGCAAGTCTGCGTCTTTGCCTCCTCATAGGAGTTATGACTGTGCAATTGAGTTGATGCCTGGGTGTAAATTTCCCAAGGGTCGGCTTTTCAACTTATCAGTACCCGAACATGATGCTATGCGATCCTATATTAAGGAGTCATTGGAGAAGGGTCATATTAGACCATCCTCGTCACCTTTAGGTGCCGTTTTTTTTTTTTTGTGGCCAAGAAAGATGGTTCATTAAGACCGTGTATTGATTATCGTTCCCTTAACAAGATGACGGTTAAATATCAGTACCCGTTACCTCTGATGTCTGATTTATTCTCCAGAGTTAAGAGTGCCTGCTGGTTTACTAAGCTTAACCTCAGGGGTACGTATAATCTTATTCGCATCAAGCACGGGGATGAATGGAAGACGGCGTTTAATACTCCGGAGGGACATATTGAGTACCTGGTGATGCCTTTTGGGCTCACTAATGCCCCTTCTGTCTTCCAGTCCTTTATGAATGATATTTTCCGTGACTTTGTGGATAAGTTTTTGATCATCTATCTGGATGATATTTTGATCTTTTCTAGTGATTGGGATTCTCATGTGGAACACGTCCGGACTGTGTTCCGGATTTTGAGGGAGAATTCCCTGTTTGTTAAGGGATCGAAATGCCTCTTTGGTGTACAGAGGATTTCATTTTTGGGATTTATCTTATCTCCATCGACTATTGAAATGGACCCGGCCAAGGTACAGGCCATTTATGATTGGGTTCAGCCTACTTCTTTGAAGGCCCTCCAGAAGTTTTTGGGTTTTGCTAATTTCTATCGTAAATTTATAGGTAATTTTTCTGGTATTGTCAAACCACTGACTGATCTGACCAAGAAGGGCGCTGGTGTGCTGAATTGGTCTCCTGAGGCTATCTCAGCATTTCAGGAGCTTAAGCAGAGATTTACTTCAGCTCCAGTTTTACAGCAACCTGATGTCTCACTTCTATTTCAGGTGGAGGTAGATGCTTCTGAGATTGGTGCAGGAGCTGTTTTGTCCCAAAAAGACCCTGTGACTTCTAAGATGAATCCCTGTGCCTTCTTTTCTTGAAAGTTCTCCCCATCTGAACGCAACTATGACGTGGGGAATCGGGAATTGTTGGCCATGAAGTGGGCATTTGAGGAGTCGAGACATTGGTTGGAGGGAACTAGACATCAAGTTGTGGTCCTCACCGATCACAAGAATTTGATTTATCTGGAGTCGGCCAAACGCTTGAATCCTAGACAGGCTAGATGGGCCTTGTTTTTCACGTGTTTTAATTTTGTGGTCTCTTTTCTTCCGGGCACTAAGAATGTTAAGGCAGACGCCCTTTCTAGGAGTTTCTTTGCCGATTCTCTTAGTGTGACCGAGCCTACTACCATCCTAGGTGAGGGGGTAGTTCTTTCTGCCATTTCGTCCGATTTGAGACGCGCCCTGGAGGAATTTCAGGAGGATAAACCTGAGTGTTGCACTATGGGAAAATTGTATGTTCCTGACCAGTGGAGAAAGAGGGTGATATCTGAAATTCATTGCTCCTCATTGGCTGGTCATCCAGGTATTTTTGGTACCAGAGATTTGGTGAGTCGGTCCTTTTGGTGGCCTGCCTTATCTCGTGACGTCAGGAATTTTGTACAGTCCTGTGGGACTTGTTCTCGGTCTAAACCCTGTTCTCGTTCTAGTGGGTTGCTGATGCCCTTGCTGGTGCCCAAGAGGCCATGGACCCATATCTCAATGAATTTTATTTCTGATCTTCCTGTCTCTCAGAGAATGACTGTTATCTGGGTGATTTGTGATAGATTTTCGAAGATGGTCCATCTTGTACCACTCCCAAAGTTGCCATCTTCTGCTGAGTTGGTGCCCTTGTTTTTACAACAGGTGGTTCGGTTACATAGGATTCCTGAGAACATTGTGTCCGACAGAGGAGTCCAGTTTGTTTCCAGATTCTGGAAAGCCTTTTGTTCCAATCTGGGAATTCAGTTATCCTTCTCCTCCACGTTTCATCCCCAGACCAATGGACAGACTGAGAGAACAAACCAGACCTTGGAGTCTTATCTGAGATGTTTTATATCTGCTGATCAGGATGATTGGGTCTCATTTTTGCCCTTGGCCGAATTCGCACTGAATAATAGAGCTAGTTCTGCCACTTTGATGTCACCCTTTTTCTGCAATTTTGGGTTTCATCCTCGATTCTCTTCAGGGCAAGTGGAATCTTCGTCCTGCCCAGGTGTGGACACTGTGGTTAAGAGAATGCAGCAGATATGGGACCAAGTGGTGGATAAGTTGTCACTCTCTCAGGAAAAGGCCCAGCGATTTTCCAACTGGCATAGGACCATTGGTCTCCTGTTTAAAGTGGGTGATATGGTTTGGCTGTCGTCTAAGAATATTCCTATGAAGGTTGCATCTCCTAAATTTAAGCCAAGATTTATCGGTCCTTATAAGATTTTGGAAATTCTTAATCCTGTTTCGTTTTGATTGGCTCTTCCAGTTACATTCAAGATCCATAACGTATTTCACAAATCTCTGTTGAAGAGGTTTGTTGAGCCAGTGGTTCCTATGGCAGCACCTCCTGACCCTGTGTTGGTCGAAGGCAATGTGGAATATGAGGTAGAGAAAATATTGGATTCTCGTTTGATTAGACGGAGACTCCAGTATTTGGTCAAATGGAAAGGTTATGGCCAGGAGGATAATTCTTGGGTCTCTGCCTCCGATATTCATGCCAATAGATTGGTTCGTGCTTTTCACCGGGCCCATCCTGATCGGCCTGGTGGCGTGGATGAGGGTTCGGTGACCCCTCCTCAAGGGGGGGGTACTGTTGTGAGTTCATTCTCTGGTTCACCAGTTGTGAGTTACCCTTCTGGACTCCCTCTGGTGGTGACGGGAGGTGGTGCGGCTGGTTTGATCGGTGGAGATCTGCCACCTGAGAATGAGAATGACGATTGGATCTCAGGATTCTCAGATTGGATTTAAGACAGCCGACGCCCTATTCAGTTGCTGGTGATTCCTTCTGGCTTGTCAGATCTTGGTTTTCAGCTCTGTTCCAGTCATCTGAAGCTAAGCTTTTCTGCTAATGTTCACACTTGATTTTGTTGGTCTATTCAGTTTTTTGTGTGGTCTGCCAGCCCCAGCTGGGGGCTTAGCTGAATTTCCACTCTTATTTAACAGTATTTTGCCAATTGGCTTTTTGTCCCTTACTAGTTCGGTCTCTTTTTGCTCTGTCTCAGAATATTTCAGAGTGCTGATATAGTGGGAGAAGTCTAGTGCCTTCAGGGTTAATTTTGCTATCAGAAGTGTTGGACATTATTTTTGTAAGGTTTTTTGCAGGTTGCAGACAGTGTTTTCCCTTTCCTTTCCTGTCTAGTTAGTTTGGGCCCCATCATTTGCTCAGCCTATTTTCCTGCCTGTGTTTGTGCCTTCATCTTGTTTCACCATCAATACATATGTGGGGGCTATCTATTCCTTTGGGGTCTGCTCTGGGGCAGTTTTCCCTTTTCTTGCTTTAGGCTTATGTAGTCCTCCGGCCGTGACGAGGCGTCTAGGTTCATCATAGGCATGCTCCACGGCTACTGCTAGTTGTGTGGTAAGATCAGGGATCTGCAATCTGCATAGTTACCAACCACTCTGGTTTTCTGTGGCTTAGCTTATTTTGCTTTTTTCTCCTCGGTGACCCATTCATAACAGGAGGCATAGTCTCCACTTTACATTTTGAACATGTGAATATGAATGCTTGTTCTAGCCAGTCTGGAGGAATAGCTACCAAACAACTATGTGAACGGAGCGGTCAGGAGGAATAACGAACGGCTATCCATCATGTATAGTCACGGCCAGACACCTCTGATAAAAGCATAAAACAATTTGAAATGAAACATGCCAGATTCTTCTTCCCCCTATATATAACAGGTGGTCAGCTGGTCGAATATTGGAAGGTTAGGATGCCATTCTTCCAGTGTATATGGCTACCCTTAAAACCCTCAATGAAGAAGTGAGTCCAGGTTATAAAGTATTAAACCACAATATAAGAGCTATGAACATAATTATTGTTTATACCCCCTTGTACATTACTATTCACTAAAATAAACTGTCCCAGAAAAAATGATTGCATTTCCATTTTGCAGTTAATAAGGGTATGTGCTGATGTTGCTACAGTATATGCTGACGACTTGTACTTTCAGATGTGCTCAACTTCCCTCTTAAGTTTCTTGATTTTAGATTCCTGACAAAGCATAATAGGACAGAAAGTGAAAAAATCTGGATGGGCTGCCAGCAGCTGGTGTTACCTTATGGGCAGGAGGCAGATAGGCAAGGACTAGTAGACTGCAGAAAGGTATCATTGCCAGGTGGCTGTTAGTGGATGGCACAGGCTATAGTAGAGTTCAAACTTCAATAAAAACTTTGGTATTTGCCCTAAAAACTTTGGAGAGTTTCGACTCAGCTGCAAAAGTTTTCCCAAATTTCTTAGTTGACAATATGGGGATGCTCATAGGAGACACAATACTGGATCATCTAGAAAATAATTACTCAACAAACCAGAAGTAAGAGAGAAACCAAGGTCAAGAGGCATTGGATTGAGGAGGTCCGACAAAGTAAAAAGATCCGAATACTGAAGGAAACCTATCAAGACTAGTGATAAAGCAAGAAGGAAAATGATTTGTCCACTTTAAATATCATAGGAGTAGGTTGGGACTGGGAGAGGGCCGAAACTATAGTTGGAATAACACAATCTGATATCAGTCAAGCAGTAGAACCTGGCAGGTAATAAGGATCTCCTTGATGAGTCTAACTAGCAGTACCTTTTATGAGAACAGAAATACAAGCCTGGGGGTGAGTTATCACCACAGCTCTGCAAATCCATTAACAAAATACAGGCTGTCATTCCAGGTACTAAAAAAGAATATATACAACCTGTATTGCTATGGTCAGAAGGAAGGAAACCACCATCAAACTTAGGGCAGCCACCACCTCCCAAAGTTTAAAGAAGCACTCCTCCTTTCAAATTTATTATCCTCTTAATATATTTATAGTCATCATATTATACAGCACTGTGTACTTACTATTGCTCATTTTGCCTTTCTACCCAGATAATTCTTCTGTTTTCCATAAGATCTATGACATCACATGATTAAAAACTGACTAGCTGAATCCTTCTAAGCTCTATGTAGAAACAGGAGTTAAATTTTCCCTGTTTGAGTCATACATCGCTGAAAAAGTCTCTGACAGGAGGAGGATAGAGCAGCTGGGTCAGGAGGTGAAAATGGGAATGATAAATGCAGGAACAAGAGACTTCCTGTTACTACATAGAGAAAAGAGAAGAATTAGTTGGGTAGAAAGGCAAAATGAGCAATTGTAAGTACACAGTGCTATATAATAGGAATGACGATTGCAATATATTAAAGGGAACCTGTCACCCCCCCAGGGCGTTTTTAAATAAAAGAGCATTAAGGCTGCATTCTGTGAAGGTGGCTCTTCTGTTTCTGATCCCCAGGAATGCCGAAATATTAACTTTTATAAATATGTCCCCATACCTGTAATACGTCCCATAGGTATGGTGCGTCCCCCTGTAGCAGCCGCCTCCCCGCCATCAATCATGCCCGCCCTGCGACGCCTCCTCCTGTCTTGCTGTCGCCACTACATGGCACAGCGCAGGCGCCCGCCGGCAACAGTTCTGGGGCATGCGCAGTGAGCGCTGCCCGGGAACTGGCATCAGGCTCTTGCGCCTGCATGTTTCGCAGACGCCAGATCCCGCCCCGCAGTGTGTTATGATGCATTCACACTGCAGGGCTGGGAATCTACAGCCTGCAAAACACACAGGCACGATAGCCTGATATCAGTTCCCGGGCAGCGCGCACTGCGCATGCCAGAGAACTGTTGCTGGCAGCGCCAAATTCAAAAGCAGGACATGACTGACGTATGTGAGGCGTCTCTGTCAGAGGGGGAAAGACCTGCCCCCCTGACAAACTTCAGGTATGTCTGACCAATTTTAAAAACGATTATTTTGGCGGTCGAAGGGACGCTAAATAAAAGAGCCACCTTGACAGAATGCAGCATTAGTGCTGCACAAGGTGGCTCTTTTACTTAAAAATGCCTGGAGGGGGTGACAGATTCCCTTTAAAGCAGCAGAGATAACAGGCTGGTACATAGATATGGGAACAGAACGGAGCTTGCTGCATATATATGGGAGCAGAACCAAGTTTGCTGCCTACATAGATACTGTAACAGAAGCAAGCTGACTATATAGACACGAGACCGGAACCAAGATTGCTACGTAGACAATGAAACTGACTGGAGCTTACTACAGAGATATGGGAGCAGAACCAAGCTTACTACAGAGATATGGGAAAAGAACGGAGCTTACTACAGAGCTATGGGAACAGAAAGGAGCTTACTACAGAGATGTGGGAGCAGAAACGAGCTTACTGCAGAGATATGGGAGCAGAACCAAGCTTACTACAGAGATAAGGGAGCAGAACCGACCTTACTGCAGAGATAAGGGAGCAGAATCAAGCTTGCTGCCTACAAAGATACTGTAACAGAAGCAAGCTGACTACAGAGATATGGGAGCAGAACAGAGCTTACTACAGAGATATGGGAAAACTAGTAGAACAGATAAAATCATATCTGCTATAAATAAATTTTCAGAACATCAAAATTAATGGGCAACTCCCCATATCATAAAGACCTACATAGAATACCGGAGTAAAAAATACTCAATAGAGACTAATTAAAGTCACACATATCAATAAAAATGTTGAATTTTATTACACAATTTATACAAAATACAAAAATATTTTTCTGACAAAATGAGTCTATATCCAAGGTGAAGACACATCAGAAAGGCATTTCAAATTCAAATAAGACACAAAAACATGGTACTCCCCTAGAGAAATGATTAGTAACAATAATTTAAATATAAGAGAGTGTATCTCATTAAAAGCCACCCTCCTTCAAATTCATCTTGGGGGTTACTCAGGGATTAGGTAACTATTAGTTCCCAAGTGGGGGTCCAAATGTCAGAGTAACTCCCACCACAGTCAAGATGAAGGTGAAGATATTAAATAGTTATTCTGTGACTACATTCCCATTGCATAGTGCTGCCCTCCTTAAACAGATCACATACTACCACCATATAGTGACCGAATACTACAATATAGATCATTAATTTAAAAAAAACACAACACTAATGCCATTATATACAGGAACTTTGTATATAGTGTACAGGTAATACAGAGATCACCAGTGACATTATACACAGGTGTTCTGTATATAGTGTCAGTGTACAGGTAATACAGTGATCATCAGTGACATTATAAACAGGAGCTCTGTATATAGTGTATAGTGTACTGGTAATACAGCGATCACCAGTGACACTATACACAGGAGCTCTGTATATAGTGTCAGTATACAGGTAATACAGAGATCACCAGTGACATTATACACACTAGCTCCGTATATAGTGTCAGTGTACAGGTAATACAGCGATCATCAGTGACATTATACACAGGAGCTCTGTATATAGTGTACAGGTAATACAGCGATCACCAGTGACAATATACATAGGAGCTCTGCATATAGTGTCAGTGTACAGGTAATACAGTGATTACCAGTGACATTATACACAGAAGCTCTGTATATTGTGCACAGTGAACAGATTATAGTGTATACTGTCAGTGTACAGGTAACACACTGACTCACCAGTGACGTCTCTAGCTGAAGTCCCTCATCTTTGCTTTTCTTTTTCATGTAGCACAGACCGCCATCATTTCTTTCAGCCAGGACTCGTCTCTGCATAAAATAACACAAAGTTACCTAGAGCACGGCTTCCAGAGCACATTCCCAATTTTTCTCCTTTCTTCTACACTACACATCTAAATACAGACGTGCACCCACCATTAATATATAATTAGTTATTATGCAATCCACCATTCCAAATAAAAAATATAATTCACCACTGCGCCTCCACCAACAATAAATAGCAATTTCCCCACCTAATCTATAATATAACGGTGGAAGCGTCACTCTGTCTGAAGCCTTTATTGACTGTGCAAGCACGACGCGCCTGCGCAGTACAGAGTGACGCTCCAAGTGTTATATTATAGAATTGGGTCGCCCCCCTCCAGGGCTGTGGGGTGCTCGGTACCGGGCCGGTGTCAGCGGAATGTGTCACAGCAGCGGGACCGGGTCCGTGGCCCTGGGCCCCCAATGTAAACAGGGGAGATTGAATGGTGGAATGTAGTTAATGGAATAGTTCGTGACGCCACCTGTGGTGTTCGGCAAGTGAGATGTTAGGCCAACGCTGCATGCAGATCCTCTGGGGCTGGTGGTGTGTTGCAGCCAAGATGGTGAAGCTCCCCACAGGTGGAGCTGTAGCCCCAGGGCAGTGTAGATGTAGGGGGAGAGGAGAGGCACAGGCGGTGTAGAAGCTGGTAGCTGTAGCGGTGCTGGGTGCGTTGGCGCAAGAATGAATGGAGGACACCAGGGCTTGTAGTTCCAAAGCTTTACTCACAGTCTGTAGTACACACAGGTGCCTGCCTCCGTGCTGTGTCCTTCGGGTCAGGGACTCAGTCAACCTCCAGGCCAGATGGAATGCTCCCTTCCAACACTCCGCCAACATGTGCCTTTCTGAACGTCTCCTCTTATAGCACCTTTGGTGTGAAGTACTCCTAGTACTGAGTTACACTGGAGTGCCTTCTGACAGATGTTCCCAAGAACTCTACTTGTACGGCAGACAGCTGTAGCCTGCTTCGGGGACTCCTTACTCCTGAGTCCCGGCTCACTATCAATGTTGCTGTTGTGCCCCCAAGTCTTAAATGGGAGTAGTGCATTTACAGCCCACTACTCCACCGGTGTCTGCTGTAGAACTATTAGTGTCCATACAACCTCGGGGACCGGGCCCCGGCCTTGCGCTTAGAACTTCTAGGCAGGGTTCTTCCTCTAACCCACGTCCTCTGTTCCCTTTTACTCCTACATTCCGTGCTAGTCTCTGCTTCTTATGGAAGATCAGGTTTTGGTTCAATGTCTTTCTCCTTCTTTCCTTTCCCGTGCCAGCAGACCCAGGTCACTGAGATCTGCTGCAGCACCTCCTTCCTCCATCCCTCTTCCAGGGATCTCCTTTCCTCACTCCTCTCTGAGTGACTCTCTCTGACTGACTGACCTCTAGTCCTAAAGCCTCCCGCTCTTTTATGTATTCTAACTCCACCCGCCTCCCAGCACGTTTCATGTTCCAAGCAGGGAGCCACCAAAGGTGCTCTGCTACACTCCAAGCAGGGAGCCGCAATGTAGCTTTGCTGAACTACCGTGTTGTGTGGGATACAGGTGTTGGAGCGTGGTCAGGAGCCTCCAACTTACCTGGATGGTGGGGCACCACACCTCAGGAGCGACTGAGCCTCAGAGGCGCCACAGAATCACCTCTGGCACCATCATGGTGGTGTGGTTCACGGGAAACTCCCCAATGACGTCAGTGACCCGCACACCTCACTAACAGGTTCCGGAAGCGATGCTCCGGCCCCAATCGCATCGGAGACATGCACATTAGTGTCTACACTGACCTGTCAGGGTTTCTGTCAGCTGCCGGGGGGCTGGGGGTGGCGCGGTGACAGGCTCCGGAGCATGAGTGTACGTGGCCTGTGAGGTAGACTGCGCAGGGCCTCTGTCACCACTGCACACCGGGGAGGGGGAGGGGAGCTGCTCCACGTCCTCCTCCCTCCTCATTGGGAGCAGCAGACCTGGGGACTGTCTGGCCGGACTACGAGGCAGGAGACATGGCAGGACCCGCCTCTGTGCTACCTTCATCGTGTGGTTCCCGGGCAGCGCTGCCCCCAGATGTGAGGTAAAGGGGGCTAACATAACCAGGATTGGGGGGTGAAAGGACCATTGTTATGATTCCACCACACGGCAGGGGAAGAGGGTGCCACTGAGCTCCACCCACCACTGACCCTACCTACTTGCCGGTCCCACCCTAGCCGGTGGGCGACAACTGGGCGGCGGTCCCTGCCTCGCGTAAGTGCAGGGAGCTACAGTGAGGGTAAACCGAGGGTGGAATGTGTGCAGGACAACCTAAGGGAGACAAGCAGCAGCAAGGAGGACTCCTAGAGTGAAACTAACGAGTGAATGAACCTGAAGGGTAAAACCACGAAAACCCCAAGCTAACACAAAAAATACTAAGATTTCAGCAAAGACCACAGCGGAAAGCTGGAGTCCAGAAGTACTCAACGAAAGAGAGACCGGGAGGCTGTCAGAGGTTGTACCGGACAGCGCTGTAGGGAAGACAGGAATCCGTACCACAGAAGAATCACCGGCAGGGAGTGAGAGCCCTGTGGAGTGCTAAATAGGAAAAAGGCGGGACATAAGCACAGGAAACAGTGAAGCAGCCAATCACCAGAACGGAGGAAGAACAATGAATGAAAAAGAACTAGTTGATCAGAAACTGTATATTACGAATGGTTGTGTGGCACAGCAAGTAAGGCAGCGAGACTTGCTGTGGAACACAGACTAGACCCCGGTACGAATCCTGACAACCATGCATACCAGGATAGGGATGAGGGTTACTGTGCATACCATTATAGGGATGAGGGGGCCATGCATACCAGGATAGGGATGAGGGGTACCATGCATACCATTATAGGGATGAGGGGTACCATGCATACCAGGATAGGGATGAGGGGGCCATGCATACCAGGATAGGGATGAGGGGTACCATGCATATCAGGATAGGGATAAGGGGTACCATGCATAACATTATAGGCATGAGGGGGCCATGCATACCAGGATAGGGATGAGGGGGCCATGCATACCATTATAGGGATGAGGGGTACCATGCATATAGGGATGAGGGGTACCATGCATAACATTATAGGCATGAGGGTGCCATGCATACCATTATAGGGGTTAGGGGTACCATGCATACCATTATAGGGATGAGGGGACCATGTATACCAGGATAGGGATGAGGGGGCCATGCATACCATTATAGGAATGAGGGTGCCATGCATACAGGATAGGGATGAGGGGGTCATGCATTCCATTATAGGGATGAGGGGGCATGCATATACCAGGATGGGAGACCATATACCAGTAAAAATGCTCCCCACCCAGGCGTAGAACGGGTTCATAGCTAGCTAATATATACATTAATTAGCCCCTGTACTCTTCCTCCAATTCATTACCAGTCACTGCATCCTCAACATCCCCCACTATGTGCCTCCCGCTCCCCCAATTCATTATATTTACATGCCCCTTCTGTCCCAATTCACTGTCATGTCTTCTCTCTCTCCCACCCTCTATTCATTATCAACTGCTCTCCCCCCACATTCAATACATCATTTACTCCCATTACGCTGAAAATTCATTATTTGCTATCCCCCAGGGCCTCATTTGTTCTCCCCATCCCCCACCTTCAATTCAATTGCTGTCCCCGTCCCTCACTTCATCATTCGCTGTCCCCCATTCTCCCCCACTTCATCATGTGCAGTCCCCTTTCGTTCATGTGCAGTCCCCTGTCCCCTCCCTCACATCATCATATGCAGCCCTATTCCATAATTTGCAAATTGCAGCACCCCCTCCATCATTTGCATCCCCCTTTCATCATTTGCAGAACCCCCTCCATCATTTGCAGCCCCCCTTTATCATTTTCAGCACCCCCTCCATCATTTGTAGCCCCCCTTCATCGTTGGCAGCCCCGCTGTCATCATTGGCAACACCCCCTCCATGATTTGCAGCCCCCATTTATCATTTTCAGCACCCCCTCCATCATTGGCAGCCCCGATTTCATCATTTGCAGTACCCCCTCCATCATTTGCACTGAAGCACCCCCTCCATCATTGGCAGCCCCCCTCCATCATTGGCAGCCCCCCTCCATCATTTGCACTGCAGCCCCCTTCCATCATTGGCAGCCCCCACTATCATTTGCATCCCCCCTCCATCATTTCCAGCACACCCTCCATCATTTGTAGCACCCCCTCCATCATTTGCAGGCCCGCTCCATCACTTGCAGCCCCCCTCCATCATTTCCAGCAAACCCCCCATCATTTGCAGCCCCCCTCCATCATTTGCAGGCCCCCTCCATCATTTGCAGGTCCTCCATCATTTGCAGCCCCCCTCCATCATTTCCAGCAAACCCATTATTTGCAGCCCCCCCTCCATCTTTTGCAGGCCCTGTCCATCATTTGCATCCCTCCTCCATTATTTCCAGCAACCTCCCCATTATTTGCAGCCCCCCTCCATCATTTGCAGGCCCTCCCCATCATTTGCAGCCCCCTCCATCATTTCCAGCAAACCCCCCATTATTTGCAGCCCCCCTCCATCATTTGCAGGCCCCCTCCATCATTTCCAGCAAACCTCCCATTATTTGCAGCCCCCCCTCCATCATTTGCAGCCCCCTCCATCATTTGCAGCACCCCTCCATCATTTCCAGCAAACCCCCCATTATTTGCAGCCCCCCTCCATCATTTGCAGCACCCCTCCATCATTTCCAGCAAACCCCCCATTATTTGCAGCCCCCCTCCATCATTTGCAGCCCCCCCTCCATCATTTGCACGCCCCCTCCATCATTTGCACGCCCTCCATCATTTGCAGCCCTCCTCCATCATTTCCAGCAAACCTCACATTATTTGCAGCCCCCCTCCATCATTTGCAGGCCCGCTCCATCATTTGCAGCCCCCCTCCATCATTTCCAGCAAACCCCCCTTTGTTTGCAGCCCCCTCCTCCATCATTTGCAGGACTCTCCGTCATTTGCAGGCCCTCCATCATTTGCAGCCCCCTCCATCATTTGCAGCCCCCTCCATCATTTGCAGGCCCTCCATCATTTGCAGTCCCCCTCCATCATTTCCAGCAAACCCCCCATTATTTGCAGCCCCCCCTCCATCATTTGCAGCCCCCCTCCATCATTTGCAGTCCCCCTCCATCATTTCCAGCAAACCCCCCATTATTTGCAGCCCCCCCTCCATCATTTGCAGCCCCCCTCCATCATTTGCAGCCCCCCTCCGTCACTTGCAGGCCCCTCCGTCATTTGCAGGCCCTCCATCATTTGCAGCCCCCCTCCATCATTTCCAGCAAACCCCCCATCATTTGCAGCCCCCCTCCATCATTTGCAGGCCCCCTCCATCATTTGCAGGTCCTCCATCATTTGCAGCCCCCCTCCATCATTTCCAGCAAACCCATTATTTGCAGCCCCCCCTCCATCATTTGCAGGCCCTGTCCATCATTTGCATCCCTCCTCCATTATTTCCAGCAACCTCCCCATTATTCGCAGCCCCCCTCCATCATTTGCAGGCCCTCCCCATCATTTGCAGTCCCCCTCCATCATTTCCAGCAAACCCCCCATTATTTGCAGCCCCCTCTCCATCATTTGCAGCCCCCCTCCATCATTTGCAGCCCCCCTCCGTCACTTGCAGCCCCCTCCATCATTTGCAGGCCCTCCATCATTTGCAGCCCCCCTCCATCATTTCCAGCAAACCCCCCATCATTTGCAGCCCCCCTCCATCATTTGCAGGCCCCCTCCATCATTTGCAGGTCCTCCATCATTTGCAGCCCCCCTACATCATTTCCAGCAAACCCATTATTTGCAGCCCCCCCTCCATCATTTGCAGGCCCTGTCCATCATTTGCATCCCTCCTCCATTATTTCTAGCAACCTCCCCATTATTTGCAGCCCCCCTCCATCATTTGCAGGCCCTCCCCATCATTTGCAGCCCCCTCCATCATTTCCAGCAAACCCCCCATTATTTGCAGCCCCCCTCCATCATTTGCAGGCCCCCTCCATAATTTCCAGCAAACCTCCCATTATTTGCAGCCCCCCCTCCATCATTTGCAGCCCCCTCCATCATTTGCAGCACCCCTCCATCATTTCCAGCAAACCCCCCATTATTTGCAGCCCCCTCCATCATTTGCAGCACCCCTCCATCATTTCCAGCAAACCCCCCATTATTTGCAGCCCCCCTCCATCATTTGCAGCCCCCCCTCCATCATTTGCACACCCCCTCCATCATTTGCAGGCCCTCCATCATTTGCAGCCCTCCTCCATCATTTCCAGCACACCTCCCATTATTTGCAGCCCCCCCTCCATCATTTGCAGGCCCGCTCCATCATTTGCAGCCCCCCTCCATCATTTCCAGCAAACCCCCCTTTGTTTGCAGCCCCCTCCTCCATCATTTGCAGGACTCTCCGTCATTTGCAGCCCCTCCATCATTTGCAGCCCCCTCCATCATTTGCAGCCCCCTCCATCATTTGCAGGCCCTCCATCATTTGCAGTCCCCCTCCATCATTTCCAGCAAACCCTCCATTATTTGCAGCCCCCCCTCCATCATTTGCAGCCCCCCTCCATCATTTGCAGTCCCCCTCCATCATTTCCAGCAAACCCCCCATTATTTGCAGCCCCCCCTCCATCATTTGCAGCCCCCCTCCATCATTTGCAGCCTCCCTCCGTCACTTGCAGGCCCCTCCGTCATTTGCAGGCCCTCCATCATTTGCAGCCCCCCTCCATCATTTCCAGCAAACCCCCCATCATTTGCAGCCCCCCTCCATCATTTGCAGGCCCCCTCCATCATTTGCAGGTCCTCCATCATTTGCAGCCCCCCTCCATCATTTCCAGCAAACCCATTATTTGCAGCCCCCCCTCCATCATTTGCAGGCCCTGTCCATCATTTGCATCCCTCCTCCATTATTTCCAGCAACCTCCCCATTATTCGCAGCCCCCCTCCATCATTTGCAGGCCCTCCCCATCATTTGCAGTCCCCCTCCATCATTTCCAGCAAACCCCCCATTATTTGCAGCCCCCCCTCCATCATTTGCAGCCCCCCTCCATCATTTGCAGCCCCCCTCCGTCACTTGCAGCCCCCTCCATCATTTGCAGGCCCTCCATCATTTGCAGCCCCCCTCCATCATTTCCAGCAAACCCCCCATCATTTGCAGCCCCCCTCCATCATTTGCAGGCCCCCTCCATCATTTGCAGGTCCTCCATCATTTGCAGCCCCCCTCCATCATTTCCAGCAAACCCATTATTTGCAGCCCCCCCTCCATCATTTGCAGGCCCTGTCCATCATTTGCATCCCTCCTCCATTATTTCCAGCAACCTCCCCATTATTTGCAGCCCCCCTCCATCATTTGCAGGCCCTCCCCATCATTTGCAGCCCCCTCCATCATTTCCAGCAAACCCCCCATTATTTGCAGCCCCCCTCCATCATTTGCAGGCCCCCTCCATAATTTCCAGCAAACCTCCCATTATTTGCAGCCCCCCCTCCATCATTTGCAGCCCCCTCCATCATTTGCAGCACCCCTCCATCATTTCCAGCAAACCCCCCATTATTTGCAGCCCCCCTCCATCATTTGCAGCACCCCTCCATCATTTCCAGCAAACCCCCCATTATTTGCAGCCCCCCTCCATCATTTGCAGCCCCCCTCCATCATTTGCACACCCCCTCCATCATTTGCAGGCCCTCCATCATTTGCAGCCCTCCTCCATCATTTCCAGCAAACCTCCCATTATTTGCAGCCCCCCCTCCATCATTTGCAGGCCCGCTCCATCATTTGCAGCCCCCCTCCATCATTTCCAGCAAACCCCCCTTTGTTTGCAGCCCCCTCCTCCATCATTTGCAGGACTCTCCGTCATTTGCAGCCCCTCCATCATTTGCAGCCCCCTCCATCATTTGCAGCCCCCTCCATCATTTGCAGGCCCTCCATCATTTGCAGTCCCCCTCCATCATTTCCAGCAAACCCCCCATTATTTGCAGCCCCCTCCATCATTTGCAGGCCCTCCATCATTTGCAGTCCCCCTCCATCATTTCCAGCACACCCCCCATTATTTGCAGCCCCCTCCATCATTTGCAGCCCCCCTCCATCATTTGCAGTCCCCCTCCATCATTTCCAGCAAACCCCCCATTATTTGCAGCCCCCTCCATCATTTGCAGGCCCTCCATCATTTGCAGCCCCCCTCCATCATTTGCAGCCCCCCTCCATCATTTCCAGCAAACCCCCCATTATTTGCAGCCCCCCCTCCATCATTTGCAGCCCCCTCCATCATTTGCAGCCCCCCTCCATCATTTCCAGCAAACCCCCCATTATTTGCAGCCCCCCTCCATCATTTGCAGGACTCTCCGTCATTTGCAGCCCCTCCATCATTTGCAGCCCCCTCCATCATTTGCAGCCCCCTCCATCATTTGCAGGCCCTCCATCATTTGCAGTCCCCCTCCATCATTTCCAGCAAACCCCCCATTATTTGCAGCCCCCCCTCCATCATTTGCAGCCCCCCTCCATCATTTGCAGCCCCCCTCCGTCACTTGCAGCCCCCCTCCATCATTTCCAGCAAACCCCCCATTATTTGCAGCCCCCCCTCCATCATTTGCAGCCCCCCTCCATCATTTGCAGCCTCCCTCCGTCACTTGCAGGCCCCTCCGTCATTTGCAGGCCCTCCATCATTTGCAGCCCCCCTCCATCATTTCCAGCAAACCCCCCATCATTTGCAGCCCCCCTCCATCATTTGCAGGCCCCCTCCATCATTTGCAGGTCCTCCATCATTTGCAGCCCCCCTCCATCATTTCCAGCAAACCCATTATTTGCAGCCCCCCCTCCATCATTTGCAGGCCCTGTCCATCATTTGCATCCCTCCTCCATTATTTCCAGCAACCTCCCCATTATTCGCAGCCCCCCTCCATCATTTGCAGGCCCTCCCCATCATTTGCAGTCCCCCTCCATCATTTCCAGCAAACCCCCCATTATTTGCAGCCCCCCCTCCATCATTTGCAGCCCCCCTCCATCATTTGCAGCCCCCCTCCGTCACTTGCAGCCCCCTCCATCATTTGCAGGCCCTCCATCATTTGCAGCCCCCCTCCATCATTTCCAGCAAACCCCCCATCATTTGCAGCCCCCCTCCATCATTTGCAGGCCCCCTCCATCATTTGCAGGTCCTCCATCATTTGCAGCCCCCCTCCATCATTTCCAGCAAACCCATTATTTGCAGCCCCCCCTCCATCATTTGCAGGCCCTGTCCATCATTTGCATCCCTCCTCCATTATTTCCAGCAACCTCCCCATTATTTGCAGCCCCCCTCCATCATTTGCAGGCCCTCCCCATCATTTGCAGCCCCCTCCATCATTTCCAGCAAACCCCCCATTATTTGCAGCCCCCCTCCATCATTTGCAGGCCCCCTCCATAATTTCCAGCAAACCTCCCATTATTTGCAGCCCCCCCTCCATCATTTGCAGCCCCCTCCATCATTTGCAGCACCCCTCCATCATTTCCAGCAAACCCCCCATTATTTGCAGCCCCCCTCCATCATTTGCAGCACCCCTCCATCATTTCCAGCAAACCCCCCATTATTTGCAGCCCCCCTCCATCATTTGCAGCCCCCCTCCATCATTTGCACACCCCCTCCATCATTTGCAGGCCCTCCATCATTTGCAGCCCTCCTCCATCATTTCCAGCAAACCTCCCATTATTTGCAGCCCCCCCTCCATCATTTGCAGGCCCGCTCCATCATTTGCAGCCCCCCTCCATCATTTCCAGCAAACCCCCCTTTGTTTGCAGCCCCCTCCTCCATCATTTGCAGGACTCTCCGTCATTTGCAGCCCCTCCATCATTTGCAGCCCCCTCCATCATTTGCAGCCCCCTCCATCATTTGCAGGCCCTCCATCATTTGCAGTCCCCCTCCATCATTTCCAGCAAACCCCCCATTATTTGCAGCCCCCTCCATCATTTGCAGGCCCTCCATCATTTGCAGTCCCCCTCCATCATTTCCAGCACACCCCCCATTATTTGCAGCCCCCTCCATCATTTGCAGCCCCCCTCCATCATTTGCAGTCCCCCTCCATCATTTCCAGCAAACCCCCCATTATTTGCAGCCCCCTCCATCATTTGCAGGCCCTCCATCATTTGCAGCCCCCCTCCATCATTTGCAGCCCCCCTCCATCATTTCCAGCAAACCCCCCATTATTTGCAGCCCCCCCTCCATCATTTGCAGCCCCCTCCATCATTTGCAGCCCCCCTCCATCATTTCCAGCAAACCCCCCATTATTTGCAGCCCCCCTCCATCATTTGCAGGACTCTCCGTCATTTGCAGCCCCTCCATCATTTGCAGCCCCCTCCATCATTTGCAGCCCCCTCCATCATTTGCAGGCCCTCCATCATTTGCAGTCCCCCTCCATCATTTCCAGCAAACCCCCCATTATTTGCAGCCCCCCCTCCATCATTTGCAGCCCCCCTCCATCATTTGCAGCCCCCCTCCGTCACTTGCAGCCCCCCTCCATCATTTCCAGCAAACCCCCCATTATTTGCAGCCCCCCCTCCATCATTTGCAGCCCCCCTCCATCATTTGCAGCCCCCCTCCGTCACTTGCAGGCCCCTCCGTCACTTGCAGCCCCCCTCCATCATTTGCAGCCCCCCTCCGTCACTTGCAGGCCCCTCCGTCACTTGCAGCCCCCCTTCACCCATTTAATTCATTTTGTAAAGAAAAAAAAGCGTTTTTCCTACTTACTTCACCAGTGATCCCCAGCAGGCACAGCTCCTGGTCATGGTAGACGCTGTACCTGGAAGGGGCCCATACGCTGTATCACTTTCAGCAGTGAATCAGCCAGACTGTATGAGCTGCCGAGAGGACCTGAGAGGAGCCTATACAGTCTAGCTAGCGCATTCACTACTGAGACAGCTAGAATGATAGCCCCCCCCCCCCCCCCACACATATCAATAAAATAAAGGGGGTTCATATGGCTGCACAGGCCAAAAATAATTTATTCTTTATTATTCACTCAAGGTATTTTTTCCTGTCAGAAAAAGGTCAAATTAAGGTCAGCAGTTTCTTCACTGGTCTTTGAAAAGTGGTCAGAACCAGTGTTAACCGGCCCTTTTGGCGCTATTTCTGGCGTCTGTGATTGGTGGTTATTTTTAGCAGTTCATTTACCAGTATGTAAGGCTGTGCAGCTTGCTTATTTACCTCAGTAACGGTTCCTGTCAGGAAAGAAGCTTCCCCTCCCACCCTCGCCTGCTTTATGTACTTGTCGTGAGGTTTATTTGTAGGATAATCGCCCATTATCTGGGTGGATTGGTCTTGGGATGATTACAGTGGTTATTATACGTTTATTTATTGAGGTTTGGATGTTTAATTAAAATTATTTCACCCTAAATAAAACTCACGGCCGTTTTTCCTCCATTGATAAATGTTTTATGTCTTTATTTACTACATGCGTCGGTCTTGTGTGGCCATGTCTGGGCTGTAGTCAGGACCTGCAAGGAGCTTATACATTCTAGCTACAACCATGTCACCTGCCCAGAAGTCCAGGGAGGGCGGAGGGAGAGAGTCGGAGCTGCGCAGCTGTCAAGGTAAGACAGCTATGCACAGCTCAGAGAAAGCTGCCGGCCCCAGCGCCGACGTGTGCACCTGGGGGAGCGGCCCAGGGGGCATTTGCCTCCCTGCCAACCGGCCCAGCCCGCCCCTGCAAAAGAATAAAGCAGCATATAGCAATCGCTAACAAACTACATGGCTGAGTGCTGGGGCACATAGTGCATAAAAACACCAACAAGCTGCTCACTCAATGACTGCAAAGCTCCAAACCTTCTCGGGCATTAAAGGGAACCTGTCATATGAAAAAACGCTGTTAACCTGCAGATATGGGGTTAATTTACAGGTTAATAGTGTTCTGAACCTGCCCAGTGCCCGATGCTTGGAGGAAATTTACTTTATTCCTCCCAGTAGCATTCAGGTTTCAGACACGGGTAGTCACCGCTCTATGTATAGAGAACAACGGCTGTAACAGCACTGATTAACAGCCAGTCCTAATGATGGGCAAGCTGTCAGTCACTGCCGGGGGCGCATTTAAAGCCAGAGGTTTCTCTACACAGAGAGGTGCCTGAACCTGCACCGGTGCCACTCCTGTGACTGACACCTGAACACTGCTGGGAGGAATAAAGATAATTTTCTCCCTGCAATGGAGCCCTAAGTGCGGGTGCTGTAAAGGCTCGGAAGCTAATAACCCGCAGATTAACCCAACATTTTCAGGTTAATAGCATTTTTCACGACAGGTTCCCTTTAACATCAGCACAGTAACTGTGATTCCATGGCCGAGTAGCTGTGTACAAGTCTGCCATCATAGAACGCAATGACAAAACGTCAAATGGAGTAGTGGAAATATATTCTATGGAGTGATGAATATTGCTTTTCTGATGGACAAGTCTGGGTTTGGCGAATGCCAGGAGAACGTTACCTATCTGACTGCATTAAGTCAACAGTAAAGTTTAGTGGAGCAGGGATTATATTATGGGTTGTTTCTCAGGAGTCTGAATTCTTCAGAACACCGAGACATTTTGCACAATTGTTGCTTCCAACTTTGTGTGAACAGTTTGGACAAGAACCTTTTCTGTTCCAGCATGACTGTGTCCCAGTGCAGGAAGCAAGGTCCATAAAGGCATGGTTGGGTGAATTTAGTGTAGATGTAGAAGAATATGACTGGCCGCACAGAACACTGAGCTCAGCCCTGTCCAATGCCTTTGGGATCAACTAGAATTCAGACTGCACAACAGGTCCTCCCAATACTCATCTGATTGAATGGACCAAAAAATTCCAAAAGACAGACATCAGGAAAGCCTTCTCAGAAGAGTGGGGCCTGTTTTAGGTGCAAAGGAAGGACCAACTCTATAGCATTGCCCAAAGATTTAGAATGGGATATAATCTGTTAGGGACGGCGGAACGCACTAAATAAATAAATAATACGTGCGTCCGCCGCCCCGGGTCCACCGTGCAGTAGGTGTTACACCGCTGCTAGATAATGGCAGACACGCTATATGGCGGTATATTGCACGCGGGTTTCAACGTCACCCGGTGTGCGCTGGGCGTACTGTTAGCTTCACAGAGACACCTGAAGCATTAACATAAATGCTGAGCCTGTTGGACTCACAGGTCTCAGAAAAGTGCATGCACGGTATATGGTCACAGGAGCTGGGCCCTAGGCAGAGGGTCAGAGTCCATCTAGACCTACCGTGCGTGCGACGTCACAACTGCGAACGCCAAGAGGAACTGCAGACTGCAGCGAGGCGAGAGACACTGCCGCTATTCGACGATGCCCAAGAGGAGGCGCACGGTCAGACGCTAGCACTGTGGAGGATGCTTATTGTGGCTAGAAGCTTGCCACTGGCTGGCGCTGACTCTAAACCTAAGTCCCTATACACACTCGTAATATCAGAGGGAGGGGAATCTTAATCAGTCATTCGCAGGTTCATGCATCCATCATCATTCACACAGTAGCAACTAAAGTCTATACTAGCGCATGGCCGAGCGGCCATGCAAACCTTTTATAGCCGAGACCTTCCGGAAGCTTCCAGATCCCTGAGATGGACCAATCAGATCACGAGAAGGACCTGGGCATGTGACTCCCGATCTCCAATGGAAGATCGTCTTGTAAGCATGCCTAGTAGAGCGACGGAGGGACTTAGCCTATGGAGCGATTTGCTGCTGAGCAGCCTGCATTACCATTGCTGACCCAAAGGTGGCAGCAACAGCCGGACCCACAGAGCAGGCCTGGGCAGAGCGTCTGGGACGCCGGGACTGTTGAGCAATCTCCTCTGCGGTCGACAGATAATGGGAGACCGCAGAGGATTCCTGTTGAGCCGCTGCAGGAACCCGATGCCTAAAATCATTAAAGCTCCTGTAGGTGTAATGTGGAGGTATCCTGATACGTTAGTCTATATAGTGTGCATAGATATACTACAAAACAGCATGTGCCTACTAAGGGCATGTGCACACAGTGCGGATTCTGCTGTGGATTTGTCTAAATCTGCAGGTAAATCCTCATGTCAATAGACCTGCGTTTTATCTGTGGATTAGCCTGCGGTTTGACACCTGTCATGGAGCAGGTGCCAAACCGCTGCGGAATCCGCACAAAGAAGTGACATGCTGCAGATTTAAAGCCGCAGCAACTCCGTGCGGAAAATTCTGCACCGTGGGCACTGCGTTTTTCATTTTGCGTTGCCTTAAATGGTACTTTACACCGCAGCAGAATCCGCAACGTGTGCACATACCCTTAGAGCGTATGCAGAAGCTGCTGTATTATTATTCTGAGCAGTGGGGCTGCAGGTTTTGGAAACTTATGGCATAGCACAATCTTTGCCCAATCCCCTAGCTGTGCGAGTGCACCTTTTATTCTCCTGACACTTCACAACTAGATTTTGATTACTGATAATAAGAGAGCAGAAAGCTATACATTTATGGATGCATTGTATTATTTATATTTATTTATAGCTCCTAAGATGAAATAAGCACTTTCTTGACATTATTTTAATTCTATATGTAATAATGTTCCCTTTATGCCATAATTAACATGAGATTATTATGCCTAATTATTTGTAAAACTTTGTACTGCGACCATTTTCCTCCACAAGTTTTTAGGCAGGATCACATCTCCAGTTTATTTTTATTTTAAATGTTTCATGCTGATTACGTAATTAATAAAGTTAAATGTCATTGGAACATAAATATTGTGAATGTAGTCATTTCTGTTGGTTTGAGCATACTTTGACAGCGACTCCATCTTCACTATCCCATTTCTCTTACGTGGCTTTGGGGCCTTGCGCCATTTTTTTTGTAGGTTGGTACTTTTAATTGTAAACATTTCAAAAGAACATACCGGTAAATTAGAAATAAGAAGAATCACAGTGAACAATTTTAACTTTCACTATGATCCACAGTTAATAAAGCGATCTAATAGCTCAAATGTGTGAACTTATTCCAAAAGAGTTTAAATGCCCAGCATACACATTAGATATTTGATGGTAAAATGATGATAGCTGACCGCTATCTCTCTAGACGCCCCCATACACAGTAAAGCTTGACTCTGGCAAATTTTCTTGTGTTCTTTATAAGAGAACCACTGCCAGACTCCTCTGTGATCTCCGCCCCAAACAAAAGGATCGGCTGTCGAAATTCAACATGTCGGATCCATCTCTCCCCGAACATCATCTGTCAAGGATGAGATGCGAGGCCTCCATACACATTGGAAGGCTGGCCAATCCTGCCAAAATCATCAGGTTTGGTTTATTCTAGTGTGTATAGTGGTCTTTAAGATGGGCCAAATGCAACGTAGTGCCACATACGTTGTGATAGATCTAGTGCATCTTGCTGAAGTTAGCAACTTTTGCCCGTTAGTTTGTGCATAGAAACTGGAACGCACTATTAGTAAATGTAGCACATTTATAAATTTGCCAAATCCACAATTTTTCTTTACTACTTTCAAAAATGTAAAGTATAGCGTAGATTCAATTCCGTAATGCCCTTGCAAAACCAATTGCATTATTTGGCACACCACCATGGCCAATCATGAAAGAGCACTGAAATGTGCTGAGCACCCACATTAGGGAGTATTAAACTACTTTCCTTTAGATTATGCAACTATGTGTGAGTTGATGAATAAAAGATAGAAAAAAAATATTTTAAGCATTACCGGATAAAGCCTAATAGCTACTATACATATATTATGTATATCAGAGGGTGCGGGCTTTGTGTACGCCATGAATCTGGCATTCTGTAAGTTTGTGTGTTGGACAGGATGCTTGTTATGCTTGATATAAGATGTCCACTGCATGTTGGTAGAACAGGACTTACAGTATTATATACACAAAAATCTATATCCCCCTTGTTTAGGCAGCAGGGTTGGGTTGGATGTTCATTGTAGATTTCATTTTTCATATTTATTTCCTATGGTCAGTGAACTGCTCTTGTAAGTGCAGCAGCTAAAATTCTTGGGATCAGCTGTCAATGCTGCAAAAAGCTGGGGGCTTTTCACATTTTTATCAGAGTCCACCAAAGGAGAAATCTTGTATAAAATGGAGTTCAATCAAAGACAAGGTATACATGATCGTACCAAGTGAGGCAGTCTCTCACACTATGTGAAGACTCAAACCTCACATAAGTTGGCAGCAGAGCTGTGAACACAAGTAAAAAGGTTGCTCTACTTCTAGAGAATTAAACAGTGTGATTCCTTCCATTACCTAAATTCATAAGCCAAATCAATCACAGCTCTAACGGCACCATATACTAACATTGGCGGAATCAGTGATATCGATGGGTATGGCCAACAGTCTTACGTGTATAAGGATTCACATACACGTCCATCTCTCAGGGGACAGAAGGATTCGACATGTCATTTCAGACTACTAATCCTTTTGTTTTCGAAAAGATAAGCCAATGCCACGGGTGTCTGGCAGCGGCTCTGTCATAGAAAACACAGGAGGGACCGGCTAGCTGAGCACTATAGCGCATGGGAGAGTTGAGGAAAGTTCCCAGGACAGCTGTTTAAAGTGTATAAGGGGTTTAAAGCACCACTTGAGTATTTTTTTTATTGCAGTGCTGGAGTGGTGCTACTAATCTAAGTTCCCCGCGCCTAGTCTTATATTTACCAGTCAATGTCTTCATCTGATATTGGCGCCGCTCCGGTCAGTTTTCTGGTGGTTGTGACCGTCCGAATCACTCCAGTGTTTGATGGGCAATCCAGAAGTCAAAACTCAATATGAATCTATGAGAACAAGAACGAGGCTATTATACACTTACTTTGAGAACTTGAGACCATTACCTCTAACTTTTGGTCAGTCAAAAGTTGCAGTCACAAGATGGAGGATCAGGATCGGAGCGGCGCCAGGAAGAGCTGAAAACGGCAGCGGGTGAATATAATACTAGGGTCAGGGAACTTAGATTAGTAGCACCACTTCAGCACTGAAATAAAAAAAAAAACACTATCACTGCTTCGTACAAAACGGAGAATTAATGCAATTGTGTGCACGAGCCCTTAAGATACAGGCAGAAGTGAATAAAGGCAAGTAATATGAATTACAAAGAAGAAATCATATAAATCTGGTGTTTACAAATGTTCCAGCAAAATTGACAAAGTCATTATGAAACCAAGATAGTCATGATAATCTAGAAAAGCACTCCCAGTGTAGTAAGATGCAGTAAAAGTAATCAATATTTAGCAAAACTGTATAATATGGTTTTTATGATGAAGAACTGTACTTGGTGCAATAAAAGTATGGGGTGAAAATGTCAGGTGTTTCCTGGACTTTGCCCCACAAGTACCTGGTGTTGTAATTGTATTTGTGCAGCGGCGCTCCTCAGCCAATTCCACATCACCTGAGCAGGCACACCCTCGCCTCGCTTTTTTTTTTTTGTATCTCTCAAGTGACCTAGTATAACCTCGGTGGTATTTGCTAAATGCTCGCTGCAAAACAGGATCTAGAAAATGGTCCCAGTAATGAAATACTCACGTGTGCTCAACTCTTTTGCACGATAGTCCACAACAGCACCTGTTCTTGTGCAGATGGTCCACAGTAAGGACACTTTCAAATCCGGAGGCATTTACAGAGCGGTTTACCACCAAATAATTTATTTGCATGGAAAGAAATGAGAACATAACAGACTACCAAAAATAGAGAAAATTATTAAAAAAAAACAAAAAAAAGGTAAAACTAAGATTAATAATAAATACAGGCTTGAGATAGTAAAGGACTGGGATGTTTCCGTTAGAGTGGATTTCTTTTGGCAAATAAGACGTTTCTTTCTTAGTTGGTGAATAAAGAAACGTTCATTTTAATAATAAAAGTCATGTCTTAAAGGGGTTTCTCGGGCTTATTATACTGATAACCTATCCTATTCACTTAAATAGAAGCGGAGCTGTATTTCTCAGCAACAGCCACTACACTTCAATTCTCCAGCTCTTCATGGTTACATGTGGAGCTGGAACAGCTTATCAGACCCCGATGTATCAGACCCCCACGTATCAGACCCCTACCAATTTCTTATTTTTATCACCTTTCCTGGCTTAAATAGTGCATCCATATGTATAATGCATGGCAAACTTCAGTTCAGAACCTACACTCACTGGCCACTTTATTAGGTACACCTGTCCAACTGTGTGTTAAGACTTAATTTCTAATCAGCCAATCACATGGCGGCAACTCAGTGCATTTAGGCATGTAGACATGGTCAAGACAATCTCCTGCAGTTCAAACCGAGCATCAGTATGGGGAAGAAAGGTGATTTGAGTGCCTTTGAACGTGGCATGATTGTTGGTGCCAGAAGGGCTGGTCTGAGTATTTCAGAAACTGCTGATCTACTGGGATTTTCACGCACAACCATCTCTAGGGTTTACAGAGAATGGTCCGAAAAAGAAAAAAAATCCAGTGAGCGGCAGTTCTGTGGCCGGAAATGCCTTGTTGATGCCAGAGGTCAGAGGAGAATGGGCAGACTGGTTCGAGCTGATAGAAAGGCAACAGTGACTCAAATTGCCACCCGTTACAACCAAGGTAGGCAGAAGAGCATCTCTGAACGCACAGTGCGTCGAACTTTGAGGCAGATGGGCTACAGCAGCAGAAGACCACACTGGGTACCACTCCTCTCAGCTAAGAACAGGCATCTGATGGCTACTTTCAGCAGGATAATGCGCCATGTCATAAAGCTCGAATCATCTCAGATTGGTTTCTTGAACATGACAATGAGTTCACTGTACTCAAATGGCCTCCTCAGTCACCAGATCTCAATCCAATAGAGCATCTTTGGGATGTGGTGGAACGGGAGATTCGCATCAGGGATGTGCAGCCGACAAATCTGCGCCAACTGTGTGATGCCATCATGTCAATATGGTCCAAAATCTCTGAGGAATGCTTCCAGCACCTTGTTGAATCTCTGCCACGAAGAATTGAGGCAGTTCTGAAGGCAAAAGGGGGTCCAACCCGTTACTAGCATGGTGTACCTAATAAAGTGGCCAGTGAGTGTATATTCCTTACAAAGTATCAAAATTTGTGGGATAGTTAGAATCAATATTTAATGTATATAAGAGAAAACTGGTCTCATGTTTAAAAACTCAGTGCAGCCAGAAGCGAAGGTGTCGCCTAGATCACGGCTCCTCAGACAACTCCTAATGGAGAGACCAAGGTGGTGCCGAGGCCTCACCGTTTGCCAAAGAGAAAGAACTATTCAGATTCAAGTCCCCAGCTGCACCTCACTGACAACCAGGGTGCAAATTACTATTGCAGCCCACCAGTTCGATAAGTGCCGAGCTTGAATACTCAATTTATTGGGAGGATCATTTTTTCATATTATGGCGAGTTCAGAAGAAGCGATACCAACTGTGCCAATTGTAGATGCTGCCCACTAATTTACAGGGGTTGTTCATTACTGAATGGCCCCATATTAATAGATCTCCTGCATACTTACCTCCTGGACAGGCACCATTCCTCCGATCCCAGACCTGTGCAGGGCGGTGGAGTCGGTAAGCCAAACCTCTGACTCCGACTCCTCAATTTCCATGACACCGACTCCACCAAAATGGGCTCCGACTCCACAGCCCTGCCTGTGTCCCCCCAGTGGCTATGTGATATAAACAATGTTTTGTGACCACTGCAGCCAATCATTTCCTACTTTAATAATTTCCTTGTATTTAGAATCTTTTGATAGTGCATCACAAATTAAATAATTTCATTACCACAATAAGATTCCCACTAAAAAGATTTTTTTTTTATAGGGTCAATAATCAGTCCATGGAAATGGCCTTTAACCTGATCTAAGTCCACCACAAAATACAAGATCCAAGTGATGGACATTCCTTGAGAGCCAGTCCCAGGGTGTATAAATAGATATGCTGAGTAAGCATCTCATCTCTGAGATCGTCTCCAGCACCGTCAGTCTAGTCTCCGATCACTCAGCAGTGACACTTGTAAATAATGTGGGCTATAAATCATCTCTTGGTCATCAGGAGGCTGGTGAGTAAGGTGTCCAATACTCACACAGTATACATTGGGCCTGTAACGCGTCTTCACACAGTGGCTGCTATATGTCCCCTCCCCTCTTGGCATATGTAGGGAGGGCTTCTGGATAACAACATGCCCAATCCTTTTTGTCATTGCTGGCAAAAGCTGCCACTGGAGGGTTAACTTTTTCAACATATTTTTTTAACATTTTTTCCCATCTGAAAAAAAAAAATCACTTTGACTCAGCCAGTTCAGCATTGTGCTTGCTTTAAAGGGAATGTCAGTAGGTGCAACCCTCCTAAGCCGTTTACATGGACATGTAAGTCATAGGAAGCTGAATAAAATGATACCTTGATATCTGTGAGCCGATGTCTTATTCCAGAGAAATCCATGTTTTTCTTATATGTAAATGAGCTGTTTAGATCTACAGGCTAGACACAGATGTCACCTAGACTCCACCTTCAAAGCATAATTGAAATAATAGGTGGCGTTACCATGGTGAGACACGTAGCTCAGACTGTCAGACATTACATGTCTCACCCTGGTAATGCCTCCTCTCATTTATAATACACCTCTGAAGGTGGAGTTCTGCCTATACAGTAGATCTTAACAGCTCATTTACATATTCCAGAGAAATCTTCGTTTTTCTTATTAAGACATCAAATCACAGATATGAAGGTACC
Organism: Dendrobates tinctorius; assembly: GCF_039654945.1. NCBI lineage: Eukaryota > Metazoa > Chordata > Amphibia > Anura > Dendrobatidae > Dendrobates > Dendrobates tinctorius. Next base: position 38,683,159 of record NW_027361738.1, read on the forward strand.
ATGTTATCCATATTCCTATGACCTGCATGTCCATATAGATGGCTCAGGAGGGTTGCTCCTGCTGAGAGACTCCCTTTAAGGACTACTTGTCAATCTATTTTTTGTGGTCATCTCAAATAGATTTTATTCTATATGACATCACCAGCAAACACTACCCGTCATCTTACAATTACCCGGAAATGTTGGTTGACTCCTGAAGACATCAGTGTAATCACAAGATAGAATTGGGGTACCGGGAACAAGATGATGAGAAAACTACCTTTACTGATCATCCTACACTCCCTGACAGAAGTTATGTCGCTTATCCATGTTATGTAAATAAAAGCTTATAACCGGACGTTAAATTCATCCATTGGTTGCATAAATTATTCTTTTGAAAGCTGAAACCCTCCGAAATGTGGTTTAGGTTAAGAAAATAAATTGGCATCAATGCAGAAATAGTGATCATTTAATGGACACAGAATGGTCAGATTTTGGCAAGACAAAAGTTTTGTCGCCTACAGAAAGTAATGTGATATTCAAACAAATAATTAGCTTAAAATACAAATATATGTTGCATAACATTGGTGAATGAAGTTGTGGTGCTATTAGAGTCATATTTAATATTTTGTGTGACTTCCATGAGCTTGAAGGACTGCATCCATGTGGTTCAACAATGATTCATACAATTTATTAATGAAGTCTTCAGGAATAGCAAAGAATGCAGTCTTCCATGCCTCCCAGAGTCATCTAGATTCTTTGGTTTTGTCTTCCAAGCTTCTTCTTTCTTCCTACCCCAAACATGCTCAATGATGTTCGTGCCTTGTGACTGGGCTGGCCAGTCCTTGAGCACCTTGATCTTTTTTGCCTGGAGGAACTTTGTTGTAGAGATGGATGTATGAGATGGAGCACCACCCTGCTGCAGAATTTGAACCCTTTCATGATTTTGAATATAAGAGGTAGCTAATACTTTTTGATATTTTAGGCTATTGATATTGCCATCCACCTTGCAAATGTTTCGCACACCCCCATACTGAATGTATCCCCAGACCATGATCTTTCCACCACCAAATTTAACTGTTTTCTGGGTGTATTTTCGATCCATACGGGCTCCAATAGGTCTCCTGCAGTATTTGCGGCAGCTGTGGTGTAATTCTACCGAAGATTCATCAGAGAAATCCACCTTCTGCCACTTTTCCAGCGCCCACCTGTTTAGCAGGCTGTGGGACTTTGCAAATGCCACATGGTTTTTTATTCGCCTTTTGTTTAGTACTGGCTTCTGGGCACTGATTCGACCATGGAGGCCATTTCGACAGAATCCTACAAACTGTTCTAGATGACACAGGGACTTGAGGTGACCAGGCCTGTTGGAGCTCTGCTGCAGTGGAAGAGAGGCTTGCTTTGGATTTTCTAACCAACAAATGTTCCTCCTGAGCAGTTGTCTTGCGGGGTCTGCCAGACCTGGGCTTGTCAGACACATCTCCAGTCTCTTTGAATCTTTTTTTAATTCTTTGTACTTGATGCTAAGACACATTAAAGGTGCCAGCCACCTCTGCAGTGGATCTGGTCTCCAGCCTCTTGATAATCCAGGCTTTGGTCGCAGGGTGGATTTTTGGCATGTTGTCAGAGCTCAAGTGAAGGTCTGGGGTGCTGGGTTTCTTTTTATACACACCCACTAATTAACCGATCATTTACTGAGCACAGGTGAGGATGTAAACTAGGATTGGGTGCATTATATGACCAGGCGACAAAACTTTTGTCTGCCCAAAATCTGACCATTCTGTGTCCATTAAATGATCACTATTTCTGCATGGATGCCAATTTATTTTCTTAACCTAAACCGCATTTCGGAGGGTTTCAGCTTTCAAAAGAATAATTTATACAACCAATGGATAAATTTAACGTCAGGTTATAAGCTTTTATTTACATAACATGGATAAGCGACATAACTTCTGTCAGGGAGTGTAGTGAGAAATCATAGAACTATAGGATGTTGAGTTGGAAGGGAGCTCCAGGGTCACCGTGTCCGACCCCCGCTCAATGCAGGATTCACTAAATCATCCCAGACAGATGTCTGTCCAGCCTCTGTTTGATGACTTCCACTGAAGCACATCTTGGCACCCCTCATGACAGCCTGTTCCACTCACTGATCACCCTCACTGTCAAATAGTTTTTTCTAATATATAATCTGTGTCTGATGGACAGTTTCCATTTTAATTTCTTTAAATTCATAAGCTTGTGCTATGAGAAAATAAAAAAGTCATAGTTACTCACTCCCCGCAGATCCAGAGACATCTTTCTGCCCCTGCCCCCTTTGAGGACATGCTGCAACGATGGTGTCAAGTCTACAAAGCATGTGCCGGCTGCAAATAATCCTTGGGACTGACGTCACTGCTGAGAACAGAGATTGGCTGCAGTGATCATGTGCTCACTAGCCTTATTGTCATCACTGCAGCTTGTCAGATAAAAACCTGGAGCAGTGGCAGGGAGGCAGTGCTGGACCAGTGGATGGTAACGGTGAATGTACTAGTTTTCTCTATGGATATGCAACATTTTTAAATGCAACCTGAACATACCGCACAACTCAACCTTCACCTGGACTATAAGGTGCACGTTTTAGGGAGAAGTCTGAGAGATAAATGGGTCACAGGTTTGCAAGCTATGTCCTGTAAAATGGAGCCAGTTGGTTTTATTTTTGGTAATTTTACAATGTGCACCCGATGAAGTGACAGGTGGGCATCAGACTGACCGGTGAGTGTAGGCTAGAGATGAGCAACGTTCATTTCCTCCTGGCAGCGGGGCTCTTTGTGCACGGTGTCAAGTGAACCCCGTGGTATACAGCCAGCATCGGCCTCAAACATGTCTGTGGGTTGCCATGGCAGCTGCCGCCATCTTGGTGCTCCTATGAGGCCACTGCGATACTGGTATGGCGCAGACGATCACTGGTTCTAGTGGCGTGAACGAAGTAAAAACAATAATGTAAAAATATCATAATAAGTTGGGATTGCCCATTTTTGTCAGATCAAGACTATAAATATTAAACATATTCGATATCGCCACAAAAGGCAGAACTATCCGGATAGAACAGGAATTACCCACCAAAGAGAAAAGAAAAAGCAGAATGCCTGATTATTGGTAGCTGCACCTCCCCCAAACGTGCAGTAAATGGTCAGAGTGTGACCTCCCCTCCCCCAGCAGAGAGAGTCTGGGTAGCATGGCTCCCACCGGACGCCCCTGACGGAGGTGAGCGCTCCGGGCTATTCCTGGCTGCGGCCCGGTCAGCGGGCGCCAGGTCAGTGCCCTGGAGGGACATGGCGGAATTTTCACGTCCTCTCTCCCCATGCACTGCGCGTTGCCGCCGTCCGGGCGCGCCCCCGAGCCTCCTTGTTTTGGTTTCTTCCTTCCTGCAGCGCCGGGAAGGTGTCTGTGGTGTGTCCGCTACGTCATATGGGCAGCCCGCCGCTGATTGGCTGCCGGCGCCTCACCAGACACGCATGTTGTTTTCGGTGAGTACAGCTGCGGCCGCCTCCTCCTCTGCTCGTCAGTGTGGGCGGGGGAGCGGGGCACAGGAGGACGGCGGCGGCGGTACCTGCGGGGGCGGGGGCTCTTCACAGCTGCACGGACAGCCGGTCTCACGTATTTATAGCGGAGACGGAGGGAGAAGGAGCAGGAAACGGCGGGAGAAAAGGGAAAAGTGGCCACAGCTGGAGAGAGGCGGCCGCTGACTGACACCCGCACTGTACCCTGCTGCTAGGTGAGGCGGGCGGCAGCCAGGGAGGAGGCGGGAACGGTGGGCGCCGGGTGTGGGGGGCACTGAGCTTATACTGGTGGGTGCCGGGTGTGGGGGGCACTGAGCTTATACTGGCGGGTGTGGGGGGCACTGAGCTTATACTGGCGGGTGTGGGGGGCACTGAGCTTATACTGGTGGGTGTGGGGGGCACTGAGCTTATACTGGTGGGTGTGGGGGGCACTGAGCTTATACTGGTGGGTGTGGGGGGCACTGAGCTTATACTGGTGGGTGTGGGGGGCACTGAGCTTATACTGGTGGGTGTGGGGGGCACTGAGCTTATACTGGTGGGTGTGGGGGGCACTGACCATATGCTGGTGGGCACTGGATGTTAGTGGTGACAGTAATGATGGGCACTGTCAGAGGTAACACAGGGTGACATGGGTCTAGTTAGTGGTGGGCACTGACCCCTATACAGGTGGGCACTCGATGTGATTAATTTTGGGCACAAATGTTGTTGTTCTGGATAGAGGTGACTACTGGCCATGATGCCAGTAGTGGTGGGCACAAAGACCCCAGCAGTTTGGCACAAGATGTGATGTCATGTCAATGCTGGGCACCAGTGCTGCCCATAGCAGAGGTGGCTGTAAGTGTTTCTGCCAGTTTAGTTTGACAATTGCTCATATAAAACTGGTGACCAGTAATAATGCTGTCTGTGGTGGGCACTGTTGCCTGTAGTGGTAGTAAGTCAGGATGCCAGTAGAAATGGGCACAGGATATAAGTAACAGCAATAGTGAGAGGTAGATGTGCTGTCATGGGTGTTAGTAATTGTGGGCACATGTACTATGCCAGCAGTAGTGAGTCTTTGTGGTTGTCTCTGCAGTCAGTGGATGGAAGGTTTATAGTTTTCTCCAGCTTCTGTAGTTGTGGCAAGGAAGCTGTGTAATGCGAGCGGTGGGCACCATATGGTGGTGACTTATTGGTCTCTGCAGTGTGTGGCATAAAGCTTAGTAGTAGTTGGATTTTACCTCTGCCACATGCAGCCTGGCCTGATGAGGGGCATAGAAGAGAGAGAGGGAAAAAAAAAAGGGTCTATTAGATGCTGCCAGCTATGTGAGTGATCAGCTGGCACGGCAGACATGCGGGCACGTCCTGTGTTGTACTCTCAGCACTGGTTCAGGTTGTGGATTCAGCACAGCCTTTTAGTGAAGGGCTTTATTACCGTCTGTTGCCATTAAAGGAAGTCACTGAAGAGTCATGTTCACGTAGCACTTCCTGCTCTTCCACGACATGCCCATCGTGTCTGGTCATTGGCTGATGTGCTGTGACTGGTGCATGGGTCATGGCCAGGGTCACATAGAATCATAGAATCATAGAATCGTAGAGTTGGAAGGGACCTCCTGGGCCATCTGGTCCAACCCCCTGCTCAAAGCAGGATTCGCTAAATCATCCCAGTCAGATGTCTGTCCAGCCTCTGTTTGAAGACTTCCATTGAAGGAGAACTCACCACTTCTCGTGGCAGCCTGTTCCACTCATTGATCACTCTAACTGTCAAAAAGTTTTTTCTAATATCTAATCTGTGTCTCTTCCCATTCAGTTTCATCCCATTGCTTCTAGTCTTTCCTTGTGCAAATGAGAATAAAGTTGATCCTTCTACAATGTGACAGCCCTTTAGATATTTGTAGACAGCTATTAAGTCTCCTCTCAGTCTTCTCTTTTGCAAACTAAACATTCCCAAATCCTGCAACCTTTCCTCATAAGACAGGGTTTGCAGACCGGTCACCATTCTGGTCGCTCTTTTCTGAACTTGCTCCAGTTTGTTGATGTCTTTTTTAAAATGTGGTGCCCAAAACTGGACACAATATTCCAGATGAGGTCTGACCAAAGAGGAGTAGAGGGAAATAATGACTTCACGTGATCTAGACTGTATGCTTCTGTTAATACATCCTAGAATTGCATTTGCCTTTTTTGCTGCTGCATCACACTGTTGACTCATATTCAGTCTGTGATCTATTAGTATACCCAAGTCTTTTTCACATGTGCTGTCACTTAGCCCTATTCCTCCCATTCTATATATGCTTTTTTCATTTTTATTGCCCAGATGTAGTACTTTGCATTTCTCCCTGTTAAAAACCATTCTGTTAGTTGCTGCCCACTTCTCCAGTTTATTTAAATCTTTTTGAATCCTCTCTCTCTCTTCTCTAGTATTAGCTATCCCTCCTAGCTTTGTGTCATCAGCAAATTTAATCAGTTTACCCTCAATTCCTTCATCTAAATCGTTGATAAAGATGTTGAACAATACAGGGCCCAGGACAGAGCCCTGTGGTACCCCACTTGAGACATTCTTCCAACTGGATGTGCAGCCATTTACGACCACTCTTTGGGTCCGATCACTAAGCCAGTTATGAATCCACCTAACAGTTGCCTTGTCCATTCCATACTTAGTCATTTTTTCAATAAGGATTGTATGAGAGACTTTGTCAAATGCTTTGCTGAAGTCAAGATATACTATATCTACAGCATTTCCTTGATCCACCCAATCAGTGATACCGTCATAGAAGGAAATTAAGTTAGTCTGACATGACTTATTAGTTACAAACCCATGCTGACTCTGTTTAATCACTTCATTCTTATCCAGGTATTGACATACATGTTGTTTAATAATTTGTTCAAAGATCTTTCCTGGTATAGAAGTCAGACTCACCGGCCTATAGTTGCCTGGGTCCACCTTCTTCCCCTTTTTGAAGATAGGAACAACATTTGCTCTTCTCCAGTCTTCTGGCACTTCTCCTGTTCTCCAAGAATTTTCAAAGATTATGGAGAGGGGTTCAAAAATTTCTTCTGCTATCTCCTTCAGTACTCTGGGGTGTAATTCATCTGGACCTGGAGACTTGAATTCATTTAGGTTAGCTAAGTGTTTCCTCACTATCTTTCTGTTTATAGATATCCTGGATTCTTCTATTCCCTTAATAGGACAGTGAATAACAGTTGATGTTGCATTTCCTTTCTGAGAGAAAACAGATGCAAAATAGGAATTTAAAAGTTCAGCCTTCTCAACATCCTGTCTTACCATTTCATCATTTTCATCCTGTAAAAATCCTATAGCATCTTTGACTTTTCTTTTACTTTTGACATATCCCCAAAATCCTTTATTATTGCTTTTGACATCTCTTGCAAGCCTCAGTTCATTTTCAGCTTTAGCTAATCTGATTTGTGCCCTGCAGGTTCTGCAGACAGCATTATATTCTTCTTTAGATATGGCTCCCTCTTTCCATTTTATAAACATTTTTTTCTTCCTTTTTAGCATGTGCTTAAGTTCTGTGTTCATCCATCCTGGTTTCCTTAAATGCTTCCTATTCTTCCCTCTTTTCGGAATTGTTAACAACTGTGCTTTGAGAATTTCATTTTTCAAGATTTCCCATCCTTCCTGGACATTTTTGTCTTTAAGGATATCCAGCCATTGGATCCCTCCAATTCTCTTTCTGAATCCCTTAAAATCTGCCTTTCTGAAATCTAACCTTGACGTCTGAGTCTTCACAGGTCTTCCACCTCTAGTAATCCAAAATTCTAAAATAGCATGGTCGCTACCTCCTAGGGTCCCAGCCACTTTTACCTCCTCAACCATTTCCTCCCTGTTTATAAGGATTAGATCCAAGGTAGCAGTTCCCCTTGTTTTCTCCCTTACCTTTTGGAAGATAAAGTTGTCAGCAAGAGAGGATAAGAATTTCCTTGACCTGTTAGTTTTGCCTGAGAGAGATTCCCAACAAATGTCTGGATAGTTGAAATCTCCCATGACAACTATGTCATATTTTTTGGAGAACTTGGCCATCTGATGCATAAAGAGTTCATCTATATCTTCGGCTTGCACAGGCGGCCTGTAGTAAATGCCTACAATGGTGTCCTTTCCATTGTTCTGTCCTTGTATTCTTACCCAAACAGTTTCCACAGAACTCCCAGTCTCTGAAGCTTCAATCTCTGTGCAGATATACGCGTTTCGAACATACAATGCGACACCCCCTCCTCGTTTATCAAGTCTGTTTCTTGCAAATAAGTTGTATCCTTCTAGTCTTGTATTCCAATCATGTGTATTGTCCCACCAAGTTTCAGTGATTCCAATTACATCATATTTCTGTTCCTGTGTTAGTAGTTCCAATTCTCCTTGTTTGTTGCCCATGCTTTGTGCATTAGTATAGAAACATTTTAGTTTGTGATTGGTTTCTCTTTCTCCAATATTTTTATTAATTAGATTCTTTCGTCTTTGTTCTTCCTTTCCACTTCTAATAGCAGAGTTCTCAATAGCATTTGTCAGGTGTATGGCTTTTTCTGGTCTTTTGCTTCCCTTCCCATGTTGTTCTAGTTTAAAGCTCTCCTTACAAGTGTAGCAAGGCGACTTCCAAATACATGCTTTCCAGTCTTCGTAAGGTGCACCCCATCTCTAGCAAGTAGTCCATCGTATAAGTAGTTCACTCCGTGATCCAGAAATCCAAATCGTTGCTGACGGCACCATCGACGTAGCCAGTTGTTCACCTGCAGAATCTTATTCCACCTCCTTGTTCCATGGCCATCCACTGGGAGGATGGAAGAGAAGACCACCTGCGCTCCCAGTTCTTTCACTTTCTTGCCTAAGTCTTCAAAGTCTCTGCAGATGATTTCCAGGTCGTTTCTTGCGGTGTCATTTGTCCCCACATGTAGTAGCAGGAATGGGTAGTCATCTGTAGGTCTGAAGAGTCCTGATATCCTGTCAGACACATCTTTAATTTTTGCACCTGGAAGACAGCACATTTCTCTTGTAGTTATATCCGGTCTGCAGATAGCGGCCTCTGTTCCTCTCAGCAGGGAATCCCCCATGACCACCACTCTCCGTTTCTTCTTCACAACATTTTTCTTTCTCCATCCAGGAGGACTCTGAGGGCGTACAAGGTTGCTGTTTGTTGGCAAAGTCTTATCCTGATGTATTTCTTCATCGTTTTCCTGCGTGAGAGCCTGGTACTGGTTCCTGAGCAGTATGGGTGCTGACTGCCTCCTGATCCTCCTGCTTCTCTGGGTCACATGTCTCCATTCCTCTGTTTCTTCAGGTGCAATATTATTCTCATTTACTAATCTGGGATTACAATTCTTCCTCAATCTCCTTTGCAGATAAATCTTAATAAACAAATGCCAAGACTCGAGGAGCACTGCTGGAGTTGCTCTTACACCAGAAGTATAGACAAGGATAGCAAGAAGTTGAGCACTTGGCTGACACGGAGAGCAGGAGAAGCCATGTCCTCACTCAACTCCCTCCTCAGCCTGGCGTACAGCACCCTAGCCAGCACCCAGGGCCGCAGCCTGATCCAGAGGAGCCTGGTCCTCTTCACTGTGGGTGCCTTTCTAGCTCTAGTGCTTAATCTTCTCCAGATTCAGAGGAATGTGACATTGTTTCCTGAAGAAGTAATTGCTACCATCTTCTCTTCAGCCTGGTGGGTCCCTCCTTGTTGTGGCACAGCAGCTGGTAAGTGTCACAGCCCTGCCGCTTCTTAACTATTGCTCTGTCTGGTGGACCCTGTGATTATGTGTCTGTGTAATAGTTGTGGAACTACAAGCGTCAGCGTTATTTTATTTCTTACTGAATATTAGGTTTTTTCCAGAAGTTGTATGCACCAGATGGTGTTGACCCCCCAAACACTGGATTTTATAATATCTGAATTTACATTAGTGCAGAGGTGGAAAACTTTGTATTTCCGTGCCTACAAACTGGTAACCATGCAATCCACTACCAAAAAGCTGAGTTTACAAATTACGTAAATTGACTCTTCTGGAAAGCTTGACCCAACAGCTTTAACACCTTCCTGACATCAGACGTACTATCTCGTCCATGGGTCCCGGGCCCCTATGCCCATGGACGGGATAGTACGTCTACCGCGATCAGTGGCGCCCACGTGGTGAGCGCCGCTGATCGCGGCTGGGTGTCAGCTGATTATCACAGCTGACACCCGGCACTATGTGTCAGGGGCGGTCATGGACCGCCCCCGACACGTTAACCCCTTGCATACCGCGATCAAACATGATCGCGGTGTACCGGGGGTTAAAGGGGAAGCATCGGCAGGGAGGGGGCTCCCTCCGTGCTTCCCAGAGCCCCCCACGGCAGCGCAATGTGCAGCGCTGCTGCTGAGGTCTCTTTCCCTACAGGCCCCCGGATCCAAGATGGCGACGGGGGCCTGTAGGGAGCTGACTTCCTCAGTGCCTGCAAAGCGCAGACATGAGGAAGTCTGCAGAACTGCCTGTGACAGATTGCTGATCTGTCACAGTGATGTGACAGATCAGCGATCTGTCACAGGACAGTGATGTCCCACCTGGGACTATGTAATAAAGTTAAAAAAAAGTGTTAAAATAATTTTTAAAAAATCGCCAAATTAGAGGGGGGAAAAAAAAATATTCCCCCAATAAATCCATTTTTTTTAAATAAAAAAAAAAAAAACAATAAAAGTAAACATATTGGGTATCGCCGTGTCCGTAAGGACCTGCCCTATAAAACTGTCCCATTAGTTAACCCCTTTAGCGAACCCCTTAAAAAATAAATAATTTTTTGCTTGTTTTTTTTATCATACCGCCAAACAAAGTGCAATAACGCGCGATCAAAAAGATGCATATAAATAGCCATGGTACCGCTGAAAATGTCATCTTGTCCCGCAAAAAACAAGCCGCCATACAGCATCGTCAGCGAAAAAATAAAGTTATAGCTCGCAGAATAAAGCGATGCAAAAATAATTTTTTATATAAAATAGTTTTCATTGCATAAAACCGACAAAACAAAAAAAGACCTAAATGAGGTATCGCTGTAACCGTACTGACCCGAAGAATAAAACCGCTTTATCAATTTTACCGCACGCGGAACGGTGTAAACGCACCCCCGCAAAAGATATTCATGAAATGCTGGTTTTTGTTCATTCTGCGTCCCAAAAATCAGAATAAAAAGCGATCAAAAATGTCACGTTCCCGAAAATGGCACCAATAAAAACGTCAACTCGTCCCGCAAAAAATAAGACCTCACATGACTCGGTGGGCCAAAATATGGAAAAATTATAGCTCTCAATATGTGGTGATGCAAAAACTATTTTTACAATAAAAAGCGTCTTTTAGCGTGCGACAGCCGCCAAAAATAGTACATCAAACCCCCCCCCTTAGTAAGGGAAAAATAATAAAATTAAAAGAAAATGTATTTATTTCCATTTTCCCGTTAGGGCTAGGGCTGAGGTTGGAGTTAGAATTGGGGGGGGTTTCCACTGTTTGGGCACATCAGGGGCTCTCCAAATGCAACATGGCGTCTGATCTCAATTCCAGCCAATTCTGAGTTGAAAAAGTCAAAGGCTGTGTGCACACACTGCGGATTTTGCTGCGGTTCCGCAGCGGTTTTGGCCGCTGCGGACCCGCAGCAGTTTTTGCTGCGGTGTACAGTACCATGATTCCCTATGGGAATCAAAAACCGCAGTGCAGACGGTGCGGAATTTTCCGCGCGGATTATCTGCGGTTTTCAATCCGCAGAAAGAATTGACATGTCAATTCTTTCTGCGGATTCTCCTGCGGTTTGCCATCTCCTCCATTGAGGAGATTAATAACCGCAGAGCAATCCGCAGGTAAAACCGCAGGTCTTTTGACCTGCGGTTTCACCTGCGGATTTTACAAAATCCGCGCGGATGAATCCGCACATAATCCGCAGCGTGTGCACACAGCCAAATGGTGCTCCTTCCCTTCCAAGCTCTGCCATGCGCCCAAACAGTGTTTTACCCCCACATGTAGGGTATCAGCCTACTCAGGACAAATTGCAAAACAATTTTTGGGGTCCAATTTCCCCTGTTACCGTTAGGAAAATAAAAAATTGGGGGCAAAAATATCATTTTTGTGGAAAAAAATGATTTTTTTTTTTTATTTTCACGCCCGGGCATTATAAACTTCTGTGAAGCACTTGGGGGTTCAAAGTGCTAACCACACATCTAGATAAGTTCCTGAGGGGGTCTAGTTTCCAAAATGGGGTCGTTTGTGGGGGGTTTCCACTGTTTAGGTACATTAGGGGCTCTCCAAAGACAACATGACACCCGTAGACCATTCCATCAAAGTCTGCATTCCAAAACGTCACTACTTCCCTTCCGAGCCCTGACATGTGCCCATACAGTAGTTTTCTCCCACATATAGGGTATCAGCGTACTCAGGACAAATTGAACAACAACTTTTGGGGTCCAATTTCTCCTTACCCTTGGGAAAATAAAAAAAAAATTGGTGACTAAAAGATCATGTTTGTGGGGAAAAAATAAGAATTATTTATTTTCACGCCCGGGCGTTATAAACTTCTGTGAAGCACTGGAGGGGTCAAAGTGCTCACCACACATCTAGATAAGTTCCTTGGTGGTCTAGTTTCCAAAATGGTGCCATTTGTGGGGGTTTCCACTGTTTTGGTACATCAGGCGCTTTCCAAACGCGACATGGTGTCCGATCTCAATTCCAGCCAAAAACGTCAAATGGCGCTGCTTCCCTTCCGAGCTCTGCCATGCGCCCAAATAGTGGTTTACCCCCACATGTGGGGTATCAGCTTACTCAGGACAAATTGCACAATACCTTTTTAGGGCCCTGTTACCCTTGGAAAAATAAGAATTGAGGGTGAAAAGATCATTTTTGTAGAAAAAAATGATTTTTTTTAATTGTACGGCTGTATGTTATAAACTTCTATGAAGCCCTTGGGGGTTCCAAGTTCTCACCACATATCTAGATAAGTTCCTTGGGGGGTCTAGTTTCCAAAATGGGGTGACTTGTGGGGGGTTTCCACTGTTTAGGTACATCAGGGGCTCTCCAAACGTGACATGGCGTCCGATCTGAATTCCAGCCAATTTTGCATTGAAAAAGTCAAACGGCGCTCCTTCCCTTCTGAGCTCTGCCATGCGCCGAAACAGTGGTTCCCCCCCAACATATCAGGTATCAGCGTACTCAGGACAAATTGCACAACAACTTTTGCAGTCCAATTTGTCCTGTTACCCTTGGTAAAATAAAAAAAAATTGGACCTGAAGTATTTTTTTTTTTTTTTTTTTTTTGTGGAAAAAAGTTAGGTTTTTTTTTTTTTATTCAAAAAATTCCTGTGACGCACCTAAAGGGTTAATAAACGTCTTGAATGTGGTTTTGAGCACCTTAAGGGGTGCAGTTTTTAGAATGGTGTCACTTTTGGGTTTTTTCTATCATACCCTCAAAGTGGCTTCAAAAAAGTTTTTTGTGTGCCGTATCTGTGATTTAACCCCTTCACGACCTTTGACGCCACATAGGCGTCATGAAAAGTCGTGTCAGAACGACCCATGACGTCTATGTGGCGTCATGACTTTAAAGCCCCCCTGCGGGTCGGGTGACCTAGGTCACTGAAAAGTCACCCGACCCGCAGATACAGGGGGCGTGGCTTCGCCCCCACGTGGCTACGATCGCTCTGATTGGCTGTTTCACTTTTAACAGCCAATCAGAGCGATAGTAATATTTCATCAATGAAAATTGATGAAATATTACAATCCAGCCATGGTCGATGCTGCTGTAGCATCGGACATGGCTGGAGACACCGATTCCACCCCCCCCCCCCCGCAACTGAATGACAGCGGCGATCTGCCGCCGCTGTCATCATCTGCCCCCCCCTGTCGCTCCCGGTGTCCGGCGGGTCTGGTTCATGGGCGCCGCCATCTTAGAAAATGGCGGGCGCATGCGCAGTGCGCCCGCCCGAATCTGCCGGCTGCAGATTCCATTCTTTCATTTTGATCACTCTCACAGTGATCAAAATGAAAGAAAAAGTAAATAAACCCCCACGATTATCACCCCCATAGGTAGGCAGAACTAATAAAATAAAGAAAATATTTTTATTTTTCCGTTGGGGTTGAAAAGAGGGTTGGGGTTGGAATTAGGGTTGTGGTTAGGGGTGTGTTGGGGTTAGGGTTGGAGTTAGAATTGAGGGGTTTCCACTGTTTAGGCACATCAGGGGGTCGCCAAACGCGACATGGTGCAACCATTGATTCCAGCCAATTTTGCGTTCAAAAAGTCAAACGGTGCTCCCTCCCTTCCAAGCCCTGACGTGTGCCCAAACAGTGGTTTACCCCAACATATGAGGTATCAGCGTACTCAGGAAAAATTGCACAACAACTTTTGGGGACTAATTTCTCGTGTTACCCTTGGGAAAATAAATTGGGGGCTAAAAAATTATTTTTGTGGAAAAAAATGATTTTTTTCATTTTCATGTCTCTGCATTATAAACTTCTGTGAAGCACTTGGGGGGGGGGGGGGGGGTTCAAAGTGCTCACAACACATCTTGCATACGTTCCTTGGAAGGTCTAGTTTCCAAAATGGGGTCACTTGTGGGGGGTTTCCACTGTTTAGTCACATCAGGGGCTCTGCAAACGTAATGACGACTGCAGACTATTCCATCAAAGTCTGCATTTCAAAACGTCACTACTTCCATTCCGAGCCTTGACGTGTGCCCAAACAATGGTTTCCCCCCCCCACATATGGGGTACCAGCGTACTCAGGACAAACTGGACAACAACTTTTGGGGTCCAATTTCTCCTGTTACCCTTGTGAAAAAAAAATTGCGTGCTAAAATTCTTTTTTTTTTTTGAGGGAAAAAAATGATTTTTTATTTTCACTACTCTGCATTATAAACTTCTGTGAATCACCTGGGGGTTCAAAGTGCTCACTATGCATCTAGGTAAGTTCCTTAGGGGGTCTAGTTTCCAAAATGGGGTCATTTGTGGGGGAGCTCCAAAGTTTAGGCACACGGGCTCTCCAAACACGACATGGTGTCCGCTAACGATTGGAGCTAATTTTCATTTCAAAAAGTCAAATGGCGCTCATTCCCTTCTGCGCCCTGCCGTGCACCCAAACAGTGCCCCCCCCCACATATGGGGTACCAGCATACTCAGGACAAACTGGACAACAACTTTTGGGGTCCAATTTCTCCTGTTACCCTTGTGAAAATAAAAAATAGCGTGCTAAAAAAATCATTTTTGAGGAAAAAAAATGATTTTTTATTTTCACTGCTCTATGTTATAAACTTTTGTGAAGCACTTGGGGGTTCAAAGTGCTCACTACACATCTAGATAAGTTCCTTAAGGGGTCTAGTTTCCAAAATGGTGTCACTTGTGGGGGAGCTCCAATGTTTAGGCACACCGGGGCTCTCCAAACGCGACATGGTGTCCGATAACGATTGGAGCGAATTTTCCATTCAAAAAGTCAAATGGCGCTCCTTCCCTTCCGGGCCCTGCCGTGCGCCCAAACAGTGGTTTTTGACCACATATGAGGTATCGGTGTACTCAGGGGAAATTGCCCAAAAAATTTTAGGATCCATTTTATCCTGTTGCCCATGTGAAAATGAAGAAATTGATGCTGAAAGAAAATTTTGGTTGGAAAAATTAAAATGTCCTTTTTTTCCTTCCATGTTGCTTTAGTTCCTGTGAAACACCTAAAGGGTTAATAATCTTCTTGAATGTAGTTTTGAGTAGCTTGAGGGGTGCAGTTTTTAGAATGGTGTCACTTTTGGGTATTTTCTGCCATATAGACCCCTCAAAGTGACTTCAAATGTGAGGTGGTCCCTAAAAAAAAAAAAAAAAAAAAAAATGGTTTTGTAAATTTTGTTGTAAAAATGAGAAATCACTGGTCAACTTTTAACCCTTATAACTTCCTAACAAAAAAATATTTTGCTTCCAAAATTGTGCTGATGTAAAGTAGACATGTGGGAAATGTTATTTAGTAACTATTTTGTGTCACATAACTCTAGTTTAACAGAATAAAAATTCAAAATTTGAAAATTTTCGCCAAATTTCTGATTTTTTTTCACAAATAAACGCAAAAATTATCGATCTAAATTTACCACTAACATGAAGCCTAATATGTCACGAAAAAACAATCTCAGAATCGCTAGGATGCGTTGAAGCGTTCCAGAGTTATTACCTCATAAAGGGACACTGGTCAGAATTGCAAAAAATGGCCAGGGTCATGAAGGGGTTAAGGGCATAAAAAATTCAAAGTTGGAAAATTGCGAAATTTTTGCCAAATTTCCATTTTTATTTTTTATTTTTTTTTTTTTTTCACAAATAAACGCAAGTTATTTGAATGAAGTTTTACCACTATCATGAAGTACAAAATGTCACAAGAAAACAATGTCAGAATCACCAGGATCCATAGAAGCGTTCCAGAGTTATGACCTCATAAAGGTACAGTGGTCAGAATTGTAAAATTTGGCCCGGTCATGAACGTGCAAACCACCCTTGGGGGTGAAGGGGTTAAATGTATGTGGACTTCCAAAATTTCGCCACCCTTGGCATAGGTCAGGAGGGCTTATGATTAACAACATGCCCAATCCTTGCAGGTAAAAGCAGGTGCTGGGAGAGTTATTGTTTTCTTTTATATCTTCTTTCAGCCACTTTTCCCATCTGAAACAATCAGCCAGTTCTTTCATGCATTGTACTTGCATTAAAGGGAATCTCAGTGGGGGCTACCTTCCTAAGCCATCTATATAGCTGAATGGAATGATACCTTAATATCTCAATGCAGTGTTTTATTCCACGGGAATCGCATTACCAGTATGAGACATGTAATGGCTGACAGTCTGTTCTCCTGATCTACAGGTCTCACAATGGTAACACCTTTTAATTGGAAATAATCTCAGGAGGCAGATTCTATGGGAGATCTATGTCCGGCCCATAGATCTTAACAGCTCATTTACCTATTAATAAAAATGTGGATTTCTCTGCCATAAAACATCAGATCACAGATATCAATGTATTTTATTCCTCTTCTTATGACCTATATGCCCATATAGATGATTTGGGATGGTGGAGCATACTGACAAATTCCCTTCTAGGTCCATGCACATAAGAGGAAAAAACACTGTTTTCATGAAATTCATGCAAACATCTAATGTGTATGAAGGCCTCCAGAATCTTCTCCAAAAGATGTCATGGGGGGGCAGAATGATTGAGGTGGTTACGTTTTAACACCCAACTTTCTCCCCAGAGAAGCTTCTGCCAGAAATGCCTGATTGCATCTTGTTCCCTCTTCTTATGGGTGGAGTGGGGAGAGGCGGCTGATTTGCCTAACAGTCATTAAAGGTCTCTGGGACCCTGTAGGCTAAGTTCATTCTTGATCTTACAGGGGCAGTTCACTTTGGACAGTCCATATTATTCTTTAGGGACCTTTCACACAGGCTGACTGGGCGGATGTACAACCATTGCACAAGTTAGTAGAGCGTTGATCCATTTTTGCCTTATCAGTGCTTGATGTCAGAAAATATGCCCAAGTAAAATGCCTTTTTTTAGAAGTATTCCTTGACCATAGTAAGATGACATTATTGTTCAGGTTTGGGACAAATCTGAAGTCACTACACGAGACCACATTTAAGGATAGTGGCAGGTGCGAGTGGGCGATCATGTGACCCATGTGTACAATTCACTAACCAACTAGATATGTTCAGTCTCAAAGTGAGATGAGAGAAGGATGAGTCACGTGACAGCCCACTCGCCCCAGCAATACCAGGGGGGGGAAGAACACGGGAAAACATGCAGTCACAACTTGACAGTCTGCTAGGATTTCTTCCCTCCCCCAGCAGTCAGCTGTAATATGTGAGAAACCAGACAGGAAGAGTTCAATTTCTCGATGGCACCACCACATGAATGGTGGAATTAAAGGGGTTGACTGAACATGGGAGAAAAGTCTGCAGACTGTCAAGTTGTGACTGCATGTTTTCCCGTGTTCTTCCCCCCCCCCCCCCCCCCCCCCCCTGGTATTGCTGGGGCGAGTGGGCTGTCACGTGACTCATCCTTCTCTCATCTCACTTTGAGACTGAACATATCTAGTTGGTTAGTGAATTGTACACATGGGTCACATGATCGCCCACGCGCACCTGCCACTATCCTTAAATGCTGTCTCGTGTAGTGACTTCAGATTTGTCCCAAACCTGAACAACCCCTTTAAGTATTGAAAATGGGATGATCTCTCCGCTACGAGCCATACCTTGTATGGTCTGTGTTTATGTTGCTGTATGCATCTGTGGTGGCTGATATCCTATGGGGCTTCCTCCTCTCTGCAGAGTTGTTAAATTGTTTCACTGCGGATTGTCTCGTTACATTATGTAATGTGCTAGAATCGCCTGAAAATGAATGTTTTGTTCTTTTATGGAATAAAGGGACTAGAACGGCTTCTCCCTCCCTGCACACATCTGCCTGGCAAGGTCTAGATAGCACAGGAAATGTTGTAAGCTCCTCGTCCTGTGATTGGTGGCCTCCTAAACTGGTGAGCTGCCGGCCCTAACCCCATTGGCGTTCCCATGTAACACGCCACTGCTCCAGACGAAAATAAGGAAGTGATCAACATTCACAAGGAACGAGCCATAAATCATCTCCAGATGGCAGGGGCAAATAAGGAGAGCTGAACGCTGTTATACAGCTGGGCCTAAAATATACATCTTTTCTCCACTTACACAACATATGTAAGCCCCTATAAGAGAAATGCAAAGTATCTTTATCTCCTAATTAAGTTTACCTACATGGTAATTAACGTTTGTTATATTGCACCATTATATTCCATGTTGCTGTACAAAGACTATTGTAAAAATGACTCCAGCTACATACACTGAACATATGAGCTCACAGTCTAAGAAGTATGGAAAATGGCACGCTACTATTTATGGGATAATGGACACCAAAGATCTCAATAATTGGGTGGCATCCGCTGCCATCTCCTGTTTTGTGGTTCTTGTGCCCATATAACTGATGTTCCCTCTGGAAGTAGATTGGCTTATTTATATCTTCTGTTTAATGCTCTTTATTATATATATATTCTAATAATAATCTCTTGTGCTGTTGTCTTCCAGCTGTCGTTGGCCTTCTTTATCCCTGCATTGACAGCCACCTTGGAGAACCTCACAAGTTCAAGAGAGAATGGGCCAGTGTCATGAGATGTATAGCAGTATTTGTTGGCATCAATCACGCTAGTGCTGTATCCTTCCGCCTGAATGTTACAACCAGTGCTGCCTTTTTACTGGTGGCTTTATGATCTGCAATGTGTTGTAAGGCATGTGTATGGCCATATTATGGTGCAGCCCTGTACAGCACTATAGTAGGGCACCTTAACTGTGGCTCCATATGCTTTTGACTTTTTTAGGTCTTGATTTCTAGCATACTCCTTTAGGTTACATGTAAGAAAACCAGGGCTGTGGTGTCGGTAAGCCACAGTTGCGACTCCGACTCCTGGATTTTATCAGACTCCGACTCCTTCATAAATGGCCAATTCATAACCACAAATTTACTGTTGTAAAATATTAAACATCGTGCTTATTCAGTTTCTCACCATCATATAAGTAATCAGACCACTTAGAGCAAAAACTACATTTATTAGAATACAATTAGAATATATCAAATAACTTTTATGAACTTTTCTAAACTGTAAGTAAATATGCAATGAACACTTTTATGCAGTTAATAAGAAGAAATCTATAAATTTGTCCTCAGAAAAAGTATTGCCTCTGTCAGATCCTCCTTCATGGATGCCCTCAAATCTGATCTAATTATTTTGAGAGCAGAGAACAACCTCTCTACACTAACTTGTGTTGGTGGCAAAGCAGTAACCACTCGGGCAACATCTCTGACTATGTCAGGATACAGAGGAATCGCTTGTTGCACTGTTATTTTTGATGAAGGGTCAAATTTCTCAATTTCTTTTAGTGCACATGAAAAATTCTGCTGAAATGTACTGGCTGTGTTCCTTGATGGGGATGACTCTTCTATGCGGGAACGCTTTGCACGGTCCTTGTGATCCAAATATTTTTCGAAATTAAATTCTTCATCAGTTGATGATGAGGGTGAAGATGTGGCAGGACGACCAAATTCTTCTTGTTCCTCCTGACTGTTCTGCAACCCTTTCATCCTTACTGCTATTTCAAACAGAGCTTCTTTTCCTTTACTTAGCTGTTGATCTAGAAGAATCCGATGCATTGGGTCTACATAAACAGCTGCCAAAAGAATGTTATTTTGTAATAGTAGCTCCTCTCTCCGTTTCATTGATGTAGCAATGCCACTTGCAATTAACCCTCCTCTTTGGGACAGGCGAAACATCAGGTTCTTCCACTCCTTTAAGAAAATACCTGGAGTTAAGTACTCTGCTTGTAATTTTTTAGTCACTGTAAATGGGTGCTCTAGCAATTTTTCCAGCTCGGTCACCTGATTCAACTGACTTTCATTTAGCGTCAGTTGAGGGTTAGCCATGTCTACAAGAAAGGTTTTCAGTTCAACCAAGCGCTGAATCATTAAGTACTGCCCCATCGTGTGGCTTGATCAATAATTGCCCCTTTTCCAGCACGTCTCTTCAAAATTGAGTCAACTTTAGGGGTTCTGGCAACAGTAGCCAATTTTCTCACCTTGCCAATCAGTGCAGCAGCATGTCCTTCTTGCAGACTGTCTCTTATAGCCAGCTGTAGCGTATGCACAACACAGCGCATGTGATGAATGAAAGAACATATTGACACAGTTTCAACAAGATCATCTAAACTATCATGTTGCTGTTCATCTGAAGCAACTTCAGTTTGCTCCTCAGTTACAATACTGTGTTCCTCTATTTCAAACATTTGTGTCTGTGGACCCAGAATGTTCTAGCTGCTGGTCACCATCATTACTCTCATTCATTAGCTTAATAGTACTTATCATATTTGAAGCATTGTCAGTTACGACAGAAAGAACTTGCTCTTTTTTAAGTTCATAGTCTTGCAGAACCTTTTCCACCAAGACCTGGAGAAACTCACTGGTGTGATGAGCTTTGGTGTCTTTTACTGCCAATGTCTTGGTAACTATTTCATTTTTGTCACAAACAAATCGGACATTGATGGCAAAATAGTTCACTCTGTGACGTGTGCAGGCATCCATTTTAAGAAACAGAAAGCGTCCCTTGAGAGTTTTTTTTTTTTTTTAAGTTCTTCCTTTTGTTTAAAAGCTTCTTCGATTACTAATTTTCTAATACTCTCTCTCCAGAGAAACACCAAGCTTGCGGGCCATTTCCCCATTCAGACACATAAAAGCTGGTCGTGAAAATAATGAAATAGACACACTATCCTTTACAACAAGCTCTATGATCTGTTTTTTAAATGTATCTACAGTCATTGTCACAGTAACTTTGTCACTGACAAAATATCTTGCAACTGATGGCTGCAAAGTTCTCTGCTCCTTTGTTTGGCTGGAAGAGCTGGGCACTGGTTCATTGGTTTGGATGCAGTCTCTCTCATCCACTGCTTTCAGTACTTCTGGATGAAAGCGCTGTAAATGTCTCTTTAGATTAGAAGCTCTGGTAGGAGCATTTTTATCTTTGCCTGAATATGCACTCATCTTGGCTTCACAGCATTTGTTTTCGTCTGGATCATTTGTCATACACTGACAGACATAATGTTTTCTATCTTGAGTGATGGTGAAATGTTCAAATACAGCTGATTTAATGTGATGCTTCTTTGACATTCTCAGGTTTTTAATTCTGCATTCACAATCCAAATGACAACTGTTTTTCCTAAAAACAATTGTACAAAATTATTGCCAGGTCGTACAACTGATATAGTGGTCAGTAATACTGTTGTTATTCCTCATGTACTCACAGTTAACTGATGCAAAGTTTGTTGAAAGGATAATACTTCTTACAGTCTTCCTCTTTTGAGTAGCAGGCAGCTGTGAGATGCTTGGAAGACGCACACCTAGTATGATCTAGTCTAGAGGAGGAGCTTTACTACTAAGAATTTGCAACACCTTTTCACTTTCAGTTTCATACATTGTAAGTAGGGGGGTTGGGGCAGCATGAGGTTAACCAAGTATAAGATTAGATAAGGGCAGTGGAGAACAGTGACACACAAGAAGTAAGAAATGTCTCTATCTCCAGCAGAACGGCTTATCACTGTTGTTCATAGTTTGATAGAACATATATATTTGAGTAACATTTATAAAATTCATATGAAAGTTCAATTATGAAATATTAATACATTTTTTTTTTTTTTTTTTTTAAAGCTGGAGTCGGTACATTTCTACCGACTCCAACCAAAACTAACTCCGACTCCACAGCCCTGAAGAAAACTGCTTTGGATGGAGGTCTAAGTGTCATGTCTTGTAGGACTCCATGTGCTGCAATAGTCTCCATGCCATGTATGAGATATTTGGATCAGAAAGAGGTTTACCATTACCAATGGTATTGGTGCTAATTGATTACGCCCTCCAGCAGCCATGTCACTACTCTCTGGCCGCTGGATGTGAACCCTGAAAACCACTCTACTATACCTAGTCGGCCTGGTGCGAAGGTGCAATTACTTCAAGCTACAGCAATAATGTTGCATTAGACCTGTTAATCAAGAGGAGGTAGGAGGCAGTACTCAGGTCTTTCATCCAGTGGCCACAGATTATTGATCACTCAGTGGGCTGGGTCTTGCACCAATTGCATTTATCGATCAATGTTTTGTGTTCATTATTTCCATGGAATCCAAGCTCTTGTGAAAGCCTCCGGTTATTTAAGGGTGTAAATGTAATCGTACACTGTGCGACTACTTCTGTTCTGTTCCTTAACTTCAGTCTTTCAATCAGAAACTAGATTTTGCTAATAACGTTCAGCTGTCCCTGACGCTGGCAGCCTTGTCGTTGGGCCTGTGGTGGACGTTTGATCGTTCCCGTAGTGGCCTGGGACTTGGGATTACAATAGCCTTTCTTGCAACACTCATCACACAATTCTTGGTCTATAATGGAGTATACCAGTAAGTTGCATGTTTTTTGTTTCTGAGGGGTAAAAATTTACAAACCTAATGGGTTTTTCCAGCTCTGCCGGTCGGTTTCCCCAGCTTAAATGATGCTGTCATCCCAACATGTGACCAAGCAGGCATTTACTGCCATCGGCAGTGATCTCGGTAATGTCTGCAGGCCCCATCCTAGCTGGAGGTGGGTAAACAGACCAGCTGGTGACCAGGGGAGGGATGGCATGGGAGTGTCAGGCGATTGGTGAGGGAAATATTACTTGTTTTTGAGGGCTTTCATTTTTTTCACCTTATCAGCTGTTTTAAATCTTTTTTTAATGGACTGGGAAACCACATATACTCTGTCTACGGCAGGGGTCTTAAAATAAAGCTGGTTCCTGAGTCACTTAAAGAAATTTAAAAAAAAAAAAGTAAATGGTGTCACATTGAAATGCCCATCATTAAATACAGTATGATGGCCCCACAGCTCCATTTATACAGTGTAATGCCCCCCAGCACATGCTCCCTCTGGCCTTGTGTGGAGATCCTCTCTGGTGGGTACCAGCAGCACAAGGCGTTGTGTGAGTCATTCACCAGACGTGGCCATGAACAGCGTGCGGAACATCTCCTGTTTTGAGATATGGCACCTGACACATTTAAAGACAGTGCTGGCCCAGTTAGCCTATGGCTGCTAGGTGCTAAGATTATTCCAGGGCTGAATGCTTGAGACCCCTGGTCTATAGAGTCTATGGAACTAGAAAAAAACACCAAGTCTGCTTCTTTCCCAGAAACAGTGCCACTCTTGTCTACATGTTATGTTTGGTATTTCAGTTCAGCTTTGCCTCTTTCAAGTAAAGAAGGTGGAGTGCTAGAAACGGTACCACTGATTCTCAAGCCACCCTTGAGATTCTACTGTACAAGTTAATGGGTATTCCCATCTCCAAGATCCTATCCCAGTAAGTAGTAGGTGTATAATATTAGCATATTCTTCCAATTAGAAATTTTTTTTTATTTTTCTTATTCACTGTCTCCTTCCCCATGTGCAGGCACTGCAGGACCTTGGGTATCCATGATTACGACCACTGATATAGTGACAGTTACCTTGTTGCTAGTAGTCGTGACCATGGATATCTGTCACTATATCAGTGGCCGTAATCATGGATACCTGCACATGAGGAAAGGGACATGGCGAATCTGAAAAACTACACTAAATTTCTAATTGGAAGTATATGCTAATATTACAGCTACTACTTATTGGGATAGGAGATTGGAATAACCTTTAAGTCCATTCAACGTGTATGATCTGATGAAACGGGCTTTACTTCTAAATTAAAATAAGCTCTTCTACTAGTCATCAACTATTTGTGCTGGACAACTATGGTGGCAAAGTTTTTAGCAGATTGTTTCCTACTAGAAATCTGAGAGAAAATGGTGGTAAAACTGAATGCTCCTTACTCGCCTTGCGTGAAACAGTGTTTGTTTTTTCATGTTCTTAACTCTTGTTTTGCTTTCTTTTAGGTACACCTCCCCAGACTTCCTCTATATTCGATCCTGGCTGCCGTGCATATTCTTTTCTGGTGGGGTGACTGTTGGAAATATAGGAAGGCAGCTAGCCATGGTAATTTTTTTTTTTTATTTAAATATATTTGAAAAGTAGAAAATTAAAATGCTCTTTACTCGGTCCCTGGGTCCAGCGCTGCATCTCAGCCGTTGCTCCCAGTTGTCTGATATTTTCTGCAGTGCTGATGTCACGTTAATATCGCTGACTTGCCCAAGTTGATCTCACTGATTAGCCGCAGCGCTGGCAACATATCAGACATCTGGAGCAGTGGCGGAGACTAAAGGGGGTTTTACACTAAGCAATATCGCTAAAACGTCACTGGTTTTGTGACGTTATAGCGATATTGCTAGCGATATCGCTATGTGTGATACTTACCAACGACCGGCTCCCCCGCTGTCCATCGCTGATCGCGCGAGAATGTCCGGCTCCATTTCTCGTCGGGAGCTTCCTGCTGAGACTTCCTGCTGTGACGTCCAGCGACGCGTGGAGGCGGGCGGGAGGACGCAGGATCGCTGTGTGTGAATGGTAAGTATCGTGCGCTGCGTCGCTGCTGCATCGCTGTGAGATCTTTCTGTATGAAAGCTCACTAGCGATCATTTAGCGATGCACCAGCGATCCTGACCGGGTCGGATCGCTGGTTGGATCGCTGGTGCATCGCTAAATGTAAAAGGGCCTTTAGGATAGGTGAGGAAACAGCAGGGCTTTTTTTTATTTTTTTTGTTTTTTAATGTTCAACTGTCAAATTAGTGCAAGTAACATTGTTCCCGTGCACAGCATGTACCAACTAGTCTAGTATTAAGTATATACTGTATCTGTTTACGTTTTGTTTTTTTGAGGTTTTTGCTTTAATTTTTGTTTTTTATTGCAGGGTCCTACAGAAAAAGCACACTCAGACTAGATGCCTCAACATGCCCCCCATACATGTACTAAGAGAAGAACAGCACTCATTCAAGAAAAACTTGCACTATGTTACTGAGTAACTCGCAAACTTTTCATCTGCAAAACGCATTAATGTGAAGGCTGTCTCTTCATAATTTGGTTAGTACGTTATACCTTGTGCAGAATCTAGCCCTTTGGATTATTGCCACATCAGACTACTCCTATACACAGCGGAACTGAGATGAGAGGAGAAATGATGGCCCGGTATTACATCTGTTCGTCCATGATTGCAGCAGATTTTTCTGTCTCTTTAGTGGTAGGCTTTCAGATGTTTTCTGCATGATGTAAAAGGCTGGATGCCGGCTTTAAGTATCAGTGTTACAATTTCATTCTGAGAAGCTGAAGAGGACATGTCTGTTATGGAGTCTTGCCATAACCTCTGGAAGTCATGATGGATGCAAGGAGAAAAGAAGAAAAATAAGATAACGTGAATAGGAGTGCATTATTTATCTACAATGGAAAATAAGGCTGTGGGGGGAAATGGTGGTATAGACAATGCCGAACATGTGGAAGCCATCGATCTGACAAGGAGGCTGTTGGCTTTTACTTAATGCTTGATAGACAGCCAAGAATTTACTTCTTTGCAAATTAAATTACATATTCTAGAAGTGAACTTCTTGGTTCGCTGCCCAATGAATAGTAAGTTTTGGTGGGCACTAGAAGTTAGAATATTTTCCATTTTGGGCTGATAGTGAGTGATTTTTTTAGTCCAATGACTGGATCACGTTAGGCGCTTTTGGGAGGTGACTGCATACGTAGAGATCCTTGGTTGTCATCTTCTGACTAATCTCACAAAGATTTATGGTTAGATGTGATCTTTGAGCCATTTTAAACAGGTTTTCCAGGACAAGAATATTGATCTTTGATCCCATCAGATCAATGGGTATCCATCCCTTGCTATCCTGGCCAATCAGCTG
Source organism: Dendrobates tinctorius (assembly GCF_039654945.1). Classification (NCBI taxonomy): domain Eukaryota; kingdom Metazoa; phylum Chordata; class Amphibia; order Anura; family Dendrobatidae; genus Dendrobates; species Dendrobates tinctorius. The sequence goes on from NW_027361738.1 coordinate 38,709,014, forward strand.
GCCACAGCACTCCAGCAAGAGCAGCCTTCTGTGTATTGTCTACCATGCACAGCTCCATGCACCTTACAGTGGCTATTCCTGGTATTGCAGTTTTGTTCTATTCACTTAAGCGTAGCTGTCATTTACATTTTTATTGCATAAATCAATAGTACATATATAAAATAAGCAACGTTGTAATATCTTATCAGATGCATCTGCTTTCTCCTCCTCCTGGACTGAGCTTTCACTCAAGTGATGGTTAAAATCTGTATTCAGTGAAGGACTTTCCGATTATTGAGATGTCAGTTGGTGCTTATAAAGTTCTATGGAGAGAGGAACTAGAGACAGACATTCTACTGCAGGTTACACTTTAAATTATACTGAGCTGCAGTACCAGGCATGGCCACCACAAGTGGTCTGGTGCTGTGCCCATCCCTTCAACCAGCTGATTGGCTCCTGATTCTATGGATAGACCATCGATATTGTAGTCACAGAAAACCCATCTAAACTGATGACCCTGTACATGCAAATACGACCAGCAATGACTGTATTCCAAGGGCAGCAGATGTAAGCAAATTGACAAACGTTTACCTTCTAAATGTGTAATTTATCATCCTGGAAGAAGAACCTGCTACTTTTTTTATTTTTTTCCTGTCTTGCAGCCTTATTAATATTTGCAGTCTGTGATTGCCTTGTAAAAAGAAAAGTGCATTTGTCACTTCATTAAACTTGTGGTGTTTTCATTCTTCTATAGTATTTGTGAGTACAGAGAATTCACCATCGCATCAAATGACCTGTACTTTATGGTGATTTTACAGCAATCCGTCAGTTTACAAAGTGCAATGTGTTAAAAAAAAAAATAACTTAAAGGGAATCTCTCTGATCGAGGTGGTAGTGTTACAATTAATATTGCACAATTTTTTTTAGACTTGTAGGTGCCCTTTTTATAGGGACGGTGGTATCTTGCATATCTATACAATGATCATGTTCACCTTAGCTAAGCAGTAAATATGAGAAGCAAAGATGTTCTGCAGTAATCTGCTATCTTGTACCATGGCTCCACTAATACTAGCCCATCGGGGGGCTCCACTAATACTAGACCATCGGGGGGCTCCACTAATACTAGACCATCGGGGGCTCCACTAATACTAGACCATCGGGGGCTCCACTAATAATAGACCATCGGGGACTTTCACTGACATTTCAGATGAGACTTTCTGTTGCTTTTAATGACCTGGGAAAACCCCTTTGAGCATTCATAATATTTTAATCGTACAGTCTATAAAATTGGAACCTGTTTAGATTTTGCTCACCGCCTGAGTGATGTGGCCACTAGATTTAATTATGTAATGGGCAAGGCCATCTTTAACCAGGGATCTATTGTTTACCCCTTAGAAGCTGGGTGCTTATTGGTGGATAACAATATATTGCTTATGTCCCAGAAACCCTGGTACATACAAGAAGGATATCTGCCTTGTAGGTACAGGTTTGCCTCTTTAACATGATAGATTCCCTTTAAATTATGCGAAATGTAATTAGGAATTGTATACTGGTGGCCCTCTGGGGCCGTGTAACTGCAGCATTACTGCAACCCGCTAAACTGTTGTAGACGTGTAACTACGTGAACCTGTCACTCATGTGGGAGCTGTAGACTAAAGCCAGCCATACACTTAATGATGGCAAACGGACCACTGCTCATTCAGCCGTCAGTGATCTCTCCCTTAACCACCCACACGCTCCTCTGACACAAGTCGGGTCCTTTAAATTTCAACACCTGGAACTTTTTCTCTTCCCTGACATCACATTTCGTCAGGATCGAATAAAAGTACTCAAATGTGTATTTGGGCCTTAAAGGGGTATTCGCATTTCCAAGATCCTATCCCAATATACAGAGTGGGCCATTTATATGGATACACCTAAATTCAATGTGAAGAGGATCATGTGACACATCAAACTTATTGAGAATTTCACAAGAAAAACAATGGATGCCATGAAAAAAAACCCTCCGTATGAGACCCAGAGGTGCAGAATTGGCTCTCTAGTTTGGCTATGATTATACAACGCTTTGCTTGTATGGAGCCATAATACAGTCGTGTGCACAACACCGTACTTTGTAAACACCAGCAAATCTAATAAATGGATAATTAGATACTCGTGTCCAGGGGATTAGCTCGTTATTGTAGCTTCATTGATGTAAAATGGGATAAGCTGCAATAAAAAGTGCCGTCCTATGAACAATGTCTCGGTTTCTTCACACCAATTGCTGTCCGTACACATCGGCAGCAAATAAAATGTTCTTACCACCGACAATTGGTTTAAGTCCGGGATCACACATACGAGAAACTCGGACAAGTCTCACATTTTAATACCCGGCACTGCCGCCTGCACTCAGGAGCGGAGCGTGCGGCTGCATAGAAATGCATGCAACCGAATGCTCCGCTCTCGAGTGCCGGCGGCAGTGCCGGGTATTAACATGCGAGACTCGTCCGAGTTTCTTGCATGTGTGATCCCGGCCTAATATGAAAACGCCCACATCATGTGTCTGACAGGTTCACTGCCAAGAGGGTTTCTGTGGATTCAAATCAGCAATAATTTCTTTAATGGGAAAAAATGGTATGCATTAATTTTTTTTTTTTTGCATTTCTAAAAACTCCATTTATTATCAACATTATGAAAAATATTCAGGATTGAGAGTCCTCAGTGGTTGATACCTTTTAATGGCTAACTGAAAAGATGGTAACACATTGCAAGCTTTCGAGACTACTCAGGTCTCTTCATCAGGCTAGACTAATACAAAATCTGAAGTCACATATTTATGCACAATACAGCCTAGAAAAAATGCAATAGATAAGACAAGTGACGTGAAGCAGAACTATCAATATGGGAGAGGGAGAAACATAAATATAAACATTGGACCAGTTCATAGATAAGGAGTCTGGATGTTTTATGGTCCTCTGATTGGGGTCTAGTTCTGTGTTGCCCCGCAAGGTTTTAACATCCGGACTCCTTATCTATGAACTGGTCCAATGTTTATATTTATGTTTCTCCCTCTCCCATATTGATAGTTCTGCTTCACGTCACTTGTCTTATCTATTGCATTTTTTCTAGGCTGCATTGTGCATAAATATGTGACTTCAGATTTTGTATTAGTCTAGCCTGATGAAGAGACCTGAGTAGTCTCGAAAGCTTGCAATGTGTTACCATCTTTTCAGTTAGCCATTAAAACGTATCAATTACTGAGGACTCTCAATCCTGAATATTTTTCTATCCACTGGCTAACACGGTACAAAGATATACATCTTTCCTGTATCAACATTATGAAGGTTTCTTTGTTTTTTTTGTGAAGTTGCCTTTTTCATATTTTACTTTATGCAATGAAACTTTGTTTTGATTTCTTGCTGCAAGATGATTGGTATTCTTGTGTTACCTGGCATTAAAATTCTAGTAGTGTCTATGAGGCCGGGGTCACATTGCGTTTAGGCAGTCCGTTAACAGACTGCGTTACACCGCGGTGTAACGCAGTCCATCTAACGCTGCCATTGACCCCATTATGTGACGCGTGCCGTCATTCAGTAACGTAGCCTCGGACGCGGGCTGCAGCGTCTGATGCTCCGTCACTGCTAGCGCTGGTGATTCATCTGCACTAGCGGGTATAGCATAACGCTATCATTTGGCGTTTCCGAACATATTCTCTCAACTCTAGTTGTAACGCTACACGAGATAGAGAAAGCTGACTATACACATTGGGTAGCCATGTGCTGAATGTTCGGCCAAAGGCTATCACTCCCGACTCCACATACTTGTGAGCACTGGGGATTTCGGGATTATCTCTGCTGAGAACAAAAGTATCAGGCACTGCCAGTCCACCTGCCCGATGCTTCTCTCTACTATCTGGAGAGAGCCGGGAGCTGCCCATACACATCAGATGGCCGAGCGATCCTCAAAATCTGTGGCTTCAGCCAGCTTTCCGCTAACGTGTATTGGGGCTGTTATTGTGACTGTCCCAAAAAAAGGTAATGGTAAACTGTACCTCCCTTCTAATGGGATGGGGTCCCTTTACCTCTATGTAGCCCACCTGTAATTGGCAAGTAATGGTTCGGTGCTCATATTCTACATGTGTAAGCTATTAAAATGATCCTTTATTAGATTTTAATAACTTCATTATTCACTATTTTGAAGTCTTTTGGGTCCTGGTTTATTAAGCTATTTTCAGCAGAATTCTGGTGAAGTTGCTCAAAAATATTGCAACATTTGGTGTTTACACGCCAGCTATGCCTATATGGACAGGGCATGACTGCACCCACCTGCATAAAGAATTAGGCGCATTGTACTCCAGCAATCCTCTTCTTACACTGGCCTGCACAGCACAGTCTTAATGAATCGTCCCATCTATTTTATTATAGAATTATAAAAACAAAAATTGTTTTTTTTCCCCAAGCCAAATCTGACCACTGTTATTTCACGTTGCCAATACTTGCAGCAAGTCTTTGAAACCAAAATCGGCCAAGATATAAAAGTACATGCGAATAATTGCACTATGCTGGACTATGGATACACTAATACTTTGTATTTTTCCAGTTAATGATCTTCACTTGTAGGCTTTCTGTGAATGCTTTATATGTGTATCAAATTTTTTTTTTATTAAAGTTGTGGATCATTTCATTTGAATCTTCTCTTTTGTTTGTGCAGTGTAGCAATGCCCTGCAGCCCATTGTAGAGCACGGGTTCTTAAGAAGAATGTTGCCATTTTTAGTTTTGCATTGATTTATATAATCATGTATTATTACCGTAAAATGACACGATTTTAACATTTATTTATTTTTTCTGCTGCCAGTTTATATTTGCTGCTGTGTAACTGTTTGGGTATGACACTTGCACACCGCAAATACTGCAGCCATGGGAGACTAGAGACGCACAGACCACAGCCTCCTATATTGCGTCTGCCTCAGCTATGGCCTGTGCATTCCCCATGGGGTGTCCAGTTCATCGCTGCGGGGGAGTCAGGTGCCATTTTATTGTAGTCCAGAACTATGCTCTTGGCTACAATTTACACCCCCATATCACGCAGCTGTTGGTGACAGGAGGTCTGCGCAGTAGTTGTCAGATGTGGTGAACACAGCTCAGGAGCCTGACGCTGTACTATTATCAGACTATTGAGCAGCTCGGTAACCTGGGATTAGTCATACAATATCAGGCTGCCGACCTGTACTCACTTCAGTATTCAGAGTTCATCATCACGCTGCTGTGCTCTGAACACTGACTCCTCTCTGCTCAGTCAGTGTAAAGCCTCATTCAGATGTCCTTACATTATATATCTGAGTGAGGCTTTACACTGAGCACAGCCATTTATCTAGTCTCATCATGTGTGACGGTCTGCTGAGCCGTGTATCTCATGCGGTCACTGAAACGGTGAGCAGCACACCTTCAACTAACAGAATCGGTGCTAACGACCGACCTCTGTGTCACTGTCCACTTGTCAATACCACTTTGCCGTCACTAACAAAATGGCTCCTACGCTTCATCCTGCCTTATCCTTTCCAAACATCTATAAGGCGAGGAGTGACATCTCACACATGGAGCAGATCCCACCAATGTGTACTGCAGTTGCACTATCTCACATTACACTAACTTTTTATGGCAAATATCAGCAGTTGCCCCCCCCACTCCCTCCAGTTTTTAAAGTTGAAAATATGAACAAAAATTGCTATTTTATAACATTAAAAAAATATACATTTTTGCATTTTTTTTTCCAATTGTTGAGAAAAAAATGAATGGGCACATTCCCTTTAAATCTGCCAGATCCATTTGTCATCTACTGTAGATTATAAAGGGAATGTTGCTGATGAAATGTAGCCGTTAAAATGTACTGTTATGCTCTGACTGGAACTAATTGTTCTTTGTTCTGGCTATGATCGCCGTGAAGCCTAAATGCCTGTAGGCCCACTCTGATTGTCACTCGGTATCAGGAAAAAAAATATTTTTTTTAATAAAGCCAATTGGTTCATATTTTGTACTCCTTTAAGTCAATAAGGTAAAGCAAAGTTCTATGATCAACCTCCACCCCTTCCTTCTGATGTCTGCTCCTTCTGACATGGATATATTCTCAAGGTCCATATAAGAACATGGCATAAATATTATTGGCATAGTGTGTTTTTTTTAACCTATGCATTGTCTTAAGCGTTCTGGTTGAAAACCTGAATAAATGTTCGGCACTCCTCACTACGGAATTTTGCAGGAGATAGCAGTAATTACATACACTGGGTGCAGAATTATTAGGCAAATGAGTATTTTGATCACATCATCCTTTTTATACATGTTGTCCTACTCCGAGCTGTATAGGCTTGAAAGCCAACTGCCAATTATGTAAATTAGGTGATTTGCATCTCTGTAATGAGGAGGGGTGTGGTCTAATGACATCAACACCCTATATAAGGTGTGCTTAATTATTAGGCAACTTACGTTCCTTTGGCAAAATGGGTCCGAAGAAAGATTTGACGGACTCTGAAAAGCCAAAAATTGTGAGATGTCTTGCAGAGGGATGCAGCAGTCTTGAAATTGCCAAACTTTTGAAGCGTGATCACCGAGCAATCAAGCGTTTCATGGCAAATATCCAACAGGGTCGCAAGAAGCGTGTTGATAAAAAATGGTGCAAAATAACTGCCCATGAATTGAGGAAAATCAAGCATGAAGATGCCAAGATGCCAATTGCCACCAGTTTTGCCATATTTCAGAGCTGCAACGTTACTGGAGTATAAAAAATCTCAAGGTGTGCCATACTCGGGGACATGGCCAAACTAAGGAAGGCTGAAAAATTACCACCTTTCAACAAGAAACCAAAGATAAAATGTCAAGACTGGGCCAAGAAATATCTTAAGGCTGATTTTTCTAAGGTTTTTTGAACTGATGAAATGAGAGCGACTCTTGATTGGCCAGATGGATGGGCCCGAGGCTGGATCAGTAAAGGGCAGAGAGCTCCACTCCGACTCAGACGCCAGCAAGGTGGAGGTGGGGTACTGGTATGGGCTGGTATCATCAAAGATGAACCTTTTCGGGTGGAGGATGAAGTGAAGCTCAACTCCCAGACCTACTGGCAGTTTCTGGAAGACACCTTCTTCAAGCAGTGGTACAGGAAGAAGTCGGTATCGTTCAAGAAAAGCATGATTTTCATGCATGACAATGCTCCATCACATGCATCCAAATACTCCACAGCGTGGCTGGCCAGTAAAGGTCTAAAAGAAGAAAAAATAATGATATGGCCCCCTTGTTCACCTGATCTGAACCCCATAGAGAACCTGTGGTCCCTCATAAAATGTGAGATCTACAGGGAGTGAAAACATTACACCTCTCCGAACAGTGTCTGGGAGGCTGTGGTGGCTGCTGCACGCGTTGTTGATCGTAAACAGATCAAGCAACTGACGGAATGTATGGATGGAAGGCATTTGAGTGTTATCGTAAAGAAAGGTGGCTATATTGCTCACTGATTTTTTTTTTTGTTTTGTTTTTGAATGTCAGAAATGTTTATTTCTAAATTTTGTGTTGCTCTATTGGTTTACCTGGTGAAAATAAACAAGTGAGATGGGTATATATTTGGTTTTTATTAAGTCGCCTAATAATTCTGCACTGTAATAGTTACCTGCACAAACAGATATTCTCCTAAAATAGCCAAATCTAAAAAAAAACATTCCAACTTGCAAAAATATTAAGCTTTGATATCTGAGTCTTTTGCGTTGATTGAGAACATAGTTGTTATTCAATAATAAAAAGTATCCTCTCAAATACAACTTGCCTAATAATTCTGTACACGGTGTATACTACTACTACTTTTTGAAGCTATTTGACTATGGAGCCAGCCTGGTATGTATCTCGACTCATGCGCCTGACCACAGACTATTCAAAAGTTATTCTTTACGATCTCCATTTGGACTACAAGCCCGGAGCTCGATCCATTTTTTTTTCTTTCTTCTTGATGGCTATAACTTAATTACTTAATCTAAGTTCACATTGTGTCTTTGTCTACGGTCGGGAGCTTGCAGCTAAAGCCCTAGAAAAACGTTTTCCGCTGTTTGTGTTAATGAAGCCATTGATTATAATGATGTAGATGGAGTCGCTGTGTGCTCTGTAGGACATAATTTTTGGACTCGTATGCCTTTTTGAGGCAGACACTAAGATGGCGTCTTGGTGCCTGCCTCAAATAGGCATATAATGATGCCAACATAGAACACTGACTCTGCCTGCATCATTATAGTCAGTGTTCCTGTTGGTGCGAACATCTGAATCCCATTCTCCGAGGCTTCAGACACAAATACTGACAGAGCCACTGATCATAGTCCAACGTGAATATAGTCCAAGTAGGACTGTCTTAGGATGCCCAAGTCCTACCAGTTATGCATGTCTCTAGAAGTTTTTATAAGGGAATAATTGTCACGGCTAGATGATGACCAGGTCACAGCATCTCCCACATCGGCAAGTATGCAGTGAGTAAAGGGAACCTGTCACCTCGTTTTTCAGCTATAAGTTGAGGCCACTGCCTTTCTACAGCTTCCTAGAATGCTGTAGATAAGCCCCGAAAGGCAGTGGCCGCAGCTTATAGCTGAAAAATGAGGAGACAGGTTGCCTTTATCAACGTAAGCCTATTGAGCGTCAGAGCAAGGCCCCATAGGCTTGCATTATAGAAGAAACTTCTCGCTCACACCGAGAGCATAGAGTGAGCCGAAGAGCGATGACTGGCAATTCTGACAGCTAAATTGGAAAGGGTTATTTACAGTTAGAGCAGTCAGACTGTGGAATGCCGACCACAAGAACTAGTAATGGCAGACACTACAACAGCTTTTAACCAGGGCTGGATGATTTCCTCAATACACATAACATTGTGGTTATATTTAATTTAGTGACAAAATGGACAATTGGTGGAGAAAGGTTAAACTTGATGGACCTAGGTCTTTTTCAACCTATGTATGTAACTATGTAGCTATGACATCACACAAAAGAGGAGCCGGACAGAGCTTGATCTCAGAGAAGACGGCAGTAGGGAAGTATATTACCCCACCACACTACAATACATACACGTTTAGTGAAAAAACAAAACTTCATGAGGGTACTTCAAACATGTACGACGTACAGCATTGGTATGCCATATATTTCAGAAATATTCTATTACAAAGGAACATTAATTCAGAATTTTAATTTTATTTTTTTATATTAGGAATTCCCTATCAGTATGTCTTTGGTGTGTGGGAGGAAACCGGAGTACCCGGAGGAAACCCACGCAAACACGGGGAGAACATACAAACTCCTTGCAGATGTTTTCCTTAGTGACATTTAAACCCAGGATCCCAGTGCTGCAAAGCAACAGTGCTAATCACTGAGCCACCGTGCTGCCCAAGTACAGCTTTGATGATGGACTTGCTGTACTAGATGTATATGGTGCCCTAATCAGAGATTGGGCAAATGCATCTTCTGATGCTGCGACCGGCCCTGGATAATCCACGCCGGCAGGATGATATAATCCGGCAGAAGATGGATCCTAGGAGAAGAGATATAAAACTAATGTAAGTAATGGGACTCCATATTAGAGGATACTGCTTTGGTTTCATTGTGGCAGGACGGTAGAGAAACCTTAACTGTGCAGAGGAACAGGATCATTGTCAGTCATCATACATGTGACAATCCCACCACTGACAGATAACATCTTCTCCACATGAATTATTCTCACTGGCCAACATCAAACAACATAGACCTTATTATCACACTTACGTCTTCTAGGTTTTCGCTCTTCTTCTAATTTGGCATTTTCCTCTTCTACCAGTTTTATTGCAGAGTTATTTTTCTTCTCAACTAGAAATACATATAAAAAGTAAAAAAACAAGTCAATGATCATTGTCAGTCATCATACATGTGGCAATCGTATCACTGGGAGTTAACATCTCCTCCTCATGAATAATTCTCAGTCGCCGACATCAGACAATGTAGACCTTGTTGTCACACTTACCTCTGCTAGGTTCTGTCTCTGGGACTATTTCTGGGTCTTCATCATCTCCCAGTTTTAATGCAGAGGTATTTTTTGTCTCATCTTGAAATTCATATAAAAAAGTAAGAAAAACAAGTCAGTGATCATTGTCAGTCATCATACATGTGGCAATCGTATCACTGGGAGTTAACATCTCCTCATGAATAATTCTCAGTCGCCGACATCAGACAACATAGACCTTGTTGTCACACTTACCTCTGCTAGGTTCTGTCTCTGGGACTATTTCTGGGTCTTCATCATCTCCCAGTTTTAATGCAGAGGTATTTTTTGTCTCATCTTGAAATTCATATAAAAAAGTAAGAAAAACAAGTCAGTGATCATTGTCAGTCATCATACATGTGGCAATCGTATCACTGGGAGTTAACATCTCCTCATGAATAATTCTCAGTCGCCGACATCAGACAATGTAGACCTTAATGTCACACTTACCTCTGCTAGGTTCTGTCTCTGGGACTATTTCTGGGTCTTCATCGTCTCCCAGTTTTAATGCAGAGGTATTTTTTGTCTCATCTTGAAATTCATATAAAAAAAGTAAGAAAAACAAGTCAATGATCATTGTCAGTCATCATACATGTGGCAATCGTATCACTGGGAGTTAACATCTCAACGTGAATTATTCTCAGTCGCCGACATCAGACAACATAGACCTTGTTGTCACACTTACCTCTGCTAGGTTCTGTCTCTGGGACTATTTCTGGGTCTTCATCATCTCCCAGTTTTAATGCAGAGGTATTTTTTGTCTCATCTTGAAATTCATATAAAAAAGTAAGAAAAACAAGTCAGTGATCATTGTCAGTCATCATACATGTGGCAATCGTATCACTGGGAGTTAACATCTCCTCCTCATGAATTATTCTCAGTCGCCGACATCAGACAACATAGACCTTATTGTCACACTTACCTCTGCTAGGTTCTGTCTCTACTACTATTTCTGGGTCTTGCTCTTCTCCCAGTTTTATTGCAGATGTATTTTTTGTCTCAACTGGAAATTCATGTAAAAAAGTAAGAAAAACAAGTCAATGATCATTATCAGTCATAGATGTGAAAATCCCACCATTGACATATAATATATCCTCCTCCTGAATTATTCTGTCGCCGACATCAGACAAAATAGACCTTATTGTCACACTTACCTCTGCTAGGTTCTGTCTCTGCTGCTATTACTGGGTTTTGCTCTTCCAGTTTTAATGCAGATGTATTTATTGTCACAACTGGAATTTCATGTAAAAAAGTAAGAAAAACAAGTCAATGATCATTGTCAGTCATAGATGTGAAAATCCAACCATTGACATATAATATATCCTCCTTCTGAATTATTCTGTCGCCGACATCAGACAAAATAGACCTTATTGTCACACTTACCTCTGCTAGGTTGTGTCTCTGCTGCTATTACTGGGTTTTGCTCTTCCAGTTTTAATGCAGATGTATTTATTGTCACAACTGGAAATTCATGTAAAAAAGTAAGAAAAACAAGTCAATGATCATTGTCAGTCATAGATGTGAAAATCCCACCACTGACTTATAGTGATGAGCGAGTGTGCTCGTTACTGGAGTTTTCCGAGCATGCTCGGGTGTTCTCCATGTATTTTGAGCGTACTCGTGAATTAAGTTTTAGTCCCCACCGCCGGATTATTTACGGCTGCTGGAACGCCTGAATACATGTGGGGATTTTTGCTAAAGAACGGCAACCCCACATGTATTCAGGCTGTCATCTGCAAATCATGCAGCTGCGGGGACTGACTGTCTGATGTCGGCGACTGAGAATAATTCCAGAGGAGGATATATTATATGTAGTAATGAGCGAGTGTGCTCGTTACTTGAGTTTTCCAAGCATGCTCAGGTGTTCTCTGAGTATTTTGGGCATGCTCGGAAATTAAATTTTAGTCCCCGCAGCAGCATGGTTTGCAGCTGCTGGACAGTCTGAATACATGTGGGGATGATTGCACGTTTTTTTGGAAATCCTCACATGTATTCAGGTTGTCTAGCAGTCTCAAATCATGCAGCTGCGGGGACTAAAACTTGATTTCCGAGCACGCCCAAACTACTCAGAGAACACCCGAGCATATTCGGAAAACTCGAGGAAAAGCACACTCGCTTATCACTACATATAATATATCCTCCTCATGAATTATTCTCAGTTACCAACATCAGACAACATAGACCTTATTGTCACACTTGCCTCTACTAGGTTCTGTCTCTACTATTTCTGGGTCTTGATCTTCTCCCAGTTTTAATGCAGATGTATTTTTTGTATCAACTGGAAATTCATATAAAAAAAGTAAGAAAAACAAGTCAATGATTATTGTCGGTCATAGATGTGAAAATCCCACCATTGACAAATAGTGATGAGGGAGTGTGTTCGTTACTCCAGCATGCTGGTGTTCTCTAAGCCTTTTGAGCGTGCTCGTGAATTAAGGTTTAGTCCCCGCAGCTGCATGATTTGCAGCTGCTAGATAGCCTGAATATATGTGGGGAGGATTGCCAGTTTCTTCGGAAATCCTCACATGAATTCAGGCTGTCTAGCAGTCTCAAATCATGCAGCTGCGGGGACTAAAACTTGCTTCCCGAGCACGCCCAAACTACTCAGAGAACACCCGAACATGTTAGAAGAGCTCGAGTAACGAGCACAATTGCTCATCACTACATATAATATATCCTCCTCGTGAATTATTCTCAGTCGCCGACATCAGACAACATAGACCTTATTGTCACACTTACCTCTGCTAGGCTCTGACTCTGCGACTATTTCTGGGTCTTGATCTTCTCCCAGTTTTAATGCAGAGGTATTTTTCGCCTCAACTGGAAAATTATATAAAAAAGTAAGAAAAACAAGTCAATGATTATTGTCAGTCATAGATGTGAAAATCCCACCTTTGACATATAATATATCCTCCTCCTCAATTATTCCCAGTTGTCGACATCAGACAACATAGACCTTATTGTCACACTTACCACTGCTAGGTTCTGTCTCTGCCACTATTTCTGGGTTTTTCTCTTCTCCCAAGTTTAATGCAGATATATTTTTCTTCTCAACTGGAAAATCATATAAAAAAGTAAGAAAAACAAATCAATGATAAACTCCTATAAGATTAGAGTCATATCTTTATGGTTGCTGATGCCGGATTGCTATGAGCGCAACCCTGTGGTCGGCGTTCATAGCACACCTGTAATTCTGCTACATAGAGGTGATCTATGCATCTCCTCTATGTAGCAGAGGCGATCGAGTCATGGTAGTTTCTAGCCTCCCATGGAGGCTATTGAAGCATGCCAAAATAAAAAAAAGTTTTTAAAAATATTAAAAAATTAAAAAAAACAAGAGTTTAAATCACCCCCTTTCTCCCCATTCAAAACTAAACTATAAAAAAAACCAAACCTACACATATTTGGTATTGCCATGTTCAGAATGGCCCGATCTATCACTAAAAAAAGGATTAACCCGATCGCTAAATGGCTGAGCGAGAGAACAAATCGAAACGTCAGAATTGTGGGGGTTTTTTGCCGCCGCGTCATTGCATTAAAATGCAATAACGGGCGATCAAAAGAATATATCTGCACACAAATGTTATCATTAAAAACATCAGCTCGGTGCACAAAAAATAAGCCCTCACCCAACCTGAGATCACGAAAAATGGAGATGCTACGGGTCTCAGAAAAGGGCACAATTTTTTTTTTTTTTGCAAAGTTTGGAATTTTTCTTCACCACATAGATAAAAAAGAACCTAGACATGTTTGGTGTCTATGAACTCATAATGATTTGGAGAATCAAAATCGCAGGTCAGTTTTAGCATTTAGTGAACCTAGCAATAAAGCCAATCAAAAATTAGGTGCGGGATTGCACTTTTTTTGCAATTTTACTGCACTTGGAATTTTTTTCCCGCTTTCTGTTACATGACTTGGTAAAAGCAATGGTATTTTTCAAAAGTACAACTCGTCCCACAAAAAACAAGCCCTCACACGGCCATATTGACCTTAAATTAAAAAAGTTATGGCTCTGGAAAGAAGGGGAGCAAAAAACGAAAGCGCAAAACCGAAAAAAGCTTTGGGGGTTAAGGGGTTAAAACATCTGTGTCACATTAAGGGTATATATAGGGTTGGTTTGGGGCCTGATTGAGCCATGGGCAGAGCATTCGTGATCAGTATCAGGCACCAGACTGTATGGCCCCTTATACCTTTAATGCGCAGCACATAAGAGTGAGAATTTTATACATTAAAGTGTTGGCTTGTTGTTTATTTTAAAGGCACAAAAAAGCAGTGATTTTCTGAGCCCTCCTGTAACATTTACATTACATCTTATGATCGGTGACGACAACAAGATGTCCTATAGACCTGCACATACCTGACAATATGGGAGAGGGTGACTTGTTTTCAGTAGTGAAACACTGGTTATCACCATCATTTCTAGTTGGAGAAGATTCGTTCTGCCTGTTTAGTAGAAGAAAAAATAAATAAATTACAAGTGAAAGCAATGAAAAATAAAAAGACTCCTTTCTGTATGGGCAATTAGGACACTTGGATAAAATGGAGGAGATACGTTGCACAGGACTGCCTTCTATCAGCAAGAATGAAGAATAGCTAGTAATAAAGGGCTTTAATGAAATGGAAATGAAAGGCTGGTCACAATGATCAGCTGTTATCACCAGCGTTATCACAAGCCAGACCCCACAGTGATGATCAATCATGGGGCGGTGGGTTCTGGATTTAGTATTGTGTCATATGCGTCTTGTATTTGGTATTCTGAAGATATGTCAGTACTATACCCTGTAATAATAATCTACTCACACGTCTGAGTGCTTTGTGCTGCTCTCTAGAGAACAATCTGGAGATGGCTCATCGTCCTCATCGCTCATCATCCTGGTATCGGTTGCATATAGCTAAAATACACAGAGTAAAATTAAATATAAATATATATATAGTATTTTCATAGTATTTTAGCTATAGTTTTGTGGATTTACTGATCACATACTCACCTTAGAAAGTCTTTGAGATGATGACACATAGTTTAGGCTTTCTGGCCAGTCACCGACCTTCTCACTTGTGTCACCCTCATCTGAATCCATATGTTTTGGTCTCTCAATATCAGCTACAAAATACAAGTATTATCAGAGATTATTAATATAATCACAGTCACCATGTTATTACTAATAATGATGGGAACATAATGTCACATAAAATAAAAGACAAGACGTTTAAACGGCAGCTTTCACCCGATGACGTCTCATTCTACTTACTGTCAAAGTAGTTGGTGTCCTCCTCTGACATAACAAATGGCCTAAACACTGGCTGCCGATGTTCAAGATTCTCAAAGTCTAACTTACTCAGGAATGGATGACTCTTGATTTCATTTGCTCCTCCTGGAAATGGAAGACAAGAAAAAAGTGATCCAGACAATGTTAGGAAGACTGTACATTTTATGGTAAACTAAACTGAAGACATAGCAGAGCCAAAATATACTGTAAGTCATGGCATGAAGAATGGGGAATGGACAAGGAGGTAACGCAGAGACCGCAGTGCTGATCCTCATGGAAATGATCTATTTGTCAGGTCACAGAGGAGTTATAAGTCATTATTAATACTACTATATACATTACCTGTCCCGAGTCTATGTCTTGGATCTTTTATGAGCAGCTGAGTAATGAAGTCTTGAGCTTTGGGATGAACAGCATGATTTTTAAATTTCAAAGTGATGTCTTCTGTTATATAAAAAGTAAATGTTACAGAAAAGAAAGTCTCTACATTTACAATCATTTAAAAAAGCTATCAAAAACAACAAGTAACTAAACCAAAGAATGAACCTAACAACTGAACCAAATTACTATGGCATCACACAGCATTCAGATTATTTTACTTACCCGTGGTGATTCTCTTTAACATATCCTTTTTGTGTCTTCCTTCAAATGGCACATCGCCAGTAAGAAATTGATATGTGATGATCCCTATTGACCACCAGTCAATAGGCCTTCCGTAGCCCACCCCTAAGAAGACTTCTGGGGCTGTATAATACAAGGCGCCAGTCGTCTAGAAACCAACAGAACAATGAGAAGATGATCAATGAAAATAACTGTGACAAGTAATATCAGTGGAAACATTTTCCATGTGAGAAAATATGATAGAAGCAGAAATAGATCAGATCTGTAAAGAATAAGTTTTTTATGTATAGCTAACCCCATCATCAGGGAACTCTCTGGTGATGTCTTTAGTTCGAGCCTTGTAGATGTCTGATGTTGGTCTCATGAGTCCGAGTTTTGAAATCCCAAAATCGGTGACTTTGATATGTCCAGTTGATGATATCATGAGGCTGTGAAAGAAAAGACATTGTCAGCCCTAAGTAATACCCCACAGACTGTATACCAAACTATAACTGTCTGTCCCTTTATTATACTGCAGCGTTCACTTACTTCTCAGGCTTCAGGTCTCGGTGAACCACACCATAGCTGTGCAGATATTCCACAGCAACAACCGTTTCTGCAATGTACAAGTGGGTCCAGCGGAGGGTGAAATGACCATATATGTCAAGGAGATGCTGACAGTCTCCTCCTAGAGTAGAAAGCAAATATGACAGGTGAGGGTTTGTTACAATATAAATTACACATGATGAGTGTGAATGAGAAATAAGCTGAGACACTGGGGCAGGGAGTCAATCATAGAGATACACTGTGTGATGTAGAGCGTATGCTGTATACTGCAGAGTAATCCTATGCAAAAAGAGAGCTGAGATCTGCCCCCTGCTGGTAAACTCTTACATTACACTGTCAATCTCTGACAGCGGCATTTACAGCAGGTGACCTGGAGGCGAGCTGCTCTAAGCGCTCATCGCCCCCATTCCATGTCAGTGGTTTGCTATGGCTGCTGAGTGTCTGTGGAAGACGACTGTCCTTGCCATTATGGTGCTTCTGTGAAGGTCAGTGTGTAGCTCGGCTTCATAGGGGACCAAGATTTTCACCATACTCTGCAATGCCCATATTACAGTACATAGTAATTACGATTATATAATCACAAGTTCAGGCCCCTTATGGAGACCAAAATATAAAATAATAATAAAAATATTTGGGGAAAGAAAATTAAATATAAAAATCACTTTTTCTCCATTCAAAATAAATAATAAAAAAACAAATAATCTCAGGTGGAATAGCAGTGTTTTTGTTCCCCCAACATCAGAAAAAAATGCAATAAGAAGCAATGAAAATTATTATCTGTCAGAAAGAGGTAACCCTCCTGAACTGGTCTTCTGAGCATGTAGATTAATGAGATATAAATACATTGGTAGCTTTATATATTTAAGCAGAAATGGGCTGGATAGAGATACAATGGATATGTCTTACCTGCTTCAAAGTCCATGACCATACACAGATTTTGTTTAGTTGGGAAGGAGCAAAGTGTGGAGACAACAAAGGGACAATCAGCGAATATTGCGATGTCCCTTTCCAGATAGGCCATTTCAAGATACTCTGGAACCTCCAGTTCGCTCCTGGCTTGTTTCTTCATGGCGAATACCTTGTTTGTGTCTTTATGACGCACTAAGTGGACGGCCCTGTAGAGGAGAAAAATCCATAATTTATACAGAATTCTTACTAACAGTCTGTCTATATGTCAAATGATCTTCTGTACTAATAGTTAATAGTGATGAGCGAGTATGCTCGTTACTCGAGATTTCTGAGCATACTCGGGTGATCTCCGAGTAGTTTGGTCGTGCTCGGAGATTTAGTTTGTGTCACCGCAGCAGCATGATTTGCGGCTGCTGGATAGCCTGAATACACGTGGGGAATGCCTGTTTGTTAGGAAATTCCCACATTTATTCAGGGTGTCTAGCAGCCAACAAATCATGCAGCTGCGGTGACACAAACTAAATCTCCGACCACACCCAAACTACTCGGAGATCACCCGAGTATGCTCGGAAATCTCGAGTAACAAGCATACTCGCTCATCACTAATAGTTAGTACTAGATGTATGGCCGTCACTAGAAATCAATGTCTGGAAAGGCACAAAATAACTCAGCATGAATGATCGCTTATGGGAGGTTTTCATCCATATCACATGATAACTGAGCTGAATCGTGACAAGTAGACATGGACCAGACGACTAGATGTAGATTAGATCTAGTGCAAAGTGGTATCGATAACAACAGCTCGACCCACAAAAAACAAGTCTTTACAAAGCTCTATGGGATGAAAAAATAAAAATGTTACAGATCTTGGACAACAGTAACATTAAGGCTGTGTACCCATGTTGCGGATTCTATGCATTTTTGCCGCATTTTTCGCCATGAAAATGCTGCGAAAATGCATACAGAACGCCCCCTATGCATTCCTATGGCATTCCGCACATGCTGTGCTAATGCTGCATTTTTTTCCACGGCAGAATTGCATAACGGAAAAAAACGCAGCAGGCTCATTATTTTTCCAGAATCGCCGCAATTCCGCAAAGAATCGCCGCAATTCTGCACACATTGGAATGCATGAGTTCTGCTTTCTTTCCGCATGTGGCTATGCCCACCATGCGCAAAGTGAGCGAATCATGTGCGGATGGTACCCAGGGTCTGGAGGAGAGGAGACTGTCCTCCAGGCCCTGGGTACCATATCCCTGTAAAAAAAAGAATAAAGAATAAAAAATCGGGTTATACTCACCTTCTGGAGTCCCGCGCAGCCTTACCAATGCTCCCGCCAACTCTGTTCCCTATAATGCCTTGCGGCAAGGACCTGTGATGACATAGCGGTCTTGCGAGACAGCTACAGTATCGTGAGACTGCTACGTCATCAAAGGTCATTGTCACAAGGCATCGCTGGGAACGGGAGCATCGCGAGGATCGGGAACACTGCGTCGGACGCCGGAAGGTGAGTTTATCACAATTTTTTTTTAAATTATTTTTAGCATTCAATCTTTTACTATTGATGTGGCATAGGCAGCCTCAATAGTAAAAAGTTGGTCACACTTGTCAAACAATATGTTTGATCAGTGTGACCAACCTGTCAATCACAGTCCAAGCGATGCTTCAAATCGCTTGGAATGCGCTGGAATTCCGCACGCAAAAATCGCGTGAAAAACGCTTGTTTTCTGCTGGAAAAACGCATTCGAATTCCATGACTTTTTCCCGCAGCAGGAGTTGCGGAAATGCTGCGGAAATTTCCGCAGCATCTCTGCAACGTGGGTACATAGCCTTAGACATGGACTAATATACAGGAATTTCCTTAAGGCAGGACATATAGACTGAGGCATCATCATAAGGAGTTTGGGAAAAATGTAGATTATCCATAACGCTCACCCATAAGATCCACTGCTGATCTCTTTGATCTGGGTATAGTCGCTCTTACTTGGTTTTATCATAGGGGTCAATGATCTGATCACGGCCTAGAAGAATAAGAAATGACAATGAGACATAAAAGTTGTAGGAAAATAAAAGCTGCAGATGCAGGAACTTCTCTACATTATGTCCCCGCTGATTACACTGCAGCAGATGTAGAGGACATGATACCAGCAGGACGCTCCCCAGACACTATTATATTATAGGGATATCCTCTATACACATATATCACTGTACTGGAGGGGATGGTAAGGGACATCACACAGAGGAGACAGGAATAATAATAATAGGTCCAATCTCTACATTAAGAATAGAGTTAACCAACTGTACTCTGGGGTGTAACATGTGATGTGTAATTCATACCCCGTTATCTGATGATATGCAGATGTATTCTCTGATACTTACACTGGCAGATTCGGGGATCTCTGGTGTCTCAGATATTCCACCTTCAGCAGTTGCCGGCTCTGTTGTCTCTAATATAATGATAAAATAATGAGACATCATGTATTAGACGATATCAGAACTGAATATATAACACATCGATATAAGGAAGGAAAGACAAGTGAATGGTATAATACTAGTTCTATGGATATTCTGCACATACTGTATATACTTATGGCACATCCATAGATAGATATGCTCTACCATAAATGTGTGATTGTTCGGGATCTGACAGTGACTTGGATGGGGAGCCTGTGAGGTCCTCTGTGCATTTTGGGGCTGAGATCCCAGAAGAGAGAACCAGAGGGGTTTTCAGAATTGTATGAGCCCTCTCCATTACAGTCTATAGGAGGTTCAGGAGCCGTCACCGGCCTCATACAGAGGATGAAGAGTAAATTTATATATTCTCTGGTGTCTCCATAATATCAATATTTGCAGGAATACGAGATGATCAGCTTACCTTCAATCAGATCACTTTTTAGCCCTGGCTCAATGGTATTGGGGTCAGCGATATTTCGGTGTTGCCCCTTTTTGGAGCCACTGTCCGGTGCTCTCTGATGGATATAATATGTGCAATTAATATAACAATTCACAAATACTAAATTACAGTACACAAAAGACAGGATGGACTAAACCTGGATTTACATAATGGCGGGGAATATACCCGGCCGCTCCGTCCAGTAAATCCACATTAATATATAAGGGACTTGTATATACAACAGTTCTCCAATAACATCTATTACCAGAACTGCAGCATTTACAAGAAGGAAGATTGTGAAGATAAAGCGAGAGAGATGTGATATGAAAGGTCCGCACCACTGAGCACAGTACAGACTGTCACCACAGAGGATGGAGCAGAGACAGGCTGCCATAAAAGATCCTGTCTCTGCCTGGAGCGGACAGGGGGCTTCTAAAATGAGAAATATGACAATCTGCTATATGACTTGTAATCTGGAGGAGATCAGACAA
Organism: Dendrobates tinctorius; assembly: GCF_039654945.1. Taxonomy (NCBI): domain Eukaryota; kingdom Metazoa; phylum Chordata; class Amphibia; order Anura; family Dendrobatidae; genus Dendrobates; species Dendrobates tinctorius. Next base: position 38,729,726 of record NW_027361738.1, read on the forward strand.
GAAAGACATGAGATATAGAAGATGACGGATTCTTACCAAAAGCTTCAGTGAGCGGGCAATATATCCTAGTACAATCAGGAACTGTACGGCCAATACTTTAAAAAAGGTCAAATCTCCATATTGGGATCTTTCTTCAGCCTATAAAAATGGAAATAAACAAAAAAGGAAAATCATGAGAGAAAGTAGAGAATATAGGATGCTATTTATGTCACCATTTTACTCCTGCAATCTACAGCTACAAATAATACATATATGGATATTTCATATAAGCTATAAATTATATTGCTCTCGGCCAAAATACATATTTCATGTAAATAAACTTGTATTTTGTAAATATTATTCATTATTGTCTTATGTGCTTTGCCCAGATTGTCTATTACCTGTTGTACTATGGTCCTGATGTTCATCTGTAAATGCTCAAGATATTCTGAGCTTATACGACCTCGGTGGTATTTGGTCAGGCAGTCTCTCACTAGCTTCATAACCAGCCGGTAAGTGAAGCTGAGGATGCCATCGGGTATTGGTAGCACAATGTCAGGGGCATAGGTGGTAAGAATCCCCTGGAGTAGTGCCAACACCTCAAGTTTATCTGAAGAAATTCCAGACATTTCAAATAAATCCAAGCGCAGTCAGTATATCACCAGCTTCATAGCCAATCACTGACAACAATGACACCTGGGCAGTAAGCACTTGGGTAGGTAGTGGTGGTGCATTATGATGTCATAATGGAATCTTGGGGTGGAATGTTAACATTTCATCAGTGATGTCATCATGGAATCCGCGGATGGAATCTTAACCCATTTACAACTTTGAAAGTATAGGTTCGTCCAAGGTCGTGTCCCTGTCTTTTTTAGGCAGCGCCAGAGCCCACATCTCTACCCACACATGACAGTTGATGGTGTGATCAGCTGTTATGTCCCGCAAATAGATGCAGATGGATTTCGGCTGTCAACCACTTAATGCCACTGTCAATCACTAACAACGGCATTTAAGACGTGCTGACCAAAACCGTGTCACAAGTCTCGCTCATCAGCGCCCTTGTCACATGATTCTGGGGTTGCAGTGAGTTATCATGACAGCCGGGGGCCTGCAGAAGAACAGTGTGCCTGACCATTGATCATCTTTTATGAACACTGACTTATGGCCAGTGTTCAGATGTTTTTTTCCACCACTTAAGTAAAAAAGGACCTATACATGATTGGTATCTGCATTCTCGTACTGACCTGTAGAATCACATTACCAGGTCAGTTTGAGCATTTAGTGAACATTTTAAATAAAACAAATGTGGAATTGCACTTTTTTGCAATTTCATCGCACTTGAATTTTTTTCCAGTTTTCAAGTACAATATATGCAATCATTAGTGTCATTAAAAACTACAACTTGGCCTGCAAAAAAGCAAGGCTTCATAGGCTATATTGATGGTAATAAAATGTAATGGCTATGGGAAGAAGGGGAGCAAAAAAACGAAAGCACAAAAACGGAAAATCGCAATGTGGTGAAGGGGTTAAAGTGGCATCTCACTATAAAGGGAAGTTGCCTAGTAACATTCTAGTAACAATTAAGTTGGCAACATCATGGGTTGAGCATCAGAATCAGGGAAAGAGGGAAAACCATGGCTTTACTCTTCTGATCAGGCTTTTATATCCGTATTTCCCTCAAAAAATTACTTTAACCAGGTTTTGAATGCTGAATATTCTTTACATGTGTAAAATTTACTTTTTTTTTACATATTGTAACCAGGGTGGACTGGGAGTAAAATTCAGCCCTGGCATTGTAGAGCACGCAGGCCCACGCTATCACCGCCCCCCTCCCCAGCTTGTATTTTATGAATATTATCCTTTATTATTGCTATGTGTTTTTCCCAGATTGTCTGTTACTTACCTGTTGTACTAAGGTCCTGATGTTCATCTGTAAATGCTCAAGATATTGTGAGCTTATACGACCTCGGCGGTATTTGGTCAGGCAGTCTCTCACTAGCTTCATAACCAGCCGGTAAGTGAAGCTGAGGACGCCATCGGGTATTGGTAGCACAAGGGCAGGGTCATAGGTGGTAAGAATCTCCTGGAGTAGTGCCAACACCTCAAGTTTATCTAAAGAAATGTCAGACATTTCAAACAAATCCAAGCGCAGTCAGTATATCACCAGCTTCGCAGCCAATCACTGACAACAATGACAGCTGGGCAGTAAGCACTTGGTTAAGTAGTGGCGGTGCATTATGATGTCATAATGGAATCTTGTGGTGGAATGTTAACATGTCATCAGTGATGTCATAATGGAATCTTGTGGTGGAATGTTAACATGTCATCAGTGATGTCATCATGGAATCTGGGAATGGAATCTTAAAGGGGCATCTCACCATAAAAGTAAGTTACCTAGCAATAATTAATGTGGCAACACCATAGGCTGAGCATCAGTTTCAAACTCAGGCATGGAGGGAAGAACCATGGGTTTGATCAGTGAGGCAGGCTTTTACATCTAAATAAAGATATAAAGTCAGCTCACAGACTCAATAGGAGCGCGGAACACCATCCTGCAGTGGTCGATTTCCATGAAGAGAAAGAGAAAAAAAATCCAGCTCCAAGCGAAATTCAAGTTTCCAAAATTTATTCCAACATGGACAATAGACAGATCAGCTCCAGGACTGCATCAGCTCACACAGGAGCGATAAAGCGACGCGTTTCGATCACTACATGCGATCTTTATCAAAGCTGGCATGTCAAGATCACACACAAGTATAAAAAGAGACAGGAACCAATCATCTAACTAATACATGTCACATGACCAGAAGGTCCTGTTCTAAAAAATGCTATTCACCAAATAACGAGATCATAAGAATTACATCAAATTTATAGAGAAAAAACATTTAAGATGTATCCACATAAATGTAAAAAAAATTTGTTGATGTAAAATGTCACAATTTCATCAAAAATTCATATGATTTTGTTGAATACTAAAAAATCATGTGACCAAAAGGTTCTCTGACTAATGTTACATATATCAATTAGCGGAATGATATAAAATTCACATGATTCAACAAGAAAACATATGGTGAAGAACATACGAATATAAAAAACATTATTCGAATGGAAAATACTTTGAAAATTCAATAGTGGAACATGATTTTGTTCTTTTTATTTAATCCATCAGGAAATCTGGTTTCCAAATTGAAAATCCAGAAAGCCTCCCGGTTGAGCAGTGTCCTTCTGGTATCACCACCCCTAGAAGATTTCCTGATTTTTTCAATGCCTGTTACCTGAAAAGAAACGACATTACGAGAATGGAAATTAATAAAATGCTTGGCAGCGGAAGAAACATTGTGGACCCCATCTGACACATTAGTTAGCTAATATATAAAGCTCAAAGTGTGTATGTATGTATGTATGTGTGTGTGTATGTCCGGGATAGGCATCCGCATGGTCGCAGCTACAGCCACAAAATTTGGCACCGTCACACGTCTGGACCCCGAGAGCATCCTAAGCTATGTTGTGAGGCGAAATTTTAACCCCGCGCATTCCAATTCACCAAACAATTTTCCCCCTGTCTACATACTGGGGAAAAAGTGTGTGCGCGTCAAGTCCCGACCCTCATTATGATGTCATAATGCCCCTATTTGCATAATGGGGAAACAGTGTGTGCGTATCAAGCCCCGCCCCTCATTATGATGTCACAATGGTTGCCATGGCGACGCTGATATCATCATAGATTGCAAGCCCCGCCGCTCATTATGATGTCATAATGGTTGACTATGGGATGGAGGATGTGTGATGGGTATAAGGGCACTGGACTATGGGATGGTGGATATGTATGACGAGTATATGGGCAATGGGCCTATGGGATGGTGGATATGTATGACGGTATATGGGCACGGGACTATGGGATGGAGGATATGTGATGGGTATATGGGCACTGGACTATGGGATGGAGGATATGCATGATGGGTATATGGGCACGGGACTATGGGATGGAGGATATGTATGATGGGTATATGGGCATGGGACTATGGGATGGAGGATAAGAATGATGGGTATATGGGCATGGGACTATGGGATGGAGGATAAGAATGATGGGTATATGGGCACTGGACTATGGGATGGAGGATATGTATGATGGATATATGGGCACGGGACTATGGGATGAAGAATATGTATGATGGGTATATGGGCACGGGCCTATGGGATGGTGGATATGTATGATGGGTATATGGGCATTGGACTATGGGATGGAGGATGTGTGATGGGTATATGGGCACTGGACTTTGGGATGGAGGATATGTATGATGGGTATATGGGCACGGGCCTATGGGATGGTGGATGTGTGATGGGTATATGGGCACTGGACTTTGGGATGGAGGATATGTATGATGGGTATATGGGCATTGGACTATGGGATGGAGGATGTGTGATGGGTATATGGGCATGGGTCTATGGGATGGAGGATATGTATGATGGGTATATGGGCACGGGCCTATGGGATGGTGGATATGTGTGACGGGTATATGGGCACGAGACAATGGGATGGAGGATAATTATAATTTGTTATAACTAACCACAGTTAGTTACTATGCCCGGTGCTGCCCGTCATACATATTAGTTACTATGCTCGGGCAGCAGCGGGCTCTTCAGCTAGTATCATGCAAATGTTCAACTATCCTAGTTTTCAACTTCCTAGATGTACAACCTATATAGGATTTATTACACAAGGTGCAATTAATTTTATACACCATAAAATCCGAATTACAATTAATAAAACTATTTATTCTATACGATTTGGTATTATCATTATTATAAAAAATTTTAGATTTCACCATGTGTTTGCAAGTCCTGCAATTATTCCCTCCACATTTATAATTCCCTTTATTGTCTAACCACGTACCAATATTTTTTCGCGATGAAAACAAACTAGGAGATAAAATGTTACCTAAAGTGGGGGCTCTACGTGCTACCACATTGCAACCATTTTCTAAGACTGTTGCCAATACAGGATCTTCATATAAGAATGGTAAAAATTTATTTATGATTCCTTTGATTTCATTAAATTGGGAACTATATTGAAAACATACAAAGGGACTATTAGACATGGTGATTTTTTTCTCTTTCTTATTTTCTGATATAGAACCATCATCCCTTACTAAATTCAAAGCTCTATTCAACATCCAGTTAGGATAATTTCTGTCACTCAATTTGTTACAGGATTTGAACAATTCCTGCTGCAAACCATTGTTATTATTACAATTCCTTTTTATTCTTATAAGCTCACCGACAGGAGCTGACTTCACTGTATGTTTGGGATGACCACTATTGGCATGCAGGATAGTATTACCTGCCATCGGTTTTGAATAAGTACAAGTGGATATCAATTGACCCGCAATACCCTGCAAGAATAGATCCAAAAAGGAAATTTCATTTTTGTTACACATAAATGTAAATTTCAAATTATAATCATTGGAATTAATATACTCCACAAAGTCTGGTATGGCCGAGACATCACCCCTACATATAATCAGGGTATCATCAATGTATCTACCATACTAGTACTGATATCACCACCATACAGTGTCCATATAATGGTACTATCAGTTTTTTGCACAAGTGCACTGTAGACCATATATATCTGTACTGTGCAGGTTCTCACCAAAGACTTTCTCAATAATCGCAGTCATTCATTTTTCCTTCCATTTTCCATTCGGCCCAAAACAGCATGATCACTTCTTCAATCCATAACTCTTCCCTGCACAATGTAACACAGAGACGTCTGACTTACAGCTTTTACCCTCCATAGATTCCCCCATTCCTGTACAAACCATGTAGTGCAATAATAAGTAACCTAGGCAGTAATAGTGCCCCTCTGCGTCCTGTATGGTAATCCTTGCCTCTTTTTGTGTCCCCCACAGTAACAGTGCCTCCTCCATGCCCCTACACAGTAATAATGTTCCCTCTGTGCACACTTAGAATAATAATGCCCCCCGTATGCTTCCTTATATCTAAGTACAGCAGCATGTAGAAATAATGCCCCCATGCCTCCTTATAATAATTCTCCTTCACCCTTGATAATAATAATATTGACCCCGTACCTTCTTACCCCTGTGATTGCTTATAATAATGTCTCCTGTTCTCTCCCTGTAATGATACTGATTTTGCTGTCTGCCTCCTGATAGTAATGCCCCTGAGCAGGAGCATACGTAGAAATCACTGGAACGCCAGACCAAAAGTCTTATTATTATTTATTGTTATTATTTATTATTATAGATCCATTTATTCCATGGCGTTTTACATGTGAGGAGGGGTGTACATAATAAAAGACTAGTACAGTAATCTTAAACAACACAGGTCATGACTAGTACAGGAGGAGAGAGGACCCAGCCCACGAGGGCTCACAATCTACAAGGGATGGGTGAGGATACAGTAGGCGAGGGTAGAGCTGGTCATGCAGCGGTTTGGTGGATCGGTGGTTACTGCAGGTTGGTAAGTCTTCAGGTTCCTTTCAAAGGTTTCCACGGTAGGTGAGAGTCTGATATGTTGTGGTAGAGAGTTCCTGAGTAGGGGGGATGCATGGGAGAAATCTTGTATGCGTTTGTGGGATGAGGATATAAGAGGGAAGTCGAGAAGGAGATCTTGTGAGGATCGGAGGTTGCGTGCAAGTAAGTACCGGGAGATGAGGTCACAGATGTATGGAGGGCACAGGTTGTGGATGGCTTTGTATATCATAGTTAGGATTTTGAACTGGAGTCTCTAGGTAATGGGGAGCCAGTGCAGGGATTGACAGAGAGGAGAGGCCGGGGAATAACGGGGGGACAGGGATTAGTCAGGCAGCGGAGTTTAGAATAGATTGGAGGGGTGCGAGAGTGTTAGAGGGGAGGCCACAGAGCAGGAGGTTGCAGTAGTCAAGGAGGGAGGTGATGAGGGCATGGATTAGGGTTTTTGCAGATTCTTGGTTTAGGTATGTACGGATCCGGGAAAAAATTTTGTGTCGGCAGGAAGTGGAAAGGGCTTGGATATGTGGTTTGAAGTAGAGATCAGAGATTACCACAAGGCAGTGAGCTTGTGGGACTGGGGAGAGTGAGCAGCCATTTACTTTAAAGAGAATCTGTCACCTATTTTTTCCCCTGTGAGATGCGGCCACCGCCTTCATGGGCTTATCTACAGCATTCTGTAATGCTGTAGATAAGCCCCTGATATATCCTGAAAGATAAGAAAAACAAGTAATATTATACTCACCGGGGGGGCGGTCTGGTGCGGTCCGGGTCTGATGAGTGTCGCGGTCCGGGTCCGGTGCCTCCCATCTTCTAGCGATGGTGTCCTCTTCCTTGTTTCTGTTGTGGCTCCTGCGCAGGCATAAGTCTCTGACCTGTTGAGGGAAGAGCAGGGTACTGCAGTGCGCAGGCACTGGGAAAAGTCAGAGAGGTGGGCGCATCTTATAGGGGAAAAAATAGGCAACAGATTCCCTTTAATGGATAAGTCCATTGGGGGGGTCGAATTAAATGGGGAAAGATGATGAATTCTGTTTAGTCCATGTTAAATCTTAAAAATCTAGGGGAGAAAATGGATGAAATAGCAGCTAGACATTGTGGGATTCTGGTTAGTAGGGTGGTGATATCTGGTCCAAAGAGGTAGATCTGTGTGTCGTCAGCATAGAGATGGTACTAAAAGCCGTGGGACTCTATGAGCTGTCCCAGGCCGAAAGTGTAAATGGAGAAGAACAGGGGCCCTAGGACTGAACCTTGCGTGACTCCGACACATTGGGGACGAGGTGAGGAGGTATTATTATGACATACAGTGGGTGAAATAAGTATTTAACATGTCAGCAATTTTCTAAGAAAATATATTTTTAAATCCCAGGCTCCCCCACATAGTATGATGCTCACTTCACAGCACTCGCCCCTCCAGACACACACAGTAATTTGATTTTGGGTCTTCCTCCCAGGGCTGGCGGGGTACTTGGTACCGGGCCCGATGAGCTTCAATGGGAGATGTCACGGCAGCTGGGACCCGGCCCATGGCCCTGGGCGCCCATTGTAAAAGGGGAATGTTTCAGTGTGCTTATGGTGATGAAAGTTTATAAGTGATTCGTGACGCCACCTGTGGTGTTCGGCAAGGAAGATGTGAAGCCGACGCTGCAGACAGATCCTCTGGGACAGATGGTGTGGTGCAGCAAGGATGTTATAGCCCTCCACAGGCAGGGCTGTAGTCCCAGGGCAGTGTAGGTGAAGTGACACGTAGATGGTGTAGTGTCAGGTGCAGGGGATGTAGCAGTGCTGAGTAGGTTGGCGAAGGAATAAGTGGAGGACACGAGGGCATGTAGTTCCAAAGCTTTACTCACAGTCTGCTCTGGTACAGGTGCCCGCATCCGTGCCATGTCCTCCGGGTCAGGAGCTCAGTCAACCTCCAGGCAAGATGAAGTACTCCCTTCCAACACTCCGCCAACATGTGCCTTTTCTGAACGTCTCCCTATTGCGCCTTTAGTGAAGTACTCCAGTACTGAGTTACACTGGGGTTCCTCCTGTCAGATGTTCTTATGAACTCTACTTGTACGGCAGACAGCTGTAGTCTGCTTCGGAGACTCCTTGCTACTAAGTCCTGGCTCACTATCGTTGCTTTTGTGCCCCCAAGTCTTGTGTGGGAATAAAGTGGTGACAACTTCTATTCCTCCGGTGTCTGCTGCAGGATCATTAGTATCCATACAACCTTGGGGACCGGACCTCGGCCTTGCGCTGTGAACTTGAGAAGGGTTCTCTTCTAACCCTAATCCTTAGTCCTCCTTTTCTCCTTATGTTCCGCACAATCCTTTCCTTCATATGGAGAATCAGGCTTTCTATAATGTCTCTCTCTCCTGTGCCAGCGGACCCAGATCACTGAGGTCGGCTGCAGCACTTCCTTCATCCATCCCACTCGGGAGATCTTCTCTCTTCCTCTGACTCTGTCAGACTCACTGACTGACTGACCCAATCCTAAACTCTTCCCGCTCTTTTGATGCAAGGTAAACTCCACACACCTCCCAGCACGCTTCGTGTTCCAAGCAGGGAGCCACCAAAGGGTGCTTTGCTACACTATTGTGTTGTGTGGGATGCAGGTGTTGGTGCGTGGTCAGGTGTTTCCACCTTACCTGGATGGTGAGATACCACACCTCAGGAGGAGGTGCAGTACCTCTGTGGCGACTGAACCCTCAGGGGTGCCACAGTTTCCCCACAGCATGATGGTCCCACCACAGTACAGTACAGATCCCCCCATAGTCCCACATACAATATATTGCGTTCCCAATACAATACGATGGTATCCCGATAGCCCCCAAAATAATAATCTTAATACTCACCATATCAAAGCTCCCTGTCCACCGTAGCCGCAGTCTGATTTTCTATTCTGCCTTGCCATCACTTATGCAGAGCTTCAACAGCGATCTTGTGGGCACCGTATGATCACCATGGCGTAAGTCTACATAATCGGTTGTAAACTCCTTCCTAAACATAGCATAAACTTACATCAAGGTTTGTGAAGGGGTTTATAGCAAATTTAGCTGACGGGAGAAGTTCCACTTAGTGGGATTGGTGATCGGATACATAACACCGAAGATATTGTTTCAGTGTCTGATTAAGGTCGGAGACACACTCCCGTACAACACGGCCCAGGGCTATGCTATAATACATCACATAGCACTCGGCCCCGTGTTATTCTATGGGGCAGCTCAGATCCGTGATTTGTTCTCATGCCAAATTAGCATTTGAGAGCACAGGCAGCATGCTGCTATTTGCAGCAAGACTCGGCTCACTTGCACCTATACAAGTCTATGGGTTTGTGTGAAACATCACACTGCACTCGGATATTACCCAAATGCAGTGCAATTCCTGCCGTCGCCGACAGCAGAGGAAATGGAGAAATTACTTTCTCTGTCTCCTTCGCAGCTGTGCTCCGATCCTGTCATGCGAGAGCATCGGATCACAGTAGCATGACACTTGGCTCTCGCTCACAGAAGAGCAGGAGAAGAGGGTCATTAAAGGGAATCTGTCACCTCAGTTTGGCACGGTATGTAAATGAGTTGTGTCTGGTCCGTTGGGCGGTGTTTTGGCTCCTTAACTCCACCCCTCCCTGGCCGCTGTACGAAATCTTTCTGGTAATTTCCGTAGTTGTCGTCCAGATTACGTGCGTGTGCATTGCAATCTCCAATCGCGCTTGCGCAGTATACTTTGCCCAACTGCGGGCAAAGCCGAAAAGCATTAGTGCGCATGCGCCGGTGACCTATGTCACGGAAGTATTTTGCTGCCTTTTCTGTGTTCCGGGACATAGTTCACTGGCACATGCGCACTAATGCTTTTTGGCTTTGCCCGCAGTTGGGCAAAGCATACTACGCACGCGCGATTAGAGATTTCTACTACAACTACAGAAATTACCTGAAAGATTGCCTACAGCGGCCAAGGAGGGTTGGAGGGAAGGAGCCAAAACACCGCCCATCGGACCGGACACAACTCATTTACATACCGTGCCAAATTGAGGTGACGGATTCCCTTTAATATATTGTATTGGATGCTATACGCTGGCGTGACTCCATTATACGCTCTGTCTGACTATTGCTCTCTGAGTGATACATAGTAGAAAAAGGCCCTTCAATATTCATCTTGTTACAGAATGCCCTCCAAAATTTGGAAATGAACTGAGTCAGAAGCTGTATTTTCCTGAATACCTTATAAAGGCACAATGTGTTTGATGAATAACTTACTTAAAGGGAATCTGTCAGTAGAATCAACCCTCCTTGGTAGAGTTGAGCGATACCGTCCGATACTTCAAAGTATCGTATCGGATGGTATCGGCCGATCTTTAAAAAAAGTATCGGTATCGCCGATTCCGATACCGGAAGTCCCATTCAAGTCTATGGGACTTCCGGTATCGGAATAAGAAAAACCCTTTCCTGCCCTTGTACAGCCTCTCTGGGGTCTGTACGGGCCTTTCGGGGGGCTGTGCCGGCCTGCCAGGGGGTCTGTGCAGGCTCCGGTGGTCTGTGCCGGCCTGCCGGTGGTCTGTGCAGGCTCCGGGGGGCTGTGCCGGCCTGCCGGGGGGCTGTGCCGGCCTGCCGGGGGGCTGTGCAGGCTCCGGGGGGCTGTGCCGGCCTGCCGGGGGGCTGTGCCGACCTGCCGGGGGGCTGTGCCGGCCTGCCGGTGGTCTGTGCAGGCTCCGGGGGTCTGTGCAGGCATCGTCCGATGGGACTACAAGTCCCATCGGGCGATGCCTGCTACCATGACAGTGATTGACACATTAGCCAATGATGGGACAGTAGTAGTCCCATCATCCGGCTAATGTGTTAAATGTAAAAAAAAAAAAAAAAAAAAAAAAAAAAAATTACATGCTACATACATACAACATGCATACTACATACATGCTACATTCATACTACATAAATACTACATGCAACATACATACTACATATATACTACATGCATGCTACATACATACTGCATGCTACATACATACCACATATATACTACATACATACTACATGCATGCTACATGCATGCTACATGCTACATACATAACACATATATACTACATGCATGCTACATACATACTACATGCTACATACTACATATATACTACATGCATGCTACATACTACATGCTACATACATACTACATATATACTACATGCACGCTACATACATACTGCATGCTACATGCATGCTACATACATACTACATACATACTACATGCTACATACATACTACATATATACTACATGCATGCTACATGCATGCTACATACATACCACATACATAACACATATATACTACATGCATGCTACATACATACTACATGCTACATACATACCATATACATACTACATGCATGCTACATACATACTACATGCATGCTACATACATACTACATGCTACATACATACTACATATATACTACATGCATGCTACATACTACATACATACTACATATATACTACATGCATGCTACATACATACTACATGCTACATACATACCACATACATACTACATATATACTACATGCATGCTACATACATACTACATATATACTACATGCATGCTACATACATACTACATGCATGCTACATACATACTACATGCTACATACATACCACATACATGCTACATATATACTACATGCATGCTACATACATACTACATATATACTACATGCATGCTACATACATACTGCATGCTACATGCATGCTACATACATACTACATACATACTACATGCTACATACATACCACATATATACTACATACATACAATACATTCATACAATACATACATAGACATACAGTACATATAACATAGAGTAACATACTTACCAATACTTGTCACATTGTTCCCCGAAGCCATTGTCGTCTACGGAATAAATATTAACATAACAAACCACAAAAATACTCACCCACGATCCGAAGCAGTCCACGAGTGTGTCCCACGACGATCTTGGGTAGAGAACTGCAGCATCAGCTGTTGCTGCCGTTCTCTACGGGCTGCAGGAATCCAATGACGGAAGGTAGGTATCCTTCCGCACTGTATTCCTCCGCCACTTAAAAAAAAAAAGTCCCTAGTCTCACTTTATGCCATTGCTGTGTGGGAAATTCCCACGCAGCAATGGCATAAAGTGAGACTAGGGACTTTTTTTTTTTTAAGTGGCGGAGGAATACAGTGCGGAAGGATACCTACCTTCCGTCATTGGATTCCTGCAGCCCGTAGAGAACGGCAGCATCATCTGATGCTGCAGTTCTCTACCCAAGATCGTCGTGGGACACACTCGTGGACTGCTTCGGATCGTGGGTGAGTATTTTTGTGGTTTGTTATGTTAATATTTATTCCGTAGACGACAATGGCTTCGGGGAACAATGTGACAAGTATTGGTAAGTATGTTACTCTATGTTATATGTACTGTATGTCTATGTATGTATTGTATGAATGTATTGTATGTATGTAGTATATATGTGGTATGTATGTAGCATGTAGTATGTATGTAGTATGTATGTAGCATGCATGTAGCATGTAGTATGTATGTAGCATGCATGTAGTATATATGTAGTATGTATGTAGCATGCATGTAGTATATATGTAGTATGTATGTAGCATGTAGTATGTATGTAGCATGTATGTAGTATGTATGTGGTATGTATGTAGCATGTAGTATGTATGTAGCATGCATGTAGTATATATGTAGTATGTATGTAGCATGTAGTATGTATGTAGTATGTATGTAGTATGTATTGTATGTATGTAGTATATATGTGGTATGTATGTAGCATGTAGTATGTATGTAGCATGCATGTAGTATATATGTAGTATGTAGTATGTATGTAGTATGTATGTGGTATGTATGTAGCATGTAGTATGTATGTAGCATGCATGTAGTATGTATGTAGTATGTATGTAGTATGTATGTAGTATGTAGTATGTATGTAGCATGCATGTAGTATATATGTAGTATGTATGTAGCATGCATGTAGTATGTATGTAGTATGTATGTAGTATGTATGTAGCATGCAGTATGTATGTAGCATGTATGTAGTATATATGTAGTATGTATGTAGCATGCATGTAGTATGTATGTAGCATGTATGTAGTATGTATGTAGTATATATGTAGTATGTATGTAGCATGTAGTATGTATGTAGCATGCATGTAGTATGTATGTAGTATTTTTTTTTTTTTTTTTTTTTAACATTTAACACATTAGCCGGATGATGGGACTTCTACTGTCCCATCATTGGCTAATGTGTCAATCACTGTCATGGTAGCAGGCATCGCCAGATGGGACTTGTAGTCCCATCGGACGATGCTTGCACAGACCCCCGGACATCAGCACAGCCCCCCGGCAGGCCGGCACAGCCCCCCGGCAGGCCGGTACAGACCCCCACAGGGTGCACAGACCACCGGCAGGCCGGCACAGCCCCCCGGCAGGCCGGTACAGACCCCGGGCAGTCCACACAGCCCCCCGGCAGGCCGGCACAGCCCCCCGGCAGGCCGGCAGAGACCCCCGGAAGGCCCGAAATGACGGCGCATCATGATGCGCACACACCGCGCATCATGATGACGTCAGGCCGTCAATCAACTGAACTTCCGATTCCGATGCCGAATTCCGATATTGAAAAAATATCGGAAGTCGGTATCGGAATTCCGATACAGCAAGTATCGGCCGATACCCGATACTTGCGGTATCGGAATGCTCAACACTACTCCTTGGTCATCTATATGGGCATCTAGGTCATAAAAAGTTGAATAAAATTATATCTGTGATCCAATGTGTTAATCCAGAGAAATCCACATATTTTATATATTTGTAAATGTGCTGTTAAGATCTATGGGCCGGACACATTCTGGTATACAAACCAGAATTAACACTTTGGTCGATGTACTCAGGGAGTACTGTGTGCCATCAATGTGCCATCCGTATGTCATCAGTGTGGCATCTGTGTGTCATCAGTGTGCGATCCGTGTGTCATCAGTGTGCCATCTGTGTGCCATCCGTGTGGCATCTGTGTGCCATCAGTATGCCATCGGTGTGCCATCCGTGTGGAATCTGTGTGCCATCAATGTGTCATCAGTATGCTATCTGTGTGCCATCAATGTGCCTCCTGGATCTCTCTGCCGCATTTGACACTGTGGATCACCAGCTCCTCCTCACTATGCTCCGCTCTATAGGCCTCAAGGACACAGCCCTCTCCTGGTTCTCCTCCTACCTCTCTGACCGCTCCTTCACTGTATCTTTTTCCGGCTCCTCTTCCTCTTCTCGTCCCCTTACTATCGGGGTCCCGCAGGGCTCAGTCCTAGGCCCTCTCCTCTTCTCTTTATACACTGCCCCTATTGGACAAACAATCAGCAGATTTGGGTTCCAGTATCATCTCTATGCTGATGACACCCAATTATACACTTCTTCCCCTGACATCACCCCTACCCTAATTCAAAATACCAAGGATTGTCTGTCTGCTGTCTCTAGCATCATGTCCTCCCTCTATCTGAAACTAAATCTCTCTAAAACTGAACTTCTTGTGTTTCTCCCCTCTACTAACCTCACTCTACCTAACATCGAAATAACCCTGGAGGGTTCAACCATAACTCCCAAGCAGCATGCCCGCTGTCTTGGGGTCATATTCGACACTGAACTTTCCTTTACTCCGTACATCCGATCACTCAGTCGCTCTTGTCACCTGCATCTTAAAAACATCTCCAGAATCCGACCTTTTCTCACCTTTGAAACTGCTAAGACTCTTACTGTCGCTCTTATTCATTCTCGTCTGGACTACTGCAACTCTCTTCTGATCGGTCTCCCTCTTACCAAACTTTCTCCTCTCCAATCCATCTTGAATGCGGCAGCCAGGGTCATATTTCTGTCCAGCCGCTTCACCGATGCCTCTATCTTATGCCAGTCATTACACTGGCTACCTATTCGCTACAGGGTCCAGTATAAACTCATCTCTCTCACCCATAAAGCTCTCCACTCTTCTGCACCGCCTTATATCTCCTCTCTCATCTCTGTCTATCGCCCTACACGTGCCCTCCGTTCTACAAATGACCTAAGACTAACATCCCCCGTAATCCGAACCTCGCACCTCCGTCTCCAAGACTTCTCTCGTGCTGCTCCAGCTCTCTGGAATGCACTTCCCCAGACGATCAGACTGATACCTAGCCCTGACCTATTCAAGCGCGCTTTGAAAACCCATCTCTTCAAAGAAGCCTATCACATCAACTACTCAGCAAGCTAACTTTGCCCTGTTCCCTCCTTCCAAATATTATTCTGAATCTGCACCCTACTATTCATCTGTCTCCACACCCTTCATGCACATAACTGCACTTGATACTTGTCTATTGCACTTAAACACACGGGCTGATGACCGGATCATGCAGCTTTATATGAAAATCCCAATTATAATTGCCAGACCTGAATTAACAAGCATTTCTCACCTACTGTGTCCCCCCATTTCCTTGTAGATTGTAAGCTTGCGAGCAGGGACCTCACTCCTAATGTCATCGTTTGAATTGTCTTAACTTGTATTGAATTTATTGTCTGTACATGTCCCCGCTTAATTGTAAAGTGCTGCGGAATATGTTGGCGCTATATAAATAAAAATTATTATTATTATTATTATCCGTGTAGCATCAGTATGCCATCTGTGTGCCATCGGTGTGTCATCGATGTGCCATCCGTGTGTCATCAGTATTCCATCCGTGTGTCATGAGTGTGTCATCCGTTTGTCATTAGTGTGCCATTAGTATGACTTCTATGTGTCATCAGTGTGTCATCAGTGTGTCATCGGTGTGCCATCAATGTGCCATCCGTTTGGCATCTGTGTGCCATAAGTATGCCATCTGTGTGCCATCAGTGTGTCATCCATGTGCTCTCCGAATGCCGCCCGTTTTTTTCAGGATGGCATAAGAAAAATCAATTCCAAAGCTTCTCCTATACTTTGCAATGTTAAACACGTGCAGCACATAGATGAGGCATGGATGTTATCCGTGTGCTGTACACGTTTTACACAGACCCATATACTTGTATTGTCATTTGTGCTGCTCGCAAAAAAATGGACATGTCTCTGTGTGGTTTACATAGACATACGGTTCGAGCAAACATGTACATTTGTGCAGTACCATAGATTGTAATAGATACATGTGGCGTCCGTGAAAGAAACAGATTCCACATGTACTGCAAACACAAACATGTGAAGGGAGCCTGAGGGAGTATGGCATATTTAGCGCTAATGAGAAGGCGCACAACATGTTTGACACTGTATGAGGGAGGAAATGGTTGAGGAGGTAAGAGTGGCTGGGACCCTAGGAGGTAGTGACCATGGTATTTTAGAATTTTGGATAACTAGAGGAGGAAGACCTGTGAAGACTCAGACGTCAAGGTTAGATTTCAGAATGGCAGATTTTAAGGGATTCAGATAGAGAATTGGAGGGATCCAATGGCTGGATATTCTTAAGGATAAAAATGTCCAGGAAGCATGGGAAATCTTGAAAAATGAAATTCTCAAAGCACAATTGTTAACAATTCCGAAAAGAGGGAAGAATAGGAAGCATTTAAGGAAACCAGGATGGATGAACACAGAACTTAAGCACATGCTAAAAAGGAAGAAAGAAATGTTTATAAAATGGAAAGAGGGAGGCATTTATAAGGAAGAATATAATTCTGGGGGAATTTGCCGCTCCAGCAGAGGGGAGTGTGCGGAGCTTTGCCAGCAGAGCGGAGTGTGCGGGGCTGTGCCACCAGAGCGGAGTGTTCGGAGCTGTGCCAGCAGTTCGGAGCTAAGCCAGGTGCCGTACACTAGGAGACAGTGAGTACCGCACCCGCTCTGCCCGAGTGGCGACATACTCAAAAGAGCCCTTCTGCTGAGGACTGAGACAGAACGACATTACGTGGTGAGCGCCCTCTGTGTAAACGTGGACCCGCCAGCCTCTGTGAATGGAGGAGATTCCCTTGACAAGTCTGAGACAGTCGCTAGTGCGTGCAGGCCCGGCGTTCGCAGCGACAGATCTGAGCCCCTGAGAGTAGTAGCTGGACTGACCGATGAGTGCGGCGCTGTCCCTGCAGTGACACGTTCTGAGTGTGGACTTGTGGCTAAGAGTGGTGAGAGCAGGAACCCCTCTCACCATCCAGCATCCTGTTATTTTCCCCGAATGCCGTTTCTTCATCGTGGACAGAGACTTGAGAGTCTGCATGTGCCACTGTTGTCGATTCTACCGTTGGAACCCCGCCTGTCAGAGACTGCATCGAGATGACCCGCGCCGCTGTTGCCAGTGCCACCGTTGGAACGCTGTACTGCCTCACAACAGAAGACTACAGTCCGATAAGTTTAACCTCTTTATTACTGAACTCTCGTTCATCACTCACCTACCCTGCCAACCTTCCAGTTCTGCTCAATTCCTCGCCGTCACCCTACAATCCCTCACTCCCTGCCTGTTCAACCCTTGCTCTGCCTACACGTGTGTGACTGCATCCCTCGTTTCCTGCAGGTTATTACAGAGTGATTGCACATTTAGGTCACTCATTGCAGCAAACTGATAAAGCAGAACATTGGACATAACGTGCTGCCATAGAATGGAGAAAACAGCCATACAGGGCCGTATTTAGAGTTTATGCTGCCCTAGGCACTTTTCGTGCTGCCCCCCCATTGGCGAGTATGACTAATGCAGACACTGTCGGCAGTGACTTAGGCTACTTTCACATCAGCGATTTTCGCCATTCGCGGCAGATCCGTCAGTTTTTCCACATCTGTCACGAAACGGATCACTTATGGCAACACTGCATTCGGCCTCAATCATTCTGTTGGAATAATGCATATTGATCTGTATGTATTGCAACAACTACTACTGTACTGTTTGATATATTGTACATATTGTGAGATTGTTAACAAAGTTCAGTGACAAAAAAATAAAAAAAAAGGAATAGACAGGATGCCCCCTCCTTCTCTTCCCTTCTTGTTGTTGTAATGCTCCCATGTTGCAAGCCACAGCAGATACCAGACTGATCACATTTCATGCTGTAAGCTGTTCAACCTGGATATGAATAAATCTACATTCTGTGTTGCTGACTCTGGATGTTACGCTGATTAATCCGCTGCTAACACATTCCCTATGGGACTTGCGGACATGTGCGGCACTTGCGGTTTTGCCGCGATCCCGCAAATGCGGTACTTGCAGCAACGGAAAAAACGCTGCTAGCTGTGTTTTATTTGTCTCACCATAAGTGCAAAACCGCAAGTGCTGCACATGTTCGCAAGTCCCATAGGGAATGTGTAAGGGGTCCGAATCTATGTGTATGCCCATCTATCTCTTTCAAAGACAATTCCAGCAATATTTTTACATGTTCAGTCCATTCATCTGAAATCGGTTTGCATACATATTCAAATGAGGGAGTAGATCTGTTGCTCCAGCTCTATACCCGCTAAGTGCCACCTCTTCCTGATCGACTTACAGCTCTTTTTTTCCAGAAGGAAACACATCATAGAGGCTGTCAGTGAAGGAGGTGGCACTCTGTGGGAAATAGAGCTGGAGTGACAGAGGGATATGATCCACCATAGTCGTCAGGCATTATTTATATATGAAATGCTGATTTCTGAATATGGGAGAAAGGGACTGACCATATAAAGGTATTTATGGAGTTTGTCTTGGAAAGAACTACATGCACATATAAAAAGTTTGAAGGGGTGAAATGAAGCTAATATACAATGCTGGCAGCAAAAATATTCTTGCATAGCTATTATGGCAGCACAGTGGCTCAGTAGTTAGCACTGTACGCGGTGGCTCAGTACTGTATATAGTGGCTCAGTAGTCAGTGCAAAAGTTTTGTAGCACTGAGGTCTGGGGTTCAAATCCCAACAAGGATGACATCTGAAAAGAGTTTATATGTTCTCCCCATGTTTGTCTGGGTTTCCTACCACACTCAAAAGACCTACTAATAGGATGTTTAGATTGTGAGCCCCGATGGGGACAGTGTTGATGATGTATGTAAAGTGCTGCGGGGTTAGGCTGGGGTCAGATTGAGTTTAGGCAGTCCGTTAGATTATAACGCGGTGTAACACAGTCCATTAACGCTGCCATTGACATTATGTAGTGCATCGCAACGCATGCCATAAAGCGGAATGCGCTCGCGATGTGCCGTGATTCTGTGACAGAGCCTCGGACGCAGGCTACAGCGTCTGAGGCTCCGTCACCGCTAGCGCAGATGAATCATCTGCGCTAGCGGGTATAGTATAACACGATCGCGTTATGCTATACCGTTAACTATTAGCTATGCGCTGAACGGGCTGCAAAACACAATCTGAACCTGGCCTTAATAGCGCAATATCAATGAATAAATATTATTCTTAATATTATGTCACAATACCAGGATCTGAGGTTCTTCTGTTTCGAGGTCACGAGCTCTCTGATGCGATGTTGCTGCCTGTCTCGCTGTCTTCCTCTTTTGACACTGCAGTGTGGTGGACAAGAGAGCATTAACTGGTTAATAGCAAGAAGTATGGTGTCTGTGTACTAACTGGACTATAAACTCTCCCTATCCCATGTCCAGCAGACATTGTAGGATTACTATATGGATTTTATTCTCCCAGTCTCTGACTAAGGCCTTATTCATATGTCCAATACGTCCAGATGTTACAGCATAGTGGAGGGGATTTTATGAAATTCCATTTCCACTATGTGTTCAAACATGCAGGTGGCAGAGCCGCGTATACGCACATGTGGCGCTTCGCTCTAGACCGCAGCATGTCTGTTTATTTTGCAGATTTTCAAGTGTTTTTTCATGCGGATATGTATGCATTTTTGTAGGCTAAATAATAATCTATTATTTACCAAAAAAAAAAAAGAATTGTGATGCTATTTCTGGTTCAACCTCTTTATTTACATACTCCATTGAAGAATAATGTTTACACACACAGATAGATAATAGATAGATGATAGATATATATCGATAGATGATAGATCTATCTATACAGTGCGTTGCGAAAGTATTCGGCCCCCTGGAACTTTTCAACCTTTTCCCACATATCATGCTTCAAATATAAAGATACCAAATGTAAATTTTTGGTGAAGAATCAACAAGTGGGACACAATTGTGAAGTTGGATGAAATTTATTGGTTATTTTAAATTTTTGTGGAAAGTCAAAAACTGAAAAGTGGGGCGTGCAATATTATTCGGCTACTTTACTTTCAGTGCAGCAAACTCACTCCAGAAGTTCATTGTGGATCTCTGAAAGATCCAATGTTGTCCTAAATGACTAATGATGATAAATATAATCCACCTGTGTGTAATCAAGTCTCCATATAAATGCACTTGCTCTGTCATAGTTTCAGGGTTCTGTATGAAGCACACAGAGCATCATGAAGACCAAGGAACACAACAGGCAGGTCCGTGATACTGTTGTGGAGAAGTTTAAAGCCAGATTTGTATACAAAATGATTCCAAAACTTTAAACATCCCAAGGAGCACTGTGCAAGCGATCAAATTGAAATGGAAGGAGTATCATACCACTGCAAATCTACCAAGACCCGGCCGTCCCTCTAAACTTTGATCTCAAGCAAGGAGAAGACTGATCAGAGATGCAGCCAAGAGGCCCGTGATCACTCTGGATGAACTGCAGAGATCTACAGCTGAGGTGGGACAGTCTGTCCATAGAACAACAATCAGTCGTACACTGTACAAATCTGGCCTTTATGGAAGAGTCGCAAGAAGAAAGCCATTTCTCAAAGATATCCATAAAAATGTAGTTTAAAGTTTGCAACAAGAGACCTGGGAGACACACCAAACATGTGGAAGAAGGTGCTCTGGTCAAATGAAACCAAAATCAAACTTTTTGGCAACAATGCCAAACGATATGTTTGGCATAAAGGCAACACAGCTCATCATCCTGAACACACCATCCCCACTGTCAAACATGGTGGTGGCAGCATCATGGTTTGGACCTGCTTTTCTTCAGCAGGGACAGGGAAGATGGTTAAAATAGATGGGAAGATGGATGGAGCCAAATACAGGACCATTCTTGAAGGAAACCTGTTGGAGTCTGCAAAAGACCTGAGATTGGGACAGAGATTTGTCTTCAACAAGACAACGATCCCAAACATAAAGCAAAATCTACAATGGAATGGCTCACAAATAAGCGTATCCAGGTTTTAGAATGGCCAAGTCTAAGTCCAGACCTGATCTCAATCGAGAATCTGTGGATAGAGCTGAAAACTGCTGTTCACAAACGATCTCCATCAAACCTCACTGAGCTCGAGCTGTTTGCCAAGTTAGAATGGACAAGAATTTCAGTCTCTCGATGTACAAAACTGATAGAGACATACCCCAAGCGACTTGCAGCTGTAATCACAGCAAAAGGTGGCGCAACAAAGTATTAAGTTAAAGGGACCGAATAATATTGCACGCCCCACTTTTCAGTTTTTGAATTTCCACAAAAATTTAAAATAACCAATAAATTTCGTTCAACGTCACAATTGTGTCCCACTTGTTGTAATTCTTCACTAAAAATTTACATCTGGTGTCTTTATGTTTGAAGCATGATATGTGGGAAAAGGTTGAAAAGTTCCAGGGGGCCGAATACTTTCGCAAGGCACTGTATATATCTAATACCAAGATAATACCAAACCTGATGTTTAGTAATATTTATAATAAAATGGTACATAGAGAGTTAATTAAAGAAACACACACATAAAATCTGCGTTAGGCCGGGGTCACACTTGCAACAAACTCGCACGAGTCTCGCACCTCAATACACGGCACTGCCGCCGGCACTCGGGACCAGAGCGGTCAGCTACGTAGAAATTCATGCAGCCACACACTCCGGTCCCCCCCTGTATGCATGGTTGGGCTCATTCTCATTCTCCCCCCTGTATACATGGCTGGGCTCATTGTCATCCTCCCCCCCTGTATGCATGGCTGGGCTCATCTTCCCCCCTGTATACATGGCTCCGGGATCAAACTCTCCCCCCCTGTATGCGTGGCTGGACTCATTTTCATGCCCCCTGTATGCATGGCTGGGCTCATTCTCATCCTCCCCCCCGTATGCATGGCTGGGCTCATGAATATGGACGCCACGCCTATGAGAGTGGCGTGGCGTCCATATTCATTAGTGTAATGAGCGGTAACACGTGACCGCGCACACAGTCAGGAAGCATAGCGGTGCCAGAGCTCATCAGAGCTCTGGGCACCGCTGGAGGAGCCAGGAGGTGAGTATGATGTCATCGAGGGAGGGAGGAGGGGGGAGGAGGGATGGATCGACCGGAGGAAAAGAAAAATATTGCTGAGGTGCCACCCCTCCGCAGAGTCCCGCCCCAGGCACAGGCCCAGGAGTGCCTAATGGGAAATACGGCCCTGCGTGTTGTGAGTTCATTTTCCCCTTCACCATTGAGGCCTGATGAACTCCCTCTTCTGGTGAAGGAAGGTAGTGAGGCTGATTACCAAGCACCTGAGCAGGATGATAATGACTGGGTGACTGGAATTGCTGACTGGATATAAGGCAGCCGACGCCCTTCTGCCTTGCTGGTGATTTCTCTGCGGGATTCTAGGAGACCAGTCTGATTCCTGCTCTTCAAAAGCTAAGTTTTCTGCTCTGCTTTTTGCATTTGTGTTTTGGTTTTGTTTTGCCTTGTTTTTCTGGATTTCTGCCATTCCCTGCTGGGGTGAGCTGAATTCCTTTTTGCTCTGTCTTCAGAAAATACCTGAGTACTGATTTAGTCTTTTTGAAGCCTAGCGTCTTCAGGGCTTTTTTCCGATCAGTCTGTTGGCTCTTTTTGATAGGTTTTTTGCGGATTGCAGACAGCAGCTTTTCTATCATGTCCTATTTAGTTAGCTTGGGCCCCATCATTTGCTCAGCCTATCTTTCTATCTGTGTTAGTGTTTTTTCATCTTGCTTCACCGTCATTATATGTTGGCGGCTGCCTATTGCTTTGGGGTCTGCTCTGGGGCAGTTTAGATTTCCCTTTCTGTCTTTAGGCTATTTAGTTCTCTGGCTGTGATCGAGGGGTCTAGGGCACCGTAGGAACCCCCCACGGCTACTGCTAGTTGTTGTTGATAGGTTCAGGGGTCTGCAATCCGATAGCTGCCAACTTCTCTGGTTTTCTGGACTTAGCTAGTATTTCTGTTTTTGCCTCCTACGGTGACTCATTCATAACAGAATCACCAGCCATACCGCAGATCCTAGGGTACTCAATAGCAGGAAAGAATTGTAAAAAAAAAAAAATGTGTATATTTTTTCCTCTATATCTCTGAGGCCGTAGGGGGAATTTTTTTTTCTCCCAATGGAGATAAAGCAATTGTCTGATCGTGTGGAGCAGCTCGCTGCAGAAGTGCGGGGAATTTCCACCTACCTTGCTCATTCACATGCTGCTGAACCAAAGATCCCTACTCTTGATGTGTTTTTTGGGGATCGGTCTAAATTTTTGAATTTCAAAAATAATTGTAAATTATTTTTTGCCTTGAAGCCTATCTCGTCAGGGAGCTCTGCGCAGCAGGTTAAAATTGTCATCTCTTTGCTGTGTGGCGATCCCCAGGATTGGGCGTTTTCTTTGAAACCAGATGATCCTATTCTGACTAAAGTGAACGCATTTTTTCAAGCCTTGGAGTTGTTGTATGCCGAACCTAATGCTATTGATCAGGCTGAAAAGACACTGTTGGCATTGAGCCAGGGTCGAGATTCTGCAGAAATGTACTGTCAAAAATTCCGAAAGTGGGTGGTCCTTGCTACCTGGAATGATAATGCCTTGGCAGCTCTCTTTCGGAAGGGTTTGTCAGAAGCTGTAAAAGATACTATGGTGGGATTTCCTGTTCCCTCTGGTCTTGACGATTCTATGTCATTAGCCATTCAGGTTGATCGGCGTTTACGTGAACGCAGGACTGCATGAGAGGTGTTGCCACCTGTTGAACAAGTGTCTGAACCTATGCAATGTGATAGAGTTTTGTCCAGGGAGCAACGTCAGGAGTTCAGAAGGCGTAATAAGCTGTGTTTTTTTGTGGAGATGCCTCGCATATTATTTCTGTCTGTCCTAAACGAGAGAAACGTTTTGCACACACGTTTTCTGTGGGTGGTGTTCAACCTAAGTTTCTTCTGGCAATTACTCTGATCTGCTCCCTGTCCACATTTTCCGCCAAGGCTTTTGTGGATTCGGGAGCAGCCCTGAACCTAATGGACTTGGAATTTTGCTAAACGTTGTGGATTTCCTATGACACCTCTTCGGACGCCTATCCCTTTGAGGGGGATTGATGCTACTCCTTTGGCGAAAAATAAACCTCAGTTTTGGACCCACGTGGTAATGCGGGTCGCCCCAGACCATCAAGAAAATTGCAGATTTTTGGTGTTGCATAATTTGCATGATACCATTGTTCTGGGGTTTCCCTGGTTGCAAATTCATAATCCAGTTTTGGATTGGAAATCTGTGTCTGTGGTGAGTTGGGGTTGTAGGTGTGCCCTTAGTGAGGCTCCGTTTTTTTCCACCTCTCCTCAGTCGCATGATGTTCCTGACTATTTGGCGGACTTTTATGATGTATTTAGTGAGAATGAGTCTGCGTCTTTGCCTCCTCATAGGAGTTATGACTGTGCAATTGAACTGAGCCTGGGGTGTAAATTTCCCAGTGGTCGGTTCTTCAATTTATCTGTACCCGAGCACGAGGCTATGCGATCCTATATTAAGGAGGCGTTGGAGAAGGGTCATATTAGACCATCCTCTTCACCCTTAGGTGCTGTTTTTTTTTTCGTGGCCAAAAAGGATGGTTCATTAAGGCCTTGTATTGATTATCGTGCCCTCAACAAAATTACTATTAAATATCAGTATCCGTTACCCCTGATTTTGGATCTATTCTCCAGAGTTAAAGGTGCTTGCTGGTTTACCAAACTTGACCTCAGGGGGGCGTATAATCTTATCCGCATTAAGCATGGGGATGAATGGAAGACGGCGTTTAATACTCCGGAGGGACATTTTGAGTACCTGGTGATGCCTTTTGGGCTCACTAATGCCCCTTCTGTCTTCCAGTGCTTCATGAACGACATTTTCCGAGACTTTGTGGATAAATTTTTGATTATCTATCTGGATGATATTTTGATCTTCTCCAAGGATTGGGATTCTCATGTGGAACATGTTCGGACTGTGTTCCGGATCTTGAGGGAGAATTCCCTGTATGTCAAAGGATCGAAATGCCTTTTTGGGGTACAGAGGATTTCATTTTTGGGATTTATTTTGTCTCCGTCAACTATTGAAATGGACCCAGCCAAGGTACAGGCCATTTATGATTGGGTTTAGCCCACTTCTTTGAAGGCCCTCCAGAAGTTTTTGGGTTTTGCTAATTTTTATCGGAAATTCATAGCAAAATTTTCTAGTATTGCCAAGCCATTGACTGACCTGACTAAGAAGGGTGCTGATGTGTTGAATTGGTCTCCGGAGGCTGTTTCTTCCTTTCAGGAGCTGAAGCGAAGATTCACTTCTGCCCCGGTTTTGCGGCAACCTGATGTCTCACTCCCGTTCCAGGTAGAGGTGGACGCTTCTGAGATTGGTGCAGGAGCTGTTTTGTCCCAAAAGGATCCTGTAACATCTAAAATGAATCCCTGTGCTTTCTTTTCCCGAAAGTTCTCCCCATCTGAACGTAACTATGATGTGGGGAATTGGGACCTGTTAGCCATGAAATGGGCATTTGAGGAGTGGAGACATTGGTTGGAGGGAGCTAAACATCAAGTCGTGGTCCTCACTGACCACAAGAATTTGATCTACCTGGAGTCGGCCAAACGCTTGAACCCTAGACAGGCTAGGTGGGCCTTGTTTTTTACACGTTTTGATTTTGTGGTCTCTTTTCTTCCTGGCACTAAGAATGTCAAGGCTGACGCTCACTCTAGGAGCTTCTTTGCTGATTCTCCTGTGGTGACCAAGCCTGCTACCATCTTAGGCGAAGGGGTAGTTCTTTCTGCCATCTCGCCCGATTTGAGACGTGCTCTGGAAGAGTTCCAGGAGGACAAACCTGAGCGTTGTCCCAGTGGAAAGTTGTATGTTCCTGACCAGTGGAAGAAGAGAGTCATGTCTGAAGTTCATTGCTCTGCATTGGCTGGTCATCCAGGTATTTTTGGTACTAGAGATCTGGTGAGTCGGTCTTTTTTGGTGGCCCGCCTTGTCTCATAATGTCAGGAATTTTGTGCAGTCCTGTGGGACTTGCTCCCGGTCTAAAGCTTGTTCTCGCTCTAGTGGGTTGTTGATGCCTTTGCCGGTCCCCAGGAGGCCATGGACCCATATTTCAATGGATTTCATCTCTGATATGCCTGTCTCTCAGAGAATGACTGTTATTTGGGTGACTTGTGATAGGTTCTCTAAGATGGTTCATCTTGTACCACTCGCTAAGTTGCCATCTTCCTCTGAGTTGGTGCCCCTGTTTTTGCAACAGGTGGTTCGCTTGCACGGGATTCCTGAGAACATTGTATCTGACAGAGGAGTTCAGTTTGTGTCTAGATTTTGGAGGACTTTCTGTTCCAAGCTGGAAATTCAGTTGTCCTTCTCCTCTGCTTTTCACCCTCAGACCAATGGGCAGACGGAGAGAACAAACCAGACCTTGGAGTCGTATTTGAGATGTTTTATTTCCGCTGATCAGGATGATTGGGTTTCATTTTTGCCCTTGACCGAATTTGCTTTAAATAATAGAGCTAGTTCTGCCACTTTGATGTCACCTTTTTTTTTATTTTGGGGTTCATCCTCGACTTTCTTCAGGGTAGGTGGAGCCTTCTGCCTGCCCAGGTGTTGACACTGTGGTGGAGAGAATGCACCAGATCTGGGACCAAGTGGTGGATAAGTTATCTCTCTCCCAGGAAAAGGCCCAGCGGTTTTCCAACCGACATAGGACCATTGGTCCCCAGTTTAAAGTTGGTGATATGGTTTGGTTATCATCAAAAAATATCGCTATGAAGGTGTCTTCTCCTAAGTTTAAGCCTAGATTTATTGGACCTTACAAGATTTTGGAGATTATTAATCCAGTCTCTTTTCGGTTGGCTCTTCCTGTCACATTTAAAATCCATAATGTGTTTCATAAGTCATTGTTGAAGAGGTTTGTTGAACCAGTAGTTCCTGGGGTGGCACCTCCGGACCCTGTATTGGTTGAAGGTAACATGGAATATGAGGTAGAGAAGATACTGGATTCCCGTCTGGCTAGACGGAGACTCCAGTATTTGGTTAAGTGGAAGAGTTATGGTCAGGAGGATAATTCCTGGGTCTCTGCCTCTGATATTCATGCCAAAAGATTGGTGCGTGCCTTTCATCGGGCTCACCCTGATCGCCCTGGTGGCGTGGATGAGGGTTCGGTGACCCCTCCTCAAGGGGGAGGTACTGTTGTGAGTTCATTTTCCCCTTCACCATTGAGGTCTGATGAACTCCTTCTTCTGGTGAAGGAAGGTAGTGAGGCTGATTACCAAGCACCTGAGCAGGATGATGATGACTGGGTGACTGGAATTGCTGAATGGATATAAGGCAGCCGACGCCCTTCTGCCTTGCTGGTGATTTCTCTGAGGGATTCTAGGAGACCAGTCTGATTCCTGCTCTTCAAAAGCTACGTTTTCTGCTCTGCTTTTTGCATTTGTGTTTTGGTTTTGTTTTGCCTTGTTTTTCTGGATTTCTGCCATTCCCTGCTGGGGTGAGCTGAATTCCTTTTTGCTCTGTCTTCAGAAAATACTTGAGTACTGATTTAGTCTTTTTGAAGCCTAGCGTCTTCAGGGCTTTTTTCCCGATCAGTCGGTTGGCTCTTGTTTTGATAGGGTTTTTGCGGATTGCAGACAGCAGCTTTTCTATCCTGTCCTATTTAGTTAGCTTGGGCCCCATCATTTGCTCAGCCTATCTTTCTATCTGTGTTAGTGTATTTTCATCTTGCTTCACCGTCATATTTTGTGAGCTGCCTATTGCTTTGGGGTCTGCTCTGGGGCAGTTTAGATTTCCCTTTCTGTCTTTAGGCTATTTAGTTCTCCGGCTGTGATCGAGGGGTCTAGGGCACCGTAAGAACCCCCACGGCTACTGCTAGTTGTTGATAGGTTCAGGGGTCTGCAATCCGATAGCTGCCACCTTCTCTGGTTTTCTGGACTTAGATAGTATTTCTGTTTTTGCCTCCTACGGTGACTCATTCATAACACCTGCGGCCATAATTGTGCTAAGTTTACCTGCATAATTAAGAAAATGTATAAAAAAATACATTATGAATAGCAGCCTCTGTGCAAAATCTGAGCTAGCATAAAAAAGTACATAATCGTCTCTAGGATTCTGTACTACATAACAGTACAACAGATGTAATAAAGGTAAAGAGTAATACTGTCCATTTAGTACAGGTAGAAGGCAATACAGCACATACAGAAAAAGAGAATTACAGTGCAGGTAATACAGGTATACAGGTAGAGTGCAGTACATTGCATGTAGTACTGGTAGAAAAGAGCACAACACACTTAGTATAGATATAGTGGAGCGCCCACCAGGCCCGTGAGGATACTCGGTACGGACTCCGGCATCCGGCTTGTAGCGCTGTACTCTGGGGTGAGCTTGGTCACAGCTCCACTCCCCAGGTTCTCTTTCACTTCTCCTCTCTTCTCTCTTCACTCAGACTCTGTCTCCCTCCAGGCCAGAACTAATAGAGAAGCTCCCCTGAAACCGGGCTTAGAGCTCCCCCTTCTGGTCTGGAGTCAGGAAAAGTGTTGGATGTAAGTGTTATCTGGTCAGGGAACCCCTACTTGCTTCCAGGCATGTCATCACTCCCCTGTAAGGGAGGCAATGCCACTGTGGCAACCGGACTCCAGGGGTGCCACACAAGCATTGGTCAGAATAAGAGAGGAACATGGGAAACAACAAATAAAGTGTTGACTAATCCTCCAAATTTGGCCACATTCCCACCTTAAGTATTTGGTCAGTATTTTATTTCAGTATTTGTAAGCCAAAACCAAGAGTGGAACAGTCAGAGGAAAAGTATAATAGAAACACGTCACCACTTCTGGATTTATCACCCACTCCTTATTTTGGCTTACAAATCCTGAAATAAAATATTGACCAAATACTGAACATGGAAATATGGCCTTTTCCAGATAATACAATTGTGGAAAGTGCTGGAAGAACAAGTCTGAGCCATGGAGGTCGCATCTCAGCACAACTTACAGAACTTTAACCCCTTCCTGACATCAGACTTACTATCCCGTCCATGGGACCCGGGCCCCTATGCCCATGGACGGGATAGTACGTCTACCGCGATCAGCAGCGCTCACGTGGTGAGCGCCACTGATCGCAGCCGGGTGTCAGCTGAATATCACAGTTGACACCCGGCACAATGTGTCAGGGGCGGTCACGGACCGCCCCCGACACGTTAACCCCTTGCACACCGCGATCAAACATGATCGCGGTGTACCGGGGGTTAAAGGGAAGCATCGGCAGGGAGGGGGCTCCCTCCGTGCTTCCCTGAGCCCCCCACAGCAGCGCAATGTGCAGCGCTGCTGCGGGGGGCTCCTTTCCTGCAGGCCCCCGAATCCAAGATGGCGACGGGGGCCTTCGGGGGCCTGCAGGAAGCTGGCTTCCTCAGTGCCTGCAAAGCACAGGCATGAGGAAGCCTTCTGCACTGCCTGTGCAGTGATCTGTGATGTGACAGATCAGCGATCTGTCACAGGACAGTGATGTCCCACCTGGGACTATTTAATAAAGTTAAAAAAAATTTAAAAAAGTGTTAAAATAAATTTAAAAAAATCGCCAAATAAATTAGAAAAAAAAAAAAATATTCCCCCAAATAAATCCATTTTTTGGAAATAAAAAAAACCAAAACAATAAAAGTACACATATTAGGTATCGCCGCGTCCGTAACGACCCGCCCTATAAAACTGTCCCATTAGTTAACCCCTTTAGCGAACCCCTTAAAAAATAAAAATAAAAAACAAAGCAAAAAATAATGATTTATTATCATACCGCCAAACAAAAAGTGTAATAACGCGCGATCAAAAAGATGCATATAAATATCCATGGTACCGCTGAAAACGTCATCTTGTCCCGCAAAAAACGAGCCATGACACAGCATCATCAGCAAAAAAATAAAAAAGTTATAACTCGCAGAATAAAGCGATGCAAAAATAATTATTTTTTATATAAAATAGTTTTCATTGCATAAAACCGACAAAACATAAAAAAAACCTAAATGAGGTATTGCTGTAACCGTACTTACCCGAAGAATAAAACCGCTTTATCAATTTTAGCGCACGCGGAACGGTGTAAACGCACCCCCCCCAAAAGAAATTCATGAAGCGCTGGTATTTGCTTATTCTGCGTCCCAAAAATCGGAATAAAAAGCGATCAAAAAATGTCACGTGCCCAAAAATGGTACCAACAAAAACGTCAACTCGTCCCGCAAAAAATAAGACCTCACATGACTCGGTGGGTCAAAATACGGAAAAATTATAGCTCTCAATATGTGGTGATGCAAAAACTATTTTTACAATAAAAAGCGTCTTTTAGCGTGCGACAGCTGACAAATATAAAAACCGCCATAAATAGTAAATCAAACCCCCGTTATCACCCCCTTAGTTAGGGAAAAATAATAAAATAAAAAAATGTATTTATTTCCATTTTTCCATTAGGGTTAGGGTTAGGGCTAGGGTTAGGGTTAGGGCTGAGATTAGGGTTAGGGGTGTGTTGGGGTTCGGGCTGGAGTTAGAATTGGGGGTTTCCACTGTTTGGGCACATCAGGGTCTCTCCATATGCAACATGGCGTCTGATCTCAATTCCAGCCAATTCTGAGTTGAAAAAGTCAAATGGTGCTCCTTCCCTTCCAAGCTCTGCCATGCGCCCAAACAGTGTTTTACCCCCACATGTAGGGTATCAGCCTACTCAGGTCAAATTGCAAAACAATTTTTGGGGTCCAATTTCTCCTGTTACCCTTAGGAAAATAAAAAATTTGGGGCAAAAATATCATTTTTGTGGAAAAAAATGATTTTTTTATTTTCACGTCCGAGCGTTATAAACTTCTGTGAAGCACTTGGGGGTTCAAAGTGCTCACCACACATCTAGATAAGTTCCGTGGGGGGTCTAGTGTCCAAAATCGGGTCACTTGTGGGGAGTTTCAATAGTATAGGTACATCAGGCGCTATCCAAACGCACATGACACCCGCAGACCATTCCATCAAAGTCTGCATTCCAAAACGTCACTGCTTCCCTTCCGAGCCCCGACGTGTGTCCATACAGTAGTTTTCTCCCACATATGGGGTGTCAGCGTACTCATGACAAATTAGACAACAACTTTTGGGGTCCAATTTCTCCTGTTACCCTTGGGAAAATGAAAAAATTGGGGACTAATTGATCATGTTTGTGGAAAAAATACGATTTTTTTATTTTCATGCCCTGGTATTATAAACTTCTGTGAAGCCTTTGGGGGTTCAAAGTGCTCACCTCACATCTAGATTAGTTCCTTAGGGGGTCTAGTTTTCAAAATGGGGTCATTTGTGGGGGGTTTCCACTGTTTAGGTACATTAGGGGCTCTCCAAAGGCAACATGACACCCGCAGACCATTCCATCAAAGTCTGCATTCCAAAACGTCACTACTTCCCTTCCGAGCCCCGACGTGTGCCCATACAGTAGTTTTCTCCCACATATAGGGTATCAGCATACTCAGGACAAATTGGACAACAACTTTTGAGGTCCAATTTCTCCTGGTACCCTTGGGAAAATAAAAAAATGGTGACTAAAAGATCATGTTTGTGGAAAAAATATGAATTTTTTATTTTCACGCACGGGCGTTATAAACTTCTGTGAAGCACTGGGGGGTTCAAAGTGCTCACCACACATCTAGATAAGTTCCTTGGGGGGTCTAGTTTACAAAATGGTGTCATTTGTGGTGGGTTTCCACTGTTTAGGTACATCAGGGGTTTTCCAATCGCGACATGGTGTCCGATCTCAATTCCAGCCAAAAACGTCAAATGACGCTGCTTCCCTTCCGAGCTCTGCCATGCGCCCAAATAGTGGTTTACCCCCACATGTGGGGTATCAGCGTACTCAGGAAAAATTGCACAATAACTTTTAGGGTCCTGTTCCCTTTGGAAAAATAAGAATTGAGGGTGAAAAGATCATTTTTGTGGAAAAAATATGATTTTTTTAATTGTACGGCTGTATGTTATAAACTTCTGTGAAGCCCTTGAGGGTTCAAAGTTCTCACCACACATCTAGATAAGTTCCTTAGGGGGTCTAGTTTCCAAAATGGGGTCGTTTGTGGGGGGTTCCACTGTTTTGGTACATCAGGGGTTTTTCAATCGCGACATGATGTCCGATCTCAATTCCAGCCAAAAACGTCAAATGGCGCTGCTTCCCTTCCGAGCTCTGCCATGCGCCCAAATAGTGGTTTACCCCCACATGTGGGGTATCAGCGTACTCAGGACAAATTGCACAATAACTTTTAGGGTCCTGTTACCCTTGGGAAACTAAAAATTGGGGTGAAAAGATCATTTTTGTGGAAAAAATATGATTTTTTAATTGTACCGCTGTACATTATAAACTTCTGTAAAGCCCTTGTGGGTTCAAAGTTCTCACCACATATCTAGATAAGTTCCTTGGGGGGTCTAGTTTCCAAAATGGGGTCACTTGTAGGGGGTTTCCACTGTTTAGGTACATCAGGGACTCTCCAAACGTGACATGGCGTCCGATCTGAATTCCAGCCAATTTTGCATTGAAAAAGTCAAACGGCGCTCCTTCCATTCTGAGCTCTGCCATGCGCCGAAACAGTCGTTCCCCCCCACATATCAGGTATCAGCGTACTCAGGACAAATTGCACAATAACTTTTGCAGTCCAATTTCTCCTGTTACCCTTGGTAAAATAAAAAAATTGAACCTGAAGTATTATTTTTGTGAAAAAAAGTTAGATGTCCATTTTTTTAAATATTCAAAAAAATTCCTGTGACGCACCTAAAGGGTTAATAAACTTCTTGAATGTGGTTTTGAGCACCTTAAGGGGTGCAGTTTTTAGAATGGTGTCACTTTGGGGTATTTTCTATCATATAGACCCCTCAATGTGGCTTCAAATGTGATGTGGTCCTAAAAATAAAATGATGTTGTAAAAATGAGAAATCGCTGGTCAACTTTTAACCCTTATAACTTCCTAACAAAAAAAAATTTGGGTTCCAAAATTGTGCTGATGTAAAGTAAACATGTGGGAAATGTTAGTTATCAAGTTTATTGTGTGCCGTATCTCTGTAATTTAAGGGCATAAAAATTCAAAGTTGGAAAATTGCGAAATTTTCAAAATTTTTGCCAAATTTCCATTTTTCTCACAAATAAACACAAGTTATTTGAATGAAATTTTACCACTAACATGAAGTACAATATGTCATGAGAAAACATTGTCAGAATCACCGGGATCCATGGAAGCGTTCTAGAGCTATGACCTCATAAAGGTACAGTGGTCAGAATTGTAAAAATTGGCCCGGTCATGAACGTGCAAACCACCCTTGGGGGTGAAGGGATAATGATTGCTGATAATATTTTACTGCAACATATCATGGACCCTAATGAGGCAAGTGAAATCCACACAATGACAGATGAGAACTGGTTTGGTGGCACAGAGAGGAGCTGTACAATATTAGCCAATGCTATGGCAGATCAAAGTTAACACTGAGGAACCTACTGCGCCCCTCCTTGTTTGTCATAAAGTCTGGTCCCTAAAGGGGTATTCCTATCTTGAACTTTCATTCCTGAGACAGGAATTCCTGCTTCTAGGTCCCAAGAGGCAGGGTTACAAGAACATCTGAGCCCTGCTGTGCTATGTTGTTAGTGCCATTTTCATAAAAATGTATGGGAGTTCAAGTAAGGCTGGAGTCACAAACATCGCATAGCACTCGGACCGCTGTTAATCTATGGGGCAGCTCCCATCACCATTTTTTTTCTCGGCCGTATTATACGTGCGAGTGAAATCGCAGTATGCTGCTATTGTCACCGACACTTGCCAATAGAAGTCTATGGATGCGAGAAAAAAATCGCACACCACACTGACCATCAATGTAGCTTGCGAAAAATACGCACCGGTGTCCTTTGAAAAGCTGGCAATTCTTGTGCGGTGTACTGTAAAATCACACTGACAGATTAGAATAGAATAGATAGAATAGATATATACGCATAGAATAGGTGCATATATATATATGTCAGCTACACACATATATATATATATAGATGCTGCCGGCGCTGCTTCAGAGTCTAGCACTGACGTCACTGATGCTGCGCTCCATCACAGCCTTACCTGCGCTGAACTCTGGAGCGTGGGAAAATGCCAGTTCATTTTCCCACGCTCCAGAGTTCAGTGCAAGTCTGGCTGTGAGGGAGTGCATCATCGGTGACGTCAACGCTATTCTCTGAAGCAGCGCTGACCACATTCATTCATCAGTGGTTTACAGCCGCGGCGGTTGCATCTTCGCATCGTCCTGGTTGTAAACTGTATATAGCCCAGATATGGATTTCGGCTTGGGACACAACGACGGACAGACATGGTATATTGGTTTGTTATTTTTTTTTTATTACAGGAGAATGAGGGCATCGCAGGAATTAGAAGTATAATAAAGATGGGAAACTGTGTTGTGTTTAATTTCATTATAAGACTTTATTACGGCTGTGTCTTTATTTAACCTGTAACAACTATAGGCTTAGTAATGGATCAGTGTCTTATTGACACCTCTCCATTACTAAGCCGAGGGCTTGATGTCACCTCGCAATTTAAAGGTCACATCAACCCAACAAATATTACCAAATATGCCACCGTTACAGGGCATAGGAAAAGAGAGAGGCTAAGTGCCGGAATTGGCGCATCTTAGAGATGCGCCTTTTTCTGGGTGGCTGAGGCTAGTTTCACACTTGCTTTTTTTTGCAGCGCGTTTTTCCAGCAAAAAAACGCATTGAAAAAACGCATACAAAAGCATACAACTGCTGCGTTTTTTCAAGCATTTTTATGAGCATGCATGAAAAAAACGCAGCGTTTTTATGCGTTTGTATGCGTTTTTAGTGCGTTTTTACCGCGTTTGCGTTTTTTCCAAACATTAGGTGGCCCCTCACACTAACCCAAACCATGACTTTACTAACCCTAACCCTAACCCTGACCCTAACCCTAACCCTGACCCTAACCCTGACCCTAACCCTAACCCTGACCCTAACCCTAACCCTAACCCTAACCCTGACCCTAAACCTGACCCTAACCCTAACCCTAACCCTAACCCTGACCCTAACCCTAACCCTAACCCTGACCCTGACCCTAACCCTGACCCTAACCCTAACCCTGACCCTAACCCTAACCCTAACCCTGACCCTAACCCTGACCCTAACCCTAACCCTAACCCTGACCCTAACCCTAACCCTGACCCTAACCCTAACCCTAACCCTAACTCTAACCCTGACCCTAACCCTAACCCTGACCCTAACTCTAACCCTAACCCTTAACCAAACCATACCCTGATCCTAAGCCTAACCCTGACCCTGACCCTAACCCTAACCCTAACCCTTAACCAAACCATACCCTGATCCTAACCCTAACCCTGACCCTGACCCTAACCCTAACCCTTAACCAAACCATACCCTGATCCTAACCCTAACCCTGACCCTGACCCTAACCCTAACCCTAACCCTTAACCAAACCATACCCTGATCCTAACCCTAACCCTGACCCTGACCCTAACCCTAACCCTTAACCAAACCATACCATGATCCTAACCCTAACCCTGACCCTAACCCTAACCCTAACCCTTAACCAAACCATACCCTGATCCTAACCCTAACCCTGACCCTGACCCTAACCCTAACCCTAACCCTTAACCAAACCATACCCTGATCCTAACCCTAACCCTGACCCTAACCATAACCCTTAACCAAACCATACCCTGATCCTAACCCTAACCCTGACCCTGACCCTAACCCTAACCCTTAACCAAACCATACCCTGATCCTAACCCTAACCCTGACCCTGACCCTAACCCTAACCCTAACCCTTAACCAAACCATACCCTGATCCTAACCCTAACCCTGACCCTGACCCTAACCCTAATCCTTAACCAAACCATACCCTGATCCTAACCCTAACCCTGACCCTGACCCTAACCCTAACCCTAACCCTAAACCCCCTTTACTATCCCTAACTCTAACCCAAACCCCTAAATTCCATTGTCTAAACTAATTGTAAAAAAAAAAACGCATGTGCAAAAAAACGCATACATAAGCATGCCAATGCGCACATATGCTCACCATAGACTTATAATGGGTGTCTTGCTGTAAAAAAACGCATTGTGCACGCATGCGTTTTTTTGAGGCAAGTCGGACGCCCAAAAAATGCAACAGGTTGCATTTTGTGCGCCCGAGCGCATACCGCAAAAAAAACGCATGCGCGGAAAAACGCGTACAAACGCATGTGTATGCGCACATAAGCGCATCCCATGCAAAGTATAGGAAAAAAAAATGCATGCGCTATTTAGCGCTAAAATACCGCTAAAAAAAACGCAAGTGTGAAACCAGCCTGAGAGCTGGTGTTTGTGGGTCGCCCTCCCAGGGCTGTGGGATACTCGGTACCGGGCCGGTGTCAGAGGAATGGGTCACAGCAGCGGTGACCCAGTCCGTAGCCCTGGGCCCCCAAGTAATGGGGAATTGTTAATGGTGTAGTTCGTGACGCCACCTGTGGTGCTCGGCAAGTATGGTGTTAGGCCGACGCTGCATGTAGATCCTCTAGGACTGGTGGTGTGTGCAGCCAAGATGGTGAAGCTCCCCACAAGTGGAGCTGTAGTCCCAGGGCAGTGTAGATGTAGTATTGGAGGAGAGGCACAGATGGTGTAGGTGCTGGTACCCCAAATGTAGCGGTGCTGGAATAACTGGAGGACACCCGGGCATGCGGTTCCAAAGCTTTACTCACAGTCTGCAGTTCACACAGGTGCCTGCCTCCGTGCCGTGTTCTCCGGGTCAGGGCTCCAGCCAACCTCTGGGCAAGATAGGATTCCCCTTTCCAACACTCCGCCAACATGTACCTTTCCTGAACGTCTCCTCTAATGCGTCTTTAAGTGTGAAGTACCCCAGTACCGTGGTTCGCTGTAGTGCCTCTTGTCTCGGGTTCCTAAGACCCTTACTTGTATGACAGACAACTGTAGCCTGATCAGGGATCTCTATCTCCAGAGTCCCGTCTGTCTATTAAGGTTGCTGTTGTGTCCCAAGTCTATGATGGGAGTAAGGCGTTAGCGGCTTACTACTCCACCGGTGTCTGCTGCAGAACCATCAGTGTTCATACAACCTCGGGGAACGGGCCCCGGCCTTTGCACTCTGGACTGGCAGGGTTATCTATCTTTCTTCAACCTGCTTCCCACCGTCCTTCTTTCTCCTTCGTTCAGAACTGTTTTATCTTTCTTATGGAAGGTTAGGTTATCAGTCTTGTCAGTCTCCTACTCTGCCTTCCCTGTGCCAGCAGCCCAGATCACTGGGACCTGCTGCAGCATGTCCTTCAAACATCCATCCTTCTCCTTCTCCCCTCTCTAACCAACTAACTCCCAATCCTCACTCTTCCCACTCTTTGTGTCATCTTACTCCACCCGTCTCCCAGCACATCTCGTGTTACGAAGTCAGGGACCACGAAAGGTGCTCTGCTACCTTCCCAGCATAAAGCATGGATGGGACCCTGCTGAAAATCCTGTGTGTGGGGTGCAGGTGTGGAGTGTGGTCTGGAGCCCCCCACCTTACCCGAATAGTGGGGTACCACACCTTAGGAGAAGGTGCAGTACCTCTGTGGCGACTGAAGCCTCAGGGGCCCCACATTTGTAGCCAGGCAGTGGCCAATAACCATAGCCCCTTCCTAGGTTATGAATATCAGCCCGCAGCCATCTGC
Organism: Dendrobates tinctorius; assembly: GCF_039654945.1. Lineage (NCBI taxonomy): Eukaryota > Metazoa > Chordata > Amphibia > Anura > Dendrobatidae > Dendrobates > Dendrobates tinctorius. Next base: position 38,768,024 of record NW_027361738.1, read on the forward strand.
ATAGCCTATTCTGGTTATTAATTATAGGGGGACCCCAATTGATTTTTTTGGGGGGTCCCCCATTTTAATAGCCAGTAAAGGCTAAATATACAGCTGTGAGCTGATATTAATAGCCTAGGAAGATCCATGGGTATTACTCCCTTCCAAGGCTTTAAACATCTGCCCCAGTCACTGGCTTTCCCTCTCTGGTTTGGAAAGTTGCACGGGAACCCACGCCATTTTTTCCCGTAAATTTATCTTTTATTAATTAAATACAAGTACAGTAATTTGCAGACACACTGTACTAATTGCATTTGTCACACATATCTATATATCCACCTATTCTGCATCTATTTTCTGTATGTAATCCATGTCTTGTATCCTGGTGGCTCCTGTAGTGATTTTACAGAAGTCGACAAATGAATTACCGGCTATCCTTCTGTCTATCTATGTATGAAATATAAAGACATATCTAATATATATAAAGCTCAATGTGTGTGTGTGTGTATGTTTGTATGTATGTATGTGTGTATGTCTCGGATTGGCATCTGCACCATCGCAGCTACAGCCACAAAATTTTGCACAGTCACACGTATGGACTCTGAGAGCATCATAGGCTATGTTGTGAGGTGAAATTTTAACCCCATGCCTTCCAATTTACCAAACAATTTTGCCTATTATTCTTATCATTTCTATGGTGTTATCGTCCTTCTGTAAAGCAGTCAGTATCACACAGGATAGGATTAGATACACAGCTCAGCAGTCAGTATCACACAGGAGAGGATTAGACACATGGCTCAGCTGTCAGTATCACACAGGATAGGATTAGATACACAGCTCAGCAGTCAGTATCACACAAGATAGGATTAAATACACAGCTCAACAGTCAGTATCACACAGGATAGGAATATAGATACATGACTCAGCAGACAGTATCACACAGGATAGGATTAGATACACAGCTCAGCACACAGTATCACACAGAATAGTATTAGATAGACGGCTCAGCAGACAGTATCACACAGAATAGGATTAGATACACGGCTCAGCAGTCGGTATCACACAGGATAGGATTAGATACACAGCTCAGCAGTCAGTATCTACAGGATAGGATTAGATACACGGCTCAGCAGTCAGTATCACACAGGATAGGGTTAGATACACGGCTCAGCAGACGGTATCACACAGGATAGGATTAGATATACTGCTCAGCAGTCACTATCACACAGGATAGGATTAGATACACGGCTGAGCAGTCAGTAACACACGATAGGATTAGATACACAACTCAGCAGAAAGTATCACACAGGAGAGGATTAGGTACACAGCTCAGCAGACATTATCACACAGGATAGGGTTAGATAAACAGCTCAGAAACAGGATGTGCCAAAGGTGAGGACATTTTCATTCCAAAAATTCCACTCATTCCATCTGATTTGTTTTTTGATTTTAAACGCCTCCAGTTTCCAGTTGAACTGCTATTCACAATGTCCATTAACAATGCTCAGGGACAGTCCTTGAAAGTAGTAGGGATCGATTTGCAATCTCCATGCTTTTCTCATGGTCAACTTTATGTGATCTGTTCAAGAGTTGGAACTGCCAAAAATCTTTTTATCTTTGCACCGAAAGGAAAAACCAAAAATGTTGTTTATCAAAAGGCTATTGAATGAGTTGAAAATAAAATACTATCAATACTTGGGTAATCGTTTAGTTAATTTGTGTTGCAAATCTGTAGTGTTGAATATATGATGTGAAATGTTTTTATGTGCAATATAATCATTATAATTTGTTATAACTAACCACAGTTGGTTACTATGCCCAGGCAACGCCGGGCTCTTCAGCTATATATCTATTCTAGCATAACCTATTCTATACTGTATGCAGTGCGGCAGATCATTTGCCAGCTTTTAATCTATCGATTATATATATACAGTACAGACCAAAAGTTTGGACACACCTCCTCATACAAAGAGTTTTCTTTATTTTCATGACTATGAAAATTGTAGACTCACTCTGAAGGCATCAAAACTATGAATTAACACATGTGGAATTATATAATTAACATAAAAGTATGAAACAATGGAAAATATGTCTTATATTCTAGGTTCTTCAAAGTAGCCACCTTTTGCTTTGATTACTGCTTTGCACACTCTTGGCAATCTCTTGATGAGCTTCAAGAGGTAGTCACCGGTGGTTACATTTTAACACCCAACTTTCTCCCCAGAGAAGCTTCTGCCAGAAATGCCTGATTGCATCTTATTCCCTCTTCTTATCGGTGGAGTGCGGAGAGGTGGCTGTTTTGCCTAACAGTCATTAAAGGTGTTTGGGCCCCTGTAGGCTAAGTTCCCTGTGGACTCATTCTTGATCTTACAGGGGCAGTTCACTTTGGACAGTCCATATTATTCTTTAGGGACCTTTCAGACAGGCTGACTGGGCGGATGTACAACCATTGCACAAGTTAGTAGAGCGTTGATCCATTTTTGCTTTATCAGTGCTTGATGTCAGAAAATATGCCCAAGTAAAATGCCTTTTTTTAGAAGTATTCCTTGACCATAGTAAGATGACATTATCCTCCTGCTAGGATTTCTTCCCTCCCCCAGCGGTCAGCTGTAATATGTGAGGAACCAGACAGGAAGAGTTCAATTTCTCGATAGCACCACCTCGTGAAAGGTGGAATTAAAGGGGTTGACTGAACATGGGAGAAAAGTCTGCAGACTGTCAAGTTGTGACCGCATGTTTTCCCGATTTTCCTGGTATTGCTGGGGCAAGCGGGCTGTCACGTAACTCATCCTTCTCTCATCTCACTTTGATTGAGACTGAACATATCTAGTTGGTAAGTGAATTGTATACATGGGTCACATGATCGCCCACTCGCACCTGCCAGTACCATTAAATGCTGTCTCGTATAGTGACTTCAGATTTGTACCAAACCTGAACAACCCCTTTAAGTATTGAAAATGGGATGGTCTCTCTGCTACGAGACATGCCTTGTATGGTCTGTGTTTATGTTGCTGTATGCAACTGTGGTGGCTGATATCCTATGGGGCTTCCTCCTCTCTGCCGAATTGTTACATTGATTCACTGCGGATTGTCTCGTTAGATTATGTAATGTGCCAGAATCGCCTGAAAATGAATGTCTTGTTCTTTTATGGAATAAAGGGACTAGAACGGCTTCTCCCTCCCTGCACACATCTGCCTGGCAAAGTCTAGATAGCACAGGAAATGTTGTAAGCTCCTTGTCCTGTGTTTGGTAGCCTCCTCAACTGGTGAGCTGCCGGCCCTGACCCAGAGGCGTAGCTAGGGTTTCGGTTCAGGGGGGGCGAAACTTCTGAGTGGGCCCCTAACTAGGTAACTTTGATTACAACTCGGTGACGCACCCTAATAGTGGATGTAGGAGATGACTGCGCTGTTACTGAAAATAATCCCTATATAAAGACCAATACTGATATTACCACCATATGGTCAGTGGTAAATACCAGTCTTACAGAACATACAAGTGTTTACTGCACAGTTATAGATGGTGTCTTACCGCTGACGATCTTTCTGATGGAATCGTTCACTTTTCACGTCTTTTCCATCTGGCCCAGACCGACATGACAGCTCCTCCAGTCACGACTCTCCTACAGAGAATACAATGACACGTTTCACTTCTCATATTCCAGCCCCATCTCCATCTATCTCCAACATGCACAAACCCCTCATCCTGCTGATACCCCAAGGCTGAGCCACTGCTGCCGTATGTCCCTATTACTGCACCTGATACCCCAATACTGAGCCGCTGTTGCCATATGTGTCACTATTACTGCACCTGATACCCCAATACTGAGCCACTGCTGCCGTATGCGTCCCTATTACTGCACCTGACACCCCAATGCTGAGCCGCTGCTGCCGTATGTGTCCCTATTACTGCACCTGACACCTCAATGCTGAGCCGCTTGCTGCCGTGTGTGTCCCTATTACTGCACCTGATACCCCAATACTGAGCCACTTCTGCCATATGTGTCCCTATTACTGCACCTGATACCCCAATACTGAGCCACTGCTGCCGTATGTATCCCTATTACTGCACCTGACACCCCAATTCTGAGCCGCTGCTGCCGTATGTGACCCTATTACTGCACCTGACACCTCAATGCTCAGCCGCTTGCTGCCGTATGTGTCCCTATTACTGCACCTGATACCCCAATACTGAGCTGCTGCTGCCGTACGTGTCCCTATTACTGCACCTGATACCCCAATGCTGAGCCGCTGCTGCCATATGTGTCCCTATTACTGCACCTGATACCCCAATGCTGAGCCGCTGCTGCCGTATGTGTCCCTATTACTGCACTTGATACCCCAATGCTGAGCCACTGCTGCCATATGTGTCCCTATTACTGCACCTGATACCCCCTATACACACATGGCTCTGCTCTCCACCCCCTATACACACATGGCTCCGCTCGGTACACCTTGTACACATGCAGCTCTGCTCCGTACATCTTGTACACACGTGGCTCTGCTCCGTACACGCTGTACACACGCGGCTCTGCTCCGTACACGCTGTACACACGTGGCTCTGCTCTGTACACATGCGGCTCTGCTCCGTACACTCTGTACACACGCGGCTCTGCTCTGTACATGCTGTACACGTGCGACTATGCTCCGTACATGCTGTACACCCGCGGCTCTGCTCCCTACACCTTGTACACACGCAGCTCTGCTCCGTACACCTTGTACACACGCAGCTCTGCTCCGTACACCCCGTACACACGGCTCCGCTCCGTACACCTTGTACACAAACAGCTCCGCTCCGTACACCTTGTACACAAACGGCTCCGCTGCGTACACCTTAAGCACAAACAGCTCCGCTCACCCCATACACACACGGCTCCACTTCTCCATACACCTCAAACATGCATATATGTGCTCTGTACACCTTCTACACACACGGCTCCACTCTGTACACCTCATACACACACAGCTCTTCTACATTCACCCTGTAAACCCCTCCTGACCCCACACAGAAACTTCACCTCATCCAGCACAATGACAACCAGCACAGCAGAGTCCTGCAGCTGTGGAAGGTATGGCCCCCGTCGAGTGTCCGGGCCGGAACCAAGGGAGCCGTCATCTGGGTTCCGGGGGAAACTGTCCCCGAGGGACAGAGTTCGGGGATGGGCTGTTGTGACAGACAGATGGGCTGGGGGAGAGACCAGTATAACGGAGGCGGGGAATTTCCGGGATGATGAGTCAGCAGACCGAGACAGAGGCAGCAGGAGACCGTGGGAGCGGCTGAAAGCTAGAGCGACTTACCAGTGCCAGGGAAGACGCTCACTGAGGACTCCAGAGGGATGGCGCAAAGCCCATGCTGCCCCACTCCAGCCCGCGGCCACTGCAGCCCCAGTTTGACCCGTGGCCGCTACCGCCTCACCTCAGCCTGCGGCTGCTGCCTACCCATTGGCTGCGCAGATGGCCTGTCATTCACCACCTCACATCGCTGCCGCTTGCCCCAGTCCGGGGGCTGTGGCCCATCCGTCCAAGGACTCCGCCGGGACCTGTGGGGCTCCAGTGTCATCAGCGCGCCAGAGCGTGCGAAGCCATCGTCAACGCCTCAGCAACTGGGCCCAGTGACTACTACGCCGAAAGACCATCACCCTGAATGGCGAGGGGCGTCTGGACGGCTAAGTTGACTACATAACTAGTCGGCCATACCGTGGCCCTATACTTTAGTTACCGGCTATTGCCGTAAGTAGTTGTGTTCTACCCGCTTGTGTTTGCTTGTATAGAACCCCTGTGAGGGCAACCCGTGTTACCCCTTTTGTTGATCAGGCCGTGACTGAGGGAAGTTCCCTCTAGTCTTATAAACGTTACTATAGAAAGCACCAAATTGTCTCGCAACTCGTCACTGCATCCTGCGTACCTGCAAACACCACATTTGGCATAGTCGGCAGGATACAGTCTCCGAGCGCGGACGGCGGTACACCTGATCAGAGTGGGGCTGCAGGCGCTGATGATGATGGGGGCCCCTGCTCTTGCATCTCCCTGGGGGCTATGCTAAGTAACTTGCCCCGGTTTTCTGGCTCCAATACGCTGTTGTGGAGCTGGACAGAACGTATGCGAGCCGGGCCGGGTGGCAGAGAGGCAATTGCCCCCCGGGCCGCTCCCCCAGCACCTCTACAGGGCCGGCCGCACAGCAGATTGTGTGCAGCCGTGCCCGCTGTACTGTGACGCGGCCAGCAGCAAACAAAGCCACAACTGGGAGCTGTGCACCTCCGTCACCTTGATGGCTGCACAGCTTCTGGGCCACTGCCAGTGCCTGCACCTGCAGTCCCGCTCCCTCTCTCTCCACTTCCGGGTCAGGCGTGCACGATGACGTCATCGCGCACGCCGACATGTACCAGAGTCCGGACTGTTGTGAGTTCATTTTCCCCTTCACTACTGAGGCCCGGGGAACTCCCTCTTCTGGTGAAGAAAGGTAGTGAGCCTGATTGTCAGACACCTGGGGCTGATTATGATGACTGGCTGAGTGGAGTTGATGACTGGATATAAGGCTGCCGACGCCCTTCTGGCCTGCGGGTGATTTATCTGTGGACTTCTAGGAAACCAGTCTGATTCCTGCTCATCTAAAGCTAAGATTTCTGCTTTGCCTTTTTGCATTAGTGTTTTGTTTTCCTTGCTTTTCTGGATTCTGCCATTCCCTGCTGGGGTGAGCTGAATCTCCTTTTGCCTGTTGCTCTGTCTTCAGAATATTCCTGAGTACTGACATAGCTTTTTTGAAGCCTAGCGTCTTCAGGGCCTTTTTTACTGTCAGTTGGTTGGCTCTTATTTTCATAGGGTTTTTCACGGATTGCAGACAGCAGCCTTCCTGTCCTTTCCTATCTAAGCTAGCGTGGGCCCCATCTTTGCTCAGTCTATCTTTCTGTCTGTGTTTTGTTCTTTCTTCTTGCTTCACCGTCATTATATGTGGGGGGCTGCCTTTTGCTTTGGGGTCTGCTCTGGGGCAGTTTAGATTTCCCTTTCTGTCTTTAGGCTATGTAGTCCTCCGGCTGTGATCGAGGGGCCTAGGGCATCGTAGGAGCCCCCCACGGCTACTGCTAGTTGTGTTGATAGGTTCAGGGGTCTGCAATCCGATAGCTGCCAACATCTCTGGTTTTCTGGACTTAGCTAGCATTTCTATTTTTGCCTCCTACGGTGACTCAATCATAACAGAATCACCCGCCATACCGCAGATTCTAGGGTACTCAATAGCAGGAAAGAATTGTATAAAAAGGAAAAAAAAAAAGTGTGTATATTTTTTCCTCTATATCTCTGAGGCCGTAGGGGGAATTTTTTTTTTCTCTCAATGGAGATAAAGCAATTGTCTGATCGTGTGGAGCAGCTCGCTGCGGAAGTGCGGGGAATTTCCGCCTACCTTGCTCATTCACATGCTGCTGAACCAAAGATTCCTACACCTGATGTATTTTTTGGGGATCGGTCTAAATTTTTGAATTTCAAAAATAATTGTAAATTATTTTTTGCCTTGAAGCCTAACTCGTCAGGGAGCTCCGCGCAGCAGGTTAAAATTGTCATCTCTTTGCTGCGTGGCGATCCCCAGGATTGGGCGTTTTCTTTGAAACCAGATGATCCTATTCTGATTAATGTGAACGCATTTTTTCAGGCCTTGGGGTTTTTGTATGACGAACCTAATGCCATTGATCAGGCTGAAAAGACCCTGCTGGCATTGAACCAGGGTCGTGATTCTGCAGAATTGTACTGTCAAAAATTCCGAAAGTGGGCAGTACTTACTACCTGGAATGATAATGCCTTGGCTGCTCTCTTTCGGAAGGGGTTGTCAGAAGCCATAAAAGATACTATGGTGGGATTTCCTGTTCCCTCTGGTCTTGACGATTCTATGTCTTTAGCCATTCAGGTTGATCGGCGTTTACGTGAACGCAGAGCTGCACGAGAGGTGTTGCCACCTGTTGAACAGATGTCTGAACCTATGCAATGTGATAGAGTTTTTTCCAGAGAGCAGCGTCAGGAGTTCAGAAGGCGTAATAAGTTGTGTTTTTTCTGTGGAGATGCCTCGCATATTATTTCTGTCTGTCCTAAACGCGAGAAACGCTTTGCACACACGTTTTCTGTTGGTGGTGTTCAACCTAAGTTTCTTCTGGTTATTACTCTGATCTGCTCCCTGTCCACATTTTCCGCCAAGGCTTTTGTGGATTCGGGAGCAGCTCTAAACCTAATGGACTTGGATTTTGCTAAACGTTGTGGATTTCCGATGACACCTCTGCAGACGCCTATCCCTTTGAGGGGGATTGATGCTACTCCTTTGGCTAAAAATAAACCTCAGTTTTGGACCCAGGTGGTAATGCGGGTCGCCCCAGACCATCAAGAAAATTGCAGGTTTTTGGTGTTACATAATCTGCATGATACTATTGTTCTGGGGTTTCCCTGGTTACAAATTCATAATCCAGTTTTGGATTGGAAATCTGTGTCTGTGGTGAGTTGGGGTTGTCGGTGTGCCTTTAGTGAGGCTCCGGTGTTTTCCACCTCTCCTCAGTCGCATGATGTTCCTGATTATTTGGCGGACTTTTATGATGTATTTAGTGAGAATGAATCTGCGTCTCTGCCTCCTCATAGGAGTTATGACTGTGCTATTGAACTGAGCCCGGGGTGTAAATTTCCCAAGGGTCGGCTCTTCAATTTATCTGTACCCGAGCACGAGGCTATGCGATCCTATATTAAGGAGGCGTTGGAGAAGGGTCATATTAGACCATCCTCGTCACCCTTAGGTGCCGTTTTTTTTTTTTGTAGCCAAAAAGGATGGATCATTAATACCTTGTATTGATTATCGTGCTCTCAACAAAATTACTGTTAAATATCAGTATCCGTTACCCCTGATTTCTGATCTACCTGGTGATGCCTTTTGGGCTCACTAATGCCCCTTCTGTCTTCCAGTGCTTCATGAACGATATTTTCCGAGATTTTGTCGATAAATTTTTGATTATCTATCTGGATGATATTTTGATCTTCTCCAAGGATTGGGATTCTCATGTGGAACATATTCGGACTGTGTTCCGGATCTTGAGGGAGAATTCCCTGTATGTCAAAGGATCTAAATGCCTTTTTGGAGTACAGAGGATTTCTTTTTTGGGATTTATTTTGTCCCCGTCAACTATTGAAATGGACCCGGCCAAGGTACAGGCCATTTACGATTGGGTTCAGCCCACTTCTTTGAAGGCCCTCCAGAAGTTTTTGGGTTTTGCTAATTTTTATCGGAAATTTATAGCAAAATTTTCTAGTATTGCCAAGCCATTGACTGATTTGACTAAGAAGGGTGCTGATGTGTTACATTGGTCTCCGGAGGCTGTTTCTTCCTTTCAGGAGCTGAAGCGAAGATTCACCTCTGCCCCGGTTTTGCGGCAACCTGATGTCTCACTTCCGTTCCAGGTAGAGGTGGATGCTTCTGAGATTGGTGCAGGAGCTGTTTTGTCCCAAAAGGATCCTGTAACATCTAAAATGAATCCCTGTGCTTTCTTTTCCCGAAAGTTCTCTCCATCTGAACGTAACTATGATGTGGGGAATCGGGAACTGTTAGCCATGAAATGGGCATTTGAGGAGTGGAGACATTGGTTGGAGGGAGATAAGCATCAAGTCGTGGTCCTCACTGACCACAAGAATTTGATTTACCTTGAGTCGGCTAAGCGCTTGAACCCTAGACAGGCTAGGTGGGCCTTGTTTTTTACACGTTTTGATTTTGTGGTTTTTTTCTTCCTGGAACTAAGAATGTCAAGGCTGACGCCCTCTCTAGGAGCTTCTTTGCTGATTCTCCTGTGGTGACCAAGCCTGCTACCATTTTAGGCGAAGGGGTAGTTCTTTCTGCCATCTCGCCCGATTTGAGACGTGCTCTGGAAGAGTTCCAGGAGGACAAACCTGAGCGTTGTTCCAGTGGAAAGTTGTATGTTCCTGACCAGTGGAAGAAGAGAGTGATGTCTGAAGTTCCTTGTTCTGCTTTGGCTGGTCATCCAGGTATTTTTGGTACTAGAGATCTGGTGAGTCGGTCTTTTTGGTGGCCCTCCTTGTCTCGTGATTTCAGGAATTTTGTGCAGTCCTGTGGGACGTGCTCCCGGTCTAAATCGTGTTCTCGCTCTAGTGGGTTGTTGATGCCTTTGCCTGTCCCCAAGAGGCCATGGACCCATATTTCAATGGATTTCATCTCTGATATGCCTGTCTCTCAAAGGATGACTGTTATTTGGGTGATTTGTGATAGGTTCTCTAAGATGGTTCATCTTGTACCACTCCCTAAGTTGCCGTCTTCCTCTGAATTGGTGCCCCTGTTTTTACAACAGGTGGTTCGCTTGCACGGGATTCCTGAGAACATTGTATCTGACAGAGGAGTCCAGTTTGTGTCTAGATTTTGGAGAACTTTCTGTTCCAAGCTGGGAATTCAGTTGTCCTTCTCCTCTGCTTTTCACCCTCAGACCAATGGGCAGACAGAGAGAACAAACCAGACCTTGGAGTCATATTTGAGATGTTTTATTTCTGCTGATCAGGATGATTGGGTTTCATTTTTGCCCTTGGCCGAATTTGCTTTAAATAATAGAGCTAGTTCTGCCACTTTGATGTCTCCTTTTTTTTGTAACTTTGGGTTTCATCCTCGATTTTCTTCAGGGCAGGTGGAGCCCTCTGCCTGCCCAGGGGTTGACACTGTGGTGGAGAGAATGCACCAGATCTGGGACCAAGTGGTGGATAAGTTATCTCTCTCCCAGGAAAAGGCACAGTGGTTTTCCAACCGACATAGGACCATTGGTCCCCAATTTAAGGTTGGTGATATGGTGTGGTTATCATCAAAAAATATTGCTATGAAGGTGGCTTCTCCTAAGTTTAAGCCTAGATTTATTGGACCTTACAAGATTTTGGAGATTATTAATCCGGTCTCTTTTCGTTTGGCTCTTCCTGTCACATTTAAAATCCATAATGTGTTCCATAAATCTTTGTTGAAGAGGTTTGTTGAACCTGTTGTTCCGGGGGTTGCACCTCCAGACCCTGTATTGGTTGAAGGTAACATGGAATATGAGGTAGAGAAAGTACTGGATTCCCGTCTGGCTAGACGGAGACTCCAGTATTTGGTTAAGTGGAAGGGTTATGGTCAGGAGGATAATTCCTGGGTCTCTGCCTCTGATATTCATGCCAAAAGATTGGTGCGTGCCTTTCATCAGGCTCACCCTGATCGCCCTGGTGGCGTGGTTGAGGGTTCGGTGACCCCTCCTCAAGGGGGAGGTACTGTTGTGAGTTCATTTTCCCCTTCACTACTGAGGCCCGGTGAACTCCCTCTTCTGGTGAAGAAAGGTAGTGAGCCTGATTGTCAGACACCTGGGGCTGATTATGATGACTGGCTGAGTGGAGTTGATGACTGGATATAAGGCTGCCGACGCCCTTCTGGCCTGCGGGTGATTTCTCTGTGGACTTCTAGGAAACCAGTCTGATTCCTGCTCATCTAAAGCTAAGATTTCTGCTTTGCCTTTTTGCATTAGTGTTTTGTTTTCCTTGCTTTTCTGGATTCTGCCATTCCCTGCTGGGGTGAGCTGAATCTCCTTTTGCCTGTTGCTCTGTCTTCAGAATATTCCTGAGTACTGACATAGCTTTTTTGAAGCCTAGCGTCTTCAGGGCCTTTTTTACTGTCAGTTGGTTGGCTCTTATTTTCATAGGGTTTTTCACGGATTGAAGACAGCAGCCTTCCTGTCCTTTCCTATCTAAGCTAGCGTGGGCCCCATCTTTGCTCAGTCTATATTTCTGTCTGTGTTTTGTTCTTTCTTCTTGCTTCACCGTCATTATATGTGGGGGGCTGCCTTTTGCTTTGGGGTCTGCTCTGGGGAAGTTTAGATTTCCCTTTCTGTCTTTAGGCTATGTAGTCCTCCGGCTGTGATCGAGGGGCCTAGGGCATCGTAGGAGCCCCCCACGGCTACTGCTAGTTGTGTTGATAGGTTCAGGGGTCTGCAATCCGATAGCTGCCAACTTCTCTGGTTTTCTGGACTTAGCTAGCATTTCTATTTTTGCCTCCTACGGTGACTCAATCACAACACCGGACCCTGGAAGCAGAGAGGCGCTGCTGGGGAGCGGGCGGCTGTGAGGTAAGTATGGCAAACTTTTTTTTTCTTTATGACATGAATTAAATGTGTGAGGGGGTGTGGGGGCTGCAAATGATGAATGGGGAGTGAGTGGGGCCGCAAATGATGAAGGGGTGAATGGGGCCACACATGATGGAGGGGGGTGAGTGGGGCCGCACATTATGGAGGGGGGTTAATGGGGCCACACATGATGGAAAGGGGTGAATGGGGACGCCCGGCCGCACATGATGAAGGGGGGTGAATGGGGCCGCACATGATGGAGGGGTGTGAATGGAGCCGCACATGATGGAGGGGGGTGAATGGGGCCACACATGATGGAGGGGGGTGAATGGGGCCGCACATGATGGAGGGGGGGTGAGTGGGGCCGCACATGATGAAGGGGGGGTGAGTGGGGCCGCACATGATGAAGGGGGGTGAGTGGGGCCACACATGATGAAGGGGGGGTGAGTGGGGCCGCACATGATGAAGGCGGGGTGAGTGGGCCCGCACATGATGAAGGGGGGTGAGTGGGGCCGCACATGATGAAGGGGGGTGAGTGGGGCTGCACATGATGAAGGGGGAGTGTGAGTGGGGCCGCACATGATGAAGGGGGGGTGAGTGGGGCCGCACATGATGAAGGGGGGGTGAGTGGGGCCGCACATGATGAAGGGGGGGTGAGTGGGGCCGCACATGATGAAGGGGGAGTGAGTGGGGCTGCACATGATGAAGGGGGGGTGAGTGGGGCTGCACATGATGAAGGGGGGATGAGTGGGGCCGCACATGATGAAGGGGAGTGCGGGGGTTGCAAATGATGAAGAGGAGGTGAGTGGGGCTGCAAATGATGAAGTTATGGGAGGCGGGCTGCACTTGACAATGGGGGTAAGGGGGATTGCACATGATGACTGGGGGTAAGGGAGATTGCACATGATTAAGTAGGGGGAGTTTGGCTGCACATGGGAAGTGGGGGTTAAGGGGACTGCACAGGATGAATTGGGGGTAAGGGGGACTGCACATGATGAATTGGTGGGTAAGGAGGATTGCACATGATGAAGGGGGTGAGTGGGGCTGTACATGATGAAGGGGGGTGAGTGAGGCTGTACATGATGAAGGGGGGTGAGTGAGGCTGCATATGATGAAGTGGGGGGAGTGGGGCTACACTTGATGACAGGGGTAAGGGGGATTGCACATGATGACTGGGGGGTAAGGGAGATTGCAAATGATGAAGTTGGGTGATTTGGGCTGCACATGATGAAGGTGGGGGGAGTTCGGCTGCACATGGGATGTGGCGGTTAAGGGGACTGCACAGGATGAATTAGGGGTAAGTGGGAATGCACATGAATTGGGGGTTTAGGGGAACTGCACATGATGAATTGGGGGTAAGGAGTACTGCACATGATGACAGGGGAGTGGGGCGGCAAATGAAGTGGGGGGTAAGGGGGACTGAACATGATGAAGTGAGCGGAAGGGGACTGCACATGATGAAATGGAAGGGGGATAGGGGGCTGCAAATGATGAAGGGGCACTGCAGATGAAGTGAGGGGGTGATAGGGGACTGCAATGGATGAAATAAGTGGACATCAAATTAAAATGGGGGGACTGCAAATGATGAAGTAAGGGAGAGGACGGGGGACTGCAAATGATCAATTCAGTGTGAGTGACGGGGCACAGCAATTTAATTGAAGGTGGGGGGTAAGGAGTAAGGAGAGCAAATGATGAATTGAAGGTGGGGGCTGGGGAGAGCAAATGATGATCTATGGGGAGAACAAATAATGAATTTTGAGAGTGGGGGAGTAAATGATGTATTGAATGTGGGGTAGAGCAGTTGATGATGAATAGAGGGTGGGAGAGAAAGACATGACAATGAATTGAGGCAGGATGGGCATGTAAATGTAATGAATCGGGGTAAGGGTTAGAGCAGGAGGTACATAGTGGGGGACCTTGAGAATGAAGTGCCTGGTAATGAATTGGGGAAAAGAGTACAGGTGCTAATTAATTTATATATTAAATGGGGAAAGTTGCTATTTATAGTTAGTGGGTGCACAGTGGCGGATTATAATTTATATTTGGAATGATGGGTAGCATAATAACCAATTATATATTGATTGTGGGTGCACGTCTGTATTCAGATGTGTAGTGTAGAAGAAATGGAAAAAGTGGGGAATGTGCTCTGAAAGTGGTGCTCTAGTAACTGTGTTATTTTACGCAGGGTCGAGTCCTGGCTGTAAGAAGTAATGGCTGTCTGTGCTTGATGAAAAAGAAAAGCAATTATGAAGGACTTCAGCTAGAGACGTCACTGGTGAGTCAGTGTGTTACCTGTGCACTGGCACTATACACTGTATACTATATACATTATCATCGGTGATCACTGTATTACCTGTACACTGACACTTTATACAGAGCTCCTGTGTATAAGATCACTGGTAATCACTGTATTACCTGTACACTGACACTATACACTGTATACTATATATAGCTGTCCTGTGTATGATTTCACTGATGAGCACTGTATTACCTGTACACTGACACTATAAACAGAGCTGCTGTGTGTAATGTCACTGGTGATCCATGTATTACCTGTAAACTGACACTTTATACAGAGCTCCTCTGTATAATGTCACTGGTGATCACTGTATTACCTGTACACTGACACTATACACTGTATACTATATATAGCTGTCCTGTGTATGATTTCACTGATGATCGCTGTATTACCTGTACACTGACACTATAAACAGAGCTGCTGTGTGTAATGTCACTGGTGATCAGTGTATTACCTGTACACTGACACTATATACAGAGCTCCTGTGTATAATGTCACCAGTGATCACTGTATTACCTGTACACTGACAGTAAATACAGAGTTTCTGTATACAATGGCACTTAGTATTATGTTGTTTTTTTTTTTATTAATGATCAGTATTGTAATATTCAGTCACTATGTGGTGGTAATATGTACTCTGACCATGGTGCGGTGGTATTTGTTCCTTGTATGTGGTATTATTCAGTCACTATGTTGTGGTAAAATGTGGTCTGGCCAAGGTGTGGCGGTATTTGTTCCATGTATGTGGTAATATTCGGTCACTATGTGGTGGTAATATGTGGTCTGGCCATGGTGCGGTGATATTTGTTCCTTGTATGTAGTAATTTTTTGGTCACTATGTGTTGGTAATATGTGGTCTGGCCAAGGTGTGGCGGTATTTGTTCTTTGTATGTGGTATTATTCGGTCACTATGTGCAGGTAATATGTGGTCTGGTCATGGTGTGACAATATTTGTCCCTTGTATGTGGTATTAATGGTTGTTTAAAAAAAATGTAAATGTATGTGACTCATTCCATTAAAGAAAAATACATAAATATATATTTATTTTTAATAGTTTAGAGTAGACTAGGTCCCAGCCGAAAGAGTCTCCCGTGTCGTGGTATCAGCTTAAAAATTATTTTGGCCAGAACAGAAGTTGCTGGTTATGTATGTGATCTGGTGTTTGATGGGAACTGTGAGGCTGAGTTCACACGTGGCATTTTTTTCGCGTTTCCGCGGCGGTTTTAACCGCGCGATTTTGCCGCAAAAACGCGAAAAATAAGCATCCCATGCATTCCTATGGGATTCCGCAATGCTGTGCTAATGCTGCGGTTTTTACCGCGGCGGAATCGCTTCGCGGTAAAAACCGCAGCATGCTCATTAATTTGCGGAATCGCGGCGATCCCGCACCCATAGGAATGCATTGTTCCGCTTACTTTCCGCATGTGGCTGTGCACACCATGCGGAAAGTAAGCAGAACAATTGCGGATGGTACCCACGGTCCGGAGGAGAGGAGACTGTCCTCCGGGCTTTGGGTACCATATCCCTGTAAAAACTAGAATTTTAAAATAAAAAATATTGTTATTCTTACCTTCCGGCGTCCCGCGCAGTCTTCCTGCCTCTCTTCACGCTCCCGTTCCCAGTAAGCCTTTGCGAAAATGCCCGCGATGGCGTCCGTTCTCGCGGGATCGCGAAGTCTCGCGGTCATTCACGCGACGTCATCGCGAATTACCGCGAGACGTCGCGATGCCGCGAGAACTGACGTCATCGCGGGCATTTTCGCAAAGGATTACTGGGAACGGATGCACGGGACGTCGGAGGGTAAGAATAACACCATTTTTTATTTTTTTTTACATTCTATCTTTTACTACTGATGCTGCATAGGCAGCCTCAGTAGTAAAAAGTTGGTCACACTGGTCAAACACTATGTTTGACGAGTGTGACCAACCTGTCAATCAGTTCTCCAAGCGATGCTCCAGATCTCTTGGAGAACGCTAGCATTCTGCAAGCTAATTACGCTTGCAAAATGCTAGTTTTTCCGCGGGAAAATCGCGGGAATTTAAAATGCGATTTTCCCGCGGACTGGAATTACAGAATTCTCGCGGGAATTTCCGCGAGAATTCCGGTACGTGTGCACTTAGCCTTAATATCTGATCGGTGAGGATGTGGTGGAGAAGTTGAGTTTTTCCAAGAGTGGGACGGTGGAGGCGGAGCTGGTGTGGAACCTGGGCGAAGTCTCAAGGGAACCCAAAAATTTTGCCAGTATGGGACCCCGAAATTCCTAGTGGAAGCCCTGGTCTGTCTGATAAGCTGCAGACCGCAGCTTCCTGAGACTTCAGTGTGCTCACGCAGACAGCGTGATTACATTATTGTCTCATGCCGCTCTGGGAACCAGAAGAGAAAATGTAGGCTGCAGTGCCAGGAATCAGGACGAGGTGAGTATAAACTTCTTTATTTTTAATATGGAGAACTGGGGCCATCCTTCTATATATATAGGAGAACAGGGGTCTCTTATACTATATATATGGGGAGAACTGGGGCCGTCACACTATATATATGGGGAGAACTGGGGCCATCATACTATATATATATGAGGAGAACTGGGGCCATCATACTAGATATGTGGGCAACTGGGGCCATCGCACTATATTTATAGTGGGAACTGGGACCATCGCATTATATATACTATATATATCCCATATCTCTATAGTAAGCTCGGTTCTGCTCCTATATCTCTGTAGTAAGCTTGGTTCTGCTCCCTTATCTCAATAGTAAAGGCTGATCTGCTCCCATATTTCTGGAGTAAGCAGCTCAGTTCTGCTCCAAATCTTTGTAGTAAGCTCGGTTCTGCTCCCATACCGCTGTAGTAAGCTCGGTTCTGCTCTCATATCTCTGTAGTAAGCTCGGTGTTTTTCGCCCATATCTCTGTAGTAAGCTCCGTTCTGCTCCCATATCTCTGGAGTATTCTCAGTTCTGATCCACATATTTGCAGTACGCTCTGTTCTGCTCCCATATCTCTGGAGTAAGCTCTGTTCTGCTCCCAAATCTCTGGAGTAAGCTCCGTTCTGCTCCCATATCTCTGGAGTAAGCTCCATTCTGCTCCCATATAACTGGAGTAAGCTCCATTCGGCTCCCATATCTCTGGAGTAAGCTCTGTTCTGCTCCCATTTCTCTGGAGTAAGCTCGGTTCAGCTCCTATATCTCTGAAGTAAGCTCAGTTTTGCTCCCATATTTCTGTAGTAAGCTCGGTTCTGCTCCCATATCTATGCAGCTAGCACCGATCTGTTCCCATATCTACATACCAGCTTATTTTTAAAGCCTGTTATCTATGCTGCTTTAATTGAATGGCCAGAGATAAGCAGGGAAAAAGAGGGCCACCGCAACTCGAGGGCCATTTCCTTGTGATTGCCCCCCAGGCTGAAAAGTGCCAAGCAGCCCCTGTATACGGGGCCTCTTCCGCATGCACCCCATGACCCCCACATTAGAGACTGAGGTGGCCTTTATGGCGCTAGATGGGGAAGCCTGGATGTCGGTAATATTGAGACCCCCGGGGCGTCGCAACACCTTCGCCAGGGTCTTGCAGATCCTGGAAGAGACCCACGGGGATTCAACAGACGTGGTGGAGTTGAGAACCCGGTTGTTCAGTCGGATGCAGGGGGAGGGGGAGACCATCACCCAGTATATGAATGCCCTCCAGGAGCTATACACCACCATAGAAAGGAAGGATGGTATAGTGGTAGGGCCCATCGACATTACCCTTCGTGACCTGCTAGTGACTGGACTCCGGGACCCGCTAATCAAGCAGGCAACGCGGGAACAGGTCTGAGTGAACCCACGTTTAGCCTTCTCCAAAGTGGGGAGTCAGGCCTGGGTGCGAGAGCAAGAGCAGGGGATGACGGCTCCAGTGGGGAAGGCCCGGAGTATGGAATCTTCCGTAAGCGTTGTCAAAGAGCCTCAATGGATTGAGGAAATGAGACAAGAACTGAAGAGTATCCGGGGCAAGCTGGCTTAAGCGAAGAAGAGAATAGAGCCCGCGCCCGGCCGACCTGGCTACAATTCCGGGCCCTGTGGGCCTCACAATACACGGGGTGGCTGAGCCTCACCGCCCCGGTGTTATGAGTGTGGAGAACTGGGCCACTTCGCACGGGAGTGTCTGCGGTGTGGGAAATACCCACCCCAGCAGACATTAAACTAGAGGGCTCCGGGCATGGGGAACGCCGCTCGGAGCCAGAAGCCACAACAAGGGGTGGTGGAAGTCCCGAAGAACTGTTCGCTAAGTGCCCAATAGTATGGGCCGAAGTTGAGGGTCGTGCTGTGCGGTGTCTAGTGGATACAGGGTCGCAGGTAACGACCATGCCGGCAACATACTTCTGGCAGCATTTCCCGGAAGCGGCAAGGCCCCAGTGGGGGCCCATGATACGACTAGTGGCCGCAAACCAACTGCAGAAACCTGTTGCCGGAGTGGTGTGGCTTCAGATGACATTGTATGGTAAATCCCTCGGCCGCCGGGAGTGGTCCTAACCCAAGGAGAGACTAACAACCGTCATCCGATCATCTTGGGCATGAACATACTGCGGGAGTTCGGCAATCTACTCCTCAACGATTCCATGCAGGAGACCTTAAGTCAGTGGGGTTCTCGCACGGACCAGGGGCAGGTCTTCCAGCGGTTGGTGCGGGAGGCGCGAGTGCTCCAGGAGTGTCAGGAGGGTGAGGCACTGGGCAAGGTCATCGCACTGGCGGCCCCCTGCTCGTACTTCCTCCGGGGCAGACTGTGGAGGCTCTGCCGATCCGCGCCCCGATGCCACTGAACTCTGTCCCCTGGGGACAGTTTCCCCCGGAACCCAGATGACGGCTCCCTTGGTTCCGGCCCGGACACTCGACGGGGGCCGTTCCTCCCACACTCTCCCGCCCTGTGTGCTCGCCAGTCCTCGGGCGAGGGTTTTCGTAGACTCGGGTTAGTTTTTTGGGATGACAGTCCTTGTCGCCATACAAACTGGTCCTGTTCGTAACATTCAGGGGGTTTGCCAGCTGTTGACCGCTCGGAGCGTCGAAGCTCGGGTGTAGTGGAGTCTTCTGGGGTGGTGGAAGGTGGTCAAATAGTTGGTTCTGGTGGGATTCCCGGGTCTACTGTAGTGCCACTACTGGGGTGACCCGCAGATGCGATGGGGAAGTCCTCTTCGTCATCCAGGTCCCAGACCGTGGGCGGGGGGTCGGGGACCTGGAGGGTCGGTTCGAGCCGCGGGGGATCAGTAGACGTACAAGGCCGTAACATGTTACGGTGCACAACCCAAGTGAGGGGCGCATTGTTTCCTTCAGTTTGTATTTCATACACAGGCCCGTCGGGGCTTGCTCAGCACAACACTCGGTACGGGTTCACCTCCCACCGTGGTTCTAACTTGTTTTGGGGACGTTGATCAAGTACAAGTACCTGATCCCCAGTCTGAAAGTCAATAGGTGGGGCATTGCTCCCCCCTGATGTTCTAGATCCTGGAGCTTCGTATGGATGATACAGTGGAGGGTCTGCAGCCGATGCCGGTGGTTGCGGACCCACGAGGATACCCCGGTCCAGGGTTTGGGCTCCTCCAGGTTCAATTCCACCTCCATAATTCCTTTGCCTTCCTGTCCGAACAGCAATGAGTAGGGGGTGTAACCAGTTACTCGATGCACCCGATTGTTATATACCCACACCAGCACTGGGACAGACTCAGGCCAGCGGGCCTTGCGGTCACTCTCCAGGGTGCGCAGCATTTGGATTAGCGTACGATTGAATCGTTCGCAGGCTCCGTTTCCCTGCGGGTGGTACGGTGTAGTCTGCGATTTATCGATACCGTAAAGATGGTGTAGCTCTTCCATGACTTTTACTAGGAAGCACGCTCCTTGGTCCGAATGTATTCATTGTGGACAGCCGTACACTTGAATAAAGTTCTTGCAAATCGCATAGGCTGCCGACTCTGCTGTTTGGCTTCGAGTGGGGGTGACCACGGCGAACTTGGTGAAATGGTCCACCATAACGAGACACTGTTCATACACCTGATAGGCAGGACCTATGGTCAGATAGTCCACCGTAAGAAGCTCCAGAGGGGCTGATGTTACAATAGTTTGCAACGGGGCTCGTTGCGCGGGGGGTTTAGCGAGCTCGCACGGGCGGCAGGTTCGACAAACTTCTTCTACAGCGGCGTGCAAGTGTGGGTGGTACGCTATCTGCTGCAACCATTGTTAAGTCTTTTGAGCACCAAAATGAGCCCCTTCTCATGGGCTTCCCAGGCCAGTTGGTTGAGATCGGCTCCGGGCACGATCACCTGCCATATCGTAGCTGACGTGGTTTGTGATATGGCTTTTTGATATAAAAGTCCCTTTTTGAGGACTAGTTTTTCCCACTGGCGCAACATCAGCAACATATCTTGGGTCAAAGTCTGTCTCTGTGAGCCCGTGGGCAATTTACCGGTGGCCACCCATCGGCGTAGGAGTCCAACTTCTGTATCTTCCTGTTGCTGCTGAATCCTTTTGTTGCGGGGCTGTTCCAGCATCCCTCCTAGGAGTCCCGGATGAGGCACTTCTTGCGTATTGACTGTAAGTGCGGCGGTAGTGAGGGCGAACGGCGTCTCGTCTGCTTCTAATTCGTCGTCTCGACTTCTTCTTGGGGTGGTGTGTCGGATTCTGGAGAGCACGTCGGCGTGCACGTTTTCAGCTTCCCGTTTGTAGATGATATTATAATTGAATTTGGCCATCCGAGCCACCCACCGCTGCTCTTGGGCCCCCAGTTTGGCATTCTCCAAATGGGCTAATGGGTTGTTATCGGTCCGCACTACTACTTCGGAGCCCATCAGGTGCTCTGCGAATGGCTCCGTCATTGCCCACACTACCGCGAGGAGCTCGAGCTTAAAGGAGCTGTAATTGTCCGGGTTGCATTCTGAGTCATGCAGCGACTGGCTACCGTAGGCGATCACTTTCTCCCGGCCGTCCTGCACCTGTGACAACACAGCTCCTAGTCCCTGGAGGCTCCTGTCGGTATGCAGGATGAACGGTTGCTAGAAATCCACATATGCCAATACCGGGGCGTCCGAGAGAGCAGCTTTGAGATCTTGAAACGCATCCTCTTGCAGTTGCTGCCACTGGATCTTCCGTCCATTTGCCCCGGCGGGAGCACCCATCAGCAGGTCTTGCAGGGTTCGAGCTCGGCGTGCAAAATTCTTCACGAACTGACGGTAGTAGCCGGCCAACCCCAAGAAGGCCCGCACGTCCTTCACCGTCTCTGGGGTAGGCCAACCCTGGATGGCAGCGACCTTTTCCAGGGATGGTCGGACGCCCTCTGCCGAGACGGTATGCCCCAGGTATTCGATCTGGGTGCAGAACAGGTGGCATTTCTGGGGCTTTATCTTTAACCCGTACTTCTGCTGCCGGCTGAGCACCTGCCCCAACCGCCTCAGGTGGTCCTCAAATACACGCGGCTGCAGCCTGTTCCCCGCCACCCACAGCCGCCCTGCTCTCACCAGTGGCCGCGGCAAGTACAGTGCCGTTGGCCGCCATCACTGTCCCGCTCCGGTCCGCAGCAGGGGCCGAGCCTCTGCTGGCCGCGGATTCCCCGTCGCAGCCGTTGGCTGCGCAGGTGGCCTGTCATTCGCCACCTCACATCGCTGCCGCTTGCCCCAGTCCGGGGGCTGTGGCCCATCCGTCCAAGGACTCCGCCAGGGCCTGTGGGGCTCCTGTGTCATCAGCGCGCCGGAGCGCGCGAAGCCATCTTCAATGCCTCAGCAACTGGGCCCAGTGACTACTACGCCAAAAGACCATCATCCTGAATGGCGAGGGACGTCTGGACGACTAAGTTGACTACATAACTAGTGACCCGTAGTCGGCCATACCGCGGCCCTATACCTTAGTTACCGGCTATTGCCGGAAGTAGTTGTGTTTGTTTGCTTGTATAGAGCCCCTGCGAGGGCAACCCTTGTTACCCCTTTTGTTGATCAGGCCGTGACTGAGGGAAGTTCCCTCTAGTCTTATAAACGTTACTATAGAAAGCACCAAATTGTCTCGCAACTCATCACTGCATCCTGCGTACCTGCAAACACCACATTTGGCATAGTCGGCAGGATACAGTCTCCGAGCGCGGACGGCGGTGCACCTGATCAGAGTGGGGCTGCGGGCGCTGATGATGGGGGCCCCTGCTCCTGCATCTCCCTGGGGGCT
The DNA here is from genome assembly GCF_039654945.1 of Dendrobates tinctorius. Classification (NCBI taxonomy): domain Eukaryota; kingdom Metazoa; phylum Chordata; class Amphibia; order Anura; family Dendrobatidae; genus Dendrobates; species Dendrobates tinctorius. The sequence goes on from NW_027361738.1 coordinate 38,790,560, forward strand.
ATGCTAAGTAACTTGCCCCAGTTTTCTGGCTCCGATACGCTGTTGTGGAGCTGGACAGAACGTATGCAGGCTGGGCCGGGTGGCAGGGAGGCAATTGCCCCCCCGGGCCGCTCCCCCAGCACCTCTACAGGGCCGGCCGCACAGCAGATTGTGAGCAGCCGTGCCCGCTGTACTGTGACGCAGCCAGCAGCAACAAAGCCGCAGCGTCACAGTGTACCATACTGGCCGCCAGCTGGGAGCTGTGCACCTCCATCATCTTGATGCGCTGGGCAAGGTCATCGCGCTTACGGCCCCCCCGCTCGTGATTCCTCCGGGGCAGCCTGTGGAGGCTCTGCCGATCCGCACCCCGATGCCACTGGAGAGCGTGGAGGTGCAGGTGGAACCATGTTACTCAGAGCGCCTGCATCCTGGCATCCTGGTGGCCCGCTCCCTGGCCACAGTGCAGGAAGGGACCGTCTTGGTACATTGTGTCTACCTGGAAGATCAGGATATCGCCCTGAAGCCCCGGGCCGAAATAGCCAAACTAGTAAGGCCATTGGAAGACGTGCTGCCGGACCCCGCAGTCCAGTTGAGGGTGCAACCCGAAGATCCCTGGGCAGTAATGGTACGAACCCAACAGACTGCCGCATCCTTGGCCCAAGAAAAAGGTCGAGTCATCCTGGAGAGAATGCGGGCTGAACTTTCCGGCCTAGCGCCAGCCCAGCTTCTCCGGGTAGAGACACTTCTTGGACAATTTTACAGCGTCTTCGCCAGCCACGAGGATGACTTCGGATGTACCATGGCCATCACGCATGGGATCCCCATGGCAGGAGCTTCCCCATCCGGGAGCTATATCGGCAGATACCACCACAGCTATACCAGGAAGTGAAAACTCTATTAGCCCAAATGCTCCGGAAGGGGGTCATACGAGAAAGCCAGAGCCCTTGGGTGGCCCCTATTGTCCTGGTTCGGAAAAAAGATGGCACTCTGCGTTTTTGTGTGGATTATTGGAAGTTGAACGCCTGCACCATCAAGGATTCGTATCCATTGCCCAGCATAAAAGAGTCTCTGTCCGCCCTAGGGAACACAACGTACTTTTCAACCCTAGACCTGGCCAGTGGGTACTGGCATTTGCCGATGTCGGAGGAAGACAGAGCCAAGACGGCATTCATCCTTCCCATGGGACTGTTCGAGTTCAATCGGATGCCGTTTGGGCTGGCCAACGTCCCAGGAACTTTTCAGCGGTTGATGGAGCGGTGTCTAGGAGACCTCAACTTTGAAGCCACATTGATATACTTGGACGATATTTTCATCTATTCCGCCACGTTGGAGGACCACCTGAGGCTGTTGGGGCAGGTGCTCGGCCGGCAGCAGAAGTACGGGTTAAAGATAAAGCCCCAGAAATGCCACCTGTTCTGCACCCAGATCGAATACCTGGGGCATACCGTCTCGGCAGAGGGCGTCCGACCATCCCTGGAAAAGGTCGCTGCCATCCAGGGGTGGCCTACCCCAGAGACGGTGAAGGACGTGCGGGCCTTCTTGGGGTTGGCCGGCTACTACCGTCAGTTGGTGAAGAATTTTGCACGCCGAGCTCGAACCCTGCAAGACCTGCTGAAGGGTGCTCCCACCGGGGCAAATGGACGGAAGATCCAGTGGCAGCAACTGCAAGAGGATGCGTTTCAAGATCTCAAAGCTGCTCTCTCGGACGCCCCGGTATTGGCATATGTGGATTTCTCGCAACCGTTCATCCTGCATACCGACAGCAGCCTCCAGGGACTAGGAGCTGTGTTGTCACAGGTGCAGTATGGCCGGGAGAAAGTGATCGTCTACGGTATCCAGTCGCTGCATGACTCAGAACGCAACCCGGACAATTACAGCTCCTTAAAGCTCGAGCTCCTCACGGTAGTGTGGGCAATGAAGGAGCGATTCGCAGAGTACCTGGCGGGCTCCGAAGTAGTGGTGCGGACCGATAACAACCCGTTAGCCCATTTGGAGAATGCCAAACTGGGGGCCCTAGAGCAGCGGTTGGTGGCTCGGATGGCCAAATTCAATTATAAGATCATCTACAAACGGGGAGCTGAAAACGTGCACGCCGACGCGCTCTCCAGAATCCGACATACCACCCCAGGAAGAAGTCGAGACGACGAATTAGAAGCAGACAAGACGCCGTTCGCCCTCACTACCGCCGCACTTACAGTCAATACACAAGAAGCGCCTCATCCGGGACTCCTAGGAGGGATGCTGGAACAGCCCCGCGACAAAAGGATTCAGCAGCAACAGGAAGATACAGAAGTTGGACTCCTATGCCGATGGGTGGCCACCGGTAAATTGCCCACGGGCTCACAGAGACAGACTTTGACCCAAGATATGTTGCTGATGTTGCACCAGTGGGAAAAACTAGTCCTCGAAAAGGGACTTTTATATCGAAAAGCCATATCACAAACCACGTCAGCTATGATATGGCAGGTGATCGTGCCCGGAGCCGATCTCAACCAACTGGCCTGGGAAGCCCATGAGAAGGGGCTCATTTTGGTGCTCAAAAGACTTTACAATGGTTGCAGCAGATAGCGTACCACCCACGGTTGCACGCTGCTGTAGAAGAAGTTTGTCGAACCTGCCGCCCGTGCGAGCTCGCTAAACCCCCCGCGCAACGAGCCCCGGTGCAAACTATTGTAACATCAGCCCCTCTGGAGCTTCTTACGGTGGACTATCTGACCATAGGTCCTGCCTATCAGGTGTATGAACATTGTCTCGTTATGGTGGACCATTTCACCAAGTTCGCCGTGGTCACCCCCACTCGAGGCCAAACAGCGGAGTCGGCAGCCTAGGCGATTTGCAAGAACTTTATTCAAGTGTATGGCTGTCCACAACGAACGCATTCGGACCAAGGAGCGTGCTTCCTAGGAAAAGTCATGGAAGAGCTACACCATCTTTACGGTATCGATAAATCGCAGAATACGCCGTACCACCCGCAGGGAAACGGAGCCTGCGAATGATTCAATCGTACGTTAATCCAAATGCTGCGCACCCTGGAGAGAGACCGCAAGGCCCGCTGGCCTGAGTATGCCCCAGAGCTGGTGTGGGTATATAACAATCGGGTGCATCGAGTGACTGGTTACACCCTCTACTCATTGCTGTTCGGACAGGAAGGCAAAGGAATTATGGAGGTGGAATTGAACCAGGAGGAGCCCAAACCCTGGACCGGGGTATCCTCGTGGGTCCGCAACCACCGGCACCGGCTGCAGACCCTCCACTGTATCGTCCATACAAAGCTCCAGGATCTAGAACATCAGGGGGGAGCAATGCCCCCACCTATTGACTTTCAGACAGGGGATCAGGTACTCGTACTTGATCAACGTCCCCAAAACAAGTTAGAACCACGGTGGGAGGTGAACCCGTACCGAGTGTTGTGCCGAGCAAGCCCCGACGGGCCTGTGTACGAAATACAAACTGAAGGAAACAACGCGCCCCTCACTTGGGTTGTGCACCGTAACATGTTACGGCCTTGTACGTCTACCGATCCCCCGCGGCTCGAACCGACCCTCCAGGTCCCCGACCCCCCGCCCACGGTCTGGGACCTGGATGACGAAGAGGACTTCCCCATCGCATCTGCGGGTCACCCCAGTAGTGGCACTACAGTAGACCCGGGAATCCCACCAGAACCAACTATTCGACCACCTTCCACCACCCCAGAAGACTCAGGAAGACCCAGGACCAGTTTGTATGGCGACAAGGACTGTCGTCCCAAAAAACTAACCCGAGTCTACGAAAACCCTCGCCCGAGGACTGGCGAGCATACAGGGCAGGGGAGTGTGGGAGGAACGGCCCCCGTCGAGTGTCCGGGTCGGAACCAAGGGAGCCGTCATCTGGGTTCCGGGGGAAACTGTCCCCGGGGAACAGAGTTCGGGGACGGACCGTTGTGACAGACAGATGGGCTGAGGAAGGGACCAGTATAGAGGAGGCAGGGAATTCCCGGGATGGTAAGTCAGCAGACTGGGACAGAGGCAGCAGGAGACCGTGGGAGCGACTGAAAGCTAGAGCGACTTACCAGTGCCAGGGAAGACGCTCACTGAGGACTCCAGAGGGACGGCGCCAAGGCGATCATCTGAGACTTGCTGCCCCGCTCCAGCCCGCGGCCACTGCGGCCCCAGTTCGACCCGTGGCCGCTGCCGCCTCACCTCAGCCCGCGGCTGTGGCCTACCCGCGGTCGCCCGTGGCCGATGCCATCTCGCTCCAGCCCGCGGCTGCGGCCTGTTCCCCGCCACCCGCAGCCACCCAAGTACAGTGCCGTCGGCAGCCACTACTGTCCCACTCCAGTCCGCAGCAGAGGCCGAGCCTCTGCTGGCTGCGGACTCCCCGTCGCAGCTGTTAGCTGCGCAGGTGGCCTGTCATTCGCCACCCCACATCGCTGCTGCTTTCCCCATTCCGGGTGCTGCGGCCCATCCGTCCAAGGACTCCACCCAGAACAGGTGGCATTTCTGGGGCTTTATCTTTAACCCGTACTTCTGCTGCCGGCCGAGCACCTGCCCCAACCGCCTCAGGTGGTCCTCAAATACCCGCGGCTGCAGCCTGTTCCCCGCCACCCACAGCCGCCCTGCTCTCACCAGTGGCCGCGGCAAGTACAGTGCCGTCGGCCGCCATCACTGTCCCGCTCCGGTCCGCAGCAGGGGCCGAGCCTCTGCTGGCCGCGGATTCCCCGTCGCAGCCGTTGGCTGCGCAGGTGGCCTGTCATTCGCCACCTCACATCGCTGCCGCTTGCCCCAGTCCGGGGGCTGTGGCCCATCCGTCCAAGGACTCCGCCAGGGCCTGTGGGGCTCCTGTGTCATCAGCGCGCCGGAGCACGTGAAGCCATCGTCAATGCCTCAGCAACTGGGCCCAGTGACTACTACGCCAAAAGACCATCATCCTGAATGGCGAGGGACGTCTGGACGACTAAGTTGACTACATAACTAGTGACCCGTAGTCGGCCATACCGCGGCCCTATACCTTAGTTACCGGCTATTGCCGGAAGTAGTTGTGTTTGTTTGCTTGTATAGAGCCCCTGCGAGGGCAACCCGTGTTACCCCTTTTGTTGATCAGGCCGTGACTGAGGGAAGTTCCCTCTAGTCTTATAAACGTTACTATAGAAAGCACCAAATTGTCTCGCAACTCATCACTGCATCCTGCGTACCTGCAAACACCACATTTGGCATAGTCGGCAGGATACAGTCTCCGAGCGCGGACGGCGGTGCACCTGATCAGAGTGGGGCTGCGGGCGCTGATGATGGGGGCCCCTGCTCCTGCATCTCCCTGGGGGCTATGCTAAGTAACTTGCCCCAGTTTTCTGGCTCCGATACGCTGTTGTGGAGCTGGACAGAACGTATGCGGGCTGGGCCGGGTGGCAGGGAGGCAATTGCCCCCCCGGGCCGCTCCCCCAGCACCTCTACAGGGCCGGCCGCACAGCAGATTGTGAGCAGCCGTGCCCGCTGTACTGTGACGCAGCCAGCAGCAACAAAGCCGCAGCGTCACAGTGTACCATACTGGCCGCCAGCTGGGAGCTGTGCACCTCCATCACCTTGATGCGCTGGGCAAGGTCATCGCGCTTACGGCCCCCCCGCTCGTGATTCCTCCGGGGCAGCCTGTGGAGGCTCTGCCGATCTGCACCCCGATGCCACTGGAGAGCGTGGAGGTGCAGGTGGAACCATGTTACTCAGAGCGCCTGCATCCTGGCATCCTGGTGGCCCGCTCCCTGGCCACAGTGCAGGAAGGGACCGTCTTGGTACATTGTGTCTACCTGGAAGATCAGGATATCGCCCTGAAGCCCCGGGCCGAAATAGCCAAACTAGTAAGGCCATTGGAAGACGTGCTGCCGGACCCCGCAGTCCAGTTGAGGGTGCAACCCGAAGATCCCTGGGCAGTAATGGTACGAACCCAACAGACTGCCGCATCCTTGGCCCAAGAAAAAGGTCGAGTCATCCTGGAGAGAATGCGGGCTGAACTTTCCGGCCTAGCGCCAGCCCAGCTTCTCCGGGTAGAGACACTTCTTGGACAATTTTGCAGCGTCTTCGCCAGCCACGAGGATGACTTCGGATGTACCATGGCCATCACGCATGGGATCCCCATGGCAGGAGCTTCCCCATCCGGGAGCTATATCGGCAGATACCACCACAGCTATACCAGGAAGTGAAAACTCTATTAGCCCAAATGCTCCGGAAGGGGGTCATACGAGAAAGCCAGAGCCCTTGGGTGGCCTATATTGTCTTGGTTCGGAAAAAAGATGGCACTCTGCGTTTTTGTGTGGATTATTGGAAGTTGAACGCCTGCACCATCAAGGATTCGTATCCATTGCCCAGCATAAAAGAGTCTCTGTCCGCCCTAGGGAACACAACGTACTTTTCAACCCTAGACCTGGCCAGTGGGTACTGGCATTTGCCGATGTCGGAGGAAGACAGAGCCAAGACGGCATTCATCCTTCCCATGGGACTGTTCGAGTTCAATCGGATGCCGTTTGGGCTGGCCAACGTCCCAGGAACTTTTCAGCGGTTGATGGAGCGGTGTCTAGGAGACCTCAACTTTGAAGCCACATTGATATACTTGGACGATATTTTCATCTATTCCGCCACGTTGGAGGACCACCTGAGGCTGTTGGGGCAGGTGCTCGGCCGGCAGCAGAAGTACGGGTTAAAGATAAAGCCCCAGAAATGCCACCTGTTCTGCACCCAGATCGAATACCTGGGGCATACCGTCTCGGCAGAGGGCGTCCGACCATCCCTGGAAAAGGTCGCTGCCATCCAGGGGTGGCCTACCCCAGAGACGGTGAAGGACGTGCGGGCCTTCTTGGGGTTGGCCGGCTACTACCGTCAGTTGGTGAAGAATTTTGCACGCCGAGCTCGAACCCTGCAAGACCTGCTGAAGGGTGCTCCCACCGGGGCAAATGGACGGAAGATCCAGTGGCAGCAACTGCAAGAGGATGCGTTTCAAGATCTCAAAGCTGCTCTCTCGGACGCCCCGGTATTGGCATATGTGGATTTCTCGCAACCGTTCATCCTGCATACCGACAGCAGCCTCCAGGGACTAGGAGCTGTGTTGTCACAGGTGCAGTATGGCCGGGAGAAAGTGATCGTCTACGGTATCCAGTCGCTGCATGACTCAGAACGCAACCCGGACAATTACAGCTCCTTTAAGCTCGAGCTCCTCACGGTAGTGTGGGCAATGAAGGAGCGATTCGCAGAGTACCTGGCGGGCTCCGAAGTAGTAGTGCGGACCGATAACAACCCGTTAGCCCATTTGGAGAATGCCAAACTGGGGGCCCTAGAGCAGCGGTTGGTGGCTCAGATGGCCAAATTCAATTATAAGATCATCTACAAACGGGGAGCTGAAAACGTGCACGCCGACGCGCTCTCCAGAATCCGACATACCACCCCAGGAAGAAGTCGAGACGACGAATTAGAAGCAGACAAGACGCCGTTCGCCCTCACTACCGCCGCACTTACAGTCAATACACAAGAAGCGCCTCATCCGGGACTCCTAGGAGGGATGCTGGAACAGCCCCGCGACAAAAGGATTCAGCAGCAACAGGAAGATACAGAAGTTGGACTCCTATGCCGATGGGTGGCCACCGGTAAATTGCCCACGGGCTCACAGAGACAGACTTTGACCCAAGATATGTTGCTGATGTTGCACCAGTGGGAAAAACTAGTCCTCGAAAAGGGACTTTTATATCGAAAAGCCATATCACAAACCACGTCAGCTACGATATGGCAGGTGATCGTGCCCGGAGCCGATCTCAACCAACTGGCCTGGGAAGCCCATGAGAAGGGGCTCATTTTGGTGCTCAAAAGACTTTACAATGGTTGCAGCAGATAGCGTACCACCCACGCTTGCACGCTGCTGTAGAAGAAGTTTGTCGAACCTGCCGCCCGTGCGAGCTCGCTAAACCCCCCGCGCAACGAGCCCCGGTGCAAACTATTGTAACATCAGCCCCTCTGGAGCTTCTTACGGTGGACTATCTGACCATAGGTCCTGCCTATCAGGTGTATGAACATTGTCTCATTATGGTGGACCATTTCACCAAGTTCGCCGTGGTCACCCCCACTCGAGGCCAAACAGCGGAGTCGGCAGCCTAGGCGATTTGCAAGAACTTTATTCAAGTGTATGGCTGTCCACAACGAACGCATTCGGACCAAGGAGCGTGCTTCCTAGGAAAAGTCATGGAAGAGCTACACCATCTTTACGGTATCGATAAATCGCAGAATACGCCGTACCACCCGCAGGGAAACGGAGCCTGCGAATGATTCAATCGTACGTTAATCCAAATGCTGCGCACCCTGGAGAGAGACCGCAAGGCCCGCTGGCCTGAGTATGCCCCAGAGCTGGTGTGGGTATATAACAATCGGGTGCATCAAGTGACTGGTTACACCCTCTACTCATTGCTGTTCGGACAGGAAGGCAAAGGAATTATGAAGGTGGAATTGAACCAGGAGGAGCCCAAACCCTGGACCGGGGTATCCTCGTGGGTCCGCAACCACCGGCACCGGCTGCAGACCCTCCACTGTATCGTCCATACAAAGCTCCAGGATCTAGAACATCAGGGGGGAGCAATGCCCCCACCTATTGACTTTCAGACAGGGGATCAGGTACTCGTACTTGATCAACGTCCCCAAAACAAGTTAGAACCACGGTGGGAGGTGAACCCGTACCGAGTGTTGTGCCGAGCAAGCCCCGACGGGCCTGTGTACGAAATACAAACTGAAGGAAACAACGCGCCCCTCACTTGGGTTGTGCACCGTAACATGTTACGGCCTTGTACGTCTACCGATCCCCCGCGGCTCGAACCGACCCTCCAGGTCCCCGAACCCCGCCCACGGTCTGGGACCTGGATGACGAAGAGGACTTCCCCATCGCATCTGCGGGTCACCCCAGTAGTGGCACTACAGTAGACCCGGGAATCCCACCAGAACCAACTATTCGACCACCTTCCACCACCCCAGAAGACTCAGGAAGACCCAGGACCAGTTTGTATGGCGACAAGGACTGTCGTCCCAAAAAACTAACCCGAGTCTACGAAAACCCTCGCCCGAGGACTGGCGAGCATACAGGGCAGGGGAGTGTGGGAGGAACGGCCCCCGTCGAGTGTCCGGGTCGGAACCAAGGGAGCCGTCATCTGGGTTCCGGGGGAAACTGTCCCCGGGGAACAGAGTTCGGGGACGGACCGTTGTGACAGACAGATGGGCTGAGGAAGGGACCAGTATAGAGGAGGCGGGGAATTCCCGGGACGGTAAGTCAGCAGACTGGGACAGAGGCAGCAGGAGACCGTGGGAGCGACTGAAAGCTAGAGCGACTTACCAGTGCCAGGGAAGACGCTCACTGAGGACTCCAGAGGGACGGCGCCAAGGCGATCATCTGAGACTTGCTGCCCCGCTCCAGCCCGCGGCCACTGCGGCCCCAGTTCGACCCGTGGCCGCTGCCGCCTCACCTCAGCCCGCGGCTGTGGCCTACCCGCGGTCGCCCGTGGCCGATGCCATCTCGCTCCAGCCCGCGGCTGCGGCCTGTTCCCCGCCACCCGCAGCCACCCAAGTACAGTGCCGTCGGCGGCCACTACTGTCCCACTCCAGTCCGCAGCAGAGGCCGAGCCTCTGCTGGCCGCGGACTCCCCGTCGCAGCCGTTAGCTGCGCAGGTGGCCTGTCATTCGCCACCCCACATCGCTGCTGCTTTCCCCATTCCGGGTGCTGCGGCCCATCCGTCCAAGGACTCCACCGGGGCCTGTGGGGCTCCAGTGTCATCAGTGTGCCGGAGCGAGTGAAGACTTCGTCAACGCCTCAACAACTAGGTCCAGTGACTACTACGACAAAAGACCACCATCCCGAACGGCAAGGGACGCCTGGATGGCTAAGTTGACTATATAACTAAGGACCCGTAGGCGGCCATACCGCGGCCCTGTAGTGACCGGCTATTGCCGGAAGTAGTCGTGTTTTACCTGTTTGTGTTTGCTTGTTTAGAGCCCCTGCGAGGGCAACCCGTGTTACCCCTTTTGTTGATCAGGCCGTGACTGAGGAAAGTTCCCTCTAGTCTTATAAACATTATTATAGAAAACACCAAATTGTCTCGCGACTCATCACTGCATCCTGCGTACCTGCAAAACACCACACAGCCACTGAAGCCCCAGATCATGTGACCCCTGACTCCGCTCCTCCTGTGACCTCATCACAGGTCCAGTGTGCACAGAATATCCCAGGACCTCATTGCTGACTGAGAGGTGGGGGGCCCACTGCTGGCACCGGGGCCCCACACCGCCTTCTCAGGGGCCCATAGCGGCTGGGCAGCAGAGTAGGGGGATCGCTTGTCCCTGCTCTGCCACAGAATAGTGGTGTAGTTTAGTTTAGCTCCAGTGGGCCCCCTCAGAGCGCCGGGCCCGGGGCCACCGCCCCTTCTGCCCCCCGGTAGCTACGCTACTGCCCTGACCCCATTGGCATTCTCAAGACGAAAATAAGGATGTGATCAACATTCAAAAAGAACAAGCCATAAATCATCTCCAGACGGCAGGAGCAAATAAGGAGAGCTGAACGCTGTTATACAGCTGGGCCTAAAATCTACATCTTTTCTCCACTTACACAACATATGTAAGCCCCTATAAGAGAAATGCAAAGTATCTTTATCTCCTAATTAAGTTTACCTACATGGTAATTAACGTTTGTTATATTGCACCATCGTATTCCGTGTTGCTGTACAAAGACGAATGTAAAAATGACTCCAGCTACATACACTGAGAACGCGTGAGCTCACAGTCTAAGAAGTATGGAAAATGGCACGCTACTATTGTTTATGGGATAATGGACACCAAATATCTCAATCGCCGTCAATAATTGGGTGGCATCCGCTGCCATCTCCTGTTTTGTGGCCTTCTTTATCCCTGCATTGACAGCCACCTTGGAGAACCTCACAAGTTCAAGAGAGAATGGGCCAGTGTCATGAGATGTATAGCAGTGTTTGTTGGCATCAATCACGCTAGTGCTGTATCCTTCCGTCTGAATGTTACAACCAGTGCTGCCTTTTTATTGGTGGCTTTATGATCTGCAATGTGTTGTAAGGCATGTGTATGGCCATATTATGGTGCAGCCCTGTACAGCACTATAGTAGGGCACCTTAACTGTGGCTCCATATGCTTTTGACTTTTAGGTCTTGATTTCTAGCATACTCCTTTAGGTTACATGTAAGAAAACTGCTTTGGATGGAGGTCTAAGTGTCATGTCTTGTAGGACTCCATGTGCTGCAATAGTCTCCATGCCATGTATGAGATGTTTGGATCAAAAGAGGTTTATCATTACCAATGGTTTGGTGCTAATTGATTACGCCGTCCAGCAGCCATGTGAGTACTCTCTGGCCGCTGGATGTGAACCCTGAAAACCACTCTTCTATACCTAGTCGGCCTGGTGCGAAGGTGCAATTACTTCAAGCTACAGCAATAATGTTGCATTAGACCTGTTAATCAAGAGGAGGTAGGAGGCAGTACTCAGGTCTTTCATACAGTGGCCACAGATTATTGATTACCCAGTGGGCTGGGTCTTGCACCAATTGCATTTATCGATCAATGTTTTGTGTTCATTATTTCCATGGAATCCAAGCTCTTGTGAAAGCCTCCGGTTATTTAAGGGTGTAAATGTAATCGTACACTGTGTGACTTCTGTTCTGTTCCTTAACTTCAATCTTTCAATCAGAAACTGGATTTTGCTAATAACGTTCTGCTGTCCCTGACGCTGGCAGCCTTGTCGTTGGGCCTGTGGTGGACGTTTGATCGTTCCGGTAGTGGCCTGGGACTTGGGATTACAATAGCCATTCTTGCAACACTCATCACACAATTCTTGGTCTATAATGGAGTATACCAGTATGTTGCGTGTTTTTTGTTTCTGAGGGATAAAAATTTACAAACCTAATGGGTTTTTCCAGCTCTGCCGGTCGGTTTCCCCAGCTTAAATGATGTTGTCATCCCAACATGTGACCAAGCAGGCATTTACTGCCATTGGCAGTGATCTCGGTAATGTCTGCAGGCCCCATCCTAGCTGGAGGTGGGTAAACAGACCAGCTGGTGACCAGGGAAGGGAGGGATGGCATGGGAGTGTCAGGCGATTGGTGAGGGAAATATTACTTCTCTTGTTTTTGAGGGCTTTCATTTTTTCACCTTATCAGCTGTTTTAAATCTTTTTTAATGGACTGGGAAACCACATATACTCTGTCTACAGCAGGGGTCTTAAAATAAAGCTGCTTCCTGAGTCACTTAAAGAAATAAATAAATAAATAAATAAATAAATAAATAAAAAAAGTAAATGGTGTCACATTGAAATGCCCATCATTACATACAGTATGATGGCCCCACAGCTCCATTTATACAGTGTAATGCCCCCCAGCACATGCTCCCTCTGGCCTTGTGTGGAGATCCTCTCTGGTGGGTACCAGCAGCACAAGGCGTTGTGTGAGTCATTCACCAGACGTGGCCATGAACAGCGTGCGGAACATCTCCTGTTTTGAGACATGGCACCTGACACATTTAAAGACAGTGCTGGCCCAGTTAGCCTATGGCTGCTAGGTGCTAAGATTATTCCAGGGCTGAATGCTTGAGACCCCTGGTCTATAGAGTCTATGGAACTTTGAAAAAACACCAAGTCTGCTTCTTTCCCAGAAACAGCTTTGCCTCTTTCAAGTAAAGAAGGTGGAGTGCTAGAAACGGTACCACTGATTCTCAAGCCACCCTTGAGATTCTACTGTACAAGTTAAGGGGTATTCCCATCTCCAAGATCCTATCCCAATAAGTAGTAGGTGTATAATATTAGCATATTCTTCCAATTAGAAATGTTTTGTTTTTTTTTTCTTATTCACTTAGTCTCCTTCCCCATGTGCAGGCTCTGCAGGACCTTGGGTATCCATGACTACTACCACTGATATAGTGACAGTTACCTTGTTGCTAGTAGTCGTGACCATGGATATCTGCCACTATATCAGTGGCCGTAATCATGGATACCCAAGGTCCTGCAATGCCTGAACATGAGGAAAGGGACATGGCGAATCAGAAAAACTACACTACATTTCTAATTGGAAGTATATGCTAATATTACAGCTACTACTTATTGGGATAGGATCTTGGAGATTGGAATAACCTTTAAGTCCATTCAACGTGTATGATCTGATGAAACGGGCTTTACTTCTAAATTAGAATATAAGCTCTTCTACTAGTCATCAACTATTTGTGCTGGACAACTATGGTGGCAAAGTTTTTAGCAGATTATTTCCTACTAGAAATCTGAGAGAAAATGGTGGTAAAACTGAATGCTCCTTACTCGCCTTGAGGGAAACAGAGTTTGTTTTTTCATGTTCTTAACTCTTGTTTTGCTTTCTTTTAGGTACACCTCCCCAGACTTCCTCTATATTCGATCCTGGCTGCCGTGCATATTCTTTTCTGGTGGGGTGACTGTTGGAAATATAGGAAGGCAGCTAGCCATGGTAATTTTTTTATTTAAATATATTTGAAAAGTAAAAAATCAAAATGTTATTTACTTGGTCCCTGGGTCCAGCACTGCGTCTCAGCTGTTGCTCCCAGTGTCTGATATTTTCTGCAGTGTTGATGTCACGTTAATATTGCTGACTTGCCCAAGTTGATCTCACTGATTAGCTGCAGCGCTGGCAACATATCAGACATCTGGAGCAGTGGCGGAGACTTGGGATAGGTGAGTAAACCGCAGGGTTTTTTTTTAATGTTCAACTGTCAGAGAAATAGTGCGCGTAACATTGTTCCTGTGCACAGCATGTACCAACTAGTCTAGTATTAAGTATATACTGTATCTGTTTACAAGAAAACCGAAAAAACAATGGAAGCTTAAATACCATAAAAAATGGATTTTTATTTAGTACATGCAACAATGCAAATGTTACATATTTTCATAATAAAAGACAAATTTTATTTAATAAATGCAACAATGCCAATTAAAAGCGGGTAACACCAATACAAAAAAATTGCTGCACAAATATCCTATGGTATAGATGGATGATGCATTCCCTGCATAAAAGTGTGCCCAGATAAAGTTAAGCTTAATGGAGAATACAAAAAGGGTTGTTTTACCAAAAAATGTCCAAAAGACTAGCCTACATGACCAAATCCTGGTGAAATGTTTATATATATACAAAGGCTTGTACCAAGTATTAGAGAGAAGTCTCTATTAATAGAGCAATGCAAGCATAACAATAATGGAGTGAATAAAATGACTGTGCAAAAAAAGAACCAATTCCAGACAAATAGGTCTACAAAAGGGACAAGTCCATGGTCCTTAAGGTATATAATTAAATTGCTATACTAGCATTGCCCAGGATGAATAAATAATCAAACCAATCAAGTCTAATTACCATGAGAAAGTGCTACAATAAAAGACTGGTTATGCAAAAGGTGCCAATGTAAGGAATCTGTATCTATACCTGTTAGCAGCAATGACCCCAACGCGCGTTTCACACTTGGCTTTGTCCAGGGGAGATGTACGCACTCAGACTAGATGCCTCAACATGCCCCCCATACATGTACTAAGAGAAGAACAGCACTCATTTCAAGAAAAGCTTGCACTATGTTACTGAGTAACTCGCAAACTTTTCATCTGCAAAACGCATTAATGTGAAGGCTGTCGCTTCATAATTTGGTTAGTACGTTATAGCTTGTGCAGAATCTAGCCCTTCGGATTATTGTCACATCAGACTACTCCTATACACAGCGGAACTGAGATGAGAGGAGAAATGATGGCCCGGTATTGCATCTGTTCTTCCATGATTGCAGCAGATTTTTCTGTCTCTTTAGTGGTAGGCTTTCAGATGTTTTCTGCATGATGTAAAAGGCTGGATGCCGGCTTTAAGTATCAGTGTTACAATTTCATTCTGAGAAGCTGAAGACGACATGTCTGTTATGGAGTCTTGCCATAACCTCTGGAAGTCATGATGGATGCAAGGAGAAAAGAAGAAAAATAAGATTACGTGAATAGGAGTGCATTATTTATCTACAATGGAAAATAAGGCTGTGGGGGGGAATGGTGGTATAGACAATGCCGAACATGTGGAAGCCTTCGATCTGACAAGGAGACTGTTGGCTTTTACTTAATGCTTGATAGACAGCCAAGAATTTATTTCTTTGCAAATCATATTACATATTCTAGAAGTGAACTTCTTGGTTTGCTGCCCAGGGAATAGTTAGTCTTGGTGGGCACTAGAAGTTAGAATATTTTCCATTTTTGGCTGATTGTGAGTGATTTTTGAGTCAAGTGACTGGATCACGTTTGGCACTTTTGCTTTTGTAAGGTGACTGCATACGTAGAGATCCTTGGTTGCCATCTTCTGACTAATCTCACAAAGATTTATGGTTAGATGTGATCTTTGAGCCATTTTAAACTGGTTTTCCAGGACAAGAATATTGATCTTTGATCCCATCAGATCAATGGATATCTGGGTCGCCCTCCCAGGGCTGTGGGGTACTCGGTACCGGGCCGGTGTCTGCGGGATGTGACACAGCTGTGGTGACCCGGTCCGTGGCCCTGGGCGCCCAATTAATAGGGGGAGTTTGAATGGTGGAATGTGGCTAATGGAATAGTTTGTGACGCCACCTGTGGTGTTCGGCAAGTGAGATGTTAAGCCGACGCTGCTTGCAGATCCTCTGGGGATGGTGGTGTGTTGTAGCCAAGATGGTGAAGCTCCCCACAGGTGAAGCTGTAGCCCCAGGGAAGTGTAGATGTGGAGTTAGAGGAGAGGCACAAGCGGTGTGGAAGTGGGTACCCAGATGTAGCAGTGCTGGGTGTGTGGACGCAAGAATCAATAGAGGACACCAAGGCTTGTAGTTCCAAAGCTTTACTCACAGTCTGTAGTACACACAGGTGCCTGCCTCCGTACTGTGTACTCCGGATCAGGGGCTCAATCAACCTCCAGGTCAGATGGAATGCTCCCTTCCAACGCTCCGCCAACATGTACCTTTCTGAACGTCTCCTGTTATGAATGGGTCACCGAGGAGGAAAAAACAAGCTAAGTCACAGAAAACCAGAGAGGTTGGTAACTATGCAGCTCGCAGATCCCTGATCCTAACCACACAATTAGCAGCAGCCGTGGAGCGTACCTACGATGATCCTAGACGCTTCGTCACAGCCGGAGGACTATATAAGCCTAAAGCACGAAAAGGGAAAAACTAACTGCCCCAGAGCAGATCCCAAAAGAAAAACAGCCCCCACACATGTATTGACGGTGAAACAAGATGAAAGCACAAACACAGGCAGGAAAATAGGCTGAGCAAGCGATGGGGCCCAAACTAACTAGAAAGAATAGGAAAGGAAAGACACTGTCTGCAATCTGCCAAAAGCCCTACAAAAATAATGTCCAACACTTCTGATAGCAAAAATAACCCTGAAGTCACTAGACTTCTCCCACTATATCAGCAATCTGAAATATTCTGAGACAGGGCAAAAAGAGGCCAATCTAATAAAGGTACAAAAACAGCAAATTGGCAAATACAGATAAATAAGAGTGGAAAATCAGCACAGGCCTATACGGGGCTGGCTGACCACACAAAAAACTGAATAGACCAACAAAATCAAGTGTGAACATTAGCAGAAAACTTAGCTTGAGATGACTGGAACAGAGCTGAAAACCTAGACCTGAAAAGCCAGAGGAATCACCAGCACCAGCATAGGGCGTCGGCAGTCTTAAATCCAGTCTAAGATTCCTGAGGTCCAATCGTCATCCTCATTATCAGGTGGCAGATCATTACTGATTAAATCAGCCTCGCTACCTCCTGTTACCACCAGAGGGAGCAAGGAAGGAGAACTCACACCTGGTGGACCAGAGAATGAACTCACAACAGTCTCCTCTTATAGCGCCTTTAAGTGTGAAGTACTCCCAGTACTGAGTTACACTGGAGTGCCTCCTGACTGATGTTCCCAAGAACTCTACTTGTACGGCAGACAGATGTAGCCTGCTTCGGGGACTCCTCACTCCTGAGTCCCGGCTCACTATCCAAGTTGCTGTTGTGCCCCCAAGTCTTAGATGGGAGTAGTGCATTTACAGCCCACTACTCCACCGGTGTCTGCTGCAGGACCATTAGCATCCATACAACCTCGGGGACCGGGCCACGGCCTTGCGCTTAGAACTTCTAGGCAGGGTTCTCTCCTAACCCACGTCTTCTCTGTTCCCTTTTACTCCTTCGTTCCATACTAATCTCTCCTTCTCCTGGAAGATCAGGATTCAGTTCAATGTTTTTCTCCTTCTTTCCTTTCCCGTGCTAGCAGACCCAGGTCACTGAGGTCTGCTGCAGCAGCTCCTTCCTCCATCCCTCTCTCAGGGATCTTCTTTCCTCACTCCTCTCTGAGTGGCTTCCTCTCTCAGACTGACCTACTGTCTGATTGACCTGTAATTCTATACCTTCCCGCTCTTTTATGTATTCTCAACTCCACCTGCCTCCCAGCACGTTCAGTGTTCCAAGCAGAGAGCCACAAAAGGTGCTCTGCTACACTCCAAGCAGCGATCCGCAATGTGGCTTTGCTGAACTACTCTGTTGTTTGGGGTGCGAGTGTTGGAGCGTGGTTAGGAGCCTCCAACTTACCTGGATGGTGGGGCACCACACCTCAGGAGGAGGTGCAGTGCCTCTGTGGCGACTGAGCCTCAGGGGCGCCACATATCCATCCCTTGCTTTCCTGCCAATCAGCTGGCCACAGCACTCCAGCAAGAGCAGTCTTCCCTGCATTGTCTACCATGCACAGCTCCATACACCTTATAGTGGCTATTCCTGGTATTGCAGTTTTGTTCTATTCACTTAAGTGTAGCTGTCATTTACATTTTTATTGCATAAATCAATAGTACACATATAAAATAAGCAACGTTGTAATATCTTATCAGATGCATCTGCTTTCTCCTCCTCCTGGACTGATCTTTCACTCTCAAGTGATGGTTAAAATCTGTATTCAGTGAAGACAGACTTTCCGATTATTGAGATGAGAGATGTCAGTTGGTGCTTATAAAGTTCTATGGAAGAGGAACTAGAGACAGACATTCTACTGCAGGTTACACTTTAAATTATACTGAGCTGCAGTACCAGGCATGGCCACCACAAGTGGTCTGGTGCTGTGCCCATCCCTTCAACCAGCTGATTGGCTCCTGATTCTATGGATAGACCATCGATATTGTAGTCACGGAAAACCCATCTAAACTGATGACCCTGTACATGCAAATACGACCAGCAATGACTGTATTCCAAGGGCAGCAGATGTAAGCAAATTGACGAACGTTTACCTTCTAAATGTGTAATTTATCATCCTGGAAGAAGAACCTGCTACTTTTTTTATTTTTTTCCTGTCTTGCAGCCTTATTAATATTTGCAGTCTGTGATTGCCTTGTAAAAAGAAAAGTGCATTTGTCACTTCATTAAACTTGTGGTGTTTTCATTCTTCTATAGTATTTGTGAGCACAGAGAATTCACCATCGCATCAAATGACCTGTACTTTATGGTGATTTTACAGCAATCCGTCAGTTTACAAAGTGCAATGTGTTAAAAAAAATAACTTAAAGGGAATCTCTCTGATCGAGGTGGTAGTGTTACAATTAATATTGCACAATTTTTTTAGACTTGTAGGTGCCCTTTTTATAGGGACGGTGGTATCTTCCATATCTATACAATGATCGTGTTCACTTTAGCTAAGCAGTAAATATGAGAAGCAAAGATGTTCTGCAGTAATCTGCTATCTTGTACCATGGCTCCACTAATACTAGACCATCGGGGGGCTCCACTAATACTAGACCATCGGGGGGCTCCACTAATACTAGACCATCGGGGGCTCCACTAATACTAGCCCATCGGGGGCTCCACTAATACTAGACCATCGGGGGGCTCCACTAATACTAGACCATCGGGGGGCTCCACTAATACTAGCCCATCGGGGGGCTCCACTAATACTAGACCATCGGGGGCTCCACTAATACTAGACCATCGGGGGGCTCCACTAATACTAGACCATCGGGGGCTCCACTAATACTAGACCATTGGGGGCTCCACTAATACTAGACCATTGGGGTCTCCACTAATACTAAACCATCGGGGGCTTTCACTGACATTTCAGATGAGACTTTCTGCTGCTTTTATCGACCTGGAAAACCCCTTTGAGCATTCATAATATTTTAATAGTACAGTCTATAAAATTGGAAACTGTTTAGATTTTGCTCACCGCCTGAGTGATGTGCCCACTAGATTTTATTATGTAATGGGCAAGGCCATCTTTAACCAGGGATCTATTGTTTACCCCTTAGAAGCTGGGGGCTTATTGGTGGATAACAATATATTGCTTATGTCCCAGAAGTCCTTCTTGTGTGTACCTTGTAGGTACAGGTTTGCCTCTTTAGCATGATAGATTCCCTTTAAATTATACGAAATGTATAAATGTCATTAGGAATTGTATGCTGGTGGCCCTCTGGGGCCGTGTAACTGCAGCATTACTGCAACCCGCTAAACTGTTGTAGACGTGTAACTACGTGAACCTGTCACTCATGTGGGAGCTGTAGACTAAAGCTGGCCATACACTTATGATGGCTGACGGACCTCTGCTCATTCACCCGTCAGTGATCTCTCCCTTAACCACCCACACGCTCCTCTGACACAAGTCGGGTCCTTTAAGTTTCAACACCTGGAACTTTTTCTCTTCCCTGACATCACATTTCGTCAGGATCGAATAAAAGTAGTCAAATGCGTATTTGGGCCTTAAAGGGGTATTTCCATTTCCAAGATCCTATCCCAATATACAGAGTGGGCCATTTATATGGATACACCTAAATTCAATGTGAAGAGGATCATGTGACACATCAAACTTATTGAGAATTTCACAAGAAAAACAATGGTGTATCCATATAAATGGCCCACCCAAGGGGTAGCCATAGGAATGGCCCACCCTGTATTATCAAATGCCCCTATTAGAAATGTAGTATAGTTCTTCTGATTCTCTGTCTCTTTCCTCGTGTGCAGGGCATTGCAGTAGCTTAGGTGTCCATGGTTACGACCACTAGCAACTAGATAACTGTCACTATATAAGTGGCCGTAACCATGGATACCTATGGAAAGGGACATAGCAACTCAGGAGAACCATACTACCTTTCTAATTGGAGGTATTTGATATTATTATTACACCTACTACATACTGGGTGTCATGTCCCACGACTTGGGAAATCATTTAATATTTGCATTGTTTGTGTTGCATCTCTGTTGCTAGGCAGAAGTTTGCCTTTCCCTGTATTTTGTTCCAACTCTCTCCCTGTAGTCCTGTGATGTATGTTTGTTCACTCCTTCATTCTCCATTTTGTGATCGTCCCTCCATCTGTATGCATCCTGTTACATGTCCTCTGAAGAATATTCCTTTTTACCTGCTGCTTTCATCATAATACAAGAATTTCAGTTAAAGCATCCCTCTTTTCCTGGAGTCTTCTTACATGAGATCGTGGCTGAGTTAAGCTGTCTGATTAATCGGTATGAACGTGAGTACAGGTCGATACGGAAGGGGCCCAGAAAGAGAGGTCTATCCAGGCACCATACGTTCTACATATCCATGAGTCAGAATAGTAAAAAGGAATAACCTGCCTTCAGAGACAGTAACTCAAGGTCTGTGCTAAATCTCAGTGGAAAAGGACTTTTCCCAGATAGACTAACCCAGTTCCAGCCAGACCCCAGCGTGCATAGAAGCTACACACTGCAGCTGAACAGAGAGGAATATAACTCCCATCATTACACAGGACCCTGCAGCTGCTCCAGCATTAGATACAAAGTATCACCTCTGTGCAGAGTCTCTGTGTATTTCCTGTTGCTGAACAGTGGGAAGTATAACCCCCATCATCAACTCTTCCTGCCTGCAATCTAATCATGTCTGAAGCAAGGAATACAATGTCCCTACCAGACTTACAAGCACAGGAAAGAGACCCAGACCCCCATCCACCATATAGCGAAAGGGGAAAACGTACAGTCAAACCCACATGGAAAGTCATGGAGAATTTAGAGACTGCAAAATGTGAATTATATAGTGATGTGTCTTCAGTATGGAAGAAAGTGCTGAGTCATATAGACACTGCATCAAGGCCTGCTTCTCATGAGTTACCACCAGAGGGAGTCCTAGAACAATTATGCACAGCATACCAAATGTATATAGAGAAGAGTGACCAATACATTATTCTCCTGAAGAAACTGAATCTCCCAGAGACTTTAAACGAATTGCAAGGTTTCCAGCAGCTTAATTCTGAAAGAGACTGCACTGTACGTGACATTAAAGCCAAGATAGAGGCTAGAATCGCACGAACACCAGATGCATCAACTCGCTCATCCAAATCGTGTAAGCACTCAAAACGTTCATCTAGGTCAAGTTCATCAAAATATTCTACTCTTACTGAGCAGCTTATAAGAGCACGTGCTAAGGCTGAAACTACTAAGGTACAAGCTGCCTTTGCACAAAAGAGAGCAGAAATGGATGCAGCTGCTGCACAAAATAGAGCAGAAATGGATGCAGAAGCGGCACGCGTGAAAGCGGAAAAGGAAGCTCTAGAGAAGGAATGTGAGCATGCAACAGCCATGGCAGAATTAAAGGTACTCGAGCAGGCTGTCAGTGGGAGTCAAAGAGACAGCGTCAGATTGTGTGAAATGGAGGCAGAAGACCCTATTGAACGCACAAGAGACTACGTGCTAAGCCAAGATGGCGATCCGCAGATCATCACTAACACTCTTGATGGTGTTGACACTTCTCTAGAGCACCAGCATGCCGATCCACTTACAGAATCCTGCATTCAAGGTCAGTATACCCTCGACAACCACACAGTGCCACCTCCACATGTAGCAGAAACTATACCCACCAAACCAGTTGCTGAACTAAATGCATATGCCACTCCATACTTCCCCATGTTTCAAGGCCAAGACGTCTCCACCTCTATGTACAACACCGCTCAGCCTACAATTGTGCATCCTAAGTCAGAAAGAACAGACATGTCCGACTTCGCAAGGTACATGATTCACCGTGAACTTACTAAAACCGGTCTCACAAGGTTCGACGACCAACCTGAAAATTACAGAGGTTGGAAAAGTGCCTTTAGAACCGTAACTGGTGACCTCGGCATCACTGCTGCGGAAGAGCTGGACCTGCTGATCAGATGGTTAGGACCACAATCCACAGAGCGTGTCAAGAGACTCAGGTCTGTACATATCAGTAATCCAACGGCTGGTCTCATGGCTGCATGGGAAAGACTAGAGAGAAACTTTGGAAGTCCAGAAGCCATAGAGGATGCACTGTTCAAGCGACTACAGAGTTTTCCAAAGATATCCAGCAAGGACAGTTCAAAGTTCCTAGAGCTCAGTGACCTGCTGTTAGAGCTCCAGCTGGCCAAGGCAGACACCCACCTACCTGGCCTTAGCTACCTGGACACTGCTCGTGGAGTAAACCCCATTATCTCCAAGCTACCATACAATGTACAAGAGAAGTGGACTGCAATAGGGTCAAAATACAAGAAAGACCATCAAGTGTCATTTCCTCCATTCTCCTACTTCTGTGAGTTTATAAAAGACATTGCAGAGCGTAAGAATGACCCAAGCTTTTCCTACGGAGAATCCAGTGGCCCAGCTTCACCTCCCTCTAAATACGTGAGCACACGCTCGAATGACAGAAACCGCAGGGGTCCAGTGTCAGTGAAGAAGACGGATATTCTTCCCTTACCAACATCAGCCCCAGGCAAGAGCAACAAGGGTGAAAAGATAGAGAACCCAAATCGTGAGTGTCCCATCCACAAGAAGCCACATCCCTTGAAAAAGTGCATCGGCTTCAGGAAGAAACCGCTCCAAGAACGCAAGGAACTTCTAAAGAAGTTCGGGGTATGCTACAGATGTTGTGCTTCTACTGAACACCTTGCTAAAGACTGTAAAACTACAATTAATTGTATGGAGTGTGACAGTGAGGATCACGTACAAGCACTCCACCCATACCGTCCTGACTCTACACGTACTCCTTCCACCACCACGAGCCATGGCGGGGAGGACGCAGCTCAAACTGCAAGTCATACCACAATATCTTCTTCATGCACAGAAGTCTGCGGAGAAGGTCTCTGGGACAAGTCCTGTGCGAAGATTTGCCTGGTGAACGTATATCCCAACGGTCACCCAGAGAAAGCCGCGAAGGTGTACGTCCTCTTGGATGATCAGAGCAACCGATCACTTGCAAGGTCAGAACTCTTTGATATGTTTAACTTAAAGGGAAATGCTTACTCTTACACCTTAGGTACCTGCAGCGGTGTTACAGAGGTCTCTGGGAGAAGGGCCAGTGGTCTTATAGCGACATCCCTCGACAACACCGTGGAGATACCCTTACCCACACTTGTCGAGTGCAACCAAATTCCATCCAATCAAGAAGAGATCCCAACGCCAGAGGATGCTCTTCATCACCCACATCTCAAGGGGATAGCAAACAAGATACCAGCCCTCAACAACAGCGCAGATATCCTGATTCTGCTTGGCAGAGACATTCTCCGGCTGCACAAGGTACGTCAGCAAATTAACGGACCACACGACGCACCATTTGCCCAACGCTTTGATCTAGGCTGGGTAATTATAGGCGATGTATGCATACACAAGATGAAGAGACCTAATAACATCTCCTCTTACAAAACACACATCTTGCCAAATGGTTGCAGCACTCATTTTCAGCCATGCCCACATCATTACTGGGTGAAAGAGAAAGTGAGCAACACCAAGAGGCAACAGGAATCCTTCAACAACATGAACATGCTCCAGCCCTGGGACGAAAACCTTGGGTCAACAGTGTTCGATTCCACAAGTGAAGACAACAAGTTAGCACCCACAAGGGAAGATAAAGAATTTATAAAGGTTATGGACAAAGAATTTGATCAAGATGACTCCAACAGTTGGGTAGCTCCTTTACCCTTTCGTTTCCCAAGAGCGAGGTTGCCAAACAACCTGCAGCAAGCAACTGCAAGGTTCTCATCCTTAAAACGTACCCTAAAGAGGAAATCAGAGATGGAGAAGCATTTCATTGACTTTATGCAGAACATCTTTGACAAAGATCATGCTGAACCTGCGCCACCACTGAAGGAAGGAGAAGAATGCTGGTACCTTCCATCCTTTGGTGTCTATCACCCTCGCAAGCCTAACCAGATCAGAGTGGTGTTTGACTCCAGTGCTCAGTATGAAGGCCTCTCTCTCAAAAACCTGCTACTAACTGGATCTAACCTGAACAACAGCCTCCTTGGAGTATTGATCCGCTTCAGACAAGAACCTGTTGCTATAATGGCCGACATCCAGCAGATGTTTCATTGCTTCATCATGAAGGAAGACAGCAGAAACTATCTTAGGTTCCTATGGCACAAAGACAACGATGTCAACAATCAAGTCATAGACTACCGGATGAAGGTCCATGTCTTCGGCAACAGTCCTTCACCTGCTGTGGCGATCTACGGACTGAGATGGACAGCCCAGGAAGGTGAGAGAGAGTACGGATCCGATGCTCGTCAATTCGTAGAGAACTTCTATGTAGAAGACGGGCTCAAGTCCTTGCCCACAAGTGAAGAGGCAATTGACCTACTCTCCAGGACACAGGAAATGCTATCCACGTCAAACCTCAGACTCCACAAGATCATCTCTAACAGTCAAGAAGTAATGAGTGCGTTTCCATCTGAGGACCATGCCATGAACCTAAAGGACCTCAACCTAGGTTCTGATGTTCCTCCCACACAGCGCAGCCTTGGTCTACTGTGGGATATCAAACAGGACACCTTCACGTTCCAAGTGTCGCCCTGTGACAATCCCTTTACCAAACGAGGAGTCCTATCCGTCATAAACAGCATCTACGATTCTCTCGGGTTTGTAGCATCCATCACTATTCAAGGCAAGATACTGTTAAGACAGATCACTGCCGAGAACACTGATTGGGACACCCCGCTTCCGACTCAGAAACAGCAAAGGTGGGAGACATGGAAGAAGTCCTTGAAGTTCTTAGAGCAACTCCAAGTCCCACGTTGTTATGCTCCAATGATTCTTACCCCAGCTACACTTCTTACACAGAAGATTGGAGCTGCTACAGTTCCTCTCGGGAATTTCGATAACAAGGACATTTACAAACGTCAGTGGAAGCAAGTACAACACATAGCCAACGTGTTTTGGCACCGTTGGAAGACCGAATACTTGCACCTGCTTCAAAACCGTCACAAATGGCAGACACCCAGTCCCAATCTCCAAGAAGGAGACCTTGTTCTCTTAAAAGACAAAGAGGCTCATCGTAATGACTGGCCAATGGGTCTTATAATAATAATAATAATAATAATAATAAATGGGCGGCACGGTGGCTCAGTGGTTAGCGCTGTTGCTTTGCAGCTCTGGGGTCCTGGGTTCAAATCCCACCAAGGAAAACATCTGCAAGGAGTTTGTATGTTCTCCCCGTGTTTGCGTGGGTTTCCTCCGGGTACTCCGGTTTCCCCATTGGGGACAGCGATTCCAATGTGTGCAAACTGTAAAGCGCTGCGGAATATGTTAGCGCTATTTAAAAATAAAGATTATTATTATCGTCTTATCACCAAGGTCATGCCCAGCGAGGACGGAAAGACTCGTAAGACAGAAGTTAAGGTGACAAAAGGGGGCTCTACCCGAACCTTCCTCCGTCCGGTCACCGATCTCGTGCTGCTACTGCCAAAGGAGGACGTCACATGAACTGAACATTGCTCCTGGACGTTGCTCACGGCGGGGAGCATTCCTCCTCATTCCCCAGTTTTTTATTGAACATTGACATTTTCCATTGGATTGCTGGGTTGGTGGAAGAGTTGGCATGTTTCCGGCTTCCCCAATCCGAAGATGGGTTTATAGTCTTGGACTTATCTTCCGGTGTTCAACGGGTCAACAACAACGAGTTGGACTTTAAAAATGTTTGATGTTTATTATTGCATACATGTTTTTCTCTTTTCTCTTGTTTTTCAGGTTCGAACGACTTCGAAGAATTACGGACATCGTGAAATCCAAGGATTTCAGATGGGGAGTGTCATGTCCCACGACTTGGGAAATCATTTAATATTTGCATTGTTTGTGTTGTTTCTCTGTTGCTAGGCAGAAGTTTGCCTTTCCCTGTATTTTGTTCCAACTCTCTCCCTGTAATCCTGTGATGTATGTTTGTTCCCTCCTTCATTCTCCATTTTGTGATCGTCCCTCCATCTATATGCATCCTGTTACATGTCCTCTGAAGAATATTCCTTTTTACCTGCTGCTTTCATCATAATACAAGAATTTCAGTTAAAGCATCCCTCTTTTCCTGGAGTCTTCTTACATGAGATCGTGGCTGAGTTAAGCTGTCTGATTAATCGGTATGAACGTGAGTACAGGTCGATACGGAAGGGGCCCAGAAAGAGAGGTCTATCCAGGCACCATACGTTCTACATATCCATGAGTCAGATGGGAATACCCTCCTTGGAGATGGGAATACCCTCCTTTTTAAGGCTTTCCTCACGTCCCCCTCTGTACCTCAATGTGATTCTGTTATGGGAACTAAATAAATGCCTCTCGCATACAATATAGCTGCACTAAAACGCTTAATCTGATCCGATTTTTGGCTAGTAGTTCACAGTCTTTTATGCCAAGGGCTCATTCACATTTGCTTATTTTGGATCCATTTTCATTTTTAAAAAATTTGGTAATAGATGTTCATGATTTATTTTCCATATCGCATATGAAAAGAGAAGAAAAAGTTACATGTAAATATATATTTTACTTATCACTTAATTTTTTTTCTCTAAAATGCCCAGCATGTGTCAACAGCTCGGTATTGGTACCATTTTTACCCCATAGACATTTATTTCTTAAAAAAAAACAAAAAACTTTTCATTAGTTTACGCATGCACATGTTTTTTTTGGGTTTTTTTTTTTTTTATTTGCTTTTCTGCAAAAAATTAATGCTTTAACCAAAAACTGAACTACTAGATGATAAATAGACAACGCTGAGCAAAAGGGTTACAATATGGAGAGAAATGGGGGGGGGGAAATACTGCATTCCACAACACATACCTGATCCATATTGTCAAGTGTGAGAGTAAAGCCTCAAGACATAGACAGAAGTCCCTGGGGGAACGTCCTGCTTAGCCATTGTGCAGCCATGTGGTGCGCTATAAATGGTATCCAAAAGGAAAAATATGGATGCCATGAAAAAAAACCCTCCGTATGAGACCCAGAGGTGCAGATTTGGCTCTCTAGTTTGGCTATGATTATACAACGCTTTGCTTGTATGGAGCCATAATACAGTCGTGTGCACAACACCTTACTATATAAACGCCAGCAAATCTAATAAATGAATAATTAGATACTCGTGTCCAGGGGATTAGCTCGGTATTGGTGCTTCATTGATGTAAAATGGGATAAGCTGCAATAAAAAGTGCCGTCCTATGAACAATGTCTCGGTTTCTTCACACCAATTGCTGTCCGTGCACACCGGAAGCAAATAAAATGTTCTTACCACTGACAATTGGTTTAAGTCCGGGATCACACATACGAGAAACTCGGACAAGTCTCGCATTATAATACACGGCACTGCCGCCTGCACTCAGGAGCGGAGCGTGCGGCTGCATAGAAATGCATGCAACCGAATGCTCCGCTCTCGAGTGCCGGCGGCAGTGCCGGGTATTAACATGCGAGACTCGTCCGAGTTTCTTGCATGTGTGATCCCGGCCTAATATGAAAACTCCCACATCATGTGTCTGACAGGTTCACTGCCAAGAGGGTTTCTGGGGATACAAATCAGCAATAATTTCTTTAATGGGAAAAAATGGTGCATTAATTTTTTTTTGTATTTCTAAAAACTCCATTTATTATCAACATTATGAAGGTTTCTTTGTTTTGTTTGTTTTTTTTGTGAAGTTGCCTTTTTCATATTTTACTTTATGCAATGAAACTTTGTTTTGATTTCTTGCTGCAAGATGATTGGTATTCTTGTGTTACCTGGCATTAAAATTCTAGTAGTGTCTATGAGGCCGGGGTCACATTGCGTTTAGGCAGTCCGTTAACAGACTGCGTTACACCGCGGTGTAACGCAGTCCATCTAACGCTGCCATTGACCCCATTATGTGACGCGTGCCGTCATTCAGTAACGTAGCCTCGGACGCGGGCTGCAGTGTCTGAGGCTCCGTCACTGCTAGCGCTGGTGATTCATCTGCACTAGCGGGTATAGCATAACGCTATCATTTGGCGTTTCCGAACATATTCTCTCAACTCTAGTTGTAACGCTACACGAGATAGAGAAAGCTGACTATACACATTGGGTAGCCGTGTGCTGAATGTTCGGCCAAAGGCTATCACTCCCGACTCCACATACTTGAGAGCACTGGGGATTTCGGGATTATCTCCGCTGAGAACAAAAGTATCAGGCACTGCCAGTCCACCTGCCCGATGCTTCTCTCTACTATCTGGAGAGAGCCAGGAGCTGCCCATACACATCAGATGGCCGAGCGATCCTCACAAAATCTGTGGCTTCAGCCAGCTTTCCGCTAACGTGTATTGGGGCTGTTATTGTGACTGTCCCAAAAAAAGGTAATGGTAAACTGTACCTCCCTTCTAATGGGATGGGGTCCCTTTACCTCTATGTAGCCCACCTGTAATTGGCAAGTAATGGTTCGGTGCTCATATTCTGCTACATGTGTAAGCTATTAAAATGAGCCTTTATTAGATTTTAATAACTTAATTATTCACTATTTTGAAGTCTTTTGGGTCCTGGTTTATTAAGCTATTTTCAGCAGAATTCTGGTGAAGTTGCTCAAAAATATTGCAACATTTGGTGTTTACACGCCAGCTATGCCTATATGGACAGGGCATGACTGCACCCACCTGCATAAAGAATTAGGCGCATTGTACTCCAGCAATCCTCTTCTTACACTGGCCTGCACAGCACAGTCTTAATGAATCGTCCCATCTATTTTATTATAGAATTATAAAAACAAAAATTGTTTTTTTTCCCCAAGCCAAATCTGACCACTGTTATTTCACGTTGCCAATACTTGCAGCAAGTCTTTGAAACCAAAATCGGCCAAGATATAAAAGTACATGCGAATAATTGCACTATGCTGGACTATGGATACACTAATACTTTGTATTTTTCCAGTTAATGATCTTCACTTGTAGGCTTTCTGTGAATGCTTTATATGTGTATCAAATTTTTTTTTTATTAAAGTTGTGGATCATTTCATTTGAATCTTCTCTTTTGTTTGTGCAGTGTAGCAATGCCCTGCAACCCATTGTAGAGCACGGGTTCTTAAGAAGAATGTTGCCATTTTTAGTTTTGCATTGATTTATATAATCATGTATTATTACCGTAAAATGACACGATTTTAACATTTATTTATTTTTTCTGCTGCCAGTTTATATTTGCTGCTGTGTAACTGTTTGGGTATGACACTTGCACACCACAAATACTGCAGCCATGGGAGACTAGAGACGCACAGACCACAGCCTCCTATATTGCGTCTGCCTCAGCTGTGGCCTGTGCATTCCCCATGGGGTGTCCAGTTCATCGCTGCGGGGGAGTCAGGTGCCATTTTATTGTAGTCCAGAACTATGCTCTTGGCTACAATTTACACCCCCATATCACGCAGCTGTTGGTGACAGGAGGTCTGCGCAGTAGTTGTCAGATGTGGTGAGCACAGATCAGGAGCCTGACGCTGTACTATTATCAGACTATTGAGCAGCTCGGTAACCTGGGATTAGTC
This sequence comes from Dendrobates tinctorius, assembly GCF_039654945.1. NCBI lineage: Eukaryota > Metazoa > Chordata > Amphibia > Anura > Dendrobatidae > Dendrobates > Dendrobates tinctorius. The sequence goes on from NW_027361738.1 coordinate 38,820,276, forward strand.
ATACAATATCAGGCTGCCGACCTGTACTCACTTCAGTATTCAGAGTTCATCATCACGCTGCTGTGCTCTGAACACTGACTCCTCTCTGCTCAGTCAGTGTAAAGCCTCATTCAGATGTCCTTACATTATATATCTGAGTGAGGCTTTACACTGAGCACAGCCATTTATCTAGTCTCATCATGTATGACGGTCTGCTGAGCCGTGTATCTCATGCGGTCACTGAAACGGTGAGCAGCACACCTTCAACTAACAGAATCGGTGCTAACGACCGACCTCTGTGTCACTGTCCACTTGTCAATACCACTTTGCCGTCACTAACAAAATGGCTCCTACGCTTCATCCTGCCTTATCCTTTCCAAACATCTATAAGGCGAGGAGTGACATCTCACACATGGAGCAGATCCCACAATGTGTACTGCAGTTGCACTATCTCACATTACACTAACTTTTTATGGCAAATATCAGCAGTTGCCCCCCCCCCACTCCCTCCAGTTTTTAAAGTTGAAAATATGAACAAAAATTGCTATTTTATAACATTAAAAAAATATACATTTTTGCATTTTTTTTCCAATTGTTGAGAAAAAAAATGGGCACATTCCCTTTAAATCTGCCAGATCCATTTATCATCTACTGTAGATTATAAAGGGAATGTTGCTGATGAAATGTAGCCATTAAAATGTACTGTTATGCTCTGTCTGGAACTAATTGTTCTTTGTTCTGGCTATGATCGCCGTGAAGCCTTAATGCCTGTAGGCCCACTCTGATTGTCACTCGGTATCAGGAAAAAAAATATTTTTTTTAATAAAGCCAATTGGTTCATATTTTGTACTCCTTTAAGTCAATAAGGTAAAGCAAAGTTCTATGATCAACCTCCACCCCTTCCTTCTGATGTCTGCTCCTTCTGACATGGATATATTCTCAAGGTCCATATAAGAACATGGCATAACTAATATTGGCATAGTGTGTTTTTTTTAACCTATGCGTTGTCTTAAGCGTTCTGGTTGAAAACCTGAATAAATGTTCGGCACTCCTCACTACGGAATTTTGCAGGAGATAGCAGTAATTACATACACTGGGTGCAGAATTATAAGGCAAATGAGTATTTTGATCACATCATCCTTTTTATACATGTTGTCCTACTCCGAGCTGTATAGGCTTGAAAGCCAACTGCCAATTATGTAAATTAGGTGATTTGCATCTCTGTAATGAGGAGGGGTGTGGTCTAATGACATCAACACCCTATATCAGGTGTGCTTAATTATTAGGCAACTTACGTTCCTTTGGCAAAATGGGTCCGAAGAAAGATTTGACGGACTCTGAAAAGCCAAAAATTGTGAGATGTCTTGCAGAGGGATGCAGCAGTCTTGAAATTGCCAAACTTTTGAAGCGTGATCACCGAGCAATCAAGCGTTTCATGGCAAATATCCAACAGGGTCGCAAGAAGCGTGTTGATAAAAAATGGCGCAAAATAACTGCCCATGAATTGAGGAAAATCAAGCATGAAGATGCCAAGATGCCAATTGCCACCAGTTTTGCCATATTTCAGAGCTGCAACGTTACTGGAGTATAAAAAATCTCAAGGTGTGCCATACTCGGGGACATGGCCAAACTAAGGAAGGCTGAAAAATTACCACCTTTCAACAAGAAACCAAAGATAAAATGTCAAGACTGGGCCAAGAAATATCTTAAGGCTGATTTTTCTAAGGTTTTTTGAACTGATGAAATGAGAGCAACTCTTGATTGGCCAGATGGATGGGCCCGAGGCTGGATCAGTAAAGGGCAGAGAGCTCCACTCCGACTCAGACGCCAGCAAGGTGGAGGTGGGGTACTGGTATGGGCTGGTATCATCAAAGATGAACCTTTTCGGGTGGAGGATGAAGTGAAGCTCAACTCCCAGACCTACTGGCAGTTTCTGGAAGACACCTTCTTCAAGCAGTGGTACAGGAAGAAGTCGGTATCGTTCAAGAAAAGCATGATTTTCATGCATGACAATGCTCCATCACATGCATCCAAATACTCCACAGCGTGGCTGGCCAGTAAAGGTCTAAAAGAAGAAAAAATAATGATATGGCCCCCTTGTTCACCTGATCTGAACCCCATAGAGAACCTGTGGTCCCTCATAAAATGTGAGATCTACAGGGAGTGAAAACATTACACCTCTCCGAACAGTGTCTGGGAGGCTGTGGTGGCTGCTGCACGCAATGTTGATCGTAAACAGATCAAGCAACTGACGGAATGTATGGATGGAAGGCATTTGAGTGTTATCGTAAAGAAAGGTGGCTATATTGCTCACTGATTTTTTTTTTTGTTTTGTTTTTGAATGTCAGAAATGTTTATTTCTAAATTTTGTGTTGCTCTATTGGTTTACCTGGTGAAAATAAACAAGTGAGATGGGTATATATTTGGTTTTTATTAAGTCGCCTAATAATTCTGCACTGTAATAGTTACCTGCACAAACAGATATTCTCCTAAAATAGCCAAATCCAAAAAAAAACACTCCAACTTGCAAAAATATTAAGCTTTGATATCTATGAGTCTTTTGCGTTGATTGAAAACATAGTTGTTATTCAATAATAAAAAGTATCCTCTCAAATACAACTTGCCTAATAATTCTGTACACGGTGTATACTACTACTACTTTTTGAAGCTATTTGACTATGGAGCCAGCCTGGTATGTATCTCGACTCATGCGCCTGACCACAGACTATTCAAAAGTTATTCTTTACGATCTCCATTTGGACTACAAGCAGTGAGCTCGATCCATTTTTTTTTCTTTCTTCTTGATAACTTAATTACTTAATCTAAGTTCACATTGTGTATTTGTCTACGGTCGGGAGCTTGCAGCTAAAGCCCTAGAAAAACGTTTTCCGCTGTTTGTGTTAATGAAGCCATTGATTATAATGATGTAGATGGAGTCGCTGTGTGCTCTGTAGGACATAATTTTTGGACTCGTATGCCTTTTTGAGGCAGACACTAAGATGGCGTCTTGGTGCCTGCCTCAAATAGGCATATAATGATGCCAACATAGAACACTGACTCTGCCTGCATCATTATAGTCAGTGTTCCTGTTGGTGCGAACATCTGAATCCCATTCTCCGAGGCTTCAGACACAAATACTGACAGAGCCACTGATCATAGTCCAACGTGAATATAGTCCAAGTAGGACTGTCTTAGGATGCCCAAGTCCTACCAGTTATGCATGTCTCTAGAAGTTTTTATAAGGGAATAATTGTCACGGCTAGATGATGACCAGGTCACAGCATCTCCCACATCGGCAAGTATGCAGTGAGTAAAGGGAACCTGTCACCTCGTTTTTCAGCTATAAGCTGCGGCCACTGCCTTTCTACAGCTTTCTAGAATGCTGTAGATAAGCCCCGAAAGGCAGTGGCCGCAGCTTATAGCTGAAAAATGAGGAGACAGGTTGCCTTTATCAATGTAAGCCTATGGAGCGTCAGAGCAAGGCCCCATAGGCTTGCATTATAGAAGAAACTTCTCGCTCACACCGAGAGCATAGAGTGAGCCGAAGAGCGATGACTGGCAATTCTGACAGCTAAATTGGAAAGGGTTATTTACAGTTAGAGCAGTCAGACTGTGGAATGCCGACCACAAGAACTAGTAATGGCAGACACTACAACAGCTTTTAACCAGGGCTGGATGATTTCCTCAATACACATAACATTGTGGTTATATTTAATTTAGTGACAAAATGGACAATTGGTGGAGAAAGGTTAAACTTGATGGACCTAGGTCTTTTTCAACCTATGTATGTAATTATGTAGCTATGACATCACACAAAAGAGGAGCCGGACAGAGCTTGATCTCAGAGAAGACGGCAGTAGGGAAGTATATTACCCCACCACACTACAATACATACACGTTTAGTGAAAAAACAAAACTTCATGAGGGTACTTCAAACATGTACGACGTACAGCATTGGTATGCCATATATTTCAGAAATATTCTATTACAAAGGAACATTAATTCAGAATTTTAATTTTATTTTTTTATATTAGGAATTCCCTATCAGTATGTCTTTGGTGTGTGGGAGGAAACCGGAGTACCCGGAGGAAACCCACGCAAACACGGGGAGAACATACAAACTCCTTGCAGATGTTTTCCTTAGTGACATTTAAACCCAGGATCCCAGTGCTGCAAAGCAACAGTGCTAATCACTGAGCCACCGTGCTGCCCAAGTACAGCTTTGATGATGGACTTGCTGTACTAGATGTATATGGTGCCCTAATCAGAGATTGGGCAAATGCATCTTCTGATGCTGCGACCGGCCCTGGATAATCCACGCCGGCAGGATGATATAATCCGGCGGAAGATGGATCCTAGGAGAAGAGATATAAAACTAATGTAAGTAATGGGACTCCATATTAGAGGATACTGCTTTGGTTTCATTGTGGCAGGACGGTAGAGAAACCTTAACTGTGCAGAGGAACAGGAATCATTGTCAGTCATCATACATGTGACAATCCCACCACTGACAGATAACATCTTCTCCACATGAATTATTCTCACTGGCCAACATCAAACAACATAGACCTTATTATCACACTTACGTCTTCTAGGTTTTCGCTCTTCTTCTAATTTGGCATTTTCCTCTTCTACCAGTTTTATTGCAGAGTTTTTTTTCTTCTCAACTAGAAATACATATAAAAAGTAAGAAAACAAGTCAATGATCATTGTCAGTCATCATACATGTGGCAATCGTATCACTGGGAGTTAACATCTCCTCCTCGTGAATAATTCTCAGTCGCCGACATCAGACAATGTAGACCTTGTTGTCACACTTACCTCTGCTAGGTTCTGTCTCTGGGACTATTTCTGGGTCTTCATCATCTCCCAGTTTTAATGCAGAGGTATTTTTTGTCTCATCTTGAAATTCATATAAAAAAGTAAGAAAAACAAGTCAATGATCATTGTCAGTCATCATACATGTGGCAATCGTATCACTGGGAGTTAACATCTCCTCCTCATGAATAATTCTCAGTCGCCGACATCAGACAATGTAGACCTTGTTGTCACACTTACCTCTGCTAGGTTCTGTCTCTGGGACTATTTCTGGGTCTTCATCATCTCCCAGTTTTAATGCAGAGGTATTTTTTGTCTCATCTTGAAATTCATATAAAAAAGTAAGAAAAACAAGTCAATGATCATTGTCAGTCATCATACATGTGGCAATCGTATCACTGGGAGTTAACATCTCCTCGTGAATTATTCTCAGTCGCCGACATCAGACAACATAGACCTTGTTGTCACACTTACCTCTGCTAGGTTCTGTCTCTGGGACTATTTCTGGGTCTTCATCATCTCCCAGTTTTAATGCAGAGGTATTTTTTGTCTCATCTTGAAATTCATATAAAAAAGTATGAAAAACAAGTCAGTGATCATTGTCAGTCATCATACATGTGGCAATCGTATCACTGGGAGTTAACATCTCCTCGTGAATAATTCTCAGTCGCCGACATCAGACAATGTAGACCTTAATGTCACACTTACCTCTGCTAGGTTCTGTCTCTGGGACTATTTCTGGGTCTTCATCGTCTCCCAGTTTTAATGCAGAGGTATTTTTTGTCTCATCTTGAAATTCATATAAAAAAAAGTAAGAAAAACAAGTCAATGATCATTGTCAGTCATCATACATGTGGCAATCGTATCACTGGGAGTTAACATCTCAACGTGAATTATTCTCAGTCGCCGACATCAGACAACATAGACCTTGTTGTCACACTTACCTCTGCTAGGTTCTGTCTCTGGGACTATTTCTGGGTCTTCATCATCTCCCAGTTTTAATGCAGAGGTATTTTTTGTCTCATCTTGAAATTCATATAAAAAAGTAAGAAAAACAAGTCAGTGATCATTGTCAGTCATCATACATGTGGCAATCGTATCACTGGGAGTTAACATCTCCTCCTCATGAATTATTCTCAGTCGCCGACATCAGACAACATAGACCTTATTGTCACACTTACCTCTGCTAGGTTCTGTCTCTACTACTATTTCTGGGTCTTGCTCTTCTCCCAGTTTTATTGCAGATGTATTTTTTGTCTCAACTGGAAATTCATGTAAAAAAGTAAGAAAAACAAGTCAATGATCATTATCAGTCATAGATGTGAAAATCCCACCATTGACATATAATATATCCTCCTCCTGAATTATTCTGTCGCCGACATCAGACAAAATAGACCTTATTGTCACACTTACCTCTGCTAGGTTCTGTCTCTGCTGCTATTACTGGGTTTTGCTCTTCCAGTTTTAATGCAGATGTATTTATTGTCACAACTGGAAATTCATGTAAAAAAGTAAGAAAAACAAGTCAATGATCATTGTCAGTCATAGATGTGAAAATCCAACCATTGACATATAATATATCCTCCTTCTGAATTATTCTGTCGCCGACATCAGACAAAATAGACCTTATTGTCACACTTACCTCTGCTAGGTTGTGTCTCTGCTGCTATTACTGGGTTTTGCTCTTCCAGTTTTAATGCAGATGTATTTATTGTCACAACTGGAAATTCATGTAAAAAAGTAAGAAAAACAAGTCAATGATCATTGTCAGTCATAGATGTGAAAATCCCACCACTGACTTATAGTGATGAGCGAGTGTGCTCGTTACTGGAGTTTTCCGAGCATGCTCGGGTGTTCTCCATGTATTTTGAGCGTACTCGTGAATTAAGTTTTAGTCCCCGCCGCCGGATTATTTACGGCTGCTGGAACGCCTGAATACATGTGGGGATTTTTGCTAAAGAACGGCAACCCCACATGTATTCAGGCTGTCATCTGCAAATCATGCAGCTGCGGGGACTGACTGTCTGATGTCGGCGACTGAGAATAATTCCAGAGGAGGATATATTATATGTAGTAATGAGCGAGTGTGCTCATTACTTGAGTTTTCCAAGCATGCTCAGGTGTTCTCTGAGTATTTTGGGCATGCTCGGAAATTAAATTTTAGTCCCCGCAGCAGCATGGTTTGCAGCTGCTGGACAGTCTGAATACATGTGGGGATGATTGCACGTTTTTTTGGAAATCCTCACATGTATTCAGGTTGTCTAGCAGTCTCAAATCATGCAGCTGCGGGGACTAAAACTTGATTTCCGAGCACGCCCAAACTACTCAGAGAACACCCGAGCATATTCGGAAAACTCGAGGAAAAGCACACTCGCTTATCACTACATATAATATATCCTCCTCATGAATTATTCTCAGTTACCGACATCAGACAACATAGACCTTATTGTCACACTTGCCTCTACTAGGTCCTGTCTCTACTATTTCTGGGTCTTGATCTTCTCCCAGTTTTAATGCAGATGTATTTTTTGTATCAACTGGAAATTCATATAAAAAAAGTAAGAAAAACAAGTCAATGATTATTGTCGGTCATAGATGTGAAAATCCCACCATTGACAAATAGTGATGAGGGAGTGTGTTCATTACTCCAGCATGCTCGGGTGTTCTCTAAGCCTTTTGAGCGTGCTCGTGAATTAAGGTTTAGTCCCCGCAGCTGCATGATTTGCAGCTGCTAGATAGCCTGAATATATGTGGGGAGGATTGCCAGTTTCTTCGGAAATCCTCACATGAATTCAGGCTGTCTAGCAGTCTCAAATCATGCAGCTGCGGGGACTAAAACTTGCTTCCCGAGCACGCCCAAACTACTCAGTGAACACCCGAACATGTTAGAAGAGCTCGAGTAACGAGCACAATTGCTCATCACTACATATAATATACCCTCCTCGTGAATTATTCTCAGTCGCCGACATCAGACAACATAGACCTTATTGTCACACTTACCTCTGCTAGGCTCTGACTCTGCGACTATTTCTGGGTCTTGATCTTCTCCCAGTTTTAATGCAGAGGTATTTTTCGCCTCAACTGGAAAATTATATAAAAAAGTAAGAAAAACAAGTCAATGATTATTGTCAGTCATAGATGTGAAAATCCCACCATTGACATATAATATATCCTCCTCCTCAATTATTCCCAGTTGTCGACATCAGACAACATAGACCTTATTGTCACACTTACCACTGCTAGGTTCTGTCTCTGCCACTATTTCTGGGTTTTTCTCTTCTCCCAAGTTTAATGCAGATATATTTTTCTTCTCAACTGGAAAATCATATAAAAAAGTAAGAAAAACAAATCAATGATAAACTCCTATAAGATTAGAGTCATATCTTTATGGTTGCTGATGCCGGATTGCTATGAGCGCAACCCTGTGGTCGGCGTTCATAGCACACCTGTAATTCTGCTACATAGAGGTGATCTATGCATCTCCTCTATGTAGCAGAGGCGATCGAGTCATGGTAGTTTCTAGCCTCCCATGGAGGCTATTGAAGCATGCCAAAATAAAAAAAAGTTTTTAAAAATATTAAAAAATTAAAAAAAACAAGAGTTTAAATCACCCCCTTTCTCCCCATTCAAAACTAAACTATAAAAAAAACCAAACCTACACATATTTGGTATTGCCATGTTCAGAATGGCCCGATCTATCACTAAAAAAAGGATTAACCCGATCGCTAAATGGCTGAGCGAGAGAACAAATCGAAACATCAGAATTGTGGGGGGTTTTTGCCGCCGCGTCATTGCATTAAAATGCAATAACGGGCGATCAAAAGAATATATCTGCACACAAATGTTATCATTAAAAACATCAGCTCGGTGCACAAAAAATAAGCCCTCACCCAACCTGAGATCACGAAAAATGGAGATGCTACGGGTCTCAGAAAAGGGCGCAATTTTTTTTTTTTTTGCAAAGTTTGGAATTTTTCTTCACCACATAGATAAAAAAGAACCTAGACATGTTTGGTGTCTATGAACTCATAATGATTTGGAGAATCAAAATCGCAGGTCAGTTTTAGCATTTAGTGAACCTAGCAATAAAGCCAATCAAAAATTAGGTGCGGGATTGCACTTTTTTTGCAATTTTACTGCACTTGGAATTTTTTTCCCGCTTTCTGTTACATGACTTGGTAAAAGCAATGGTATTTTTCAAAAGTACAACTCGTCCCACAAAAAATAAGCCCTCACACGGCCATATTGACCTTAAATTAAAAAAGTTATGGCTCTGGAAAGAAGGGGAGCAAAAAACGAAAGCGCAAAACCGAAAAAAGCTTTGCGTGTTAAGGGGTTAAAACATCTGTGTCACATTAAGGGTATATATAGGGTTGGTTTGGGGCCTGATTGAGCCATGGGCAGAGCATTCGTGATCAGTATCAGGCACCAGACTGTATGGCCCCTTATACCTTTAATGCGCAGCACATAAGAGTGAGAATTTTATACATTAAAGTGTTGGCTTGTTGTTTATTTTAAAGGCACAAAAAAGCAGTGATTTTCTGAGCCCTCCTGTAACATTTACATTACATCTTATGATCAGTGACGACAACAAGATGTCCTATAGACCTGCACATACCTGACAATATGGGAGAGGGTGACTTGTTTTCAGTAGTGAAACACTGGTTATCACCATCATTTCTAGTTGGAGAAGATTCTTTCTGCCTGTTTAGTAGAAGAAAAAATAAATAAATTACAAGTGAAAGCAATGAAAAATAAAAAGACTCCTTTCTGTATGGGCAATTAGGACACTTGGATAAAATGGAGGAGATACGTTGCACAGGACTGCCTTCTATCAGCAAGAATGAAGAATAGCTAGTAATAAAGGGCTTTAATGAAATGGAAATGAAAGGCTGGTCACAATGATCAGCTGTTATCACCAGCGTTATCACAAGCCAGACCCCACAGTGATGATCAATCATGGGGCGGTGGGTTCTGGATTTAGTATTGTGTCATATGTGTCTTGTATTTGGTATTCTGAAGATATATCAGTACTATACCCTGTAATAATAATCTACTCACACGTCTGAGTGCTTTGTGCTGCTCTCTAGAGAACAATCTGGAGATGGCTCATCGTCCTCATCGCTCATCATCCTGGTATCGGTTGCATATAGCTAAAATACACAGAGTAAAATTAAATATAAATATATATATAGTATTTTCATAGTATTTTAGCTATAGTTTTGTGGATTTACTGATCACATACTCACCTTAGAAAGTCTTTGAGAAGATGACACATAGTTTAGGCTTTCTGGCCAGTCACCGACCTTCTCACTTGTGTCACCCTCATCTGAATCCATATGTTTTGGTCTCTCAATATCAGCTACAAAATACAAGTATTATCAGAGATTATTAATATAATCACAGTCACCATGTTATTACTAATAATGATGGGAACATAATGTCACATAAAATAAAAGACAAGACGTTTAAACGGCAGCTTTCACCCGATGACGTCTCATTCTACTTACTGTCAAAGTAGTTGGTGTCCTCCTCTGACATAACAAATGGCCTAAACACTGGCTGCCGATGTTCAAGATTCTCAAAGTCTAACTTACTCAGGAATGGATGACTCTTGATTTCATTTGCTCCTCCTGGAAATGGAAGACAAGAAAAAAGTGATCCAGACAATGTTAGGAAGACTGTACATTTTATGGTAATCTAAACTGAAGACATAGCAGAGCCAAAATATACTGTAAGTCATGGCATGAAGAATGGGGAATGGACAAGGAGGTAACGCAGAGACCGCAGTGCTGATCCTCATGGAAATGATCTATTTGTCAGGTCACAGAGGAGTTATAAGTCATTATTAATACTACTATATACATTACCTGTCCCGAGTCTATGTCTTGGATCTTTTATGAGCAGCTGAGTAATGAAGTCTTGAGCTTTGGGATGAACAGCATGATTTTTAAATTTCAAAGTGATGTCTTCTGTTATATAAAAAGTAAATGTTACAGAAAAGAAAGTCTCTACATTTACTATCATTTAAAAAAGCTATCAAAAACAACAAGTAACTAAACCAAAGAATGAACCTAACAACTGAACCAAATTACTATGGCATCACACAGCATTCAGATTATTTTACTTACCCGTGGTGATTCTCTTTAACATATCCTTTTTGTGTCTTCCTTCAAATGGCACATCGCCAGTAAGAAATTGATATGTGATGATCCCTATTGACCACCAGTCAATAGGCCTTCCGTAGCCCACCCCTAATAAGACTTCTGGGGCTGTATAATACAAGGCGCCAGTCGTCTAGAAACCAACAGAACAATGAGAAGATGATCAATGAAAATAACTGTGACAAGTAATATCAGTGGAAACATTTTCCATGTGAGAAAATATGATAGAAGCAGAAATAGATCAGATCTGTAAAGAATAAGTTTTTTATGTATAGCTAACCCCATCATCAGGGAACTCTCTGGTGATGTCTTTAGTTCGAGCCTTGTAGATGTCTGATGTTGGTCTCATGAGTCCGAGTTTTGAAATCCCAAAATCGGTGACTTTGATATGTCCAGTTGATGATATCATGAGGCTGTGAAAGAAAAGACATTGTCAGCCCTAAGTAATACCCCACAGACTGTATACCAAACTATAACTGTCTGTCCCTTTATTATACTGCAGCGTTCACTTACTTCTCAGGCTTCAGGTCTCGGTGAACCACACCATAGCTGTGCAGATATTCCACAGCAACAACCGTTTCTGCAATGTACAAGTGGGTCCAGCGGAGGGTGAAATGACCATATATGTCAAGGAGATGCTGACAGTCTCCTCCTAGAGCAGAAAGCAAATATGACAGGTGAGGGTTTGTTACAATATAAATTACACATGATGAGTGTGAATGAGAAATAAGCTGAGACACTGGGGCAGGGAGTCAATCATAGAGATACACTGTGTGATGTAGAGCGTATGCTGTATACTGCAGAGTAATCCTATGCAAAAAGAGAGCTGAGATCTGCCCCCTGCTGGTAAACTCTTACATTACACTGTCAATCTCTGACAGCGGCATTTACAGCAGGTGACCTGGAGGCGAGCTGCTCTAAGCGCTCATCGCCCCCATTCCATGTCAGTGGTTTGCTATGGCTGCTGAGTGTCTGTGGAAGACGACTGTCCTTGCCATTATGGTGCTTCTGTGAAGGTCAGTGTGTAGCTCGGCTTCATAGGGGACCAAGATTTTCACCATACTCTGCAATGCCCATATTACAGTACATAGTAATTACGATTATATAATCACAAGTTCAGGCCCCTTATGGAGACCAAAATATAAAATAATAATAAAAATATTTGGGGAAAGAAAATTAAATATAAAAATCACTTTTTCTCCATTCAAAATAAATAATAAAAAAACAAATAATCTCAGGTGGAATAGCAGTGTTTTTGTTCCCCCAACATCAGAAAAAAATGCAATAAGAAGCAATGAAAATTATTATCTGTCAGAAAGAGGTAACCCTCCTGAACTGGTCTTCTGAGCATGTAGATTAATGAGATATAAATACATTGGTAGCTTTATATATTTAAGCAGAAATGGGCTGGATAGAGATACAATGGATATGTCTTACCTGCTTCAAAGTCCATGACCATACACAGATTTTGTTTAGTTGGGAAGGAGCAAAGTGTGGAGACAACAAAGGGACAATCAGCGAATATTGCGATGTCCCTTTCCAGATAGGCCATTTCAAGATACTCTGGAACCTCCAGTTCGCTCCTGGCTTGTTTCTTCATGGCGAATACCTTGTTTGTGTCTTTATGACGCACTAAGTGGACGGCCCTGTAGAGGAGAAAAATCCATAATTTATACAGAATTCTTACTAACAGTCTGTCTATATGTCAAATGATCTTCTGTACTAATAGTTAATAGTGATGAGTGAGTATGCTCGTTACTCGAGATTTCTGAGCATACTCGGGTGATCTCCGAGTAGTTTGGTCGTGCTCGGAGATTTAGTTTGTGTCACCGCAGCAGCATGATTTGCGGCTGCTGGATAGCCTGAATACACGTGGGGAATGCCTGTTTGTTAGGAAATTCCCACATTTATTCAGGCTGTCTAGCAGCCAACAAATCATGCAGCTGCGGTGACACAAACTAAATCTCCGACCACACCCAAACTACTCGGAGATCACCCGAGTATGCTCGGAAATCTCGAGTAACAAGCATACTCGCTCATCACTAATAGTTAGTACTAGATGTATGGCCGTCACTAGAAATCAATGTCTGGAAAGGCACAAAATAACTCAGCATGAATGATCGCTTATGGGAGGTTTTCATCCATATCACATGATAACTGAGCTGAATCGTGACAAGTAGACATGGACCAGACGACTAGATGTAGATTAGATCTAGTGCAAAGTGGTATCGATAACAACAGCTCGACCCACAAAAAACAAGTCTTTACAAAGCTCTATGGGATGAAAAAATAAAAATGTTACAGATCTTGGACAACAGTAACATTAAGGCTGTGTACCCATGTTGCGGATTCTATGCATTTTTGCCCCATTTTTCGCCATGAAAATGCTGCGAAAATGCATACAGAACGCCCCCCATGCATTCCTATGGCATTCCGCACATGCTGTGCTAATGCTGCATTTTTTTCCACGGCAGAATTGCATAACGGAAAAAAACGCAGCAGGCTCATTATTTTTCCAGAATCGCCGCAATTCCGCAAAGAGTCGCCGCAATTCTGCACACATTGGAATGCATGAGTTCTGCTTTCTTTCCGCATGTGGCTATGCCCACCATGCGCAAAGTGAGCGAATCATGTGCGGATGGTACCCAGGGTCTGGAGGAGAGGAGACTGTCCTCCAGGCCCTGGGTACCATATCCCTGTAAAAAAAAGAATAAAGAATAAAAAATCGGGTTATACTCACCTTCTGGAGTCCCGCGCAGCCTTACCAATGCTCCCGCCAACTCTGTTCCCTATAATGCCTTGCGGCAAGGACCTGTGATGACATAGCGGTCTTGCGAGACAGCTACAGTATCGTGAGACTGCTACGTCATCAAAGGTCATTGTCACAAGGCATCGCTGGGAACGGGAGCATCGCGAGGATCGGGAACACTGCGTCGGACGCCGGAAGGTGAGTTTATCACAATTTTTTTTAAAATTATTTTTAGCATTCAATCTTTTACTATTGATGTGGCATAGGCAGCCTCAATAGTAAAAAGTTGGTCACACTTGTCAAACAATATGTTTGATCAGTGTGACCAACCTGTCAATCACAGTCCAAGCGATGCTTCAAATCGCTTGGAATGCGCTGGAATTCCGCACGCAAAAATCGCGTGAAAAACGCTTGTTTTCTGCTGGAAAAACGCATTCGAATTCCATGACTTTTTCCCGCAGCAGGAGTTGCGGAAATGCTGCGGAAATTTCCGCAGCATCTCTGCAACGTGGGTACATAGCCTTAGACATGGACTAATATACAGGAATTTCCTTAAGGCAGGACATATAGACTGAGGCATCATCATAAGGAGTTTGGGAAAAATGTAGATTATCCATAACGCTCACCCATAAGATCCACTGCTGATCTCTTTGATCTGGGTATAGTCGCTCTTACTTGGTTTTATCATAGGGGTCAATGATCTGATCACGGCCTAGAAGAATAAGAAATGACAATGAGACATAAAAGTTGTAGGAAAATAAAAGCTGCAGATGCAGGAACTTCTCTACATTATGTCCCCGCTGATTACACTGCAGCAGATGTAGAGGACATGATACCAGCAGGACGCTCCCCAGACACTATTATATTATAGGGATATCCTCTATACACATATATCACTGTACTGGAGGGGATGGTAAGGGACATCACACAGAGGAGACAGGAATAATAATAATAGGTCCAATCTCTACATTAAGAATAGAGTTAACCCACTGTACTCTGGGGTGTAACATGTGATGTGTAATTCATACCCCGTTATCTGATGATATGCAGATGTATTCTCTGATACTTACACTGGCAGATTCGGGGATCTCTGGTGTCTCAGATATTCCACCTTCAGCAGTTGCCGGCTCTGTTGTCTCTAATATAATGATAAAATAATGAGACATCATGTATTAGACGATATCAGAACTGAATATATAACACATCGATATAAGGAAGGAAAGACAAGTGAATGGTATAATACTAGTTCTATGGATATTCTGCACATACTGTATATACTTATGGCACATCCATAGATAGATATGCTCTACCATAAATGTGTGATTGTTCGGGATCTGACAGTGACTTGGATGGGGAGCCTGTGAGGTCCTCTGTGCATTTTGGGGCTGAGATCCCAGAAGAGAGAACCAGAGGGGTTTTCAGAATTGTATGAGCCCTCTCCATTACAGTCTATAGGAGGTTCAGGAGCCGTCACCGGCCTCATACAGAGGATGAAGAGTAAATTTATATATTCTCTGGTGTCTCCATAATATCAATATTTGTAGGAATACGAGATGATCAGCTTACCTTCAATCAGATCACTTTTTAGCCCTGGCTCACTGGTATTGGGGTCAGCGATATTTCGGTGTTGCCCCTTTTTGGAGCCACTGTCCGGTGCTCTCTGATGGATATAATATGTGCAATTAATATAACAATTCACAAATACTAAATTACAGTACACAAAAGACAGGATGGACTAAACCTGGATTTACATAATGGCGGGGAATATACCCGGCCGCTCCGTCCAGTAAATCCACATTAATATATAAGGGACTTGTATATACAACAGTTCTCCAATAACATCTATTACCAGAACTGCAGCATTTACAAGAAGGAAGATTGTGAAGATAAAGCGAGAGAGATGTGATATGAAAGGTCCGCACCACTGAGCACAGTACAGACTGTCACCACAGAGGATGGAGCAGAGACAGGCTGCCATAAAAGATCCTGTCTCTGCCTGGAGCGGACAGGGGGCTTCTAAAATGAGAAATATGACAATCTGCTATATGACTTGTAATCTGGAGGAGATCAGACAAGAAAGACATGAGATATAGAAGATGACGGATTCTTACCAAAAGCTTCAGTGAGCGGGCAATATATCCTAGTACAATCAGGAACTGTACGGCCAATACTTTAAAAAAGGTCAAATCTCCATATTGGGATCTTTCTTCAGCCTATAAAAATGGAAATAAACAAAAAAGGAAAATCATGAGAGAAAGTAGAGAATATAGGATGCTATTTATGTCACCATTTTACTCCTGCAATCTACAGCTACAAATAATACATATATGGATATTTCATATAAGCTATAAATTATATTGCTCTCGGCCAAAATACATATTTCATGTAAATAAACTTGTATTTTGTAAATACTATTCATTATTGTCTTATGTGCTTTGCCCAGATTGTCTGTTACCTGTTGTACTATGGTCCTGATGTTCATCTGTAAATGCTCAAGATATCCTGAGCTTATACGACCTCGGTGGTATTTGGTCAGGCAGTCTCTCACTAGCTTCATAACCAGCCGGTAAGTGAAGCTGAGGACGCCATCGGGTATTGGTAGCACAATGTCAGGGGCATAGGTGGTAAGAATCCCCTGGAGTAGTGCCAACACCTCAAGTTTATCTGAAGAAATTCCAGACATTTCAAATAAATCCAAGCTCAGTCAGTATATCACCAGCTTCATAGCCAATCACTGACAACAATGACACCTGGGCAGTAAGCACTTGGGTAGGTAGTGGTGATGCATTATGATGTCATAATGGAATCTTGGGGTGGAATGTTAACATTTCATCAGTGATGTCATCATGGAATCCGCGGATGGAATCTTAACCCATTTACAACTTTGAAAGTATAGGTTCGTCCAAGGTCGTGTCCCTGTCTTTTTTAGGCAGCGCCAGAGCCCACATCTCTACCCACACATGACAGTTGATGGTGTGATCAGCTGTTATGTCCCGCAAATAGATGCAGATGGATTTCGGCTGTCAACCACTTAATGCCGCTGTCAATCACTAACAACGGCATTTAAGACGTGCTGACCAAAACCGTGTCACAAGTCTCGCTCATCAGCGCCCTTGTCACATGATTCTGGGGTTGCAGTGAGTTATCATGACAGCCGGGGGTCTGCAGAAGAACAGTGTGCCTGACCATTGATCATCTTTTATGAACACTGACTTATGGCCAGTGTTCAGATGTTTTTTTCCACCACTTAAGTAAAAAAGGACCTATACATGATTGGTATCTGCATTCTCGTACTGACCTGTAGAATCACATTACCAGGTCAGTTTGAGCATTTAGTGAACATTTTAAATAAAACAAATGTGGAATTGCACTTTTTTGCAATTTCATCGCACTTGAATTTTTTTCCAGTTTTCAAGTACAATATATGCAATCATTAGTGTCATTAAAAACTACAACTTGGCCTGCAAAAAAGCAAGGCTTCATAGGCTATATTGATGGTAATAAAATGTAATGGCTCTGGGAAGAAGGGGAGCAAAAAAACGAAAGCACAAAAACGGAAAATCGCAATGTGGTGAAGGGGTTAAGGTGGCATCTCACTATAAAGGGAAGTTGCCTAGTAACATTCTAGTAACAATTAAGTTGGCAACATCATGGGTTGAGCATCAGAATCAGGGAAAGAGGGAAAACCATGGCTTTACTCTTCTGATCAGGCTTTTATATCCGTATTTCCCTCAAAAAATTACTTTAACCAGGTTTTGAATGCTGAATATTCTTTACATGTGTAAACATTTACTTTTTTTTTTACATATTGTAACCAGGGTGGACTGGGAGTAAAATTCAGCCCTGGCATTGTAGAGCACGCAGGCCCACGTTATCACCGCCCCCCTCCCCAGCTTGTATTTTATGAATATTATCCTTTATTATTGCTATGTGTTTTTCCCAGATTGTCTGTTACTTACCTGTTGTACTAAGGTCCTGATGTTCATCTGTAAATGCTCAAGATATTGTGAGCTTATACGACCTCGGCGGTATTTGGTCAGGCAGTCTCTCACTAGCTTCATAACCAGCCGGTAAGTGAAGCTGAGGACGCCATCGGGTATTGGTAGCACAAGGGCAGGGTCATAGGTGGTAAGAATCTCCTGGAGTAGTGCCAACACCTCAAGTTTATCTAAAGAAATGTCAGACATTTCAAACAAATCCAAGCGCAGTCAGTATATCACCAGCTTCGCAGCCAATCACTGACAACAATGACAGCTGGGCAGTAAGCACTTGGTTAAGTAGTGGCGGTGCATTATGATGTCATAATGGAATCTTGTGGTGGAATGTTAACATGTCATCAGTGATGTCATAATGGAATCTTGTGGTGGAATGTTAACATGTCATCAGTGATGTCATCATGGAATCTGGGAATGGAATCTTAAAGGGGCATCTCACCATAAAAGTAAGTTACCTAGCAATAATTAATGTGGCAACACCATAGGCTGAGCATCAGTTTCAAACTCAGGCATGGAGGGAAGAACCATGGGTTTGATCAGTGAGGCAGGCTTTTACATCTAAATAAAGATATAAAGTCAGCTCACAGACTCAATAGGATCGCGGAACACCATCCTGCAGTGGTCGATTTCCATGAAGAGAAAGAGAAAAAAAATCCAGCTCCAAGCGAAATTCAAGTTTCCAAAATTTATTCCAACATGGACAATAGACAGATCAGCTCCAGGACTGCATCAGCTCACACAGGAGCGATAAAGCGACGCGTTTCGATCACTACATGCGATCTTTATCAAAGCTGGCATGTCAAGATCACACACAAGTATAAAAAGAGACAGGAACCAATCATCTAACTAATACATGTCACATGACCAGAAGGTCCTGTTCTAAAAAATGCTATTCACCAAATAACGAGATCATAAGAATTACATCAAATTTATAGAGAAAAAACATTTAAGATGTATCCACATAAATGTAAAAAAAATTTGTTGATGTAAAATGTCACAATTTCATCAAAAATTCATATGATTTTGTTGAATACTAAAAAATCATGTGACCAAAAGGTTCTCTGACTAATGTTACATATATCAATTAGCGGAATGATATAAAATTCACATGATTCAACAAGAAAACATATGGTGAAGAACATACGAATATAAAAAACATTATTCGAATGGAAAATACTTTGAAAATTCAATAGTGGAACATGATTTTGTTCTTTTTATTTAATCCATCAGGAAATCTGGTTTCCAAATTGAAAATCCAGAAAGCCTCCCGGGTGAGCAGTGTCCTTCTGGTATCACCACCCCTAGAAGATTTCCTGATTTTTTCAATGCCTGTTACCTGAAAAGAAACGACATTACGAGAATGGAAATTAATAAAATGCTTGGCAGCGGAAGAAACATTGTGGACCCCATCTGACACATTAGTTAGCTAATATATAAAGCTCAAAGTGTGTATGTATGTATGTATGTGTGTGTGTATGTCCGGGATAGGCATCCGCATGGTCGCAGCTACAGCCACAAAATTTGGCACCGTCACACGTCTGGACCCCGAGAGCATCCTAAGCTATGTTGTGAGGCGAAATTTTAACCCCGCGCATTCCAATTCACCAAACAATTTTCCCCCTGTCTACATACTGGGGAAAAAGTGTGTGCGCGTCAAGTCCCGCCCCTCATTATGATGTCATAATGCCCCTATTTGCATAATGGGGAAACAGTGTGTGCGTATCAAGCCCCGCCCCTCATTATGATGTCACAATGGTTGCCATGGCGACGCTGATATCATCATAGATTGCAAGCCCCGCCGCTCATTATGATGTCATAATGGTTGACTATGGGATGGAGGATGTGTGATGGGTATAAGGGCACTGGACTATGGGATGGTGGATATGTATGACGAGTATATGGGCAATGGGCCTATGGGATGGTGGATATGTATGACGGTATATGGGCACGGGACTATGGGATGGAGGATGTGTGATGGGTATATGGGCACTGGACTATGGGATGGAGGATATGCATGATGGGTATATGGGCACGGGACTATGGGATGGAGGATATGTATGATGGGTATATGGGCATGGGACTATGGGATGGAGGATAAGAATGATGGGTATATGGGCACGGGACTATGGGATGGAGAATATGTATGATGGGTATATGGGCACAGGACTATGGGATGGAGGATGTGTGATGGGTATATGGGCACTGGACTATGGGATGGAGGATATGTATGATGGGTATATGGGCACGGGACTATGGGATGAAGAATATGTATGATGGGTATATGGGCACGGGCCTATGGGATGGTGGATATGTATGACGGGTATATGGGCATTGGACTATGGGATGGAGGATGTGTGATGGGTATATGGGCACTGGACTTTGGGATGGAGGATATGTATGACGGGTATATGGGCACGGGACTATGGGATGGCGGATATGTATGATGGGTATATGGGCACGGGACTATGGGATGGAGGATATGTACGATGGGTATATGGGTATAGGACTATGAGATGAAGGATGTGTGATGGGTATATGGGCACTCGACTATGGGATGGCGAATATGTATGATGGGTACATGGGCATGGGACTATGGGATAGAGAATATGTATGATGGGTATATGGGCATGGGTCTATGGGATGGAGGATATGTATGATGGGTATATGGGCACGGGCCTATGGGATGGTGGATATGTGTGACGGGTATATGGGCACGAGACAATGGGATGGAGGATAATTATAATTTGTTATAACTAACCACAGTTAGTTACTATGCCCGGTGCTGCCCGTCATACATATTAGTTACTATGCTCGGGCAGCACCGGGCTCTTCAGCTAGTATCATGCAAATGTTCAACTATCCTAGTTTTCAACTTCCTAGATGTACAACCTATATAGGATTTATTACACAAGGTGCAATTAATTTTATACACCATAAAATCCGAATTACAATTAATAAAACTATTTATTCTATACGATTTGGTATTATCATTATTATAAAAAATTTTAGATTTCACCATGTGTTTGCAAGTCCTGCAATTATTCCCTCCACATTTATAATTCCCTTTATTGTCTAACCACGTACCAATATTTTTTCGCGATGAAAACAAACTAGGAGATAAAATGTTACCTAAAGTGGGGGCTCTACGTGCTACCACATTGCAACCATTTTCTAAGACTGTTGCCAATACAGGATCTTCATATAAGAATGGTAAAAATTTATTTATGATTCCTTTGATTTCATTAAATTGGGAACTATATTGAAAACATACAAAGGGACTATTAGACATGGTGATTTTTTTTCTCTTTCTTATTTTCTGATATAGAACCATCATCCCTTACTAAATTCAAAGCTCTATTCAACATCCAGTTAGGATAATTTCTGTCACTCAATTTGTTACAGGATTTGAACAATTCCTGCTGCAAACCATTGTTATTATTACAATTCCTTTTTATTCTTATAAGCTCACCGACAGGAGCTGACTTCACTGTATGTTTGGGATGACCACTATTGGCATGCAGGATAGTATTACCTGCCATCGGTTTTGAATAAGTACAAGTGGATATCAATTGACCCGCAATACCCTGCAAGAATAGATCCAAAAAGGAAATTTCATTTTTGTTACACATAAATGTAAATTTCAAATTATAATCATTGGAATTAATATACTCCACAAAGTCTGGTATGGCCGAGACATCACCCCTACATATAATCAGGGTATCATCAATGTATCTACCATACTAGTACTGATATCACCACCATACAGTGTCCATATAATGGTACTATCAGTTTTTTGCACAAGTGCACTGTAGACCATATATCTGTACTGTGCAGGTTCTCACCAAAGACTTTCTCAATAATCGCAGTCATTCATTTTTCCTTCCATTTTCCATTCGGCCCAAAACAGCATGATCACTTCTTCAATCCATAACTCTTCCCTGCACAATGTAACACAGAGACGTCTGACTTACAGCTTTTACCCTCCATAGATTCCCCCATTCCTGTACAAACCATGTAGTGCAATAATAAGTAACCTAGGCAGTAATAGTGCCCCTCTGCGTCCTGTATGGTAATCCTTGCCTCTTTTTGTGTCCCCCACAGTAACAGTGCCTCCTCCATGCCCCTACACAGTAATAATGTTCCCTCTGTGCACACTTAGAATAATAATGCCCCCCGTATGCTTCCTTATATCTAAGTACAGCAGCATGTAGAAATAATGCCCCCATGCCTCCTTATAATAATTCTCCTTCACCCTTGATAATAATAATATTGACCCCGTACCTTCTTACCCCTGTGATTGCTTATAATAATGTCTCCTGTTCTCTCCCTGTAATGATACTGATTTTGCTGTCTGCCTCCTGATAGTAATGCCCCTGAGCAGGAGCATATGTAGAAATCACTGGAACGCCAGACCAAAAGTCTTATTATTATTTATTGTTATTATTTATTATTATAGATCCATTTATTCCATGGCGTTTTACATGTGAGGAGGGGTGTACATAATAAAAGACTAGTACAGTAATCTTAAACAACACAGGTCATGACTAGTACAGGAGGAGAGAGGACCCAGCCCACGAGGGCTCACAATCTACAAGGGATGGGTGAGGATACAGTAGGCGAGGGTAGAGCTGGTCATGCAGCGGTTTGGTGGATCGGTGGTTACTGCAGGTTGGTAAGTCTTCAGGTTCCTTTCAAAGGTTTCCACGGTAGGTGAGAGTCTGATATGTTGTGGTAGAGAGTTCCTGAGTAGGGGGGATGCATGGGAGAAATCTTGTATGCGTTTGTGGGATGAGGATATAAGAGGGAAGTCGAGAAGGAGATCTTGTGAGGATCGGAGGTTGCGTGCAAGTAAGTACCGGGAGATGAGGTCACAGATGTATGGAGGGCACAGGTTGTGGATGGCTTTGTATATCATAGTTAGGATTTTGAACTGGAGTCTCTAGGTAATGGGGAGCCAGTGCAGGGATTGACAGAGAGGAGAGGCCGGGGAATAATGGGGGGACAGGGATTAGTCAGGCAGCGGAGTTTAGAATAGATTGGAGGGGTGCGAGAGTGTTAGAGGGGAGGCCACAGAGCAGGAGGTTGCAGTAGTCAAGGAGGGAGGTGATGAGGGCATGGATTAGGGTTTTTGCAGATTCTTGGTTTAGGTATGTACGGATCCGGGAAAAAATTTTGTGTCGGCAGGAAGTGGAAAGGGCTTGGATATGTGGTTTGAAGTAGAGATCAGAGATTACCACAAGGCAGTGAGCTTGTGGGACTGGGGAGAGTGAGCAGCCATTTACTTTAAAGAGAATCTGTCACCTATTTTTTCCCCTGTGAGATGCGGCCACCGCCATCATTGGCTTATCTACAGCATTCTGTAATGCTGTAGATAAGCCCCTGATATATCCTGAAAGATAAGAAAAACAAGTAATATTATACTCACCGGGGGGGCGGTCTGGTGCGGTCCGGGTCTGATGAGTGTCGCGGTCCGGGTCCGGTGCCTCCCATCTTCTAGCGATGGCGTCCTCTTCCTTGTTTCTGTTGTGGCTCCTGCGCAGGCATAATTCTCTTACCTGTTGAGGGAAGAGCAGGGTACTGCAGTGCGCAGGCACTGGGAAAAGTCAGAGAGGTGGGCGCATCTTATAGGGGAAAAAATAGGCAACAGATTCCCTTTAATGGATAAGTCCATTGGGGGGTCGAATTAAATGGGGAAAGATGATGAATTCTGTTTAGTCCATGTTAAATCTTAAAAATCTAGGGGAGAAAATGGATGAAATAGCAGCTAGACATTGTGGGATTCTGGTTAGTAGGGTGGTGATATCTGGTCCAAAGAGGTAGATCTGTGTGTCGTCAGCATAGAGATGGTACTAAAAGCCGTGGGACTCTATGAGCTGTCCCAGGCCGAAAGTGTAAATGGAGAAGAACAGGGGCCCTAGGACTGAACCTTGCGTGACTCCGACACATTGGGGACGAGGTGAGGAGGTATTATTATGACATACAGTGGGTGAAATAAGTATTTAACATGTCAGCAATTTTCTAAGAAAATATATTTTTAAATCCCAGGCTCCCCCACATAGTATGATGCTCACTTCACAGCACTCGCCCCTCCAGACACACACAGTAATTTGATTTTGGGTCTTCCTCCCAGGGCTGGCGGGGTACTTGGTACCGGGCCTGATGAGCTTCAATGGGAGATGTCACGGCAGCTGGGACCCGGCCCATGGCCCTGGGCGCCCATTGTAAAAGGGGAATGTTTCAGTGTGCTTATGGTGATGAAAGTTTATAAGTGATTCGTGACGCCACCTGTGGTGTTCGGCAAGGAAGATGTGAAGCCGACGCTGCAGACAGATCCTCTGGGACAGATGGTGTGGTGCAGCAAGGATGTTATAGCCCTCCACAGGCAGGGCTGTAGTCCCAGGGCAGTGTAGGTGAAGTGACACGTAGATGGTGTAGTGTCAGGTGCAGGGGATGTAGCAGTGCTGAGTAGGTTGGCGAAGGAATAAGTGGAGGACACGAGGGCATGTAGTTCCAAAGCTTTACTCACAGTCTGCTCTGGTACAGGTGCCCGCATCCGTGCCATGTCCTCCGGGTCAGGAGCTCAGTCAACCTCCAGGCAAGATGAAGTACTCCCTTCCAACACTCCGCCAACATGTGCCTTTTCTGAACGTCTCCCTATTGCGCCTTTAGTGAAGTACTCCAGTACTGAGTTACACTGGGGTTCCTCCTGTCAGATGTTCTTATGAACTCTACTTGTACGGCAGACAGCTGTAGTCTGCTTCGGAGACTCCTTGCTACTAAGTCCTGGCTCACTATCGTTGCTTTTGTGCCCCCAAGTCTTGTGTGGGAATAAAGTGGTGACAACTTCTATTCCTCCGGTGTCTGCTGCAGGATCATTAGTATCCATACAACCTTGGGGACCGGACCTCGGCCTTGCGCTGTGAACTTGAGAAGGGTTCTCTTCTAACCCTAATCCTTAGTCCTCCTTTTCTCCTTATGTTCCGCACAATCCTTTCCTTCATATGGAGAATCAGGCTTTCTATAATGTCTCTCTCTCCTGTGCCAGCGGACCCAGATCACTGAGGTCGGCTGCAGCACTTCCTTCATCCATCCCACTCGGGAGATCTTCTCTCTTCCTCTGACTCTGTCAGACTCACTGACTGACTGACCCAATCCTAAACTCTTCCCGCTCTTTTGATGCAAGGTAAACTCCACACACCTCCCAGCACGCTTCGTGTTCCAAGCAGGGAGCCACCAAAGGGTGCTTTGCTACACTATTGTGTTGTGTGGGATGCAGGTGTTGGTGCGTGGTCAGGTGTTTCCACCTTACCTGGATGGTGAGATACCACACCTCAGGAGGAGGTGCAGTACCTCTGTGGCGACTGAACCCTCAGGGGTGCCACAGTTTCCCCACAGCATGATGGTCCCACCACAGTACAGTACAGATCCCCCCATAGTCCCACATACAATATATTGCGTTCCCAATACAATACGATGGTATCCCGATAGCCCCCAAAATAATAATCTTAATACTCACCATATCAAAGCTCCCTGTCCACCGTAGCCGCAGTCTGATTTTCTATTCTGCCTTGCCATCACTTATGCAGAGCTTCAACAGCGATCTTGTGGGCACCGTATGATCACCATGGCGTAAGTCTACATAATCGGTTGTAAACTCCTTCCTAAACATAGCATAAACTTACATCAAGGTTTGTGAAGGGGTTTATAGCAAATTTAGCTGACGGGAGAAGTTCCACTTAGTGGGATTGGTGATCGGATACATAACACCGAAGATATTGTTTCAGTGTCTGATTAAGGTCGGAGACACACTCCCGTACAACACGGCCCAGGGCTATGCTATAATACATCACATAGCACTCGGCCCCGTGTTATTCTATGGGGCAGCTCAGATCCGTGATTTGTTCTCATGCCAAATTGGCATTTGAGAGCACAGGCAGCATGCTGCTATTTGCAGCAAGACTCGGCTCACTTGCACCTATACAAGTCTATGGGTTTGTGTGAAACATCACACTGCACTCGGATATTACCCGAATGCAGTGCAATTCCTGCCGTCGCCGACAGCAGAGGAAATGGAGAAATTACTTTCTCTGTCTCCTTCGCAGCTGTGCTCCGATCCTGTCATGCGAGAGCATCGGATCACAGTAGCATGACACTTGGCTCTCGCTCACAGAAGAGCAGGAGAAGAGGGTCATTAAAGGGAATCTGTCACCTCAGTTTGGCACGGTATGTAAATGAGTTGTGTCTGGTCCGTTGGGCGGTGTTTTGGCTCCTTAACTCCACCCCTCCCTGGCCGCTGTACGAAATCTTTCTGGTAATTTCCGTAGTTGTCGTCCAGATTACGTGCGTGTGCATTGCAATCTCCAATCGCGCTTGCGCAGTATACTTTGCCCAACTGCGGGCAAAGCCGAAAAGCATTAGTGCGCATGCGCCGGTGACCTATGTCACGGAAGTATTTTGCTGCCTTTTCTGTGTTCCGGGACATAGTTCACTGGCACATGCGCACTAATGCTTTTTGGCTTTGCCCGCAGTTGGGCAAAGCATACTACGCACGCGCGATTAGAGATTTCTACTACAACTACAGAAATTACCTGAAAGATTGCCTACAGCGGCCAAGGAGGGTTGGAGGGAAGGAGCCAAAACACCGCCCATCGGACCGGACACAACTCATTTACATACCGTGCCAAATTGAGGTGACGGATTCCCTTTAATATATTGCATTGGATGCTATACGCTGGTGTGACTCCATTATACGCTCTGTCTGACTATTGCTCTCTGAGTGATACATAGTAGAAAAAGGCCCTTCAATATTCATCTTGTTACAGAATGCCCTCCAAAATTTGGAAATGAACTGAGTCAGAAGCTGTATTTTCCTGAATACCTTATAAAGGCACAATGTGTTTGATGAATAACTTACTTAAAGGGAATCTGTCAGTAGAATCAACCCTCCTTGGTCATCTATATGGGCATCTAGGTCATAAAAAGTTGAATAAAATTATATCTGTGATCCAATGTGTTAATCCAGAGAAATCCACATATTTTATATATTTGTAAATGTGCTGTTAAGATCTATGGGCCGGACACATTCTGGTATACAAACCAGAATTAACACTTTGGTCGATGTACTCAGGGAGTACTGTGTGCCATCAATGTGCCATCCGTATGTCATCAGTGTGGCATCTGTGTGTCATCAGTGTGCGATCCGTGTGTCATCAGTGTGCCATCTGTGTGCCATCCGTGTGGCATCTGTGTGCCATCAGTATGCCATCGGTGTGCCATCCGTGTGGAATCTGTGTGCCATCAATGTGTCATCAGTATGCTATCTGTGTGCCATCAATGTGCCATCCGTGTAGCATCAGTATGCCATCTGTGTGCCATCGGTGTGTCATCGATGTGCCATCCGTGTGTCATCAGTATTCCATCCGTGTGTCATGAGTGTGTCATCCGTTTGTCATTAGTGTGCCATTAGTATGACTTCTATGTGTCATCAGTGTGTCATCAGTGTGTCATCGGTGTGCCATCAATGTGCCATCCGTTTGGCATCTGTGTGCCATAAGTATGCCATCTGTGTGCCATCAGTGTGTCATCCATGTGCTCTCCGAATGCCGCCCATTTTTTTCAGGATGGCATAAGAAAAATCAATTCCAAAGCTTCTCCTATACTTTGCAATGTTAAACACGTGCAGCACATAGATGAGGCATGGATGTTATCCGTGTGCTGTACACGTTTTACACAGACCCATATACTTGTATTGTCATTTGCGCTGCTCACAAAAAAATGGACATGTCTCTGTGTGGTTTACATAGACATACGGTTCGAGCAAACATGTACATTTGTGCAGTACCATAGATTGTAATAGATACATGTGGCGTCCGTGAAAGAAACAGATTCCACATGTACTGCAAACACAAACATGTGAAGGGAGCCTGAGGGAGTATGGCATATTTAGCGCTAATGAGAAGGCGCACAACATGTTTGACACTGTATGAGGGAGCAAATGGTTGAGGAGGTAAGAGTGGCTGGGACCCTAGGAGGTAGTGACCATGGTATTTTAGAATTTTGGATAACTAGAGGAGGAAGACCTGTGAAGACTCAGACGTCAAGGTTAGATTTCAGAATGGCAGATTTTAAGGGATTCAGATAGAGAATTGGAGGGATCCAATGGCTGGATATTCTTAAGGATAAAAATGTCCAGGAAGCATGGGAAATCTTGAAAAATGAAATTCTCAAAGCACAATTGTTAACAATTCCGAAAAGAGGGAAGAATAGGAAGCATTTAAGGAAACCAGGATGGATGAACACAGAACTTAAGCACATGATAAAAAGGAAGAAAGAAATGTTTATAAAATGGAAAGAGGGAGGCATTTATAAGGAAGAATATAATTCTGGGGGAATTTGCCGCTCCAGCAGAGGGGAGTGTGCGGAGCTTTGCCAGCAGAGCGGAGTGTGCGGGGCTGTGCCACCAGAGCGGAGTGTTCGGAGCTGTGCCAGCAGTTCGGAGCTAAGCCAGGTGCCGTACACTAGGAGACAGTGAGTACCGCACCCGCTCTGCCCGAGTGGCGACATACTCAAAAGAGCCCTTCTGCTGAGGACTGAGACAGAACGACATTACGTGGTGAGCGCCCTCTGTGTAAACGTGGACCCGCCAGCCTCTGTGAATGGAGGAGATTCCCTTGACAAGTCTGAGACAGTCGCTAGTGCGTGCAGGCCCGGCGTTCGCAGCGACAGATCTGAGCCCCTGAGAGTAGTAGCTGGACTGACCGATGAGTGCGGCGCTGTCCCTGCAGTGACACGTTCTGAGTGTGGACTTGTGGCTAAGAGTGGTGAGAGCAGGAACCCCTCTCACCATCCAGCATCCTGTTATTTTCCCCGAATGCTGTTTCTTCATCGTGGACAGAGACTTGAGAGTCTGCATGTGCCACTGTTGTCGATTCTACCGTTGGAACCCCGCCTGTCAGAGACTGCATCGAGATGACCCGCGCCGCTGTTGCCAGTGCCACCGTTGGAACGCTGTACTGCCTCACAACAGAAGACTACAGTCCGATAAGTTTAACCTCTTTATTACTGAACTCTCGTTCATCACTCACCTACCCTGCCAACCTTCCAGTTCTGCTCAATTCCTCGCCGTCACCCTACAATCCCTCACTCCCTGCCTGTTCAACCCTTGCTCTGCCTACACGTGTGTGACTGCATCCCTCGTTTCCTGCAGGTTATTACAGAGTGATTGCACATTTAGGTCACTCATTGCAGCAAACTGATAAAGCAGAACATTGGACATAACGTGCTGCCATAGAATGGAGAAAACAGCCATACAGGGCCGTATTTAGAGTTTATGCTGCCCTAGGCACTTTTCGTGCTGCCCCCCCATTGGCGAGTATGACTAATGCAGACACTGTCGGCAGTGACTTAGGCTACTTTCACATCAGCGATTTTCGCCATTCGCGGCAGATCCGTCAGTTTTTCCACATCTGTCACGAAACGGATCACTTATGGCAACACTGCATTCGGCCTCAATCATTCTGTTGGAATAATGCATATTGATCTGTATGTATTGCAACAACTACTACTGTACTGTTTGATATATTGTACATATTGTGAGATTGTTAACAAAGTTCAGTGACAAAAAAATAAAAAAAAGGAATAGACAGGATGCCCCCTCCTTCTCTTCCCTTCTTGTTGTTGTAATGCTCCCATGCTGCAAGCCACAGCAGATACCAGACTGATCACATTTCATGCTGTAAGCTGTTCAACCTGGATATGAATAAATCTACATTCTGTGTTGCTGACTCTGGATGTTACGCTGATTAATCCGCTGCTAACACATTCCCTATGGGACTTGCGGACATGTGCGGCACTTGCGGTTTTGCCGCGATCCCGCAAATGCGGTACTTGCAGCAACGGAAAAAACGCTGCTAGCTGTGTTTTATTTGTCTCACCATAAGTGCAAAACCGCAAGTGCTGCACATGTTCGCAAGTCCCATAGGGAATGTGTAAGGGGTCCGAATCTATGTGTATGCCCATCTAGCTCTTTCAAAGACAATTCCAGCAATATTTTTACATGTTCAGTCCATTCATCTGAAATCGGTTTGCATACATATTCAAATGAGGGAGTAGATCTGTTGCTCCAGCTCTATACCCGCTAAGTGCCACCTCTTCCTGATCGACTTACAGCTCTTTTTTTCCAGAAGGAAACACATCATAGAGGCTGTCAGTGAAGGAGGTGGCACTCTGTGGGAAATAGAGCTGGAGTGACAGAGGGATATGATCCACCATAGTCGTCAGGCATTATTTATATATGAAATGCTGATTTCTGAATATGGGAGAAAGGGACTGACCATATAAAGGTATTTATGGAGTTTGTCTTGGAAAGAACTACATGCACATATAAAAAGTTTGAAGGGGTGAAATGAAGCTAATATACAATGCTGGCAGCAAAAATATTCTTGCATAGCTATTATGGCAGCACAGTGGCTCAGTAGTTAGCACTGTACGCGGTGGCTCAGTACTGTATATAGTGGCTCAGTAGTCAGTGCAAAAGTTTTGTAGCACTGAGGTCTGGGGTTCAAATCCCAACAAGGATGACATCTGAAAAGAGTTTATATGTTCTCCCCATGTTTGTCTGGGTTTCCTACCACACTCAAAAGACCTACTAATAGGATGTTTAGATTGTGAGCCCCGATGGGGACAGTGTTGATGATGTATGTAAAGTGCTGCGGGGTTAGGCTGGGGTCAGATTGAGTTTAGGCAGTCCGTTAGATTATAACGCGGTGTAACACAGTCCATTAACGCTGCCATTGACATTATGTAGTGCATCGCAACGCATGCCATAAAGCGGCATGCGCTCGCGATGTGCCGTGATTCTGTGACAGAGCCTCGGACGCAGGCTACAGCGTCTGAGGCTCCGTCACCGCTAGCGCAGATGAATCATCTGCGCTAGCGGGTATAGTATAACACGATCGCGTTATGCTATACCGTTAACTATTAGCTATGCGCTGAACGGGCTGCAAAACACAATCTGAACCTGGCCTTAATAGCGCAATATCAATGAATAAATATTATTCTTAATATTATGTCACAATACCAGGATCTGAGGTTCTTCTGTTTCGAGGTCACGAGCTCTCTGATGCGATGTTGCTGCCTGTCTCGCTGTCTTCCTCTTTTGACACTGCAGTGTGGTGGACAAGAGAGCATTAACTGGTTAATAGCAAGAAGTATGGTGTCTGTGTACTAACTGGACTATAAACTCTCCCTATCCCATGTCCAGCAGACATTGTAGGATTACTATATGGATTTTATTCTCCCAGTCTCTGACTAAGGCCTTATTCATATGTCCAATACGTCCAGATGTTACAGCATAGTGGAGGGGATTTTATGAAATTCCATTTCCACTATGTGTTCAAACATGCAGGTGGCAGAGCCGCGTATACGCACATGTGGCGCTTCGCTCTAGACCGCAGCATGTCTGTTTATTTTGCAGATTTTCAAGTGTTTTTTCATGCGGATATGTATGCATTTTTGTAGGCTAAATAATAATCTATTATTTACCAAAAAAAAAAAAGAATTGTGATGCTATTTCTGGTTCAACCTCTTTATTTACATACTCCATTGAAGAATAATGTTTACACACACAGATAGATAATAGATAGATGATAGATATATATCGATAGATGATAGATCTATCTATACAGTGCGTTGCGAAAGTATTCGGCCCCCTGGAACTTTTCAACCTTTTCCCACATATCATGCTTCAAATATAAAGATACCAAATGTAAATTTTTGGTGAAGAATCAACAAGTGGGACACAATTGTGAAGTTGGATGAAATTTATTGGTTATTTTAAATTTTTGTGGAAAGTCAAAAACTGAAAAGTGGGGCGTGCAATATTATTCGGCTACTTTACTTTCAGTGCAGCAAACTCACTCCAGAAGTTCATTGTGGATCTCTGAAAGATCCAATGTTGTCCTAAATGACTAATGATGATAAATATAATCCACCTGTGTGTAATCAAGTCTCCATATAAATGCACTTGCTCTGTCATAGTTTCAGGGTTCTGTATGAAGCACACAGAGCATCATGAAGACCAAGGAACACAACAGGCAGGTCCGTGATACTGTTGTGGAGAAGTTTAAAGCCAGATTTGTATACAAAATGATTCCAAAACTTTAAACATCCCAAGGAGCACTGTGCAAGCGATCAAATTGAAATGGAAGGAGTATCATACCACTGCAAATCTACCAAGACCCGGCCGTCCCTCTAAACTTTGATCTCAAGCAAGGAGAAGACTGATCAGAGATGCAGCCAAGAGGCCCGTGATCACTCTGGATGAACTGCAGAGATCTACAGCTGAGGTGGGACAGTCTGTCCATAGAACAACAATCAGTCGTACACTGTACAAATCTGGCCTTTATGGAAGAGTCGCAAGAAGAAAGCCATTTCTCAAAGATATCCATAAAAATGTAGTTTAAAGTTTGCAACAAGAGACCTGGGAGACACACCAAACATGTGGAAGAAGGTGCTCTGGTCAAATGAAACCAAAATCAAACTTTTTGGCAACAATGCCAAACGATATGTTTGGCATAAAGGCAACACAGCTCATCATCCTGAACACACCATCCCCACTGTCAAACATGGTGGTGGCAGCATCATGGTTTGGACCTGCTTTTCTTCAGCAGGGACAGGGAAGATGGTTAAAATAGATGGGAAGATGGATGGAGCCAAATACAGGACCATTCTTGAAGGAAACCTGTTGGAGTCTGCAAAAGACCTGAGATTGGGACAGAGATTTGTCTTCAACAAGACAACGATCCCAAACATAAAGCAAAATCTACAATGGAATGGCTCACAAATAAGCGTATCCAGGTTTTAGAATG
Organism: Dendrobates tinctorius; assembly: GCF_039654945.1. NCBI lineage: Eukaryota > Metazoa > Chordata > Amphibia > Anura > Dendrobatidae > Dendrobates > Dendrobates tinctorius. The sequence continues at coordinate 38,852,848 of NW_027361738.1, forward strand.
GCCAAGTCTAAGTCCAGACCTGATCTCAATCGAGAATCTGTGGATAGAGCTGAAAACTGCTGTTCACAAACGATCTCCATCAAACCTCACTGAGCTCGAGCTGTTTGCCAAGTTAGAATGGACAAGAATTTCAGTCTCTCGATGTACAAAACTGATAGAGACATACCCCAAGCGACTTGCAGCTGTAATCACAGCAAAAGGTGGCGCAACAAAGTATTAAGTTAAAGGGACCGAATAATATTGCACGCCCCACTTTTCAGTTTTTGAATTTCCACAAAAATTTAAAATAACCAATAAATTTCGTTCAACGTCACAATTGTGTCCCACTTGTTGTAATTCTTCACTAAAAATTTACATCTGGTGTCTTTATGTTTGAAGCATGATATGTGGGAAAAGGTTGAAAAGTTCCAGGGGGCCGAATACTTTCGCAAGGCACTGTATATATCTAATACCAAGATAATACCAAACCTGATGTTTAGTAATATTTATAATAAAATGGTACATAGAGAGTTAATTAAAGAAACACACACATAAAATCTGCGTTAGGCCGGGGTCACACTTGCAACAAACTCGCACGAGTCTCGCACCTCAATACACGGCACTGCCGCCGGCACTCGGGACCAGAGCGGTCAGCTACGTAGAAATTCATGCAGCCACACACTCCGGTCCCCCCCTGTATGCATGGTTGGGCTCATTCTCATTCTCCCCCCTGTATACATGGCTGGGCTCATTCTCATCCTCCCCCCCTGTATGCATGGCTGGGCTCATCTTCCCCCCTGTATACATGGCTCCGGGATCAAACTCTCCCCCCCCTGTATGCATGGCTGGACTCATTTTCATGCCCCCTGTATGCATGGCTGGGCTCATTCTCATCCTCCCCCCCGTATGCATGGCTGGGCTCATGAATATGGACGCCACGCCTATGAGAGTGGCGTGGCGTCCATATTCATTAGTGTAATGAGCGGTAACACGTGACCGCGCACACAGTCAGGAAGCATAGCGGTGCTAGAGCTCATCGGAGCTCTGGGCACCGCTGGAGGAGCCAGGAGGTGAGTATGATGTCATCGAGGGAGGGAGGAGGGATGGATCGACCGGAGGAAAAGAAAAATATTGCTGAGGTGCCACCCCTCCGCAGAGTCCCGCCCCAGGCACAGGCCCAGGAGTGCCTAATGGGAAATACGGCCCTGCGTGTTGTGAGTTCATTTTCCCCTTCACCATTGAGGCCTGATGAACTCCCTCTTCTGGTGAAGGAAGGTAGTGAGGCTGATTACCAAGCACCTGAGCAGGATGATAATGACTGGGTGACTGGAATTGCTGACTGGATATAAGGCAGCCGACGCCCTTCTGCCTTGCTGGTGATTTCTCTGCGGGATTCTAGGAGACCAGTCTGATTCCTGCTCTTCAAAAGCTAAGTTTTCTGCTCTGCTTTTTGCATTTGTGTTTTGGTTTTGTTTTGCCTTGTTTTTCTGGATTTCTGCCATTCCCTGCTGGGGTGAGCTGAATTCCTTTTTGCTCTGTCTTCAGAAAATACCTGAGTACTGATTTAGTCTTTTTGAAGCCTAGCGTCTTCAGGGCTTTTTTCCGATCAGTCTGTTGGCTCTTTTTGATAGTTTTTTTGCGGATTGCAGACAGCAGCTTTTCTATCATGTCCTATTTAGTTAGCTTGGGCCCCATCATTTGCTCAGCCTATCTTTCTATCTGTGTTAGTGTTTTTTCATCTTGCTTCACCGTCATTATATGTTGGCGGCTGCCTATTGCTTTGGGGTCTGCTCTAGGGCAGTTTAGATTTCCCTTTCTGTCTTTAGGCTATTTAGTTCTCTGGCTGTGATCGAGGGGTCTAGGGCACCGTAGGAACCCCCCACGGCTACTGCTAGTTGTTGTTGATAGGTTCAGGGGTCTGCAATCCGATAGCTGCCAACTTCTCTGGTTTTCTGGACTTAGCTAGTATTTCTGTTTTTGCCTCCTACGGTGACTCATTCATAACAGAATCACCAGCCATACCGCAGATCCTAGGGTACTCAATAGCAGGAAAGAATTGTAAAAAAAAAAAAAATGTGTATATTTTTTCCTCTATATCTCTGAGGCCGTAGGGGGAATTTTTTTTTCTCCCAATGGAGATAAAGGAATTGTCTGATCGTGTGGAGCAGCTCGCTGCAGAAGTGCGGGGAATTTCCACCTACCTTGCTCATTCACATGCTGCTGAACCAAAGATCCCTACTCTTGATGTGTTTTTTGGGGATCGGTCTAAATTTTTGAATTTCAAAAATAATTGTAAATTATTTTTTGCCTTGAAGCCTATCTCGTCAGGGAGCTCTGCGCAGCAGGTTAAAATTGTCATCTCTCTGCTGTGTGGCGATCCCCAGGATTGGGCGTTTTCTTTGAAACCAGATGATCCTATTCTGACTAAAGTGAACGCATTTTTTCAAGCCTTGGAGTTGTTGTATGCCGAACCTAATGCTATTGATCAGGCTGAAAAGACACTGTTGGCATTGAGCCAGGGTCGAGATTCTGCAGAATTGTACTGTCAAAAATTCCGAAAGTGGGTGGTCCTTGCTACCTGGAATGATAATGCCTTGGCAGCTCTCTTTCGGAAGGGTTTGTCAGAAGCTGTAAAAGATACTATGGTGGGATTTCCTGTTCCCTCTGGTCTTGACGATTCTATGTCATTAGCCATTCAGGTTGATGGGCGTTTACGTGAACGCAGGACTGCATGAGAGGTGTTGCCACCTGTTGAACAAGTGTCTGAACCTATGCAATGTGATAGAGTTTTGTCCAGGGAGCAACGTCAGGAGTTCAGAAGGCGTAATAAGCTGTGTTTTTTTTGTGGAGATGCCTCGCATATTATTTCTGTCTGTCCTAAACGAGAGAAACGTTTTGCACACACGTTTTCTGTGGGTGGTGTTCAACCTAAGTTTCTTCTGGCAATTACTCTGAACCTAATGGACTTGGAATTTTGCTAAACGTTGTGGATTTCCTATGACACCTCTTCGGACGCCTATCCCTTTGAGGGGGATTGATGCTACTCCTTTGGCGAAAAATAAACCTCAGTTTTGGACCCACGTGGTAATGCGGGTCGCCCCAGACCATCAAGAAAATTGCAGATTTTTGGTGTTGCATAATTTGCATGATACCATTGTTCTGGGGTTTCCCTGGTTGCAAATTCATAATCCAGTTTTGGATTGGAAATCTGTGTCTGTGGTGAGTTGGGGTTGTAGGTGTGCCCTTAGTGAGGCTCCGGTTTTTTCCACCTCTTCTCAGTCGCATGATGTTCCTGACTATTTGGCGGACTTTTATGATGTATTTAGTGAGAATGAGTCTGCGTCTTTGCCTCCTCATAGGAGTTATGACTGTGCAATTGAACTGAGCCTGGGGTGTAAATTTCCCAATGGTCGGTTCTTCAATTTATCTGTACCCGAGCACGAGGCTATGCGATCCTATATTAAGGAGGCGTTGGAGAAGGGTCATATTAGACCATCCTCTTCACCCTTAGGTGCTGTTTTTTTTTTCGTGGCCAAAAAGGATGGTTCATTAAGGCCTTGTATTGATTATCGTGCCCTCAACAAAATTACTATTAAATATCAGTATCCGTTACCCCTGATTTTGGATCTATTCTCCAGAGTTAAAGGTGCTTCCTGGTTTACCAAACTTGACCTCAGGGGGGCGTATAATCTTATCCGCATTAAGCATGGGGATGAATGGAAGACGGCGTTTAATACTCCGGAGGGACATTTTGAGTACCTGGTGATGCCTTTTGGGCTCACTAATGCCCCTTCTGTCTTCCAGTGCTTCATGAACGACATTTTCCGAGACTTTGTGGATAAATTTTTGATTATCTATCTGGATGATATTTTGATCTTCTCCAAGGATTGGGATTCTCATGTGGAACATGTTCGGACTGTGTTCCGGATCTTGAGGGAGAATTCCCTGTATGTCAAAGGATCAAAATGCCTTTTTGGGGTACAGAGGATTTCATTTTTGGGATTTATTTTGTCTCCGTCAACTATTGAAATGGACCCAGCCAAGGTACAGGCCATTTATGATTGGGTTTAGCCCACTTCTTTGAAGGCCCTCCAGAAGTTTTTGGGTTTTGCTAATTTTTATCGGAAATTCATAGCAAAATTTTCTAGTATTGCCAAGCCATTGACTGACCTGACTAAGAAGGGTGCTGATGTGTTGAATTGGTCTCCGGAGGCTGTTTCTTCCTTTCAGGAGCTGAAGCGAAGATTCACTTCTGCCCCGGTTTTGCGGCAACCTGATGTCTCACTCCCGTTCCAGGTAGAGGTGGACGCTTCTGAGATTGGTGCAGGAGCTGTTTTGTCCCAAAAGGATCCTGTAACATCTAAAATGAATCCCTGTGCTTTCTTTTCCCGAAAGTTCTCCCCATCTGAACGTAACTATGATGTGGGGAATTGGGACCTGTTAGCCATGAAATGGGCATTTGAGGAGTGGAGACATTGGTTGGAGGGAGCTAAACATCAAGTCGTGGTCCTCACTGACCACAAGAATTTGATCTACCTGGAGTCGGCCAAACGCTTGAACCCTAGACAGGCTAGGTGGGCCTTGTTTTTTACACGTTTTGATTTTGTGGTCTCTTTTCTTCCTGGCACTAAGAATGTCAAGGCTGACGCTCACTCTAGGAGCTTCTTTGCTGATTCTCCTGTGGTGACCAAGCCTGCTACCATCTTAGGCGAAGGGGTAGTTCTTTCTGCCATCTCGCCCAATTTGAGACGTGCTCTGGAAGAGTTCCAGGAGGACAAACCTGAGCGTTGTCCCAGTGGAAAGTTGTATGTTCCTGACCAGTGGAAGAAGAGAGTGATGTCTGAAGTTCATTGCTCTGCATTGGCTGGTCATCCAGGTAATTTTGGTACTAGAGATCTGGTGAGTCGGTCTTTTTTGGTGGCCCGCCTTGTCTCATAATGTCAGGAATTTTGTGCAGTCCTGTGGGACTTGCTCCCGGTCTAAAGCTTGTTCTCGCTCTAGTGGGTTGTTGATGCCTTTGCCGGTCCCCAGGAGGCCATGGACCCATATTTCAATGGATTTCATCTCTGATATGCCTGTCTCTCAGAGAATGACTGTTATTTGGGTGACTTGTGATAGGTTCTCTAAGATGGTTCATCTTGTACCACTCGCTAAGTTGCCATCTTCCTCTGAGTTGGTGCCCCTGTTTTTGCAACAGGTGGTTCGCTTACACGGGATTCCTGAGAACATTGTATCTGACAGAGGAGTTCAGTTTGTGTCTAGATTTTGGAGGACTTTCTGTTCCAAGCTGGAAATTCAGTTGTCCTTCTCCTCTGCTTTTCACCCTCAGACCAATGGGCAGACGGAGAGAACAAACCAGACCTTGGAGTCGTATTTGAGATGTTTTATTTCCGCTGATCAGGATGATTGGGTTTCATTTTTGCCCTTGACCGAATTTGCTTTAAATAATAGAGCTAGTTCTGCCACTTTGATGTCACCTTTTTTTTTATTTTGGGGTTCATCCTCGACTTTCTTCAGGGTAGGTGGAGCCTTCTGCCTGCCCAGGTGTTGACACTGTGGTGGAGAGAATGCACCAGATCTGGGACCAAGTGGTGGATAAGTTATCTCTCTCCCAGGAAAAGGCCCAGCGGTTTTCCAACCGACATAGGACCATTGGTCCCCAGTTTAAAGTTGGTGATATGGTTTGGTTATCATCAAAAAATATCGCTATGAAGGTGTCTTCTCCTAAGTTTAAGCCTAGATTTATTGGACCTTACAAGATTTTGGAGATTATTAATCCAGTCTCTTTTCGGTTGGCTCTTCCTGTCACATTTAAAATCCATAATGTGTTTCATAAGTCATTGTTGAAGAGGTTTGTTGAACCAGTAGTTCCTGGGGTGGCACCTCCGGACCCTGTATTGGTTGAAGGTAACATGGAATATGAGGTAGAGAAGATACTGGATTCCCATCTGGCTAGACGGAGACTCCAGTATTTGGTTAAGTGGAAGAGTTATGGTCAGGAGGATAATTCCTGGGTCTCTGCCTCTGATATTCATGCCAAAAGATTGGTGCGTGCCTTTCATCGGGCTCACCCTGATCGCCCTGGTGGCGTGGATGAGGGTTCGGTGACCCCTCCTCAAGGGGGAGGTACTGTTGCGAGTTCATTTTCCCCTTCACCATTGAGGTCTGATGAACTCCTTCTTCTGGTGAAGGAAGGTAGTGAGGCTGATTACCAAGCACCTGAGCAGGATGATGATGACTGGGTGACTGGAATTGCTGAATGGATATAAGGCAGCCGACGCCCTTCTGCCTTGCTGGTGATTTCTCTGAGGGATTCTAGGAGACCAGTCTGATTCCTGCTCTTCAAAAGCTACGTTTTCTGCTCTGCTTTTTGCATTTGTGTTTTGGTTTTGTTTTGCCTTGTTTTTCTGGATTTCTGCCATTCCCTGCTGGGGTGAGCTGAATTCCTTTTTGCTCTGTCTTCAGAAAATACTTGAGTACTGATTTAGTCTTTTTGAAGCCTAGCGTCTTCAGGGCTTTTTTCCCGATCAGTCGGTTGGCTCTTGTTTTGATAGGGTTTTTGCGGATTGCAGACAGCAGCTTTTCTATCCTGTCCTATTTAGTTAGCTTGGGCCCCATCATTTGCTCAGCCTATCTTTCTATCTGTGTTAGTGTATTTTCATCTTGCTTCACCGTCATTATATTTTGTGAGCTGCCTATTGCTTTGGGGTCTGCTCTGGGGCAGTTTAGATTTCCCTTTCTGTCTTTAGGCTATTTAGTTCTCCGGCTGTGATCGAGGGGTCTAGGGCACCGTAAGAACCCCCACGGCTACTGCTAGTTGTTGATAGGTTCAGGGGTCTGCAATCCGATAGCTGCCACCTTCTCTGGTTTTCTGGACTTAGATAGTATTTCTGTTTTTGCCTCCTACGGTGACTCATTCATAACACCTGCGGCCATAATTGTGCTAAGTTTACCTGCATAATTAAGAAAATGTATAAAAAAATACATTATGAATAGCAGCCTCTGTGCAAAATCTGAGCTAGCATAAAAAAGTACATAATCGTCTCTAGGATTCTGTACTACATAACAGTACAACAGATGTAATAAAGGTAAAGAGTAATACTGTCCATTTAGTACTGGTATAAGGCAATACAGCACATACAGAAAAAGAGAATTACAGTGCAGGTAATACAGGTATACAGGTAGAGTGCAGTACATTGCATGTAGTACTGGTAGAAAAGAGCACAACACACTTAGTATAGATATAGTGGAGCGCCCACCAGGCCCGTGAGGATACTCGGTACGGACTCCGGCATCCGGCTTGTAGCGCTGTACTCTGGGGTGAGCTTGGTCACAGCTCCACTCCCCAGGTTCTCTTTCACTTCTCCTCTCTTCTCTCTTCACTCAGACTCTGTCTCCCTCCAGGCCAGAACTAATAGAGAAGCTCCCCTGAAACCGGGCTTAGAGCTCCCCCTTCTGGTCTGGAGTCAGGAAAAGTGTTGGATGTAAGTGTTATCTGGTCAGGGAACCCCTACTTGCTTCCAGGCATGTCATCACTCCCCTGTAAGGGAGGCAATGCCACTGTGGCAACCGGACTCCAGGGGTGCCACACAAGCATTGGTCAGAATAAGAGAGGAACATGGGAAACAACAAATAAAGTGTTGACTAATCCTCCAAATTTGGCCACATTCCCACCTTAAGTATTTGGTCAGTATTTTATTTCAGTATTTGTAAGCCAAAACCAAGAGTGGAACAGTCAGAGGAAAAGTATAATAGAAACACGTCACCACTTCTGGATTTATCACCCACTCCTTATTTTGGCTTACAAATCCTGAAATAAAATATTGACCAAATACTGAACATGGAAATATGGCCTTTTCCAGATAATACAATTGTGGAAAGTGCTGGAAGAACAAGTCTGAGCCATGGAGGTCGCATCTCAGCACAACTTACAGAACTTTAACCCCTTCCTGACATCAGACTTACTATCCCGTCCATGGGACCCGGGCCCCTATGCCCATGGACGGGATAGTACGTCTACCGCAATCAGCAGCGCTCACGTGGTGAGCGCCACTGATCGCAGCCGGGTGTCAGCTGAATATCACAGTTGACACCCGGCACAATGTGTCAGGGGCGGTCACGGACCGCCCCCGACACGTTAACCCCTTGCACACCGCGATCAAACATGATCGCGGTGTACCGGGGGTTAAAGGGAAGCATCGGCAGGGAGGGGGCTCCCTCCGTGCTTCCCTGAGCCCCCCACAGCAGCGCAATGTGCAGCGCTGCTGCGGGGGGCTCCTTTCCTGCAGGCCCCCGAATCCAAGAAGGCGACGGGGGCCTTCGGGGGCCTGCAGGAAGCTGGCTTCCTCAGTGCCTGCAAAGCACAGGCATGAGGAAGCCTTCTGCACTGCCTGTGCAGTGATCTGTGATGTGTCACAGGACAGTGATGTCCCACCTGGGACTATTTAATAAAGTTAAAAAAAATTAAAAAAAGTGTTAAAATAAATTTAAAAAAATCGCCAAATAAATTAGAAAAAAAAAAAAATATTCCCCCAAATAAATCCATTTTTTGGAAATAAAAAAACCCAAAACAATAAAAGTACACATATTAGGTATCGCCGCGTCCGTAACGACCCGCCCTATAAAACTGTCCCATTAGTTAACCCCTTTAGCGAACCCCTTAATAAATAAAAATAAAAAACAAAGCAAAAAATAATGATTTACTATCATACCGCCAAACAAAAAGTGTAATAACGCGCGATCAAAAAGACGCATATAAATATCCATGGTACCGCTGAAAATGTCATCTTGTCCCGCAAAAAACGAGCCATGACACAGCATCATCAGCAAAAAAATAAAAAAGTTATAACTCGCAGAATAAAGCGATGCAAAAATAATTATTTTTTATATAAAATAGTTTTCATTGCATAAAACCGACAAAACATAAAAAAAGACCTAAATGAGGTATTGCTGTAACCGTACTTACCCGAAGAATAAAACCGCTTTATCAATTTTATCGCACGCGGAACGGTGTAAACGCGCCCCCCCAAAAGAAATTCATGAAGCGCTGGTATTTGCTTATTCTGCGTCCCAAAAATCGGAATAAAAAGCGATCAAAAAATGTCACGTGCCCAAAAATGGTACCAACAAAAACGTCAACTCGTCCCGCAAAAAATAAGACCTCACATGACTCGGTGGGTCAAAATACGGAAAAATTATAGCTCTCAATATGTGGTGATGCAAAAACTATTTTTACAATAAAAAGCGTCTTTTAGCGTGCGACAGCTAACAAATATAAAAACCGCCATAAATAGTAAATCAAACCCCCGTTATCACCCCCTTAGTTAGGGAAAAATAATAAAATAAAAAAATGTATTTATTTCCATTTTTCCATTAGGGTTAGGGTTAGGGCTAGGGTTAGGGTTAGGGCTGAGATTAGGGTTAGGGGTGTGTTGGGGTTCGGGCTGGAGTTAGAATTGGGGGTTTCCACTGTTTGGGCACATCAGGGTCTCTCCATATGCAACATGGCGTCTGATCTCAATTCCAGCCAATTCTGAGTTGAAAAAGTCAAATGGTGCTCCTTCCCTTCCAAGCTCTGCCATGCGCCCAAACAGTGTTTTACCCCCACATGTAGGGTATCAGCCTACTCAGGTCAAATTGCAAAACAATTTTTGGGGTCCAATTTCTCCTGTTACCCTTAGGAAAATAAAAAATTTGGGGCAAAAATATCATTTTTGTGGAAAAAAATGATTTTTTTATTTTCACGTCCGAGCGTTATAAACTTCTGTGAAGCACTTGGGGGTTCAAAGTGCTCACCACACATCTAGATAAGTTCCGTGGGGGGTCTAGTGTCCAAAATCGGGTCACTTGTGGGGAGTTTCAATAGTATAGGTACATCAGGCGCTATCCAAACGCACATGACACCCGCAGACCATTCCATCAAAGTCTGCATTCCAAAACGTCACTGCTTCCCTTCCGAGCCCCGACGTGTGTCCATACAGTAGTTTTCTCCCACATATGGGGTGTCAGCGTACTCATGACAAATTAGACAACAACTTTTGGGGTCCAATTTCTCCTGTTACCCTTGGGAAAATGAAAAAATTGGGGACTAATTGATCATGTTTGTGGAAAAAATACGATTTTTTTATTTTCATGCCCTGGTATTATAAACTTCTGTGAAGCCTTTGGGGGTTCAAAGTGCTCACCTCACATCTAGATTAGTTCCTTAGGGGGTCTAGTTTTCAAAATGGGGTCATTTGTGGGGGGTTTCCACTGTTTAGGTACATTAGGGGCTCTCCAAAGGCAACATGACACCCGCAGACCATTCCATCAAAGTCTGCATTCCAAAACATCACTACTTCCCTTCCGAGCCCCGACGTGTGCCCATACAGTAGTTTTCTCCCACATATAGGGTATCAGCATACTCAGGACAAATTGGACAACAACTTTTGGGGTCCAATTTCTCCTGGTACCCTTGGGAAAATAAAAAAATGGTGACTAAAAGATCATGTTTGTGGAAAAAATATGAATTTTTTATTTTCACGCACGGGCGTTATAAACTTCTGTGAAGCACTGGGGGGTTCAAAGTGCTCACCACACATCTAGATAAGTTCCTTGGGGGGTCTAGTTTACAAAATGGTGTCATTTGTGGTGGGTTTCCACTGTTTAGGTACATCAGGGGTTTTCCAATCGCGACATGGTGTCCGATCTCAATTCCAGCCAAAAACGTCAAATGACGCTGCTTCCCTTCCGAGCTCTGCCATGCGCCCAAATAGTGGTTTACCCCCACATGTGGGGTATCAGCGTACTCAGGAAAAATTGCACAATAACTTTTAGGGTCCTGTTCCCTTTGGAAAAATAAGAATTGAGGGTGAAAAGATCATTTTTGTGGAAAAAATATGATTTTTTTAATTGTACGGCTGTATGTTATAAACTTCTGTGAAGCCCTTGAGGGTTCAAAGTTCTCACCACACATCTAGATAAGTTCCTTAGGGGGTCTAGTTTCCAAAATGGTGTCGTTTGTGGGGGGTTCCACTGTTTTGGTACATCAGGGGTTTTTCAATCGCGACATGATGTCCGATCTCAATTCCAGCCAAAAACGTCAAATGGCGCTGCTTCCCTTCCGAGCTCTGCCATGCGCCCAAATAGTGGTTTACCCCCACATGTGGGGTATCAGCGTACTCAGGACAAATTGCACAATAACTTTTAGGGTCCTGTTACCCTTGGGAAACTAAAAATTGGGGTGAAAAGATCATTTTTGTGGAAAAAATATGATTTTTTAATTGTACCGCTGTACATTATAAACTTCTGTAAAGCCCTTGTGGGTTCAAAGTTCTCACCACATATCTAGATAAGTTCCTTGGGGGGTCTAGTTTCCAAAATGGGGTCACTTGTAGGGGGTTTCCACTGTTTAGGTACATCAGGGACTCTCCAAACGTGACATGGCGTCCGATCTGAATTCCAGCCAATTTTGCATTGAAAAAGTCAAACGGCGCTCCTTCCATTCTGAGCTCTGCCATGCGCCGAAACAGTCGTTCCCCCCCACATATCAGGTATCAGCGTACAAATTGCACAATAACTTTTGCAGTCCAATTTCTCCTGTTACCCTTGGTAAAATAAAAAAATTGAACCTGAAGTATTATTTTTGTGAAAAAAAGTTAGATGTCCATTTTTTTAAATATTCAAAAAAATTCCTGTGACGCACCTAAAGGGTTAATAAACTTCTTGAATGTGGTTTTGAGCACCTTAAGGGGTGCAGTTTTTAGAATGGTGTCACTTTTGGGTATTTTCTATCATATAGACCCCTCAATGTGGCTTCAAATGTGATGTGGTCCTAAAAATAAAATGATGTTGTAAAAATGAGAAATCGCTGGTCAACTTTTAACCCTTATAACTTCCTAACAAAAAAAAATTTGGGTTCCAAAATTGTGCTGATGTAAAGTAAACATGTGGGAAATGTTAGTTATCAAGTTTATTGTGTGCCGTATCTCTGTAATTTAAGGGCATAAAAATTCAAAGTTGGAAAATTGCGAAATTTTCAAAATTTTTGCCAAATTTCCATTTTTCTCACAAATAAACACAAGTTATTTGAATGAAATTTTACCACTAACATGAAGTACAATATGTTATGAGAAAACATTGTCAGAATCACCGGGATCCATGGAAGCGTTCTAGAGCTATGACCTCATAAAGGTACAGTGGTCAGAATTGTAAAAATTGGCCCGGTCATGAACGTGCAAACCACCCTTGGGGGTGAAGGGATAATGATTGCTGATAATATTTTACTGCAACATATCATGGACCCTAATGAGGCAAGTGAAATCCACACAATGACAGATGAGAACTGGTTTGGTGGCACAGAGAGGAGCTGTACAATATTAGCCAATGCTATGGCAGATCAAAGTTAACACTGAGGAACCTACTGCGCCCCTCCTTGTTTGTCATAAAGTCTGGTCCCTAAAGGGGTATTCCTATCTTGAACTTTCATTCCTGAGACAGGAATTCCTGATTCTAGGTCCCAAGAGGCAGGGTTACAAGAACATCTGAGCCCTGCTGTGCTATGTTGTTAGTGCCATTTTCATAAAAATGTATGGGAGTTCAAGTAAGGCTGGAGTCACAAACATCGCATAGCACTCGGACCGCTGTTAATCTATGGGGCAGCTCCCATCACCATTTTTTTTCTCGGCCGTATTATACGTGCGAGTGAAATCGCAGTATGCTGCTATTGTCACCGACACTTGCCAATAGAAGTCTATGGATGCGAGAAAAAAATCGCACACCACACTGACCATCAATGTAGCTTGCGAAAAATACGCACCGGTGTCCTTTGAAAAGCTGGCAATTCTTGTGCGGTGTACTGTAAAATCACACTGACAGATTAGAATAGAATAGATAGAATAGATATATACGCATAGAATAGGTGCATATATATATGTCAGCTACACACATATATATATATATAGATGCTGCCGGCGCTGCTTCAGAGTCTAGCACTGACGTCACTGATGCTGCGCTCCATCACAGCCTTACCTGCGCTGAACTCTGGAGCGTGGGAAAATGCCAGTTCATTTTCCCACGCTCCAGAGTTCAGTGCAAGTCTGGCTGTGAGGGAGTGCATCATCAGTGACGTCAACGCTATTCTCTGAAGCAGCGCTGACCACATTCATTCATCAGTGGTTTACAGCCGCGGCGGTTGCATCTTCGCATCGTCCTGGTTGTAAACTGTATATAGCCCAGATATGGATTTCGGCTTGGGACACAACGACGGACAGACATGGTATATTGGTTTGTTATTTTTTTTTATTACAGGAGAATGAGGGCATCGCAGGAATTAGAAGTATAATAAAGATGGGAAACTGTGTTGTGTTTAATTTCATTATAAGACTTTATTACGGCTGTGTCTTTATTTAACCTGTAACAACTATAGGCTTAGTAATGGATCGGTGTCTTATTGACACCTCTCCATTACTAAGCCGAGGGCTTGATGTCACCTTGCAATTTAAAGGTCACATCAACCCAACAAATATTACCAAATATGCCACCGTTACAGGGCATAGGAAAAGAGAGAGGCTAAGTGCCGGAATTGGCGCATCTTAGAGATGCGCCTTTTTTTGGGTGGCTGAGGCTAGTTTCACACTTGCTTTTTTTTGCAGCGCGTTTTTCCAGCAAAAAAACGCATTGAAAAAACGCATACAAAAGCATACAACTGCTGCGTTTTTTCAAGCATTTTTATGAGCATGCATGAAAAAAACGCAGCGTTTTTATGCGTTTGTATGCGTTTTTAGTGCGTTTTTACCGCGTTTGCGTTTTTTCCAAACATTAGGTGGCCCCTCACACTAACCCAAACCATGACTTTACTAACCCTAACCCTGACCCTAACCCTAACCCTGACCCTAACCCTGACCCTAACCCTAACCCTAACCCTAACCCTAACCCTGACCCTAACCCTGACCCTAACCCTAACCCTAACCCTGACCCTAACCCTAACCCTGACCCTGACCCTGACCCTAACCCTGACCCTAACCCTAACCCTGACCCTAACCCTAACCCTAACCCTGACCCTAACCCTGACCCTAACCCTAACCCTAACCCTGACCCTAACCCTAACCCTAACCCTGACCCTAACCCTAACCCTAACCCTAACTCTAACCCTGACCCTAACCCTAACCCTGACCCTAACTCTAACCCTAACCCTTAACCAAACCATACCCTGATCCTAAGCCTAACCCTGACCCTGACCCTAACCCTAACCCTAACCCTTAACCAAACCATACCCTGATCCTAACCCTAACCCTGACCCTGACCCTAACCCTAACCCTTAACCAAACCATACCCTGATCCTAACCCTAACCCTGACCCTGACCCTAACCCTAACCCTAACCCTTAACCAAACCATACCCTGATCCTAACCCTAACCCTGACCCTGACCCTAACCCTAACCCTTAACCAAACCATACCCTGATCCTAACCCTAACCCTGACCCTAACCCTAACCCTAACCCTTAACCAAACCATACCCTGATCCTAACCCTAACCCTGACCCTGACCCTAACCCTAACCCTAACCCTTAACCAAACCATACCCTGATCCTAACCCTAACCCTGACCCTAACCATAACCCTTAACCAAACCATACCCTGATCCTAACCCTAACCCTGACCCTGACCCTAACCCTAACCCTTAACCAAACCATACCCTGATCCTAACCCTAACCCTGACCCTGACCCTAACCCTAACCCTAACCCTTAACCAAACCATACCCTGATCCTAACCCTAACCCTGACCCTGACCCTAACCCTAATCCTTAACCAAACCATACCCTGATCCTAACCCTAACCCTGACCCTGACCCTAACCCTAACCCTAACCCTAAACCCCCTTAACTATCCCTAACTCTAACCCAAACCCCTAAATTCCATTGTCTAAACTAATGGTAAAAAAAAAAACGCATGTGCAAAAAAACGCATACATAAGCATGCCAATGCGCACATATGCTCACCATAGACTTATAATGGGTGTCTTGCTGTAAAAAAACGCATTGCGCACGCATGCGTTTTTTTGAGGCAAGTCGGACGCCCAAAAAATGCAACAGGTTGCATTTTGTGCGCCCGAGCGCATACCGCAAAAAAAACGCATGCGCGGAAAAACGCGTACAAACGCATGTGTATGCGCACATAAGCGCATCCCATGCAAAGTATAGGAAAAAAAAATGCATGCGCTATTTAGCGCTAAAATACCGCTAAAAAAAACGCAAGTGTGAAACCAGCCTGAGAGCTGGTGTTTGTGGGTCGCCCTCCCAGGGCTGTGGGATACTCGGTACCGGGCCGGTGTCAGAGGAATGGGTCACAGCAGCGGTGACCCAGTCCGTAGCCCTGGGCCCCCAAGTAATGGGGAATTGTTAATGGTGTAGTTCGTGACGCCACCTGTGGTGCTCGGCAAGTATGGTGTTAGGCCGACGCTGCATGTAGATCCTCTAGGACTGGTGGTGTGTGCAGCCAAGATGGTGAAGCTCCCCACAAGTGGAGCTGTAGTCCCAGGGCAGTGTAGATGTAGTATTGGAGGAGAGGCACAGATGGTGTAGGTGCTGGTACCCCAAATGTAGCGGTGCTGGAATAACTGGAGGACACCCGGGCATGCGGTTCCAAAGCTTTACTCACAGTCTGCAGTTCACACAGGTGCCTGCCTCCGTGCCGTGTTCTCCGGGTCAGGGCTCCAGCCAACCTCCGGGCAAGATAGGATTCCCCTTTCCAACACTCCGCCAACATGTACCTTTCCTGAACGTCTCCTCTAATGCGTCTTTAAGTGTGAAGTACCCCAGTACCGTGGTTCGCTGTAGTGCCTCTTGTCTCGGGTTCCTAAGACCCTTACTTGTATGACAGACAACTGTAGCCTGATCAGGGATCTCTATCTCCAGAGTCCCGTCTGTCTATTAAGGTTGCTGTTGTGTCCCAAGTCTATGATGGGAGTAAGGCGTTAGCGGCTTACTACTCCACCGGTGTCTGCTGCAGAACCATCAGTGTTCATACAACCTCGGGGAACGGGCCCCGGCCTTTGCACTCTGGACTGGCAGGGTTATCTATCTTTCTTCAACCTGCTTCCCACCGTCCTTCTTTCTCCTTCGTTCAGAACTGTTTTATCTTTCTTATGGAAGGTTAGGTTATCAGTCTTGTCAGTCTCCTACTCTGCCTTCCCTGTGCCAGCAGCCCAGATCACTGGGACCTGCTGCAGCATGTCCTTCAAACATCCATCCTTCTCCTTCTCCCCTCTCTAACCAACTAACTCCCAATCCTCACTCTTCCCACTCTTTGTGTCATCTTACTCCACCCGTCTCCCAGCACATCTCGTGTTACGAAGTCAGGGACCACGAAAGGTGCTCTGCTACCTTCCCAGCATAAAGCATGGATGGGACCCTGCTGAAAATCCTGTGTGTGGGGTGCAGGTGTGGAGTGTGGTCTGGAGCCCCCCACCTTACCCGAATAGTGGGGTACCACACCTTAGGAGAAGGTGCAGTACCTCTGTGGCGACTGAAGCCTCAGGGGCCCCACATTTGTAGCCAGGCAGTGGCCAATAACCATAGCCCCTTCCTAGGTTATGAATATCAGCCCGCAGCCGTCTGCATAGCCTATTCTGGTTATTAATTATAGGGGGACCCCAATTGATTTTTTTGGGGGGTCCCCCATTTTAATAGCCAGTAATGGCTAAATATACAGCTGTGAGCTGATATTAATAGCCTAGGAAGATCCATGGGTATTACTCCCTTCCAAGGCTTTAAACATCTGCCCCAGTCACTGGCTTTCCCTCTCTGGTTTGGAAAGTTGCACGGGAACCCACGCCATTTTTTCCCGTAAATTTATCTTTTATTAATTAAATACAAGTACAGTAATTTGCAGACACACTGTACTAATTGCATTTGTCACACATATCTATATATCCACCTATTCTGCATCTATTTTCTGTATGTAATCCATGTCTTGTATCCTGGTGGCTCCTGTAGTGATTTTACAGAAGTCGACAAATGAATTACCGGCTATCCTTCTGTCTATCTATGTATGAAATATAAAGACATATCTAATATATATAAAGCTCAATGTGTGTGTGTGTGTATGTTTGTATGTATGTATGTGTGTATGTCTCGGATTGGCATCTGCACCGTCGCAGCTACAGCCACAAAATTTTGCACAGTCACACGTATGGACTCTGAGAGCATCATAGGCTATGTTGTGAGGTGAAATTTTAACCCCATGCCTTCCAATTTACCAAACAATTTTGCCTATTATTCTTATCATTTCTATGGTGTTATCGTCCTTCTGTAAAGCAGTCAGTATCACACAGGATAGGATTAGATACACAGCTCAGCAGTCAGTATCACACAGGAGAGGATTAGACACATGGCTCAGCTGTCAGTATCACACAGGATAGGATTAGATACACAGCTCAGCAGTCAGTATCACACAAGATAGGATTAAATACACAGCTCAACAGTCAGTATCACACAGGATAGGAATATAGATACATGACTCAGCAGACAGTATCACACAGGATAGGATTAGATACACAGCTCAGCACACAGTATCACACAGAATAGTATTAGATAGACGGCTCAGCAGACAGTATCACACAGAATAGGATTAGATACACGGCTCAGCAGTCGGTATCACACAGGATAGGATTAGATACACAGCTCAGCAGTCAGTATCTACAGGATAGGATTAGATACACGGCTGAGCAGTCAGTAACATACATGATAGGAGTAGGTACACGGCTCAGCAGTCAGTATCACACAGGATAGGGTTAGATACACGGCTCAGCAGACGGTATCACACAGGATAGGATTAGATATACTGCTCAGCAGTCACTATCACACAGGATAGGATTAGATACACGGCTGAGCAGTCAGTAACACACGATAGGATTAGATACACAACTCAGCAGAAAGTATCACACAGGAGAGGATTAGGTACACAGCTCAGCAGACATTATCACACAGGATAGGGTTAGATAAACAGCTCAGAAACAGGATGTGCCAAAGGTGAGGACATTTTCATTCCAAAAATTCCACTCATTCCATCTGATTTGTTTTTTGATTTTAAACGCCTCCAGTTTCCAGTTGAACTGCTATTCACAATGTCCATTAACAATGCTCAGGGACAGTCCTTGAAAGTAGTAGGGATCGATTTGCAATCTCCATGCTTTTCTCATGGTCAACTTTATGTGATCTGTTCAAGAGTTGGAACTGCCAAAAATCTTTTTATCTTTGCACCGAAAGGAAAAACCAAAAATGTTGTTTATCAAAAGGCTATTGAATGAGTTGAAAATAAAATACTATCAATACTTGGGTAATCGTTTAGTTAATTTGTGTTGCAAATCTGTAGTGTTGAATATATGATGTGAAATGTTTTTATGTGCAATATAATCATTATAATTTGTTATAACTAACCACAGTTGGTTACTATGCCCAGGCAACGCCGGGCTCTTCAGCTATATATCTATTCTAGCATAACCTATTCTATACTGTACGCAGTGCGGCAGATCATTTGCCAGCTTTTAATCTATCGATTATATATATACAGTACAGACCAAAAGTTTGGACACACCTCCTCATACAAAGAGTTTTCTTTATTTTCATGACTATGAAAATTGTAGACTCACTCTGAAGGCATCAAAACTATGAATTAACACATGTGGAATTATATAATTAACATAAAAGTATGAAACAATGGAAAATATGTCTTATATTCTAGGTTCTTCAAAGTAGCCACCTTTTGCTTTGATTACTGCTTTGCACACTCTTGGCAATCTCTTGATGAGCTTCAAGAGGTAGTCACCGGTGGTTACATTTTAACACCCAACTTTCTCCCCAGAGAAGCTTCTGCCAGAAATGCCTGATTGCATCTTATTCCCTCTTCTTATCGGTGGAGTGCGGAGAGGTGGCTGTTTTGCCTAACAGTCATTAAAGGTGTTTGGGCCCCTGTAGGCTAAGTTCCCTGTGGACTCATTCTTGATCTTACAGGGGCAGTTCACTTTGGACAGTCCATATTATTCTTTAGGGACCTTTCAGACAGGCTGACTGGGCGGATGTACAACCATTGCACAAGTTAGTAGAGCGTTGATCCATTTTTGCTTTATCAGTGCTTGATGTCAGAAAATATGCCCAAGTAAAATGCCTTTTTTTAGAAGTATTCCTTGACCATAGTAAGATGACATTATCCTCCTGCTAGGATTTCTTCCCTCCCCCAGCGGTCAGCTGTAATATGTGAGGAACCAGACAGGAAGAGTTCAATTTCTCGATAGCACCACCTCGTGAAAGGTGGAATTAAAGGGGTTGACTGAACATGGGAGAAAAGTCTGCAGACTGTCAAGTTGTGACCGCATGTTTTCCCGATTTTCCTGGTATTGCTGGGGCAAGCGGGCTGTCACGTAACTCATCCTTCTCTCATCTCACTTTGATTGAGACTGAACATATCTAGTTGGTAAGTGAATTGTATACATGGGTCACATGATCGCCCACTCGCACCTGCCAGTACCATTAAATGCTGTCTCGTATAGTGACTTCAGATTTGTACCAAACCTGAACAACCCCTTTAAGTATTGAAAATGGGATGGTCTCTCTGCTACGAGACATGCCTTGTATGGTCTGTGTTTATGTTGCTGTATGCAACTGTGGTGGCTGATATCCTATGGGGCTTCCTCCTCTCTGCCGAATTGTTACATTGATTCACTGCGGATTGTCTCGTTAGATTATGTAATGTGCCAGAATCGCCTGAAAATGAATGTCTTGTTCTTTTATGGAATAAAGGGACTAGAACGGCTTCTCCCTCCCTGCACACATCTGCCTGGCAAAGTCTAGATAGCACAGGAAATGTTGTAAGCTCCTTGTCCTGTGTTTGGTAGCCTCCTCAACTGGTGAGCTGCCGGCCCTGACCCAGAGGCGTAGCTAGGGTTTCGGTTCAGGGGGGGCGAAACTTCTGAGTGGGCCCCTAACTAGGTAACTTTGATTACAACTCGGTGACGCACCCTAATAGTGGATGTAGGAGATGACTGCGCTGTTACTGAAAATAATCCCTATATAAAGACCAATACTGATATTACCACCATATGGTCAGTGGTAAATACCAGTCTTACAGAACATACAAGTGTTTACTGCACAGTTATAGATGGTGTCTTACCGCTGACGATCTTTCTGATGGAATCGTTCACTTTTCACGTCTTTTCCATCTGGCCCAGACCGACATGACAGCTCCTCCAGTCACGACTCTCCTACAGAGAATACAACGACACGTTTCACTTCTCATATTCCAGCCCCATCTCCATCTATCTCCAACATGCACAAACCCCTCATCCTGCTGATACCCCAAGGCTGAGCCACTGCTGCCGTATGCCCCTATTACTGCACCTGATACCCCAATACTGAGCCGCTGTTGCCATATGTGTCACTATTACTGCACCTGATACCCCAATACTGAGCCACTGCTGCCGTATGCGTCCCTATTACTGCACCTGACACCCCAATGCTGAGCCGCTGCTGCCGTATGTGTCCCTATTACTGCACCTGACACCTCAATGCTGAGCCGCTTGCTGCCGTGTGTGTCCCTATTACTGCACCTGATACCCCAATACTGAGCCAATTCTGCCATATGTGTCCCTATTACTGCACCTGATACCCCAATACTGAGCCACTGCTGCCGTATGTATCCCTATTACTGCACCTGACACCCCAATTCTGAGCCGCTGCTGCCGTATGTGTCCCTATTACTGCACCTGACACCTCAATGCTCAGCCGCTTGCTGCCGTATGTGTCCCTATTACTGCACCTGATACCCCAATACTGAGCTGCTGCTGCCGTACGTGTCCCTATTACTGCACCTGATACCCCAATGCTGAGCCGCTGCTGCCATATGTGTCCCTATTACTGCACCTGATACCCCAATGCTGAGCCGCAGCTGCCGTATGTGTCCCTATTACTGCACTTGATACCCCAATGCTGAGCCACTGCTGCCATATGTGTCCCTATTACTGCACCTGATACCCCCTATACACACATGGCTCTGCTCTCCACCCCCTATACACACATGGCTCCGCTCGGTACACCTTGTACACATGCAGCTCTGCTCCGTACATCTTGTACACACGTGGCTCTGCTCCGTACACGCTGTACACACGCGGCTCTGCTCCGTACACGCTGTACACACGTGGCTCTGCTCTGTACACATGCGGCTCTGCTCCGTACACTCTGTACACACGCGGCTCTGCTCTGTACATGCTGTACACGTGCGACTATGCTCCGTACATGCTGTACACCCGCGGCTCTGCTCCCTACACCTTGTACACACGCAGCTCTGCTCCGTACACCTTGTACACACGCAGCTCTGCTCCGTACACCCCGTACACACGGCTCCGCTCCGTACACCTTGTACACAAACAGCTCCGCTCCGTACACCTTGTACACAAACGGCTCCGCTGCGTACACCTTAAGCACAAACAGCTCCGCTCACCCCATACACACACGGCTCCACTTCTCCATACACCTCAAACATGCATATATGTGCTCTGTACACCTTCTACACACACGGCTCCGCTCTGTACACCTCATACACACACAGCTCTTCTACATTCACCCTGTAAACCCCTCCTGACCCCACACAGAAACTTCACCTCATCCAGCACAATGACAACCAGCACAGCAGAGTCCTGCAGCTGTGGAAGGTATGGCCCCCGTCGAGTGTCCGGGCCGGAACCAAGGGAGCCGTCATCTGGGTTCCGGGGGAAACTGTCCCCGAGGGACAGAGTTCGGGGATGGGCTGTTGTGACAGACAGATGGGCTGGGGGAGAGACCAGTATAACGGAGGCGGGGAATTTCCGGGATGATGAGTCAGCAGACCGGGACAGAGGCAGCAGGAGACCGTGGGAGCGACTGAAAGCTAGAGCGACTTACCAGTGCCAGGGAAGACGCTCACTGAGGACTCCAGAGGGATGGCGCAAAGCCCATGCTGCCCCACTCCAGCCCGCGGCCACTGCAGCCCCAGTTTGACCCGTGGCCGCTGCCGCCTCACCTCAGCCTGCGGCTGCTGCCTACCCATTGGCTGCGCAGATGGCCTGTCATTCACCACCTCACATCGCTGCCGCTTGCCCCAGTCCGGGGGCTGTGGCCCATCCGTCCAAGGACTCCGCCGGGACCTGTGGGGCTCCAGTGTCATCAGCGCGCCAGAGCGTGCGAAGCCATCGTCAACGCCTCAGCAACTGGGCCCAGTGACTACTACGCCGAAAGACCATCACCCTGAATGGCGAGGGGCGTCTGGACGGCTAAGTTGACTACATAACTAGTCGGCCATACCGTGGCCCTATACTTTAGTTACCGGCTATTGCCGTAAGTAGTTGTGTTCTACCCGCTTGTGTTTGCTTGTATAGAACCCCTGTGAGGGCAACCCGTGTTACCCCTTTTGTTGATCAGGCCGTGACTGAGGGAAGTTCCCTCTAGTCTTATAAACGTTACTATAGAAAGCACCAAATTGTCTCGCAACTCGTCACTGCATCCTGCGTACCTGCAAACACCACATTTGGCATAGTCGGCAGGATACAGTCTCCGAGCGCGGACGGCGGTACACCTGATCAGAGTGGGGCTGCAGGCGCTGATGATGATGGGGGCCCCTGCTCTTGCATCTCCCTGGGGGCTATGCTAAGTAACTTGCCCCGGTTTTCTGGCTCCAATACGCTGTTGTGGAGCTGGACAGAACGTATGCGGGCCGGGCCGGGTGGCAGAGAGGCAATTGCCCCCCGGGCCGCTCCCCCAGCACCTCTACAGGGCCGGCCGCACAGCAGATTGTGCGCAGCCGTGCCCGCTGTACTGTGACGCGGCCAGCAGCAAACAAAGCCACAACTGGGAGCTGTGCACCTCCGTCACCTTGATGGCTGCACAGCTTCTGGGCCGCTGCCAGTGCCTGCACCTGCAGTCCCGCTCCCTCTCTCTCCACTTCCGGGTCAGGCATGCACGATGACGTCATCGCGCACGCCGACATGTACCAGAGTCCGGACTGTTGTGAGTTCATTTTCCCCTTCACTACTGAGGCCCGGGGAACTCCCTCTTCTGGTGAAGAAAGGTAGTGAGCCTGATTGTCAGACACCTGGGGCTGATTATGATGACTGGCTGAGTGGAGTTGATGACTGGATATAAGGCTGCCGACGCCCTTCTGGCCTGCGGGTGATTTCTCTGTGGACTTCTAGGAAACCAGTCTGATTCCTGCTCATCTAAAGCTAAGATTTCTGCTTTGCCTTTTTGCATTAGTGTTTTGTTTTCCTTGCTTTTCTGGATTCTGCCATTCCCTGCTGGGGTGAGCTGAATCTCCTTTTGCCTGTTGCTCTGTCTTCAGAATATTCCTGAGTACTGACATAGCTTTTTTGAAGCCTAGCGTCTTCAGGGCCTTTTTTACTGTCAGTTGGTTGGCTCTTATTTTCATAGGGTTTTTCACGGATTGCAGACAGCAGCCTTCCTGTCCTTTCCTATCTAAGCTAGCGTGGGCCCCATCTTTGCTCAGTCTATCTTTCTGTCTGTGTTTTGTTCTTTCTTCTTGCTTCACCATCATTATATGTGGGGGGCTGCCTTTTGCTTTGGGGTCTGCTCTGGGGCAGTTTAGATTTCCCTTTCTGTCTTTAGGCTATGTAGTCCTCCGGCTGTGATCGAGGGGCCTAGGGCATCGTAGGAGCCCCCCACGGCTACTGCTAGTTGTGTTGATAGGTTCAGGGGTCTGCAATCCGATAGCTGCCAACATCTCTGGTTTTCTGGACTTAGCTAGCATTTCTATTTTTGCCTCCTACGGTGACTCAATCATAACAGAATCACCCGCCATACCGCAGATTCTAGGGTACTCAATAGCAGGAAAGAATTGTATAAAAAGGAAAAAAAAAAAAAGTGTGTATATTTTTTCCTCTATATCTCTGAGGCCGTAGGGGGAATTTTTTTTTTCTCTCAATGGAGATAAAGCAATTGTCTGATCGTGTGGAGCAGCTCGCTGCGGAAGTGCGGGGAATTTCCGCCTACCTTGCTCATTCACATGCTGCTGAACCAAAGATTCCTACACCTGATGTATTTTTTGGGGATCGGTCTAAATTTTTGAATTTCAAAAATAATTGTAAATTATTTTTTGCCTTGAAGCCTAACTCGTCAGGGAGCTCCGCGCAGCAGGTTAAAATTGTCATCTCTTTGCTGCGTGGCGATCCCCAGGATTGGGCGTTTTCTTTGAAACCAGATGATCCTATTCTGATTAATGTGAACGCATTTTTTCAGGCCTTGGGGTTTTTGTATGACGAACCTAATGCCATTGATCAGGCTGAAAAGACCCTGCTGGCATTGAACCAGGGTCGTGATTCTGCAGAATTGTACTGTCAAAAATTCCGAAAGTGGGCAGTACTTACTACCTGGAATGATAATGCCTTGGCTGCTCTCTTTCGGAAGGGGTTGTCAGAAGCCATAAAAGATACTATGGTGGTATTTCCTGTTCCCTCTGGTCTTGACGATTCTATGTCTTTAGCCATTCAGGTTGATCGGCGTTTACGTGAACGCAGAGCTGCACGAGAGGTGTTGCCACCTGTTGAACAGATGTCTGAACCTATGCAATGTGATAGAGTTTTTTCCAGAGAGCAGCGTCAGGAGTTCAGAAGGCGTAATAAGTTGTGTTTTTTCTGTGGAGATGCCTCGCATATTATTT